>NC_143019.1:92727761-93367761 GCF_055824585.1 Amblyomma mixtum
AGATGTGGGCCCTGAACCGAAGCAAGGAAGTGATGATGAGGCGGAAGACGCGACGAAAGCCGCGGCCGAATCTCCTGAGAGTGTGGAGGCTATCAGCACCGATGCCATGGACGTCAGCCAGGAAGCTGCCGGTCTTCCAGCTGGGAGACGCTCCCATGAGGAGAGCATCGGCGAGAAACTACAGCCTTGTGTGGGTGGTGATCAGCCGCCGCCTAAAACATCGGGGATTCGACGCTTGACGTTGAAGCCCCGGCCGAACACCTTGGCCGTATCCAGGCAGGCGCGAAAACCGCCTCCGTATCAGCCCAATGAGGTTTCGCGTTTTGCTCTTGTTTTTTTTTTCATTTGTTGTTGTGGGAAGTACACAGCAAGCACTGTGCCTTCCTCCGGAAAGGCTGGCGCACATCTCTCAGCTTATCAACGTTCGAGAGATAAGTACAGATCACTATAACTGCCTGCTTCTGAGGTTTCCTCCACAGGAAACTGAACATGTCCTGTGCTCACTCACATGGGTCTTGGCGGCCTACGCCACTCTGACTCTATATCAAGCATCGCTACTAGTTAAACAAGAACACTAACTTTTCGGCATTGTTTTCGACAAAAAGCTTCTCGAACTTACAATATCCTCCAAGTGCATTCAAGAAAACGTCGGGATTCCAATAGAACTTCTCTTTTGCATATCGATCGCTCTGCAGTACGCTCTTATTTAGATTACGTCCGCATAGCCTATGTTTCTGCCAGGCCATCTTACTTGAAGGGACTAGAGTAAAAACACAACTCAAGTCTGCGTCTTTCAGCCGGCGCATGCAGGACACCACTCGTGGAGAGTTTAAGTGGAAACAAACGAACCACCGCTTTCTTCCAAAAGAACCAAATCCATATGCACGCGCGTGATCAAAATCCGTTCATTAAATTAACATCTATGTCAATAACCTTATCTTTGCAAAAACAGCACCGAGAACGCTATTTAACAATATACCCAGAGTGTTCAGGCCACTGCTTCTGCGGTTTGAGAAAAAATCGCAAGAATTAAGTATAACGGAAGCACTTTCAGATATTGCCGGGAGTCTCGATCCACTTCAACCTTGGTAGTTTCTATGCTGTATGCAACATTAATTTAACACACTTCAACAGCAAGCAAACTAGACTAGAATGTGTCCTTCAAGAACTCTTTGCCCTAAATGAAGCATACGCGAACAACAGAACTACTCACACAGATGGATCTAATGCAGATCTTGGCACTTGAAGTGCTGTTATACAAGATGAAGTGGATAAAATAGTCAAGTTGTCTAAGTGCGTATCACTTTTCACTGCCAAATGTTAAGCAGTTTTCATCGCTGCAGAAAAAATATTAATTATGAACATAAAAAAATCTATACCGACTCGCTCGGCGTATTTGCAGTTTTACATTTCAGAAATGAAGGAGCCCCATTTATTAAGAGATGTCATATATAATGTCATAACAGCCGAAACACTAGGACATGTAATTAAGGTCTGCTGAATACGTAAGTATGTTTTTGATCACCGGTAACAACAGAGATGATTCGGGCTCGCGAAAACGTCCCATAATGCTGAGTTACAGCATGTAAATACAGCAAATAGAATGCATAAAGGTCGCATTAATTTGTGCAGCGAAAACTGAGAAATGACAGTCTTCGTGGCACCACGAATCGAAGAAGTAACTGAATACAGTGAATCTGACCGTCAAGAAATGAAAATAACGTGTAATTATATGCTGCCTCCGTATTGTACCCTAACTTAAAGCACAACGTGATTCCAGCAAAACAAGGCAGACCTGCAAGTGAGCGAGGCGGGGAGATTGGGATCCCAAACTACATCTTATTTTGATGCAAAAAACCCGACAATCTAAGAAAAAAACACTTGTCATATATTCATGATGAATGTATCTTGTTCCGCCCTATAGCTTAGTTTGAGGACAAAATTACGCTTAAGAAATTGCTTGTGCAGTTTCGATCTTAAAAGAAAAGTTCTAAAGGGGTTGTAATGTATTTAAAAACTTCTTCCCACCAAGCAGATGTATATTGAAATGTATTAGTGACGGCTGTCCAGAAGCAACGAAGGCAGCGAAAAGGCTTCCGAAAGAAAATGTTCATCGAGTTAACTAGCGCACAAGGAGAACTGAACGATACGGAGGTGGCTAAAAGAACGAGCGTGCATAACGGTCGTCTAAAGGAATGCTCGTCGCTGTTGGCCATGGTTCATTTTAAGGTGACAACAAACTTCAAAACCTTAAATTGTGCAAATTAGGCACAACCTCCCCTAATAACGTAAACACAAATTACTAAATCTTTGCGTCCGCGACATTGAACAAATGAACATTAGTAAACAATCGCGCCTGTTTCGAACCTTGAGTGTGGCGCACCATGGCCCCAGTTACTTATGTGCAATTAAATACAGTGCAGAACAACAGGCTCATCTACTTGAACGGAAATGAGCTGACAGGTTAAGGTTTATTTTGCCAGCTTGGTTTAAACAGAAACTCTATTACGCAATGATTTTCTCCCGCCTATACTACTGCATACTAGTTTGGGGCAGCACTGGTAAGGGTAACTTACAAAAACTGTACGGCCTGCAAAAGAAGTGTATTAGATTTATAGCAAATAAATCGCGATATGAACATGCATTCCCTTTGTTTTTCAAATATAAAGTATTACCCATTACTTATGTGTTCCAACAGAGTCTGGCAAACTACCTGTATTTAAAAATAAAATCACACGGACAAAATTTCGTTACAAGATATAGAAGACCAGACTGTGGTCATATGTTAAGAGAGGAAAAATAGGTGAAACAACGCGCTAGAACAACCTACGGTGAGGAGTCAATAGATTATCAGCTACCGTTATTACTATACACGTTTCCAGAACTGCATTCCATCGCAAATGATTCTAAAACACGCTATTATTTTAAAAAACAAGTGAAAGAAGCACTACTGCTAAAGGTTGCAGATTATTATCAAATGTCGCGATAATATTTTCATTTTATCGTGACCTCAGAAGAAAAACCTGAAATAAAAAACAAAAAAGGCAACCAATATGAACTGGCTCATATCGAATGTTAACTCAGAACCAAGACTGGCCTTCAATCGTTGTTGTTGGCTGGTCATACCCTGATAACGTTTTACACCTGATGTTACCTGAGACGTCACCAAAGAATGTGTGAAACTGTTCTGTGCTCTTAGCTTTTTCTTCTCGATACTCTGTTTTTGCTTTTATTACTTATGTATATTACTTTCTTTTGTTTTGATTGTCTTGTTGGCTTTTTCTTTTCGATGCTCTGTTTTTGCTTTTATCACTTATGTTTATTTTGTTTTTGTTTTGAATTGAAAAAGACTGCGCTTGAATGTGATGTGATTTCTCTAATGTACAAGGTCTCCTTCAGCAAATACTGCCACTGTTCGCCGCATAGCGTGCGTGAAGGTCACGAGGCCCCATCAGGCGCCATATGGCCGCCTTTTGCCCCGTGATTCTCAGCAGATATAAAAACAAAAAATCCCCAAGTATATGTACCCCGATTCTGCTGAAATCAATTTCATTCATTAATTCATTCATTCATTCATTCATTCATTCATTCAAAGAGGGTTTGATAGAAAAAATAAATAAAAATAAATCGATTCCACCATTGTCTCATCTATTCCATCAACTTGCCGTCCTGTTCAAAGTTTCATGATATCGCGCCAAAGTACAGCAAACAAGCAGCGGAGTTCAATCTACATAAAGTGCATCTGCGGTCCCACTCTCTTGTAAGGACGGTCTTAATACAGCAGCGTCCAATTCGACAAATGTGTACCAGACACCCTGAGCGCCAAGAAAACCCATCGATTAGACGCCGAACCCAGGGTGTCTCGGAGGGCTCTGCCTGTATGAAAATAAGGCGAATGAAAAATTGATCGAACGCTGTCGCCTGCTATGCTGCATATTATTCACCGCTGAGACGTAGCTGGTTTCCTGTCAAGCACATCTCCGTGCGTTGCTGTTCACTGCGGCGCTGGACAGCATTCCGAGCATCGGCAAGAGCTTGTGGCTGGAAGGAACCGCTAGTGAACGTAAGCCTCTTGCTTAACAAAAAAAAGGTCTGTTACTGAAGGCAAAGTCGCACGATGCGATCGGGGCTTCTCCTGTTTGGAAGCTTGTTTTTCGTTGTTTGTACTTCGTTCCCATCAGATCAGCGCAACGTGTTCAAAACGACCGCACACTCGATGATGATGTCCTCAGGTTTAATGGCACATATACAAAACCTGACTTCAATGGATGGTGATGTCGTTCTCGTCGCGTATGACTTGCGATCCCCCATTTTGCAGTGGCTGAAGCTCACATCTTGCCCATACATTCTATGGAAATCCGCTGGTCGTGCTCTGAAAGAGTTACTTTATCGAAACAGAGTTATCAACAAGCCAACCACAGTTATGGTGTCTCTTCGTGGTGTTCACTTGAAGAGTATAGTGCGTTTCTTGGAGCGCTGGCAACAAAGCGGCATCATAACGCAGTGGATCTTTTTGGTCGAAGACGAAGACAAGAGTTCTCTTTACGAGCTTTTGAACAATTCCACTGCTTGTGACTTCGTCAGTGCTATATATGTCAGCGAAGTGGATCAGTGTGGCCTTCCCTGTTTCAAGGAACTGCTGCGGGAATCTGTGTGCTCACACTCAGCACCTTATCCCCGGAGACAAAAGTTTAGAAGCGTGGGGAAAGGTTCAAGGAGTCTTTCGGGTGAAATTGTCCGCATTGCATGCATAAAGGGCACATTCGGTGACTGGTGCGCTGAAAAGTACCAGTCGATGTTCATGAAGCTCTTGAGGCACATAAATGTTTCAACCGCGATAACGAAATACGGAACCTTACCCAAAGTATATTCGGACCTGGCGCTTTTTAGGATTGATATGCTTCTTGCACAGACTGGCCTAGATTATCTAGCATTAAGGGTGATCAATTTAGCGGAGGTGGATGTCGGCTACGAGACATTTTACGCGAGAGCCAATCATACCCGCGTACTGTCTTTATTAGAAGCCATCGGCAGCTCGTCTGGTGTCGTTATCGCCATTTCGTGCTTGTTGTGCTGTGCAGTAGTCACTGCAGTCGTTCGAAGGATTCACAAAATAGTCCTTAGTGGGTCGAGTTTCTCTGAAGAGGCTTTATTCCTGGTAGCGTCACTTTTTGGCACCACTACAAAGGAACTGCATAAGGACACGAAGTTTAAAGCCCGAGTCATCGTGTACGGCACATGGCTTCTTTTTATTATGCCCTTCTCTGTTTACCTTAGGAGCCAGTTGACATCGATGGTTACAATAAGTCGACCAGGAGACCATCTGGACACATTCGAGGAGCTCGAGGGTGCCCTTGATGACAATTCGGTTCTGCCTTGCGTAGCCAAATGGACCATCACCCACTTACATATGGATCGAGGGGCAAAAGGTGCTGGTAATTTGTTCAATAAACTTCGTAACGCTTACCAAGGTCACAAGGACGAAGGACTTTTGACCACGACTGACGAGGATTGTCTCCGGTGCGCGAAAGCGAACAATCGCGTTTGTTTCATTAATAGAATGCCAATTTGTGAGCTGAAGAATCAGGTTGCTGAAATTGGGGAGTTCAAGGAACCATTTAACACCGTCCTTTCAGGCTTTCCAATCTGTAAAGAGTTTGCTGCAATATGGCCCCTGAGAAAGTTCATGCAGGCCGTACGTGAGGGATCGCTGTTGAAAGACGCTGCATCCGCATGCAATGGAGCGGACGTCAGCGTGGGAGGTGGGTTGGAGCTACGGACGTTCTTCATCGACTATTTGCTGCTCCTCTCTGCTGCCGGTGGAGTTTGTATCGCGGAAGTTCTTCTTGCAGCTTGTAATCACTTTGACCCGAGGCTCTTCTCTCGTTTTAGGGTCGTTGTATCACAATCCTTTGATAGGCAGTGATACCACGTGATCCAAAAAGGGCACACAACGGGAGCCGGCAACTACGAGGCAGCGAAATAAAATGCTCCAGCGTTGCCCAACCTTCGCCACTGCTGTGAAGGGACAGCAATTTTTTGCATCTACCGCGCTATGAGAGCACAAGCTGCAAGAGACACCACCCCTTTAATCAGGCAACTGCATGTGGGAGATGTGGAAGCAACCACTACACGTTTTAGTTTGCTGCGGTGGCACAGGGCACAAATAAATCGCTGGAATGCATTGTGTATTATGTGTGCACCGCCAACACCACAGAACTACACGGCTTTAATAAGCATTTCTCGCCTGAAGACCATTATTACTGACCAGCGGGGAGATCTACACTGCCTTGCACAGGGGCTTGGTGCTGTAAATAATGTTGAGTGGTACGGTAGGAAAAGTTCTTCGAAGGTGACAAAATTATGAGATGCACTCATTTTATAAGCGGTCAACTTTAGCGAGGAAAAGGGTTGGGTTTAGCCGAACCCCGAAGTAGGGTCACCGGTGATCAGTACCAGCACCACGGCCGCTTTACCTCCTCCGCGTATAACTCCTTCATTGTCCAGGTCAAACACGGCCAGCTGTCAAGCGGAATAGATGTTTAGAAGATGATCATTCAGCGCTGATAAAAACTTATGGCGTTTCCAGCGAGCAAGCGTCACGGAAGGAAAACAGAGCTACCTGCGCTCCACGACCACCAGTCGCGTGATATACTGTCTTTCACCGATGTGCCGTTGTGCAGCGTGATTTGCGCCGGAGTGTACGGTGCAGCATTGAAGTGTAGAGTGACATTTTGGAATTTCCCATGAAGTGAAACGACAGAGCGAACTGCGATTTCACGGTTTCACCCATTTTACGCTTTTGGATCAGTGGTATGTAACTCTTAGGTCATTTTTCTTTTTCACTTTGGATGTGCTAAATGTTGGTTCTTTGCATCATTTTGTACTGCTCAGCCTGCCTGGACCTACCGAACTTCTATGTACCCAATAAATAAATGTGATGCCTTGTCTACACAATAGTGGTGACAGCGCAGTTACAGTTTCAGATGATGATAATGATGATAGTAACATTTTACTTTCAGCTCAAATAGGTGGTTGGTCCGCCTATTCCAGGAGTGTATTGGATTTGGTAGCTCCTCCAGCCCTTTCTGTCAGCTCGTGCTAAACATTTGTGTCTAAGCTGGACTGCATTTCCTCTAACAGCTCAATAGCCACTTCTTTTCTCGTTACTATTTATGTGTTGTCTAGGAAGGCCCAAGCGATGTAGTATAGGCCCGCCTCTATCTGACAGTGTGCGCATTTTGGTTCATAGTCGTCTGCGTAGATTGCGGTAAGTCTTTCTGGGCTTGAGTATGTGAATTAGAATGCGCCATTATCTCATCCAGTCCGCTAACTTGCCGTTCTGTTTAAATTTTACTGGTTCCACGCAATAGCATGGCAGAACATGGATCTGTAGAGAAATAAACGTAACAGATCCTTACACCGCCTTGAAATCGTTAAAAAAGCGACTGTAAAGAAAGGGAGTAGCGCGCAAAGCTTCAAGTCTGTTTCACTTTCAAGCGAAAATGCTCGCGAACGCTGCCGCCGCGGCGGTGACCGGTGAGGTTCGCACAAATTGAAATTTTCCTTTCTGCGCCCCGCTCAATCGCTCAATGGCTGGCATGTGAAGCAGCCTTTAGGTGTTCGTATTTCACTTCGAAAAGGCGCCGCATGCAACATCAGTCAAGCTGCCATCGTGGACGTTACTGAAATGTTACGTCTCTCTCTTAGAGCACGAAATTTTGTAAAATCTCTACTTGAAGACAGAAAATGTGTTACACGCCTCAGTGGAGACGCTGTCGGATCAATTCTCCTTCTCAGCTGCGTCCCTCGCGGATGTGTATTGCCACTAACTCTGTTTAATGTGGTTTTCATGCTCCTTTCAGGGCGCTTCCCCTGAAAGCGTTTCTTTATAGAATTTATTGACTATCCGTGGAATTTTGTCTATGGACAGTCTTCTGTCTTTTCGTTCTAAAGACAGGTCTTCTGTTCTAATGTTCGTCTTCTGTCTTCTAAAGACATGTCCTGTACAAGTCTGTAGGATATAGAATTTCTATAGACAGTCTATGGGCAATCTATAAATTTGTGGCCACACACTTTAAGTAGACTTTTGTCTACAGAATTTTATAGATTAACAATAGACAAAAATAAACTCTGTGAAGGCATTACAGCTTACATGAAGTTTATAGACAGTCTACAGTATAGACCATTTTCATACGGATGTACGGCGCCCACAAACTTGACGCAAATGACGGAAAACATGGTTTGCCCCTCTGCCAGCGCCGCGAAGCCATAGTCAGCGGCGGCGAGATAATGCTCTTGGAACGTTTACGGCGGCTGACGACAGGTGGCGCGCAGCTCGCTTTGCCTTGTCGCCAGTGCCCGTCCACCGCTCGCTGCCTTGAATATACTGGTGTTGTTCATTCGCAGGCGACACTATCTCGTGGTTTTCTTCGAACTGCAGGTAGCGTACGATACTAACTGGAGGTACTGCTTCCTCTGCCACCTCAGAGACAAAAGCATGCGCGGGAGAACAAAGAACTGGTTGAGGGACTTCCTGGTAGATCGCTCATTTCAGCCCTTTTAAGTACGACCCTTTATGTGAACTACGTCCAGGAGAATGGTGCAACTCTATAATGATTATAATTCCCACACTGTTTATAGCAAAAATGAATGCTGTAGCAAAAGTAATTGCGAAGTTCGTCAAGAATTGAATCAATACAAGCGACCGCTAATTTTGTACTTATCGCTCAGCTTATCAACGATCGAGAGATAAGTACAGATGATTATAAACTGCCTTCCTTTGAAGTTTTCTCCACACGAAACAGAACCTGTCCTGTGCTCACTCACATAGGCCTTGACGACCTACGCTAATGTGACCCTATATGAAGCATCGCTACAAATTAAATATGAGCACAAAACTTTAGCCGTTACTTTCAGCAAAAAACTCACGTTCTTACCCTACTTAAGTAACTTATAGAAGAAAGCTTCTTGAACAAAATATATCCTCCAAGTGCATTCAAGAAAATGTCGAGGTTTCGGTTGAACTTCTCTTGCATATCGACCACTCGCAGTACGCTCTTATTTAGATTACGTCCGCATAGTTTATGTTTCTTCCAGGCCATCTTACTTGAATAAACTAGAGTAACTACACAACTTATGTCTGCGTCGTTCAACCGGCCCATGTAGGACATCACTCGTGGAGAGTTTAAGTGTAAACCAACGAACCACCGCTTGCTTCCAAAAGAACCAAATCCATGTGCGCGTACGTGATCAAAATCCGTTCATTATCGAAACATCTACGCCAATAACCTAATCTTTGCAAAAATAGTAGCGAGAACGCTATTAAAAAATATACCCTGAGTGCTAATACCACTGCTTCAGCGGTTTTAGGAAAATAGAAAAACTTAAACATACCGGATTCACTTCCAAACATTGTCTGCAGTTTCGCCCCACTTCAACCTTAGTGAAGTTTCCAGCGGTATTCGGCATTGCTTAATTACACTTCCACTGCACGTAAACCGGCCTAGAATGTGTCCTTCAAGAATTATTTGCGCTAAGTGAAACATACGAGAAGTGCACAACTATTTACACAGACGGCTCTAATGCAGATCTTTATATTTGAAGTGCTGTTACTCAAGTTGAAATGAATAAAATGGTAATGTTTCCACAGTACGCATTCGTTTTCGCCGCCAGATGTCGAAGAGGAGGAAATAATATTTATTGCCCAGCAGAAATGGCATTCTCCTACCCCCTTCGGCACAAGACCGCGGAGGCAGGAGGCACCGCTTTAGATGCTGGCCGGGAAGTCTTGGGTCCCGGCGGCCTCATCAGCTAGTCGGACGAGGCGGAGCTGGAGCTCAGGGTCCGAAGTACGCAGCAACACCTCCCAGCATTCTTCGCAATTGATATTTAGAGCCTTCTCAGAAGAATTAGTTCCATCGTTTTAGAAAAAAAATATTAGATTAGATTATTGGGGTTTAACGTCTCTCTGCTTTCCTTCCTCTCATCAAAACCTTGCTCATATTCTTGTAATAGAGTGCTCTTCTCAGCGTATTTATTGTACTCAAGTGCCATCATCAGTTTTATGACACGATTGCTTTATTTCTTACTGCCATTTGTATTGCACGTTTTGCCTTTATTTTCGACACTTAAAAAAAAGTTAGTACTGAACCTGTATTTGTATGTTTTGCCCTCTCCTGTAAACATCCCAAGAAGGGACTGACAGTATTCCGAAATAAATAATAAATAAATAAACTAGATGTTTGTTTTCTTGCCTGCGTTTTTACCCGGTCCCTTAATAAACTACGCCTAGCCATGGATCTCCTTTTACCAGCAATTGTACCTGATACCCAGACAGGTTCTTTGCAAGTTTATTTTACTCTTTGCCAATTTGTTCCATGACGTATCAGCATACCTACTCCACCTCCCTTCTTCTCCGTTGTTGTTCTGTTGCACCCTTTCCAGACATAGTCACCGATTAAAGGTGGATCTTTTAGATCCCTCAGATGTGTCTCGCATAAAGCGTACACACCTACTGTTTCGTCCTTTAACTGCTGTTCTATTTCTAGCCATTTCGCTCTCTTTCTACCCCCTTGCATGTTTATGTAACAGATCCTGGCGTTAAATTTCTTTTTCGTAGTTTTCTTTCTGGGCCTCCTAGTGGCCATTTTGGTGGGCTCAGCCGCCATTGTTACATTTACTACATCGCTTCTACCTACCCCTACGCCCTGAGCCACCGCGGACCCCCTAAAAAAGCTACCGCTCGCCCTCCCAGGCGCCAGCCTATCACTTCTCCTACCCTTCCACTGAAATGGATGCCATCTCGTCCAAAGTCTCTGCCCAAACCTGCTTTGTGCACTTCCTTTTTTATGTCTACCACCTCAAAGCCTTTGTCGAGGCCTAACTGCCTTATCTCTCGACTAAGATTCACAACGTCGCTAGCAACCTCTACATTCCTTCCTTGTACCTCCGGCACTGTACACACCACGATCTGCGCTTGCTGTGCTATCGCCCTTACACCGTCAACTCCCTCAGCTAATCTTTTCCCTACTTGTGCGGCGTTAGCATTCAGGACACCATTTAGCCCCGCCGCTACCACTACCAAGTTACGCCTTGCAACATTCTCGGAAAGTTCATTTTTGTCGCTCTCAGAACATCGTCCATTGTCCTTCCTGGAAACACCCCGACTGCTACCCGCCTATCACCCTTCACCCGGTCCAGAATAGCTCTTTTGCATCGCCTCATGCTTGAGTCATCAGCGATAAGCACTAGCGTACTCTGCCCCTCCCTCCTATGTTCCGGATCTTGCTGCCTCTTATCAGCGACTGTGACCTCATTTCCTGGAATTAGCTCGCGCCCCTTCTCAGCATCGCCTCTCGACTTCCCAGCTGCCACCTGTGCGTAGCTATTCCTACCTGAACATGTCTGACCTACTGGCTTATCGCTGTCCATGCCAGTACAAGCCGCCTCCACGTGGCTGGCGCTGGAATGCGTGCTATTGTGGCTTCCAATGGCGGTGTCAGCCGTTTTTGACACCAACTGACAAAGCTGTTCTTTAAGCTTGCGCTTCTCTGCCCTCTCTATCTGTAACTCTGTTTCTAGAGCATCCATCCTAAGCACTAGCTTGCTGTTCGCCTGTTCAGCCCTGTCCAGGCGTGCACCTAATACGCAGAATTTGCACATAAAATCTGCGCCTTCGGCCTCCTCCACCGAATCTAACCGCGTTTCTTTTAAATTCACCGACGCCTCACACTCCGTACAGCTAACCTTCAGTAGCTTAACCATCTTAGCAACATTCGATTATTGCTTCCACCAAATGCTAAGATAACTACAGGCTCAAGACAAACACACTTGAAAACACGTGTCCAAATAAAATAAAACGCCAAAACATAATGGCGCCATCTGGTGTCGGTGATCACGTGGCTATTTTGCTCTTAGCTTTCGCGCTTTCTACGTCACACGTGTCTTCCTGGTACTGGTCATTTAGGCTACATCTGGACCGAGAAAACGAGGTCTTCTTTTTCTCCCCGCAGTCGTTTTTCGAAACCTCTTCTTATGAATACCTTCTCGCCTTCTCCGCTTCCTTGCTTGTTTTTATTTTTCCCATGTATCTCTTTTGTTTTTATTGTTAATTGTAGAAAGCGTTATATATTATTTTTCTTTTTTTCCTTCCCTATTCATTGCCGAATGTATGAGGGCGAAAAAAGAGCTTCATGGCATGACAGGGGTACTTGTTCCCCTTATGTGGAACATGCTGAGTGTGCCGCATTTAATTTCGCAGGTCTGATTTTGGCAAAGCGTATATGTTGGTAGCGAGAGCCACGAATTACTCAGTGCCCACTGGAGGACTTCACCGCGCGCGTCATTTCAGTATAACGTAACCCTGCCATCAGATGTCGAAATTAAAGCTTCGCTTATGACTTTTTCGAAAATTTTGTAATAGTTGAACAGTTATTATATATGTTATCGCGGAGGTCTCCGTCTTAGCCGTACCGTTTTCTCAGCAATGCATGTAGTGAGGCTAAGGGCAGGCGAACACGAAGTGTTGTTTTTACTGTATTCCTATGGTAAATACGCAATTATGCGAAATGTCTGTCAATATGAAGCAAGGATTGAGAAGCATTAAGTTTAAACTTGTTCAAGCAATTGCAGGCACAGAGAGCAGGGAGCCTTGTTCCTTCAACGCCCCTCTTTCCAAGGGTCTATGCGATAAAGCCGCTGTGTTTAAAGGCATTACTTCGGTCCTGCGGTAGCATACTGTGCTCGGTCAGTAGATATTTGTTTCATTTTGTGCTTCTGCAACCCAAGTTCGTTTTATTTTTATCTATACATCTGGTGACGTTAGGAAGGAATGTGTCAGATATTTCATCCAGCCTGACATTGACTGCGAGCCGAGGCCTCCCTAATGCGCCGCTCACAGAAGTAGAGTGGATATATATACCAAGGAGGATATATATATCCTCCTTGGTCGAGACCGGCCTGTACCCAGATGCAAAGGGAATAGCCACGTCAAACATCAATCGTCATGTCATTGCGTCGCTGTTTACATCAGCTGAATTAAGAGTGGAAATTTGAGAAATGTTGTAACGTCCCGAAAAATACCTGCGTTTAACGTACGGAAGCATGAACACGCTTATGGTACATAGACAGCGTAGATTTATGCTATTTTGTAGCCATATCTCTTACGCCACGAGCGGCGACGCGGTGGCCGGGGGGTGTGAATGAGGCAACATTTCGGCGGCGGCGGATTTAGCTCACTCTCGCCGCCGAATGCCCAAGTGTGGCCGAGCCGCACCGGTGCGGAATCTGAACGCAAATTCTTCCTCTGAGTGCACTTCCACTGGGTTCACCGCGTCGCGAAGCGACCTAGCTGTTGGAGGATACGGGTACACTTCATAGAATGCGTATTCCCAAGCACGGTTGAAAAATTGCGTGTAGTAGCCCTGTAGCGGTCAGTCCACGCTGCCATTTTTTCGCGCCTGCTCAACTGCGCTCACGCCGGGCTCGCGCCCTTGCGCCGCCTCCCGCCGCCCGCTTGAGTGTGCGGAGTCACTTGTGGCAGCAGTGAGGTGAAGCGCTCCTCCAGGGCCAAGATCGACGTAAGGACGCATGAAGGCAGCTGGCAGCTGCCTTAACTCTGAGGAGGCACCAAGGACAACTTACTAAGGGCTCCTCTGTAAGGAAGCTTTCAGATTGACATGAGGGCACCTCACTGCAGGGAAGGCTTCCTTACTGAGGTAAGGAAGCTTTCAGAGTTTGGGGGTAAGGCTTGTTGGTCCTGTAAGTCGTGGCAGCCGAGCAGGGTCGCCTGCCAGTCCTCCCGGGTTGGGTTGGGGATGGGGGAACGGCCAGGTTGGAGGGGCAGGCCCGTGCCATGTGATAGGTGTCCGAAGACACCGCACTAAAGTGCGGGCAGCTGCCGCTCAAGGAGGGGTCAAAATGTTTTAGTGCTGCTGGGCACAGCAATGTATTGGTGAGAAGGCGGAGAAGGAGCCGCTACTTATGGTCTGGAGTGTAGCCGCGAAGTATGCGTGCAGCGCGGTGGCAGATAAAACCTGCCGAGTAATTTTGGATCGCTCTTTTGGAGTCTTGAATAAACAGCGCGAACGAAGACGAGCACAAAAGACAAGAAAATGGACGACACAGCGCTGTGTCGTCCATTTTCTTGTCTTTTGTGCTCGTCTTCGTTCGCGCTGTTTATTCAAGATGCTTAACCAACTAGCCCGCCAAAACGTGTTAACGCAACTTTTGGAGTCGCTTAGGACTGTGCGCGTAAGTGGGTCAGCGATGGCCAGCGCGATGGCGGTTTCTTCTGCCGCTGTGGGAGTGTGTGCTCCTACTGTGGCGGTGGTGACAAGAGTGGATTGTGGCGTGGTTGCATAAGCCACGTACGTGTTTGCACTTAGCCGTGCAGCGTCCACGTATATTGCGTATTCGTCAGCAAGGTATGTGGCATCTAGTGATTGAGCTTTCAGCTGACGGCGCGTATCATGGCTGCCAGGCAGCATGTTTTGGGAGATTGGTTTTATGACTAGGCGGCTATGGACCCCTATCGGAATGGGTGTCGTGGGGTGGACGTCGCCTATGGAGTTGACGTTGAGACGGTCAAGTATGAGCCGCCCGTGTTTAGTGCGGGAGAGGCGGTGGATTTGGGCGGTCTTGTCTGCCTCTATGAGTTCTCTGAGCGTGTTGTAGGTGCCGAGTTGGAGGAGATGCTGTGTGCTGGCGTACTGGGGTAGTCCAGTGTCGCTTTGTACGCTGAACGTGTAATGCTATTCACAGCTTCCTCGTCCTTCCGGTGGAGGTGATAGTAGGGGTAGGAGTAGACTCTCCTGCTAATAAGGAAAGCTTGCTTGAGCCGACAGAGGTCATCATCCTTCATAACTCTTCGGCGGGTGCCGATGCGGCGGATGAGGCCGTTGATCTGAATGTCTGTGGTGCGGAGGCGCTGAATGGCCTCCGAGTTTTGCGTGTTGTTCTGTATTACCATACCCAGAACGCGGATGTTGCGGATCGGAGGTGTGGGATGTGTGTCGACTGAAGCACAATAGGTTCTTGCGAGTCGGGGACCGGCAGATGAACTTGTCTGTCCCTGATAACTAGTAGTTCAGACTTCGTAGACGAGCACGTGAGCCCGTTCACCTGTAAAAAAGAGCGTACTTTGTCGATTGCTGCTTGGAGGTAGTTTTCGATTTCCCTGTCAGAGCCGGAGTTAGTCCAGAGGGTAATGTCATCGGAATATAGTAGTGTTTAATGTGAGGTATGTCTTCCAGGAGTGGAGGGGGGTCTGAAAGCACGATTCAGGCGTCCACTGACCGAGGCAGCCAGTTATGCGCGCTTCCTTTCCTTCAAATCATCGTAGTTTAGTCTAAAACGTTCTAAATGCCAACGCCAATGAACGCAATGAACGCCGACGGCATATATGGCTTCAGTGCCGCGTTTCTGCCGCAACGTTGTCAATGCCAGCGCAGGCAGCGCACATCTGCCACTACCACCACGTAGCTTAAAGCAGGACTGAGGTGTCCGTTTTCCCAGGGGGCCAGTTATACGCCTTTCCTGTGTTTTCAGGCAACGCAAATTTGTCAGGGAGGCTCTGGGGTGTCTGCTACAGCCTGCGTCTTCGCTTCGGCGGATGCGTTTGTTGCGACGCGCGTCTGTTCTGTAGCGAGAGCTACATTACCCGCAGTCTCTGTTTTGCTGTGAGCCTTCGGCGCCACTTGTGCGCATGCACGAGGAGCCGAGTGACGTCATAGCCGCGCACCTGATGCGCCTCGCGCCGCTCGCCTCCGACCGAGAGGAGCCTCCGCGTGACAGCACAGCTGCCGGCGCTTTGCGCCGACGCCGCTCGCCTCTGACCGAGAGAGACCGCGCATGCGCGACACGCAGCTGACGTGCCGTGCTCTACTGCTCATGCGCGGCAAGGGGAGGAGGAGGCTCGCTTTCGGGTGGTCTTTCAGGCAATTAATAAAGTTGAATAACGCGTGCCGTCTTCACCACTTGTCTCGTCTTTAATGTCTAACACATAGCCATGACGATAAACAGAACAACTAGACGTAACTAGGGATATACCGTACCTCTCGCTACGTACATCCTGGCGTGGCTGAGCTAAGCCCCTGCCTATTTTTTTCCTCTATCCTCCCATATCTTTCAACTCTCCTCTATCTGCGCGCGGCAGTGGTTGTGGCTCAGCTCGAGCCAGTAGGCAGGCGCATTCAATTTCCTTTTCATTCATTTCAGTCGCAACCACCTCTGTTTTCAAACGGGATCGCAGCTTTAGACGTGACGTAGGTGTCCACTATTCGAGGGGGCTAGTTATGCGCCTTTCTTTTGCTTTCGAAGCGAGGCAGTTGTTCGCTGCATCTCCTGTACTGCATGCTAGTAAGGCAAATAAGCTTAATGTTATTCTATGTACACTGTCGGCAGCACAATACTTGAACAGAGTCCAGCGGAAGTTCACAAATCAAGTGAAACAGTGGTTTTGCAGTATCCGGTCTTTTTGACAAGGGAATGATTCGAATTGCCGTCTTCTGTAAGCGGCTAATAAATTTTATGTTTTATATGTACAGCCCCATGGTACTATGGAGCAGCTTAGATAACTATGCACAAATAAGAAAGAAAATACGTAGAACCGTTCCGTCAAAACATTCACGGGCTTTTATTAACATGTGGCGCCCGCAAGCGCGCTTGGAACTTGTCTTACTAAGATGCGATTGCCAGTACATATCAGAATCAAACACGACCACTAAGTATTTCACGAGGCTACACGCTGTAAGTGTGCAGTCTTGTGACGCTACTCGCTGTAAAAGTACAGACGGTTGAAAGGTCGTGTAACACACTTGGTTTCGTCTGGACGTGTTTTACGTAATAACATTAAGAGAACAAAGACCCTAAATATAGCTCCGCCCAACAAGCACATACACATAGGAACCTGAAGGGTTTGGTAACTTTCGCAGAAAGCTGTCATGCTGGGCTAAAATACCTGCAATAGCACAAATGTAGTGAAGAAATTTTCAGTGCTTGCTATTATTGATGGCGATCATAGTTTGTAAAGAAAGAACGTGCTCAGCGATTTGGTACTGTGTGACCTGAAAATGTTCGTGAACGAAAATAGGTAATGTGCGCGAAAGTTCAGCATATCGTATCGGTCACTCTTCTTTAAGAAGCAGAGTGAGTCATGCGAAGGACGCCCTTCTACGCATCGTTTCGCGTCATGATGCTACACTTGACAAATGGGTTCATTGGGCTGCCGGGCGCGCAGCCGAAGGCGGCGGAGAACTCTTCGACGTGTCGAAAGGTGTCGTCGCACTCGTCGCCGTCGGCCGCAGGGAACACGCTCTCGCTGCCCAGGCAGGTTGAGTAGCACGCCGCGATGAAGAACAGGGCGGCGCTGCCGTAGCCTTCGAACCCTTCGAGAAGTTCGTCGTAGCCCTCCGAGGTGGCGCTGCGTTGCCTGTACGCTTGCAGCGACACTTCGAGGGCGAGCGTGTGCTCAAGCTGGCGGAGAATGTCGAAGAGATTGCCGTATCCACTGCTCACGTTCGCGGCGCACTCCAGCGCCCTCCTGAAGGAGCCCATGGCTCCCGGCGAAGTGATGTAGCTGCGATTTAGGCGTAGTAGACCATCAGCCAGCTTTTCTTTTTTTGCGTGTGTGCGAGTGCACTGCACACGCTCATCTTTTGGAATCTGGGCTTGACTCGTGATCTGTTTTACTGGCTGTCGAACAATTCGAAAAGGTTGGCGCTGAGGAAAAAAAAAATGGCTGAGTCTTAAGTTGGTTAAGCCTGGAGAATGCGAAGCAGCATCCTGTCGCGTAATTTGGAGGCGCACAACCACAGCGACGGCGCGAGGTGGGCCCCCGTTTCTCTACCGTCGTGACGTCATCGTGTCACGTGGTGTGACGTCATGTATCACGTGATTTGGAGGCGCATAACCACGGTGAAGGGCTGAAGTGGTAGCTAAAGTAGTATGCTTCGCATAAAAAAAAGTACGATTGGCGTTCTTACACCTTTTGTTCATGGAAGAATTAAAATCTTTCCTAGTGGATCGCTGATATACTTATTTGCCGTTACTCCAACAGCTGCGCAGCAATCCAACACCTGAAAATAAGCATATTATTGATCCCTTCAAATACTTTTTAACGATCAACTGGAATCCTTCGCAGTCGCTCTACTACAGTTTTAATTTTTTTTTCTCAGGCCCATAAGCAAACAAGCACCACTCAGTGAAAGAGAACGAAGTCCAGCTGATTCTTTACTCACTCCCGGTGCGATATATTAGATGATGATGATAAAGCCTGAGGACACCATTTTCATTGTCATCAAATAATGATGAGCAGAAATTGTCGGGAGCCATCTGGCCTTAAACGTGAGAGGGCTGTCTTCGCGGGACAGTGGGCCCTTGGGGTTGTCAAACTATTTCCATTTAGAGAAGGAACGGATGGAAGAGAGGGAGAGAGAGCGGGGAGAAACATCGCGCGGAAAGAGAGCCTGTTTTTTACGCGTGACATTTCTAAACGAGCCGATTTATATAAGCTTGCATTCCTCAGCCTATTAAGACGGTATGCTTCGCTAGTATCAGGAATCCTCTTATATACTGTTCTTATCTTAGGAAAGAGGTGGGAAGCGTTACAACCATACGTGATTCTTGCGCTGCGAGCACACGCCAGGGGGTCGGCAAATCGAAATGTTACGCAGCTGTTCTGCGTCAAAAGCCAAAGGAACATTCACTAAAATGATCAGTGGTGGTAGAAAGGAATATAGGCTTTCACTTCTCGATTCATGGTGAGCGCGCGTTTCAGCAGAGTTGCTAATTCACAGAAGCCTACCTGTCGCTGAACAGTCGGCTGAGTGCCAAGGCGACGCTGTATCCGAGGCCTCCGTGGTTCATGGCCGGTGCGGCGCTCTCGTCCAGCCAGGGAAAGGAGAATGCATAAGGGAGCAGCGCCACGTCACGGCCGGGAAGAAGCGTGAACCACTCGGCGAACTCGATTCGCGCCGAGGCCGTGCGTTCGCTGGCGTCCACATGGTCCAGGTTGACCGCCTGCCAGTTGTCCACCAACGAAGCGTTCATGTCAGGGAAAGTGGGCTCTTCCTGCTGGGTCTGCATAACGAGAAAGAAAAGGTCGCAAAGTTGGAATTAGTTCAATTCTAAAATAGGAGTAGTTGTAGTACTAGGAAGAGAGGAAAATACTTTCGGCAGTGTTTGTTCGGGCTATAAAGGGGAATATCAAAGCAACCAATCATCACAAAACAACTACACTGCCGGGGAAAAGCATTTGCCATCGACCTACAATTCACGCTTAACTGCACTAGCTGGAGGCAATTTATCCCAGAAAACTTCTTTGCTTCACCTTAATACATACGCCTTGTCTTGAAGTAGACTTTATTACCACTTGCGGCCGTCCGCTGTCATCCCTTTTCATTGCAAAGCCTCTGTTTTCGTCCATTAGTGTAGAGGGATGTGCGATGGAGTACGATCTCATTATTGGAAAACATCGCGACAGTCAGACTTCTGTGTTGAAAGAGCTTGGCATCGTCGCGGACATTGAAGCATCTCTTAACATCCTAGCATCAGTTGCAGCGTCACGAATATTCGAAAGACGACTTTTGAACCTTGACGTTACGGCGGCGTTGTTAGAGGCATCAACGCAGCTCTTCATTCCCAAGGCGACGCCGCAGTTGCCCAGTGGTTATGGTGCTCGTGTGCTGATCCGGAAGACACGGGTTCGATCTCGGCCGCGGCGGTCGCATCTCCTTGGAGGTGAAATGCTAGAGGCGCGCCTGTACTGTATGATGTCAGGGCACGTTAAAAAACCCCAGGTGGCCGCAATTTCCGGAGCCCTTCACTACGGCGTCCCGCATAGCCTGAGTTGCTTTGGGACGTTAAACCCCAATAAACCAATCCCCTTCCCGTCGAACCTTGAGCGACTGCTGGTCGAAGCGCGGGTCGAAGTACCCAATGACGACGTCAGAGCTGTTCCAGTCCTGGACGAGTACGCGGTGAGGGTCCCAATGTAGCCACTTCTGGAGGCGGGCAGCGAAGGTCCTGCGGGTGTCCACGACCAGAAGCTGCGCGGTGTGCTTGGCTCTGCCGGATAGGACTTCGTCGTAGTATGCGCCGAAGACCTCGGCGCCGCTCAGCATGTAAACCTTGCTAAGGCAGAGGGCGCCGTGGTACAGTTCGGATCTCATTTCGCTGCGTGAAAACCATGAGCGCGTCGAAATCTTACGATAGAATACGAATGCGAAAAATGAGAAATGAACGGGAGGGAAGCGGCATGCCGTTGTACCCCGGAAGCTATCGTTCCGCTACCTGTGCTGAGAACGCATTGCTGTTCGGTTCTGACGATTATCAGCTGGACGCTCCACTACAGCTGTAGTGTACCTTGTGTCGTTCGCGCGAGCTCTTATTAGGCTTAGGTTATGGATATCACACACGCCACTGCTGTATAATCTTACGGTGTAAATAGATTAGTTATACATTGTACCTGTCCCCCCTTACCTTTCTTACTGCCCCCTAACTCTTTCAGTTCATGTCTGCAGTCTGCCTGCTGTCCCTTTAATTGCGCTGCCTCAGATTAGGTGCTTCTCATAGCGATTGCATAAGCCAGGGCTAGCAAAAATCTTTTCATTATTATTTTATTTTAAAATAAACAACAACTACAACGTTCGGTGCGTCAAGATCACGCGCACGCACAAATTTATCTACTCTACGAAGCTAATAAAACATGAAAAAGCAGGCGAAAAGAAGCTCCAACCCGCTGGCCCTCAGGCAGGCCCTCAGAGAGGCGTGGTACATTTCGGATCTCAGCTCGCTGCTTCAAGACAACGCGGATGCCGAAATTTAGCAATAGTTTACGAAGCTAAACAGAAATTGAGAGAGATGCGGGGGGGGGGGGCTCAGCCCGTTGACCCGTAGCCTTCTGTTCCGCTCCTTGCTAGGGAAAGAGAGGCGTCCTACATTTCGGCTCTTATTTCGCTGCCGCTTATTTCGCTGCCTTATTTCGCTGCCTCAACAGCGTGTTTCATTCAGTCCAGCCCAACTTCAGGTTCAAGTTTGTAATTTCGACTAGGATGTCATTAACTCGCATTTCTTCCCTCACTCACTCTGCCCTGTTCCGGGCAGAGTGGGTGAATATTTCACTGAAACAAGAAGACAACGTATGACCTGCGTTCCTTCGCCCCTCCTGGATCGCTCTACGCCTAGATTCGTTTTACCAGTGCATTTCAGCATAAATCTGGGGGCGCTCCCCTCCCCAGAAATCCTCGTCCATGCACGCAACTCACCTTCTCCAGCTCGTCAGCCCTGCCCCGAAGCACGTCGTCGCAGCTGCGGTAGAAGGCGGCCGCCCTCTGCAGCGACGTCTGTCCCGTGGTGGGCACGGGCACTGCTCGCAGCAGGGACGACAGCTCTCGCTGATCGTCCAGGAAGGCCACCTCGCGAACGGTGAGCTGGTTTCGACGCCGCCAGCCATCGCACACGAATCGCGTGAAGCTCTCGCACGGGTTAAGCGAGGTGTTCAGCGTGTACCGAAGACGGCGTGCGTAGTCGAGGCACCGCTCGGTACGACACACGCGGATGCTGCCGTGCCACTTGGAGACTTTAGGGTGTACGAAGAACAGCAGCAGGAAGAGGGATGCGACGAGCACCCCTACCAGGAGAACCACGCCGAAGATGGGCAGCATCGGTGGCTGGCTCTTGAAGAGCGCCTGCGATGACATCGTTGATGTTCAGGGAGGGTGTTCTGGACAGATGAGTCGTCCAGACGAGGCGCGATTTGAAAATAGTGTGTGAGTCCAAAGGAGTCGTGAGTTGAAACCACTAAATGAGCCTAGATGATTTGTGAATTTGAGTGATACATGCCGGTTTGGGATTTGGTTTATTGGGTTTAACGTCCGAGACGACCCAAGCTATGAGGGACGCCGCAGTTAAGGGCTGCGGAACTTTCGACCACCTGGGGCTCTGTAATGTGTACAGAAATCGCAAGTACATGGGCCTCTAGAATTTTGCCCTCAGCAAAATTAGACCGCTGCGGCCGGAATCGAACCCGCTCCGAGTGAGATATGAGTCGCTATGAATGGTTGACCAGAAAGGACTGGTGAGTGAGTGAACCTAAGTGATTTGCGAGCCTAAACGAGTTTGAATTCATGAGTTATAGTGAGCCGGGACATCTGCGAGTGTGAGTTTGAGTCGGCCAAACTTTTGTGAGTGAACAGACAAAAGCATTCAAATTTCTTTCTGACCGTCAGAGTGGAAATTAAACCGTATATAGCATTTGAAGATGGTTCCAGAAAATTTAATCTACAAGCACCTCTATGTAACTGCCTCCAACACAGTGCGCAAGGTTGCCCGAGTGGCACTGCTCCTAAATGATGGTCATAAATCAGTGTACGGTGTGAAAGCAAACTAGGAACGTTTCCAAAGACGAATATGAAATTTGCATTGTGTTTAAACTGTACATTCTGTGACCCACGCAACGTAGACAGCGCAATGAACAGTGCGCTGCGCTCCCAAGCAGCTCAGGTAATCGGCCCAGTATTGGAAATGTATTGGCCAATCCCGGTCCTACAAATGACCAGAGTGAAATCATTAATTTCCAATATATGGCCGATTACTTGTGTTGCTTGGGGCAGTAATCGCTAACCGTGCGACAGCGGCTTAGCCTAAGAAGAGGTCACCTTTACGCCTTTGTTGGCGGAGGAGCCCTGCGTTGTGCTGGATACGAACTGCGGTGTCCTTGTCACGTTCCGCTTTGTCTCCACGTACGCCGGCTGGATGCTTTCCCGATGGTTAGCTTGATAAAGCGGCGAGTCCGACCTGGTCGACTTTGAGGAGGCCTGCGAGTGTGCCGACTGGGCCTCGCTGCCACCGGAGAGGGACCGTGTGTATCTCGGCGGGCTTCTCATCCGAATGTGCTCGAACTTGTGCGGCAGGGGCTGGCGTCGACCACATCTCCCCTCGGGCGATTCCCCCGTTAAGGTCGTTGACATGCGTCGAGGTGAGTGTCTTCCGTAACTCGGCACGGACGTTCCACTGTGTTCGGGAGTCCCGCGGCGACTGGATAAGGAGGAGGACAGAGACTTCCCGGATAGGGATATTCTTCTTTGGGGTTTCTCATCTTCGCACACTGTGCGCCTGTCCCGAAGATGCTCTCGCAGGCAACTTTTTTCTGACGAATGCCGCGAGCAAGAGAGACTGCTGGTAGGTCGAACGATCATCTTGTTTTCATTGCGTTCACGCGCATTGTTTTTAGGGGAGAAACGCCCAGATATTGCTGGAGAAAATGAGCTCGGAGACGTGTGGCAACGTTGTACATCTCTGCTAATGGCGTCCCTTCCAGGGCTTGAGCTCGGACGTTCGGAACGTTCGCGTCGCCGTTGAAATTCTTCCTGTGGCTGGTCGCGCTCTGATAAGGACGGCGTCCGACTCCCACTTGCCACCATTGACGTCAAACTTGAAGACGCTGAGCTAGCCCCGGGTGAAGCTCGAGCCTTACAATGGGGTCCACCTCTGATTCGTCGTTCTGATTGAGCCGTAACCTCAACAGCAGTCGCTGGCGGGGTGCCTGACCCTGGGCGGCAGTAGTTTAACATCTGCGTTCCGGTTGACTGGAAGTCTTTCCCTGCAAGGTATTTCCCCTCTCCGGCAAAGCGTGGTATCGTTATTCTTAAAACCTGCAAATATGTAAAAAGTAGAAAATGCTTTCAGAAAGCGCGTACTGCTTGATGGATTTTGCTACAATTCGGCAATGTAGACATAAAAATCTGAAATGCTTTTTTAGACAGGGTGAACAATTATAGAGCCGTTTCTTCAGTGCAAATGTAGCAGACAGACTGGCGAGACATAGGTGAGCAGAATACACACACAAAGCACAAGTGTTAATTTGATAAAGAGAACTAGGAACACAGAGGGAGGGGCCCGATTGAGAAGATATGACCCCTGAACTTGCTGTCGAGGAGGTGGTAGCTCTACTTGACATCAAATAACAAGGGAACATCAAATAAAAACACACAGGTTTCTGTGTAACTTCGAGGTCTATATTTTACACACATGAAACAATTTACCAACCAGTAAGCTCTATCAATATAACTTTCCTTTACAAAGGGCATTTAAGTTCGTGTTCTTAACGCCTCTCCTATAGGGTATCGTGTAGCTCTTTTCTGCGTTTAAATTTTCTGGCTTCCAACCGTGAACTCGTCGAAGAAGATGTGTAAAAACAGCTCCCCAATGGACATTAAAACTCTCATTGTCATCCTGCGAGTTTCAAGGACATCCACTGGACGTCCAAGAGAGTTCCAGTGCTCATTTAAAGAGAGCACAAACCTTCAAATCAGGGGTGCGCTGTCCCGAAGGCGGCGTCGCGGTGTGGTATGGTTCGAGCTGCTTGACGGCTTGTTGTGCCCGCGTACCCCGGACTTCATCTTTCTTCACTTCGCGCCCATGAGTTACAGAAGGCAGTGGGGATGGCCCGAGGCGCGGAGTTCCCGGAGGTGTCCGATGAGCATTATTTTTGAGGATGCTGCCGATGCTGCCCTGGTCCTTCGCTGGTCGTCCTGGAACATCGTGCTGAGAATAGTCGGGTTGTTGTTCGGCCGATGAGTTTGGAGGCTTGATCGCTGTCTTCGGGAGGTCGGGATTGGTCCTCGGTTGAGTTGACTTCCGTTCAGCTCCCATGAAGCCTGCGTTTGCATGCATCGTACATTTCTTCACGTCTACCGTAGCGAAAGCATGACAACACAATAAAAACTGACCAAGATTTGAAGGGAAGTCGCCTTATGCTGGCTGTAGCGGACTGAGGCTGAGGAGGCATTCAAATTTCCGATCAATCAGTTTTCGTTCTTATCACTCACGGGTAGTTACACGTCGCAGTGGGGCGCTTGAACATGCTTTATCATTAATAAATATTGAGTGAACAAATAGGGATCTAATATCCAAACGCAATGAGGGCGTGTTTGCACAACTGCTACACTTAAGGGGACCCCTGCACTGTGCACACTTCCAGTGAGCGGCCACCATATGATTTCGACCAAACACGACTGACTCATTTCCAGACATGCGCCCTTATCTGCAGTAGTTTCTATCTCCGCACATTCTGTAAATGTCTCATTATTTTTTCCGGCACTTTCACGGAACCCTATCAAAAGGAGTAATAGCCGTCCAGGCACTTTTAGCAAAATTTCCTTTTGGTTCTACTACAGAGTTATGCACGGAAAGAAAACAATACTAACATCGGCATTGAAGTAGGGCCATCGCGGTCAATATTCTATGCAGTCGTGCTCATTGGACAGCACAATAGCCAATGACAGCGCCGAAGGGTCGTGAACGATCAAAACGCACAACAAAGTACATGGACCGTGACGAGCGACGCGGATTTTGTATAGAGAATAACGGAATTTTTTAAGAAAAGAGCGCTGTAGTTAGCTTTTCTGTATACTCCATACGCCTGATGAATGCTGAACGCTACTGAAAATTTTAAGTCAATCACCTTCAAGTAGTTCGATGCTGTTCCTCAAGCTGCATTTTAGGATGTGTAGGCCTCGAGATCAGCCATGGACATAGGTCGGCACACTCACTCATGAGTGCACTCATATCGCCTCACTCATACTCACACTCACGTCTGTGAGTGTGAGTGTGAGTGAGTGGTCGTGAGTACGAGTGGACGTGAGTGTGAGTGCGAGTGAGTGGATATGAGTGTCGGTAATCATGAGTGTTGAGTGCGAGTGAGTGGATGTGAGTGTGGGTGGTCATGAGTGTGAGTGCGAGTGAGTGGTCGTGAGCGCGAAAGGACGTGAGTGTGAGTGCGAGTGAGTGGATATGAGTGGGGGTGGTCATAAGTGTGAGTGTGAGTGAGTGGTTGTGAGCGTGAGTGGACGTGAGTGTGAGTGGACATGAGTGCGAATGCGATAGAGTGGATGTGAGCGTGAGTAGAGGTGAGTGGGTATGATTGATGAGTGGATGTGAGTGGGCTTGAGTGGCAGTGAGTGGTTGTGAGTGATGGGTGGAAGCGACAGCGAAGTCGGTCGTGTATGTTTCGCGACGCTGATACCCGCTTAGCTATTTTCATGTTGTTGACAGCTGCGGGAAGCAAATATTCACTACTGAAGGCGCTCGGGGCAGCACAAGGCATCATGCCGGTGTCTTTGGACAACCGAAGGAAACGATTCCGCCGGCACGGGAACGGCAATCTTTCGTTGCTTTTGTAGTTCACCGTTGGCACGGGCGCAGGCCCTTCGCGGATGTAGTGAGCCGCTACGAGTTTTTTGAGACCCTTTATCAAATTTCGCATTGCCAGTCCTGAAAATATAGATATATGTCTCTTGCCACGCTCCCCGCATGGCCCGATCTCGTATACATATGAGTTACAATGCTTACTGCTTAAACGACTGTCCGCCGCTCGGCAATAACTACCGTAAGTTGGGACCTCGGGTGCTGCAGTGGACTTAGGTTTTTTTCTTTGCCCAGGTGTGCGCATTGCAGAGCTCTCCTCTGGCCGTAATTTGTTCATAGGCTCTGACCCACACGGTAACCCGACCTCCTTTATCCCAGGTCTCGAACTGCACAAACCCGGCTCAAGCCCGGAATCGACGCGAAGACCAAGTGCGCTTTTCGGTAACGCCAGAGGATTCTTGTTTCTATCATGTACTTTAAAGAGCCCAGCGTCGGAAATCAAGCATGTGGTTTTCATAATTTATTTTTGTATGCATAGCATCAGGCATGGTAACGCCTTTGACGCCCAAGGAGATATCCAAAACGGCAATATTTTGTGTTTTAATTTGCACCAGAAATTATTGTTTTGCGTCGATGGTGGTAGTGAAGTTCGCGGTCCTGTGCATTGTTTGCCGCGTCCGGGTTCGCGATAGAAGAATGTCCGTTGAGCTTTTTTTTTTCTGCCCTCCGCACAACTGCAGGGAAGGGGGTGAGTCACACTAGCGACGGATTCCGAGAATAACGGAAAGGTCAAACACCCTCCGGGAACATATACGTCAGGTCGCATCCCACTGTGTACGTTCTTGCGGAAAGCCGGACCTTCG
The DNA here is from genome assembly GCF_055824585.1 of Amblyomma mixtum. Taxonomy (NCBI): domain Eukaryota; kingdom Metazoa; phylum Arthropoda; class Arachnida; order Ixodida; family Ixodidae; genus Amblyomma; species Amblyomma mixtum. Next base: position 92,754,773 of record NC_143019.1, read on the forward strand.
TCGTGTGGCTTTTGTCCCATGTCTATGGCAGAACGCGTTGACAGCTTGAGGCGCGGTCAACAATACATTGCCACGCTAGCTACAGGCATGAAGACAGTTTGTAAGTGACGGTACTGAACAGATGGGCCTTGAGGTGAATTTCTCCGAACCTGATTTTACCAGAGGTTGAAACAACCTGCACCATGGGAAATCGAGAATGTTCGCTAAGCTCGCGGGAGGAAGGGAGAAACCTGCGAAATCTTGATGGTGGAAAATATACATATTTGTGCAGTGTTTGTGGAGGTGAGTTATCTTCTTTCCAAAATCACTGATTGGCTGTGTTGTCATTTTACAATTGTTGATTAGTGACGTTTTCCTTTCCCCAATGATTTATTCGGTTCATGTTTGTGGAGTTACCTGATTGGTTACTGTCTCCACCGAGGGCAGGGTCATAGGGTTTAAAATGAAGTGTTTGGGCGGGACCGAGGGCTGGTTTCGTCACGTAAAGCTACTAGTCAGTCAAATGTAAACAAGTTTTCTCCTTGCTTGTATCTTTATTTGTTTTATTAATTGGTAATAAAAAGTTAACCTCTCCAGAAGTGTCCTCTGGCAACGTTATCGAGCAATATCGAATCTGCAAGACGTCAAGCACCCTTCAATAATCATCATCAACGTAATTTATCTCTACAAGATTGAGAGGGAAACTCAACTGTGATTAAACGTTGCGGCGATTTTCGGCAGTGGATATGAGGTGGCAACCAAATTGCCGGACCTTTTTTGATTGGTTGGACGTACATTTCGAACTTAATTTGTATGTACTCGGGAAAGGGATATAAAATAAAATGTGTCTGAGTATTGTCACCGTTTCACTCGAGAAAAAAAAAACTACAAAAGAAAAGCAGTACACGCGACTGAAAGTTAATAAGAATCAAGCTGGGGCGACAGTTTTCGTTTCGCTTAAAAGTATCGTGCAAGCGGGTGCTGCTAAAGCACTGAAGAAAAAAACATACGACGCCAAAGCCAAAAATGTGGCCAGAAGAGAACAGAAAACTGAGGGCGGCGGGCGGAAGGGGGGCCAGGAACTTTTCACAAACAGGTCGAAGGGTGCCGACATATTCGACTCTGGATTGTGCTCGCAGAACAGGAACGAGTTGAAAATTAAGCTCCCCCACGCTCTCTCCGGAGTCCAAAAAAAAAAAGTTTTTTCTTTGGTCATGAATAGGCTCCCGTCAGCGTCATGTAAGCAGAACTACGCCGTTGGCAATATGAGCGGGTGGGGGCTGCCCTGGCAAGTCAACAACTGCATACAAACTTCCGCTCTATGTATGCGAGGCGTGGTTCTGATTTGGGCAAGTCAGCAACTGCATACAAGCTTCCGCTCTATGTATGCGAGGCTTGGTTCTCATTTGTGCCACCTAATCTTCGGCATTTGTCGAGTGAAACCGAAATGAGCTCGTGAAATGCGATTTTGTTCATTTTTCGTGTACAGCTAGGGGATTAACTTCTGTTGGCACGCACCGATTTCAGCAGTCTTACCCTAACTGATATCTGGACAGCATGAGGTATCATTTGAACCAGATACTATGATTTCCACCAAGAACTTCTGGGTAGCGCTTTTTCCCAGTAAAGTCATATCATTTCAGATTGGCTCAAATTGGCTCACAAGTTAGCTGCATATGCATTCTTCCGAGAACGACGTTGGAGAATAATCGGGTGCCAAGTAAGGACCCCCTATTACCACGTGGATGCGCACGTCGTCTCCGCATGCACTGGCCTCAAAAACACCGCTTTGGTTCGTAAAACTTCCTTCAGACAGGGATTATGGGCAATACAGAAAACGTACTGCCCTGCAGACATGTACACAGATCGGTCACACATAGTAAGCTTAGTAGGTTTTGTAAATGGATTGATAATGGCAACCTCCCGTAGCATTGTTATTACGCGGGGAAATCCTCTACTTGCGACCCATTCCAGCCATTTCTCTTTCCATGAGGAAAACACTCGATCGTTTGAAAAACACGCTCCATTTTCCATGCCGCGAAAAGTATTCATAATCGTCACTTGACTCCAATTAGTTGATGCAGAGTCACGGACACGTCATTGTCAAGGAACACTGGGCTAAAACTTGGCTCATTCTCATGGAGAACCCTGCGCACGCCTATGGACACTGTTCAAAAACTTGTCTAAGCATCTCAGCTGCTGACGCTATACAGGCAATCATCGTCTCAGCAGCAAGCGCTGGAGCACAGGTGCGTAGCATTCGGTGCATGGAATATGCGTGATGAGTGACCACTTTCTTCGAGCATCGAAACTGTGCAAATTGGCCAAATAGCCCGCCAAAGCCTGGGCAGCTCACCACCACATCTCTGCGACTCAGGCTAATGTTAGGGGAGCTACGAGGGCAGTTGCCGCGACAGTAAATCTCTCATCTCCTCCGTTGTCAGCAAACAAGCAAACAGTACACTGAACGTGAATGCGAGTGAGCGGACATGAGTATGAGTGTGAGTGGAAATGAGTGTGAGTGAGTGGTTGTGAGTGCGAGTAGTCATGAGTGTGAGTAAGTGGTTGTGATTGTGAGTGGACGTGAGTGCGAGTGAGTGGTTGTGAGTGAGTGTGAGTTGTCATGAGTGCGAGTGTGAGTGAGTGGCTGTGAGTGTGAGTGGACATGAGTGTGAGTGCGTGTGAGTGGTTGTGAGTGCGAGCGGTCATGAGTGTGAGTGTGAGTGAGGGGTTGTGAGTGTGAGTGATGATGAGTGTGAGTGCGAGTGAGTGGTTGTGAGTGCGAGTGGTCATGAGTGCGAGTTTGAGTGAGTGGTTGCGAGTGTGAGTGGTCATGAGTGCGAGTGTGAGTGAGTGGTTGTGAGTGTGAATGGACATGAGTGTGGGTGTGTGTGAGTAGTAGTGAGTGCGAGTGGTCATGAGTGTGAGTGAGCCACCTCTCATGGTGCCGAGGTATGGCCATGGACGACAACCGTAAGGCAAATGTCTACAAATTTCATGCCTGTACTGTATCTGTATGCATATCTCGTGAAAGAAGGATTCGTCTCCAAACGAAAAATATTTCTCGTTGAGCAGTTTGCCGGCTTCTTTCTGCTGAATGGAAAGTCAATCTTGTAGAAACGAAGGGTAATAGGAACTACTCAAAGCGCTTTCACATACCCTGACCGTCAGTCGGCGACTCCTGCTGAGGGCTCTCCTCGGTGCTCTCACTTTCAGAGGTTGTGTGCCCCTCGGAGTCTTCGACTGCCTCGACGGGGCCTTTGGCAGCAATGGGCCCAGGACCGTCTCGCACGGTGGCGCTTACTGGTGCGTCGCGAGGATTCAGATCTGCCGCATCCATCGGGGCTGTCCTGGATCCCAGCTGGTTGTTGTCGACCTCCCCAGCAGGAGACGCCGTCGCTGCGGGGCTGTCGAAGAGATGCCCCGCGACGGATGCCTCGCGGGTGTCGCTGGGTGAGGGGGATTCCTTCATCGAAGCCATCACACGTCCGATAACCACGGTGCCTTTCTTCTTCTGCAAGCAATGGCGCTTGCGGAAGAACGAGCCCACGTGGACTTCTTTTTCTTGACTGCTTGAACTCTTAGCAGCCGCCCGTCTGAGCACGCAGAGACCGTTCTAGTGCTCCGCCTCATCAAATATGGATCACAGGCGCCAGCAATCCCGCTGGTGGCTCTAAAATCACTGGAACCATCATCACAAGCCTGAGATTGTTTGTAATGCGATTAACCGTTATTATAGGGCGGTTGTTAAACCGTGTCATGCTCCACCGCCAGATGGTACCAACAGATGGCTTTTTTGTGTTGAACAGTGCGTTGCCTTAAAAGTGTTGCCTTAACAGTTGTAGCCTTAACAATGTTGCCTTAACAGTTGAACAATGCGCTGTAATTTAACTGCTGCTGAAGCTAGATGTAAATTACGACGAATGTAGCCAAGAGTTTTTTACAATTGTTTATTAACCGCATTATGTGGGCAGACTAGTTAAGGGCAGCCGAGATGTCAACTGGAGTCGTTGACAATATAATTTTGGTGGGGTAATTTTATCATCTGTGCAAGGAAACACGCGCAGCTTGGTTAGTAAGACCATCAGCCATCTGCGACGACGGTCATGCAACCCTTGTAGATTGCATTGAACAACATTATTATCTGCAGCGCTGTTAATAGAAGAGTAATTGACACAATCGTCGGCGAATGAGAGGATGTTTGATGAAATATCATTAGGCAAGATATTGATGTAAATTAAGAAAAGGAGAAGGTTAAGAACTGTGCCTTGCGGCCCACCAGAGAGCATATTAGAGTGCGAAGAAGACTGTTGGCTTCTACTAATTGCTGGCGGTTGGTGAGGAAATCCTGTAACCATTTAAAAACGACCGGGTTAAGATTTAGCTGGGAAAGTTTAGTAGTAGGCTTTTGTGAGGGACATTGTCAAAAACCTTCCCGAAGTCGATAAACAGAGCGCCAACAGGTATGCGAAGGTCTACTTGAGTACTTATGTAGTGAAGAAATAGAGCAAGTTGGGTATCGAATTAAAGAGCTTATTGAAATCTGTGCTTGTTAGGGTGAAAAAAATTACGCAGTCCATAACAGCCTCACCCACTTTCCAATCATGATGGACGATGCCGGATGACAATGACTGCTGAAAAATGTGGGACAAAACTCTGGTGATTTCCTTCGTGTTTTTCAGCACTTTAGCATCGATGCCGTCGACGCCAGCTGTTGAAGTCAATTTTAAAGATTCGATTAGTTTCGAGATTCCTTTAGGTTGAAAATATGATATCTGGCATGATGGGACGAATATACGCGGAAACATGCGGGAGGTTATCTTCTGGTTCTCTGGCCTATTCCGCATATATGGGTATCAGCCCATTAAGCTGTGGCGTCATACGCTTAAGGCGGAGTTTAAGTGTCCCTATAATATTTTTGCCCGTCCTGTTTGTTAATTTGCTGCCATTCTTGGCTTCCTGTGATTGTGTTCTGTTTTTATGGTTTTCAGCTGCTACCTCCCGGACGTCGTCTTCCATCTGTCCACCTTGCCTGGGGTCTCTGCCCTCACTTCTGTCTGTTCGTGCTTTGTATGCTTGTGTTTTATATTTGTTAGTGCGACGATGATTAGGCTTCGTTGACTTGGAGCTCGTCCCTTGCTTCGTTTTTTAGCCGTTTTTTGATACATTTTTACTTTAGAATGTGTTTTTTTGTGGTTTAGCTCCTTCTTATTAGATCCTTCTTATCGGCTATAAGCCCGGCAAAACACTGCTGGTCTGGGCTTCCTCAGTTTTTCATTTTTATTACGTTTTTCATTGTTTTTAGAGAACCACTCAACTAGACAAGTTATGCATGAACTGGAGATGCGATGGGCTAATTTATATCTTCTACTATGTAAAGTGAGATTTTGAAATCAGCGACTTTTGTTCATTCATTTGCAGTCCGAAAGATATACAGGGTGATTCACCTAAGATTTTGCACAATTTTTAAAATAGGCTTTTCGAGTTAGAAGACCGTTTTTTTGGCGTATTATTATGAGTGCTGTAGTACATCAGAATACAGCTAAAACATGCTCACTAGCATGCTGGTTAAGTAATATTGAATAGTTAGCTTTTAACTCTTACGGGTAGGCCCCTTAATTAGTGTGAGGCGTGTAGCCCGCCGTAAGTAGTATCCATATCAGGTTTTAGAATTGTGAAAACACGGTTACCGTCGGCGCTATGGCCCAAAAAATTGCGGCCATTTCGACGAGTGACGTGCACTGGAGAGGTTGCTTTGCCTGGAAGCTTCTCGAAAGCGCATGTATTTTGGCGCGTTCTAGCAAAAATTTGTTCGGCCACAGCGCCGAAGGTAGCCGCTCATTCGAAATTCTAAAAAAACTGATATGGATATTACTTACGGCGGGCAGTTGTGGCGTCGTCGCTGTACGTGCAGCTTGCCGTTGCGAAACAAGAGCAAGTAGAAGCTGGCAGGAATTTCTCATTGCACATCTTTATTCGGAAAAATGGGCGTAACTTTAAAGGGCGGAGATTAAAGCAAAGGCACAACAGAGTTTCAAGCCAGGCACCAGACCACCTAAATCGCTGAAAGATGAAGAAGTTGTGCAGAACTTTAATTCCACCAGTACAACCTACAGGTGAATACCAACTTTTACCTCCCGATTCTTGGCCGATCCCCCAGTGTAGGTATGTGCCATCCTGTCAAAGGCTACAACTACAACAACAACAAACCAGTACATCCAGAGCCTATCCCTGTGAGGAAAACGGATGAAGAATGACAATAAAACGAATCGGGACCAGCAGTGCGTAGGTACTTTATGTTGCTCTCAATTTACCTCAACCTGCATAAAAAATTTTCACAGTGATTCAACATAACCGTTGTCATACTCAGGTGCCAAAAAGGCCAAACATGTTGTAAGAAGCCACTTGAGAGGCGTATACTTTAGTTCTAGTTTAGTTTAATTATAGTTGCGGCGCGTAGATTTGTGGTATTGGGTTGTGACAACGCAGGCTGGCTATTATGGACTTGAAGTATGAAGTAATCGTCCGACACTGTTCAACATACAATACATTAGCCCATTTTTAGCGCTTCCTAGGAAAGTTACCTGCTCTTACAACGCACGCAACTTGGAGTAGATCATAGGGCTTGTACAGTCTAGTATAAGAGATCCATGTGCTTTTACAGCTTAGGACGATCACGTATAAAAACAACTACAAATGAGTTTTTGCCGCATAAGGTTGATCTACGCCCTTCGTGGATCGACGCCCTATCAATACGTGGGGTTGCCCAAAGACCCTTTTCCAATACATCTCAACCCTGATAAAGCAGAGTACCAGGCCGAGAGAATGGTCCTGCACAATGGAAACCAGTGGGTACGCAACCGCTTCGTTTGTTCCTCTCCTATATTCACAGTGGCAGATACAACCTGCTTCTCGAGACTTTGTGCTTAGTGCTGGATTTTGTGCGCGCTATTAAGCTAAACTATTAAGCTGCAGCCTCTGCCGGGGTTAAGCTTAAACTAGTGAGACAGAAGAACGATTCTGCGCTGTTTTGTGCATAAGGCCGGTACATTTCTCTAAAGTATAGAGTTTTGTTAGAATGTGTACAGGATTAAAAAGATTTTAGAAATGGTGAAAAGATTTAAAGGTGCTCCTTCCACGATCACCCACGCTGATGCAAGTGGCATTTTACATGTCAAGGCTCAAAGTACTGGGTAGTAGCAAAATGGCACGGCTACTGTCCGTGGTACCTTTCCGTACATTACTTCAAATTCCAGCTTTATGGTAATGCTTCTCCCGGAACCGAAATACTTTGGCATCTGGGCAGCTTCCCGCAGTCATCTAGAAACTTACGTGGATCGCAGCTGGCATCGTTTATTGTCCGAACTAGGGCGCTATCTGATCGCCTTCGAACCTTTGACCACTTCGCACGAACCTCTACGTTCTTGACCAAATAATACAATCCTGGCAAATGCTTTCGTAGTAGTTCCTCTTGCGACGGTCCAAGAATTTCACCTCTAACGCCGCAATGCGAACGTTCCCCTTTGTCCCTCTTAATCCTTACTTCACATTCCGAAAGCCTATATGCAAGTTTTTCCAGACGACTCGCTTGCGTCCAACAATCTAATTTATTAAAATTAAACGCACAGGTCACCACGAGACGTACCGCTGAAATGCACCAAGAGAGGACCGTCATGATGTTCAGTCTGAGCCGTCGCATCCGTAAGATGCACTACTTGTCTGGAACTAAGATCCAACTGCGAGCTTTTCACCCCAGCAGCTTTGGTATACACTTTAGGAGCTGGAAGTACCGGGGCGGCTGGCCGCAGAATTGCCTTCCATATCATGCCCGTTAATGGATTTAAGGCTTACTTATTTCAGTTGCGGGGCCTCAAAAGGATCCCGCATTGTTATTTTTTGTAACTATCTCCCCATGCCGGGAGTGGGCAATTTGCGCGCTTGCTGCATTTCCTTGGATGTTGTCAAGCTCCGATTCCACAATTGAACCCTCTGTCGGTGCCGACAAGGCTTTAGGGCAAGTGAGACAGAAAGGGAGTTTAGTTGGCCACAGCGTATGAAAGCCTGCGTCCCTTCTTTATTCTTTTTTAAATACAATTTGATCGATGACGTAGCTCTTTTGCGTAAGATTGCGATAGACCTTGTGGGGCTCCACGGCATCTAACCTTTAGCCCTTTAAACTTCACGCGCTGTCTCCCAGTAATGTAGGTGCTTACGGGTACAGCACAACTAATCATGACCCAAATTGTTTTCTTGAGATGGCAAGTGATCACTGCGGTGATCACTTAATAAGGATGGCGAATGTGGCGAGCTAGTTGATTCTCAGGCCAGCGCTGCTGGGGCGCGGCCAAGCTTTCGGCGGCCACCCCGAGCCGTCGCGACGAGCATGAACGACGAGGCTGCACCTTACCAGGAGGAAGACCGAAGATGGAATCGCTTCTTGGCGTCAGTGGCTGCTAAAATTCGTCCCACTCGCGCCTCAGTGTGTTTTTGTTCAGCTGGGTTCAGGTGTTGGCGCCCGTTTTCTTGTAACCTTAGCATTGCGCTCTCGAGAGACTTGACCGCATGTTAAGCTCTGCCGCTACGTTCCATGTTGTGCCCGCTAAAAGAGTTGATTTGGTCCAGAATAAACTGGCGTCTTTTATGCTGACTGTGGGTGTGCCATTTGACGGGAGAGGCCATGGCTCGCGGACTCCGTTCGCCGGAAGGCTAGGCCTTCAGCCTAGAAGTTTCTATTCAAAAGCGGACGCTGGAACAAGCAAATCAATATTCCTCTATGTTTTCGTTTGTTTCTGAGACAGTTGGCTTCTTTCGTGCAGAGGAAGCTTGTAGCACCACAGTGGGCCACGGCCCATCTTAGTGTTCTTGAATTATTACCTTTACTTATTCCGTCCGGCAGGCATTGCTTTTGTGAGGCTAATGACAGGAAAGAAACATAGAAAGCAGTGACTGATAGGAGTTTTCAAAGTAAAACAATACAAAACAGAACGTAAGACACCACTAACAGGTATATACGGGTGTTTCGACCGCATTTAGAAAGCTTGATGTTGTAACGAGTTGAATAGATTTTACCTGAATTTCAGTGGAGTTATAAAAAAAGAGGAAGGATAAAACATGAACGCATCAAGCCGTTATTTATATTCCTTAATTTCATGCCGTCATTCCGTTGGGCGCACGCATAATGAGGCAATCAAGCCCTCCATGTAAGCATATATAAGCACGGAAGCAGTAAATGGCTCATGGCACACAAAAAAGCCGGCGTACTCGAAAAAGTGGCGATTACAAAACTCTAGATTGGTCACAATGGTGTGACGTCATCAAAGGCGGGAAAGTAAGAAATATTAACCGGTTTCAGTCCGCACCAGTGCCTACAAGCGCACCAACTACAAAGGAATAAAAAATAGGTAGTATAGAATTGGAATAAGATCGAAATTGAATAAAACAGCATTGACATAGAATTACAATACTGTCGCATTACTCGCACGTGAGTTACTTAGACGCCCTTTGTAATTTTTTTTGTTCATCATGAAAGATAAGCAAAAATGTCTTCGACCCATTCGTTCAGAACAAACTTGGCTCCAGCCGAATTATTTCAATTGCAAGTTTACTTTAATAACTGTAATTTGGTGACTAATCTTGTTGGCAATTTTGCAATGTTTCCAAATACTTTTACTATACTGCTGCGATTTCAATACTTTCGCATTGTTGCTTTTCATTTACTTTTTTTTTCATCATATAAACTGTGCGAAATTCGTGTGCACGAAAGATAAGAAACAGTAGCATTTGTCCACCAACCAAAGCGGTATTCAGCCATCGAAACCTTGCATTGTCCTTGGCGTGGATGTTTGTTCCCCACATTGCTCTGGAATTAATTGTGTAGGCTCACCGGGGTTCCGCATAGAGAGTTGACCCCTTTTTTTTAATGTGTGGGCAAAATATGATACGCCTCCGGAAGCGTCTCTCCTCGCACAGCAGACCTTCTTTTCGGAGCACCTTACATACTGCAAAGTGAAATAAAAACCACAATAAGCGACGTTGATAACTCAGATGATGAATAAGACCGTGCAGATGTGAATAAACAAAATGTTAACTGCCAAGTTTTAGTGTGAAAGCAAACATTAACACCAGTGTAACCCGGATGGCCGCTGCTGTAATCTTTTATGAGAGAGAAGTGTTACTTGCAGTACAAATAAACATTGTATACTCGCGGAGCCATTATTCAGTAGATTACTTTTTATTCCAGCTCTCACAATGCTTAAGTTATGTCGCAGAAATGCAAGTACTGAAAATAAATATTCAGTGGGCTAGTCAATTTTGTTATCGTGGTAATAATGATCTGAAACCGAGCAGAGTTTTTATTTTTTTAACTTTATTGTGCTGGTGTGTGGGTGGTTAGCAGTGCAACCATTTTTTAGCTGTAAGATATCTGATTGGAATGTAGAACAAACAATAACCGCATGCCGAAGGTGGAATCCGAAGCCACGGCCTGCCCATGTCTTGAACGGTGCTCTGCCGAGTGCGCTACGACGGCGGCTCTTCAACATTCCACTTTCGAGGGTGCTTCTATTGTACGTATGTCACCTAATTATGAGAAGTTTCACCAGCGCCACCCACACCACTGCGGCATATGTTGGAGCGTCCTGTAATACTGCCAGCGCAACGCAGAGCCCTCTTACGCTACCAATGGCATCAAAACTGCGAGAACCGAGGCCCTCTTTACGCTCTTTAGCAAACAAGACAATTGAAATGAGGGCTTCCATAAGACACGCATACGAAAAAGGCCGTCACCGCAATCGAGGAAAGCAGAGGAGAGTGTCCCCAGGATTCCGGCCCACGAGCCTCGGAAAACCGGTCGCGCCATCTCGCGACAGCCGGCGGCGCGGCGGCGCGTAACTGAATGGCGATGAAAAATAAAAAATCAATATCTCGTCACGCATAGCAGTTACAAGCGAGCTCTCACGCCGAGGGGTTAAATACCTTATAATGTTTCTTTTAAAAAAGTTTCATCACTGTAGCCTAAATATTGCGTTTACCATGTGCGATGAGATATGGTTGCATGAAGCCTATGAAGAGGTCGCGATAAAAACCCCACTTGTACTCACTTGATCACTCAACGCTGCCCTGATTTACAATATATCGGCCTGCTCTAAGAGCTTTAGGTAGCGAAATGTCCATATTTTAATAGTTGTAAAGTATTTTACATTTGAAAGAGCCAAATTTTTTCCCTGGCTATTTTTCTATTCATCATGCATCCTCAGCATCGGCAAGAAACGTGTGGCGCCCTCTCTCGGTGCGTTTGGCTAGGCGCACGTCTACGCTTTTTTTGCTTGCTTTAGGGAGATCAAGTCATACCTTGTGAATGCGCGCTTTTATTGAAAGTGTCCCCATCGGATGTAGGCACACAAATATGGACCGCTACAAAAAAGCGCTCGCCATTGTATGGGTATTAGAGAGGATAATAAGGAAACTCTTGAACTTTACAGATACATATACAATTGAAAACGCATACAGTGGCTACTTGAGAAAACAGTGATAGTGGAATTGCGTGCGCATTAACAATACAAAGCCACGAAACTTAGGTATAAGCGCATTAACCGCTACATCTTAAAGCTCAATAGCGGTCAGCTCTTCGAAAGTTTAGGCGATGTGGTCAAAATGCAGCAGGGATGCGTTGAAGTAAGCGTACCTCTGTAGTCTATTTATTGAATATAAAGCTATTTCTGTAAGGGTACAAGCCCAATCAAGCCGTATTCGTTTGGCTTCTTGCTGTACCCCTGTCATCTGTACAGATATAGATGCCCATAAACTTGTATGTTGCAAGTACTGCAGGATTTTATGCAAGGAACCTGGTGCTCCGTTTCATGCCTGTTTCACTAACTGATTGTGCGCATTAGGCAATTTGTCCAGTGCAATAATTCGTAGTGTGGTAATTCACAGCATTTCTTCTAGGTTGTTAAAGTGCCTCCAATTATTCGATCATTCGCCGTCGCTAAGGGCTTTGCCATTGCCGTAGTCGCTGCTAATTTCTGCGTTCATGTCGAAAGTGTGTGCAAACTATGAAGTGATGACTAAGAGTTCATAGAACGGCATGTTGCGAGCTATTCTGACAAATTTGCCATTTGTTGTGGAGGAAGCTACGCCTTTTCCCAAAACTCGAACCCAGAGGCAAATCCAACTTAAATTTTATGATTATAATTTCCATTTTATTGAGAAGTAAACGCCACCAAATAAGTTATAGGATAACACGATGTTTCAAAACTGGCTCTGTTTCTTCTTTAAGGAGGCAGCTGGGCGCTCCCTCCGGGCCACTTGCGCAATGCGCCGCTCGCGCTGTCCATTAGCGACAGGACGCTACGTGCCCGCGGCCTTGAATTTGCAGTGAATTTACGCGTCTTGTAAATGTGTACAACAATGCTTAGGCACTAGCTTGCGAGCGGCGCGAACTTGATACTTTTTGTATTTTGTGAATTGTGTACAAAGCTTCCCCGTCTTTTCTGCTAGTCGCATTCTTCGGTACTTTTCCTCGCTATCCTCTCCCTGTGACTTCCGCCGGCTGTAAATTCCGTGAATTCCACCGGCTGCAGCTCTCGTGCTTCCTTTTTGTATTTTTTTGTCAGTAAACCATTACTACTACTTCTTGAAGGTGCGACTGCGGGCGCGTTGCGGAGGTTTTTTTCAGCCCACATAAGGTCGACCGCAGGGTCACAGAGCTTAAACCGGGAATGTAGGAAAAGGGAGTGGTTCCCAGAGAGCATTCAACATTCTCTTCCGTCATGACTCAAGTAGAAGGGTCCTGCGCAGTTTGGTTCTGTTTCCACCACAATAGCGCCGTCAAAGTCACCGGTGCGGTGGCATGGCTGGGAAGTACGACCACTGCGCTTCTGTTCATTTGCTCGACATAAGCATTTTGCTGCTTCACCCTTTCCGTCATATTGTTGGTGCCCAAGCCTAAGCCTCGTTTACATGAACCTGACTGCGGTAGATTGAATCGGGGGGTCGAGTTGTGTAAAGTCAGCCCGACTCGACGATTGTGTGTTTGCATGAACTAGATTTTAGCGAGTCGAGACCGCTTCAACTGCAGCGACACCATGCGTCGAGCAGCGCAGCGGTGAGGGCTGTGGCAGCCTCCAAGATTGCGGCATGGCACCGCTGTCTCGCAGGCGCGATGGCGCAAGCGTAAATGCAGGATTGCAATTTATCCTCTCCCCTCCCACTAACTTACGTGCTATCTTCCGTTGGGGTTGAGCGAGTCAACCCCCCTCCCCCCCCCCCCCTTCGGCAGCGGAGTCGACTGGACTCACTTCCTCGACTCCCGGAACCCACTGTGCGGTGTTTACATGAGACCAGTAACCGGTTTTCAACCCAACTCCTCAACTCAATCCCGTCAAGTAAACGCCGCTCTAGACGCCAAGCACTCGAGCAGGGTTTTTGCGTACCACAAGTTGCATCTTTTCTGTAGCACGACGAGTCTTTGGGACAGTGGAGGAGGCGCCTGATAATCTTATCCGGCTGGTACCCAGTTTCCACCGCTTCCTGTCCGAGAATGCTGGCCAAGGTTTTGCTGACGCCTTTTACGTACGGATTGCATACGCGCTTTTGCTCCTGGCGTGTACTTAGCCTACGCGTAGGATTGTTTTCGTTCCGTATTTTTCTATAAGGATGTTTTCTTTTGTTGACGAGTTTTAATGGTGCATGTGCGAAGCACTGCTGTCGCTGATTTTAAAGTAAATAAGGAGGAAGAATTGGCAATCGCTTTCAACCTAAACTTGCTTGAATTTCACCCTACCCTTCGGACACAACTCTTTGACAATGTTCCTCTCAAAAAGGCTATGACAACGCGACACAAGATTCGCAGAATTAAATGGATGACGAATAGGGAGGGGCGATGGTATTAAGCGCGAAGAAGGGTGTGAGCGGGGCCACAGGGAGAAATGGGCGTTATTTTCAAGAGTTACCTGGGTGACCGGTTGCAGGGGTAAGGGGGAGGAGAGATGAAACGGCAGTAGGGAGAGGGTGCTGTCTCCAGCTACCATTGCGTGCGCCTTTCTCTCTATCCCTTTTTTACTTTTCCTCGAGCCGTGGACCGCAGGCCGAGGTTTCTTCTAAAGCGCGCTGTTTTCTTACTTCCTACGCTGAAGAACGACAAAGCTGGCGCGTCTGACAAACCGGTCCTGAAAGGTCTCATGCATGAACGCATCCTTGCCGGCTCACGTTAAAAAAAAAAAAAAACCTTACAGCGGCTAATGTGTCACTCCTGGCGAAGGGTCAGTCCTTAAGCGGTCAAACATTTCTGAAAAATCACATCAGAGTTTTTGGAGAGAATCAGTTGTGTTCTTTGACGTCCTGGTTACGCAGGACTGCCACCAGCTTTGTGAAAAGCGCAGTGTAAGGCACAAAGACTGGCACAAAAACAAATTTTGGTCGATTTGGCGTGGCTACGGAAAATGCGAATTAGGTGTGTTAGCACTGCGGTTTCGATATTCGGATCCACTGCGCACGGCTCTAAGTTGATGCAGAAGATACCCAAAGCACAGCGCGAGAGACTGGTAGTTTAGGACACGGGATGTTCGGCTGCGGCGATGTAAGAGCGAGTGCTGTGCTGCTGAGGTGTATCGTATTACGTGTCATGTCGATCTGTCACTGTTTTCCTCATGGTATGTACATAGAACAAAGGCGATTATGTAGTGCTCTGATGCAGTGGCCAGCAAAACTAATCTAATCGCGCCGTCCGGATTGGAAGCCCACTCGCGGCCGAAAGGTATTTCCTTTTAGTTAATTTTATTTCAGGTCAAGAAAACTCCAGACATACAGACGGACTTCGGCCAACATTAAGATTGAAAGGCGCACCACTGGTTAAAAAAAAAATTCGATCGCATCAGGTCGCTGTTGTTCCACCGCCATGCGGAGGCAACGGCAAGGTGTTCTCCGGCCGCCCGATGGAAACGCATCATCGTGCGACAGTGGTTCTCGTCTGTTGACTTCATGCAGAAGACGGTACAAGAAAAGGCTCCACCTTAGAGCCTTTACTTCGTAAACAATCCATTACACAACCTTTATGAACAGGCGAGACTTTTGTGCAGCCACGTAATTAGTGAAAGCTTCGGAAACCACGTGTCCTCAGCCTGTGAGTCAAGAAACCAGTCGTATGGAGCAAGCTATCCATTTCTCTACAGATCATTTGTAGACGACCAAAGCGACACAGCCGGAGGATCTGGTTACGTGTTGCGTTCTCGAATATCTTTACACTATCACAAGACAGACGCCTGCACTTGAAAAGCATCACGTCCTGTGCCGATCCAACCCCTGCTAACCGCTGGTAAGGCTCCACCAGCGCTGGTGGAGGCCTATCGGTGGTCCAGCTCTTAGGCCTATATCAGATGTTAGGTGTGCGTGTGTGTGTTTGCGAAGCGAACAAAAGGAAGCGAAGAGTGTCAACAAAAAGTTGCGTGAATGCAAGCACTATTCCTATGTAAGCGCATCAAACTATATCATATATGCGACGGCAAATCTCATGCAAATGGATATACGTTTCAGTAGAGCTATCTCCATAATACTGCACGGATGCAGGAAACGGGCGCGATGTATATTGTGTTTCTCCGTTTCAGAAAAATGAAAAGAACAAGGTGACTGAGGTTATGCGTAGATGTGAAATACCGTAAATTGGCTGCATGTCCTGCTGCATGTATCCGATCACCATACGGGATCAGCCTACACTTACAGACCCATATGAGTGCAGCCGCTTCGAGCAAAAAGAAAAAAAAAGTGAAAACAAATCCACAATTCCTTGTTTCCACTAATGCTTATGCGGCCGCTAGTTTGTTCAATAACAGTTTTGCGTGGCGGGTACAGCATGTGGTAATATCTGTCCTGCTATAGGTAATCAGTCCTTCCTCTGCGTCTTGAGGCAAGCTCGTTGTACTTTTGGCGGTGCGGCAGGGCAGTATTATATTTTTAACGGCCCACAAGGCACCTATCGATGCCCTCCCCTCCCATTAGCTAGAAATTTACCCCGGGCCACTCTCGAAAAAAATTCCTGCCTAGGTGCCTGCCGACCGCACTACTTCATGTAAGTACATTCAGGTGTTCACGCTGCATCTGGCCTTTAAGCTTACGACATGCGTTTCTGATTAGTCGACATGACAGTGATCTGCAGAAATTATTTCCTTACCTAAAAATCTAAATAACTGATATGGAAATAATTTCGTAAATATAAAAATCATTCGTACTACGTAGAACATGTGCTGAACGCAATTGGGGACTAAACTGGGCGTTTAGACTATCTCAGTTTCCCACGACTCAAAGCAATCTGTTTGCATGGCTCTTAAGTTTCTTAGGTTTCATTTTTTGTTTGATTCACTGTTCACCTCACGGCTGCCCAGGCTCTTAATTTTTAGTGATACACTTTCTCACAGGTTGTGTATGCGCATTTACCTTGTTTTTCATACTTTAGAGAAGTTGACGATGGTGTTAATGAGAGCAACTGCGCAACTGCCGGGCTTTTAGGGCGCCACTGTCTGGTTATCGCAGCAACAAGCTTGTCTTTGTCAGCCGCTTTGGCATTCTCCTTGTCTCGAAGTTCTGAACGGCTTTTGTAACTTTTGGGTATTTCTCGTCTCGTATGCAGACTTCATTATTAGTACGAAAGCACTGTTCCGGCGTGTAAATCCCGAGCAAGATCTTGCTGTAAATGTAAATTTGGGCCAGCAACATAGCAACTGCAACATAGCATCCGCAGCGACATAGCAGCGCTTTAACGTAGTTATGTAAATAAATGAACAAACAAACAAAAGCAATACTGCCGCGACTGAGTTTGCAACCCGCGGCGGTGCAAACTGATCAGTCTCGCTGGCCTGTACACGAGAACACTGTGCTCTCGCTGAAGCCGATCACGCCTGATGCTAAACTGCAACACACTCTCACGCTGTGCTTTCCGGCTCATCGTCTTCAACAACTTCCTTCTGTGCCCAAGTCACGAAAGAAAAGGAAACAGGTACGCGGCGTTGGTGTCCACATGCAAAAACTTGCTTTCGAAAAATATTTCGTAGATACCAGTGCTAAACCGCACCCAATTTTTCGACGAAGACGGCGTGTGTACACTGCCCTAACCATGGTTCGGCTTCTTTTCTTTCACCCCAGCAAAGAAGGGAGCGAGTAGGGGAGCCACACAATCAGCGCGCCTTGAACACGCCGGGTGACAAAAGAATAAACAGAATCTCAGCCGGGGCCCCGAAAAGCTGGGTGCACGCGAATGGAGTAAACACTAAGTAAACAATGGGGGAAAGTGAAGGCATCTCTCTCCCAAACCAGGAAAGAGGAATGTAAGAGGAGAAGAACGAGCTCTACTTCATGCGGCGCGTGGTGGCCGATTTGTGAACTAGGGGCGCATGAACCAGAATACTGGCCATCGGGCCCCGCTTCATTTTTCCCGTGTCTCCCTATTGTTTCTTTTATTTGTAATCGTCAAAAACGTTTTTTATTATTGTTCTTTTTTCCCTTCCCCATTCATTGCCCAGTGGATGACGGCGAAAAAAGAGCTTCACGGCATGACAAGGGTGCTTGTTCCCCATTTGCGGAACATGCTGAGTGTGCCGCATCCAATTTCACAGGTCTGATTTCGGCAAAGCATATATGTTGGTAGCGATAGTCAGGAATTACTCAGTACGCACTGGAGGACTTCACCGCGCATGTCACATCAGTATAACGTAGCCCTGCGACCAGATGTTGAGATTCAAACTTTGCTTATGGCTTTATCGAAAATTTTGTTATAGTTGAACAGTTACTACATGTTATCGCCGAGGTCTTCGTCTTATCCGAACCGTTTTCTTGGCAATACATGTAGTGAGGCTAAGGGCAGGCGAACACTAAATTTTTTTTCTGTATTCCTATGGTAAATTGGCAATTATGCGAAATGCGTGCCATTATGAAGCAAGGACTGCGAAGCATGAACTTGAAATTTGTTCAAGCAATTGCAGGCAGAGGGAGCAGGGAGTCTTTTCTCTCCACCGCCCCTCTTTCCAAGGGTCTATGCGGTAAAGCCGCAGTGTTTAAATGCACGACTTCACTTGCGCCAACTTTCTGTGAATGGTATGTACACATTTGTTTCATTTTGCGCTTCTCAAACCCAAGTTCATTTTATTTTTATCTGTACAGCTGCTGACTTTAGCAAAGACCGTGTCAGCTATTTCCTCCAGCCTGGCATTGACTGCGAGCCGAGGCCTACCTAATGCGCCGCTCAAAGAAGTAGTGTGGCAGCCGGAACAGCACCAGTCATTACAGCGCCTCTCTAGGAGAAAAATAAAGGCAATAGTTGATCAGGACCTCCTTTTTTTTTGCTTCCAAAAGTGAACACATAGCGGAAGTTCGCACGTGGAGAAAAAAAGAAACGGTGGCACTGTACGAAGGGAGACATAGTGTTAAGGGTGCCATTCTGGCGATGATATATACAAAATGTTTCGAAAATAAATAGCGCATTTTTGCGGCAAAAAAACCGCGCTTACACGAGACAAAGACGTGTGGGCGCACTACGCTTTTTCCACCGTCTCTCGGCTTTAAGCGCTCTTTTTCGCTACAAGATCACACACTAACCAGCAACACTTTTTACCTTGTTAATCCACGTTCTTGCCCAATTCCCACGCGTCGTGAAATCATTTTCCGCCTGTCGCTTGCGACGACGTACGAAAGTGTAAAAGAATGCAAGCAGGGCATTGATTCGTCGATCTTTCGCCTTTTTGCTTAAAATGTCGCCTCCGGCCTCGACCACCCCGAGGCGCTTCAAATCACAGTTGAAAGAAGCACAAATTCAATCTTGCTCCGTGCCGAACAGAAAATTCCTCTACGATTACGCTTTCTCATTACTGCGTTTGAACGTCACAAAACATAGCAGTCTCCACTAAGTCGGGCGTGGGATATGCTCGGACGCCTCCACGTTGGGGCTGAAGGCCAGGTCACGTTAACCGCGAGTTTCCCCAGCGCTATACGCAGACGCTCGCACCAGGAACTAGCCACTTATAGTTCTGCTCTAAAACCTGTAAGGGGTTTCGGCTTACCATGTTTATTTTCCCAGGACCACGAGTTATGACCACGTGAAGGCCGCCTACAACATGAAAAGCGTCACGCATAGAAGAAGCGTCAAAGCCGGCTTAGGCGGTCACAGGGGGCGCTGCGCTAGCCTGTCTGACGTCACGCCTGGAAAGGAGGAAATCGTTTATCACCTAGCAAAATGCTTTTATGTGTCAGGGATTGATCACCGCAGTCAGGCGTAGGGTTTTCTGACCCGGGTAGCATGGCCTGACTGGAGATGGGCCAATGAGGATGGCAGGCTTGGTTAAGAGGAAGGCAACGAAAACTTTATACAGTATTTACATTATTTATAAACAGCGACTGCGAATGACTCTCAGTGGAAGGGAGCTTATTCGCCAACCGGAGTCGACGGGAGCTAGCAGGCTACTCTCTCGGCGACACTCACAAACGAGTTAAAGAGGGTTCGGATTCCCCAGATCTCTGACTGGGGAATAAAGTTCGAAGAGCACTGTCCGATCGGATGGACAGAAGTGGACGCTGGATCTACCACCCACGGCAGGGGCGGTGCGGCCTGTTCCGCTCTCTCGCAGCTCGGTCGATGGGAAGGGGTAGATGCTGACTAATCCAACACGGCTGGAAATGAATCTCCCGCAGTCTACCAGCAGGTGAACGAACGTGCTTCCCCGCCGGATGTCCAGAACACGAGACATCTGTCGAGGACACAGCCGTCTTCATTTAACAGCCAGCTTGACTGTGCGTAGCACCCCTCCGTCCTTCGGCGACCAGGGAGTATACACTAGACCTGACTGGCGCCGCCACGTCGCCGCCGCTTCCGCTGCTATTTGCCACTGTCAATGACCCCGTAAGCCCACTTTGCATCTTCGGCATTCGCCGCTGCTGCCGTGGTCACCTCCGCTCAAGGAAGTCCGCTGCACTAATCCACTTAGGCTAGGAGGGGGCATCACAAGCACTACACCGCACCGCCGCCGTTGCGAGGTTGTCGGCCTTGTCGACTGTTGACGGTTTCTGCTCGATCAGGCCCACGTGGCCAGAAGTACAATCACAACAAGGGGAATTCTGCTTCCGGCCACGCTAGTGCACGGACGCAGGATGCAGGGCTCCGTTGGAGCAGCTTCAGCGGCCATGTCTGACCGCGGTAACGGGGCTTCTGAACAAGAAAGTATGTATCAGGTTTTTTTACCACGGCTGCCTACAGGGCATTACGCTTTGAATGCAGTTTTTTTGCACGCGGATATTACGGCCCGCCCGCAGTGAGTGGAGAGAGAGAGAGAGAAAAACTTTATCATGGCAAGAGTGTTTAGACCCCCCTTGGGTCCCTGGACCACCGCACGGTCCCACTCTACGTCGTAACGTTCATGCGGTGGAAGATTTCCGGGACGCGTTGGCCCAGCATTCGTTGCTCCCGGACGTTATCGCCCTGGGGGCGTATCGCAAGAGCCATGTCTCGGCCGTCACATTCAAGGAGGCCGAAACAGTGAAGAAGATTGCCAGCATCGGTGAACTTCGTATGAAAGAACGGCGCTGCCTGGTGACTGACCCTGCGAACCAAGACGTGCGTTTGACGCTGCACTGGCTGCTGCACAACCTGCATGACGAGGACGTGCGTGTCGTCTTCGCGCCGTACAGAAAAGTCTCTTAAGTGCCCCGAGAGCGCTGACGTGTACACGGGGTGTAGGAGAAGCGCTCAACCACCAGACTCATCACACTGAAGTTGAAAGCTGGCTTGAAGCTTGACGACTTGCCGCATCAGCTGAACGTCGGTGGGTAGTTAGCGCTGGTTGTCGTACCTGGCCGGCCTCTGTTGTGCCTCCGCCGTCGAGGTACAGGCCATATCCGCAAAGAGGGTCGGCTCCCTCGATGCGGTGCCTGCCGATAGATCGGGCATGAAGACAGCCAGTGTTCTCGCAGTTGCGCGAGCACTACCGGTCCCGGGAACAGTGAAGACTTATCTGAGTTTCTGATGGACGAGGCGGAGGCGGAGAGGCAGCCAGGGCAACTCACCAAGTTTAAGCTCAAAAAGCAACTTCACTGACGCCTCTATCGAAAAAGAGTTCGACAACGAGCGGTGCTGTAAAGCCTAGTGAAGATGTGCTCTGAACCGAAGCCCTGAACCGAAGCAAGGAAGTGATGATGAGGCGGAAGACGCGACGAAAGCCGCGCCCCGAATCTCCGGAGAGTGTGGAGGCTATCAGCACCGATGCCATGGACGTCAGCCAGGAAGCTACCGGTCTTCCAGCTCGGAAACGCTCCCATGAGGAGAGCATCGGCGAGAAACTGCAGCCTTGTGTTGGTGGCGATGAGCCGCCGCCTATAACATCGGGGATTCGACGCTTGACGTTGAAGCCGCGGCCGAACATCTCGGCCGTATCCAGGCAGGCGCGAAAACCGCCTCCGTATCTCCGTTTTGTTCTTGTTTTTTTTTTCATTTGTTGTTGTGGGAAGTACCCAGCAAGCAGTGTGCCTTCCTCCGGAAAGGCTTGCGCACATCTCTCAGCTTATCAACGTTCGAGAGATAACTACAGATGACTAAAACTGCCTGCTTCTGAGGTTTCCTCCACAGGAAACTGAACATTTCCTGTGCTCACTCACATGGGTCTTGGCGACCTACGCCACTCTGACTCTGTATCAAGCATCGCTACTAGTTAAACAAGAACACTAACTTTTCGGCATTGTTTTCGACAAAAAGCTCACATTCCTACCAAGCTTAAAGGACTTAAAGAAGAAAGCTTCTCGAACCTACAATATCCTCCAAGTGCATTCAAGAAAACGTCGGGGTTCCGATAGAACTTCTCTTTTGCATCTCGATCGCTCTGCAGTACGCTCTTATTTAGATTACGTCCGCATAGCCTATGCTTCTGCCAGGCCATCTTACTTGAAGGGACTAGAGTAAACACACAACTCAAGTCTGCGTCTTTCAGCCGGCGCATGCAGGACATCACTCGTGGAGAGTTTAAGTGGAAACAAACGAACCACCGCTTTCTTCCAAAAGAACCAAATCCATATGCACGTGCTTGATCAAAATCTGTTTATTAACTAACATCTATGTCAATAACTTTATCTTTGCAAAAACAGCACCGAGAACGCTATTTAACAATATACCCAGAGTGTTCAGGCCACTGCTTCTGCGGTTTGAGAAAAAATCGCAAGAATGAAGTACAACGGAAACACTTTCAGATATTGCCGGGAGTCCCGCTCCACTTCAACCTTGGTAGAGTTTCTATGCTGTATGCAACATTAATTTAACACACTTCAACAGCAAGCAAACTAGACTAGAATGTGTCCTTCAAGAACTCTTTGCCCTAAATGAAACATACGAGAGCAACAGAGCTAAACACAGATGGATCTAATGCACATCTTGGCACTTGAAGTGCTGTTATACAAGATGAAGTGGATAAAATAGTCAAGTTGCCTAAGTGCGTATCACTTTTCACTGCCAAATGTTAAGTAGTTTTCATCGCTGCAGAAAAAATATTAATTATGAGCATAAAAAATCTATACCGACTCGCTCGGCGTATTTGCAGTTCTACATTCCAGAAATGAAGTAGACCCATTTATTAAGAGGTATTATATATAATGTCATAACAGCCGAAATGCAAGGACATGTAATTAAGGTCTGCTGGGTACGTAAGTATGTTTTTGATCACCGGTAACAACAGAGATTATTCGTGCTCGCGAAAACGTAATATAATGCTCAGTTACAGCATGTAAATACAGCAAATAGAATGCATAAAGGTCCCATTAATTTGTGGTGCGAAAACTGAGAAATGACAGTCTTCGTGGCACCACGAATCGAAGAAGTAACTGAATACAGCGAATCTGACCGTCAAGAAATGAAAATAACGAGTAATTCTATGCTGCCTCCGTATCATACCCTAATTTAAAGCACAACGGGATTCTAGAAAAACAAGGCAAACCTGCAAGTGAGTGAGGCGGAGAGATTGGGATCCCAAACTACATCTTATTTTGATGGAAAAAACCCGACAAACTAAGAAAAAAACACTTGTCATATATTCATGATGAATATATCTTGTTCCGCCCTGTAGCTTCGTCTCAGGACAAAATTACGCTTAAGAAATTGCTTGTGCAGTTTCGATCTTAAAAGAAAAGTTCTAAAGGGGTTGTAATGTATTTAAAAACTTCTTCCCACCAAGCAGATGTATATTGAAATGTATTAGTGACGGCTGTCCAGAAGCAACGAAGGCAGCAAAAAGGCTTCCGAAAGAAAATGTTCATCGAGTTAACTAGCGCACAAGGAGAACTGAACGATACGGAGGTGGCTAAAAGAACGAGCGTGCATAACGGTCGTCTAACGGAATGCTCGTCGCTGTTGGCCATGGTTTATTTTAAGGTGACAACAAACTTCAAAACCTTAAATTGTGCAAATTAGGCACAACCTTCCCTAATAACGTAAAAACAAATTGCTAAATATTTGCGTCCGCGACATTGAACAAATGAACATTAGTAAACAATCGCGCCTGTTTCGAACCTTGAGTGTGGCGCACCATGGCCCCAGTTACTTATGTGCAATTAAATACAGTGCAGAACAACAGGCTCATCTACTTGAACGGAAATGAGCTGACAGGTTAAGGTTTATTTTGCCAGCTTGGTTTAAACAGAAACTCTATTACGCAATGATTTTCTCCCGCCTATACTACTGCATACTAGTTTGGGGCAGCACTGGTAAGGGTAACTTACAAAAACTGTACGGCCTGCAAAAGAAGATGTGTTAGATTTATAGCAAATAAATCGCGATATGAACATGCATGCCCTTTGTTTTTCAAATATAAAGTATTACCCATTACTTATGTGTTCCAACAGAGTCTGGCAAACTACCTGTATTTAAAAATAAAATCACACGGACAAAATTTCGTTACAAGATATAGAAGACCAGACTGTGGTCATATGTTAAGAGAGGAAAAATAGGTGAAACAACGCGCTAGAACAACCTACGGTGAGGAGTCAATAGATTATCAGCTACCGTTATTACTAGACACGTTTCCAGAACTGCATTCCATCTCAAATAATTCTAAAACACGCTATTCTTTTAAAAAACAAGTGAAAGAAGCACTACTGCTAAAGGTTGCAGATTATTATGAAATGTCGCGATAATATTTTCATTTTATCGTGACCTCAGAAGAAAAACCTGAAATAAAAAACAAAAAAGGCAACCAATATGAACTGGCTCATATCGAATGTTAACTCAGAACCAGGACTGGCCTTCAATCGTTGTTGTTGGCGAGTTATACCCTGATAACGTTTTACACCTGATGTTACCTGAGGCGTCACCAAGGAATGTGTGAAACTGTTCTGTGCTGTTAGCTTTTTCTTCTCGATACTCTGTTTTTGCTTTTATTACTTATGTATATTACTTTCTTTTGTTTTGATTGTCTTGTTGGCTTTTTCTTGTCGATGCTCTGTTTTTGCTTTTATCACTTATGTTTATTTTTTTGTTGTTTTGAATTGAAAAAGACTGCGCTTGAATGTGATCTGATTTCTCTGATGTACAAGGTCTCCTTCAGCAAATACTGGCACTGTTCGCCGCATAGCGTGCGTGAAGGTCACGAGGCCCCATCAAGCGCCATATGGACGCCTTTTGCCTCGTGAACCACAGCAGATATAAAAACAAAAAATCCCCAAGTATATGTACCCCGATTCTGCTGAAATAAAATTGATTCGTTCATTCATTCAAAGAGGGTTTGATAGAAAAAATAAATAAAAATATATCGATTCCACCATTGTCTCATCCATTCCATCAACTTTCCGTCCTGTTCAAAGTTTCATGATATCGCGAGAAAGTACAGCAAACAAGAAGCGGAGTTCAATCTACATAAAGTGGATCTGCGGTCCCACTCTCTTGTAAGGACGGTCTTAATACAGCAGCGTCCAATTCGACAAATGTGTACCAGACACCCTGAGCGCCAAGAAAACCCATCGATTAGACGCCGAACCCAGGGTGTCCCGGAGGGCTCTGCCTGTATGAAAATAAGGCGAATGAAAAATTGATCGAACGCTGTCGCCTGCTATGCTGCATATTATTCACCGCTAAGACGTAGCTGGTTTCCTGTCAAGCACATCTCCGTGCGTTGCTGTTCACTGCGGCGCTGGAGAGCATTCCGAGCATCGGCAAGAGCTTGTGGCTGGAAGGAACCGCTAGTGAACGTAAGCCTCTTGCTTAACAAAAAAAGGTCTGTTACTGAAGGCAAAGTCGCACGATGCGATCGAGGCTTCTCCTGTTTGGAATCTTGTTTTTCGTTGTTTGTACTTCGCTCCCATCAGATCAGCGCAACGTGTTCAAAACGACCGCACACTCCATGATGATGTCCTCAGGTTTAATGGCACATGTACAAAACCTGACTTCAATGGATGGTGATGTCGTTCTCGTCGCGTATGACTTGCGATCCCCCATTTTGCAGTGGCTGAAGCTTACATCTTGCCCATACATTCTATGGAAATCCGCTGGTCGTGCTCTGAAAGAGTTACTTTATCGAAACAGAGTTATGAACAAGCCAACCACAGTTATGGTGTCTCTTCGTGGTGTTGACTTGAAGAGTATGGTGCGTTTCTTGGAGCGCTGGCAACAAAGCGGCATCATAACGCAGTGGATCTTTTTGGTCGAAGATGAACACAAGAGTTCTCTTTACGAGCTTTTGAACAATTCCACTGCTTGTGACTTCGTCAGTGCTATATATGTCAGCGAAGTGGATCAGTGTGGCCTTCCCCGTTTCAAGGAACTGCTGCGGGAATCTGTGTGCTCACACTCAGCAGCTTATCCCCGGAGGCAAAAGTTTAGAAGCGTGGGGAAAGGTTCAAGGAGTCTTTCGGGTGAAATTGTCCGCATTGCATGCATAAAGTTCACATTCGGTGACTGGTGCGCTGAAAAGTATCAGTCGATGTTCATGCAGCTCTTAAGGCACATAAATGTTTAAACCGTGATAACGAAATACGGAACCTTACCCAAAGTATATTCGGACCTGGCGCTTTTTAGGATTGACATGCTTCTTGCACAGACTGACATAGATTATCTAGCATTAAGGGTGATCAATTTTGCGGAGGTGGATGTCGGCTACGAGACATTTTACGCGAGAGCCAATCATACCCGCGTACTGTCTTTATTAGAAGCCATCGGCAGCTCGCCTTGTGTGGTTATCGCCATTTCGTGCTTGTCGTGCTGTGCAGTAGTCACTGCAGTTGCTCAAATGATTCACAAAACAGTCCTTAGTGGGTCGAGTTTCTCTGAAGAGGCTTTATTCCTGGTAGCGTCACTTTTTGGCACCACTACAAATGAACAGCATCAGGACACGAAGTTAAAAGCACGAGTCATCGTGTACGGCAGATGGCTTCTTTTTATTATGCCCTTCTCTGTTTACCTTAGGAGCCAGTTGACATCTATGGTTACAATAAGTCGTCCAGGAGACCATCTGGACACATTCGAGGAGCTCGAGGGTGCCCTTGATGACAATTCTGTTCTGCCTTGCGTAGCCAAATGGACCATCACCCACTTACATATGGATCAAGGGGCAAAAGGTGCTGGTAATTTGTTCAATAAACTTCGTAACGCTTACCAAGGTCACAAGGACTGACGAGGATTGTCTTCGGTACGCGAAAGCGAACAATCGCGTTTGTTTCATTAATAGAATGCCTATTTGTGAGGTGAAAGATGTTGCTGAAATTGGGGAGTTCAAGGAACCATTTAACACCGTCCTTTCAGGATTTCCAATCTGTAAAGAGTTTGCTGCAATATGGCCCCTGAGAAAGTTCACGCAGGCCGTACGTGAGGGATCGCTGTTGAAAGACGCTACATCCCCATGCAATGGAGCGGACGTCAGCGTGGGAGGTGGGTTGGAGCTACGGACGTTCTTCATCGACTATTTGCTGCTCCTCTCTGCTGCCGGTGGAGTTTGTATCGCGGAAGTTCTTGCAGCTTGTAATCACTTTGACCCGAGGCTCTTCTCTCGCCTTAGGGTCGTTCTATCACAATCCCTTGATAGGCAGTGATACCACGTGATCCAAAAAGGGCACACAACGGGAGCCGGCAACTAAGAGGCAGCGAAATAAAATGCTCCAGCGTTTCCCAACCTTCGCCACTGCTGTCAAGGGACAGCAATTTTTTGCATCTACCGCGCTATGAGAGCACAAGCTGCAAGAGACAATACCCCTTTAATCAGGCAACTGCATGTGGGAGATGTGGAAGCAACCACTACACGGTTTAGTTTCCTGCGTTGGCACAGGGCGCAAATAAATCGCAGGAATACATTGTGTATTATGTGTGCACCGCCAACACCAAAGAACTACACTGCTTTAATAAGCATTTCTCGCCTGAAGACCATTATTACTAACCAGCGGGGAGATCTACACTGCCTTGCACAGGGGCTTGGTGCTGTAAATAGTGTTGAGTGGTACGATAGGAAAAGTTCTTCGCAGGCGACAAAATTATGAGATGCACTCATTTTATAAGCGGTCATCTTTAGCGAGGAAAAGGGATGGGTTTAGCCGGACCCCGAAGTAGGGTCACCCGGTGATCAGTACCAGCACCACGGCCGTTTTACCTCCTCCGCGTATAACTCCTTCATTGCCCAGGTCAAACACGGCCAGCTCTCAAGCGGAATAGATGTTTAGAAGATGATCATTCAGCGCTGATAAAAACTTTGGCGTTTCCAGCGAGCAAGTGTCATGGAAGGGAAACAGAGCTACCTGCGCTGCACGACTACCAGTCGCGTGATATAGTGTCTTTCACCGATGTGCTGTTGTTCAGCGTGATTTGCGTCGGAGTGTACGGTGCAGCATTGAAGTGTAGAGTGACATTTTGGATTTTCCCATGACGTGAAACGACAGAGCGAACTGCGATTTCACGGTTTCACCCATTTTACGCTTTTGGATCAGTGGTTATGTAACTCTTAGGTCATTTTTCTTTTTCACTTTGGATGTGCTAAATGTTGGTTCTTTGCATCATTTTGTACTGCTCAGCCTGCCTGGACCTACCGAATTTCTATGTACCCAATAAATAAATGTGATGCCTTGTCTACAGAATAGTGGTGACAGCGCAGTTACAGTTTCAGATGATGATAATGATGATAGTAACATTTTACTTTCAGCTCAAATAGGTGGTTGGTCCGCCTATTCCAGGAGTGTATTGGATTTGGTAGCGCCTCAAGCCCTTTCTGTCAGCTCGTGCTAAAAATTTGTGTCTAAGCTGGACTGCATTTCCTCTAACAGCTCAATAGCCACTTCTTTTATCGTTACTATTTATGTGTTGTCTAGGAAGGCCCAAGCGATGTGGTATAGGCCCGCCTCTATCTGACAGTGTGCGCATTGTGGTTCATAGTCGTCTGCGTAGATTGCGGTAAGTCTTTCTGGCCTTGAGTATGTGAATTAGAATGCGCCATTATCTCATCCAGTCCGCTAACTTGCCGTTCTGTTTAAATTTTACTGATACCGCGCAATAGCATGGCAGAACATGGAGCTGTAGAGAAATAAACGTAACAGATCCTTGCACCGCCTTCAAATCGTTAAAAAAGCGACTTTAAAGAAGAGGCAGTAGCGCGCAAAGCTTCAAGTCTGTTTCACTTTCAAGCGAAAATGCTCGCGAACGCTGCCGCCGTGGCGGTGACCGGTGAGGTTCGCACAAATTGAAATTTTCCTTTCTACGCCCCGCTCAATCGCTCAATGGCTGGCATGTGAAGCAGCCTTTAGGCGTTCGTAATTGACTACGAAAAGGCGCCGCATGACAACATCAGTGAAGCTGCCATCGTGGACGTTACTGAAATGTTACGTCTCTCTCTTAGAGCACGAAATTTTGTAAAATCTCTACTTGAAGACAAAAAATGTGTTACACGCCTCAGTGGCGACGCTGTCGGATCAATTCTCCTTCTCAGCTGCGTTCCTCGTGGATGTGTATGGCCACCAACTCTGTTTAATATGGTTTTCATACTCCTTTCAGGGCGCTTCCCCTGAAAGTGTTTCTTTATAGAATTTATTGACTATCCGTGAATTTTTGTCTATAGACAGTCTTCTGTCTTTTGGTTCTAAAGACAGGTCCTCTGTTCTAATGTTAGCCTTCTATCTTCTAAAGACATGTCCTGTACAAGTATGTAGTATATAGAATTTCTATACTCAGCCTATGGGCAATCTGCAAATTTGTGGCCGCACACTTTCATTAGACTTTTCTCTACAGAATTTTATAGACTAACAATAGACAAAAATCAATATCTATGTGAAGGCAATAGAGTCTACAAGGAGTTTATAGACAGTCTATAGACCATTTTCATACGGGTGAATGGCACCCACAAACTTGACACAAATGACGGAAAGCATGGTTTGGACCTCCGCCTGCGCCGCGAAACCATAGTCAGCGGGGGAGAGATAATTCTCTGGGAACGTTTACGGCGGCTGACGAGAGGTGGCGCGCAGCTCGCTTTGCTTTCCAAATTCCGCACAGCTGGAGACACTGTAACATCTTACTTACTTTACATCTTACTTGAAAAAAGTAGAGTAACCACACAACGTATGTCTGCGTCGTTCAAACGGCGCATGTAGGACATCACTCGTGGAGAGTTTCAGTGGAAACCAACAAACCACCGCTTGCTTCCAAAAGAGCCAAATCCATATGCGCGTACGTGATAAAAATCCGTTCATTATCGAAACATCTACGTCAATAACCTAATCTTTTTGGAAAAGTAGTAGCGAGAGCGCTATAATACCGCTGCTTCAGCGGTTTGAGGAAAATCGAAATAATTAAACATACCGGATTCACTTCCAAATATTGTCTGCACTCTCGCCCCGCTTCAACCTTGGTGAAGTTTCCCGGCGGTATGCGGCATTGTTTCAACACAGGGTTTCACATGACGTTCTTTTTTTTCATTCTTGATCATTTGAAAGTACGGCGCGTTGTAGCGGAAGGCGTGATAATGGCATTTGTGAAGTGCAGCACGCGAGTAATAGTAAATAGCGAGTTGACAGACCGAATGAAAGTTAATCCCTCAGTGAGGCAGGGATGCCCTCTTTCGCCCCTACTGCTCGCGACTTACATAGAGCCACTCTTCTTGTCCATAATTAACAGTAATCGTATTTCCGGCTTTCAACTGCAGTCATTCCACATGAAAGTCCTCGCCTACGCAGATGATATTGCCATTTTTTGCTCAAACAAGGACAGCGTTACTGAAGTTACCAACCTAGTTGAAAAGTACTGTCAACAAACTGGCTACCTGATAAACTGGGGCAAGAGCTGTGGGTTTTGGCACGGTAACTGGGATGATGAACACTTCTGTCGGTTGCTGTAGTCAAAACTGCCAACGCGGTACCTTGGCGTGCCTCTCGAATGTTATCGGGATCCCAATGACTGCTGGAACGATGAAGCGTAAAGGGCGAAGGGGAAGGCCGACTCGTGGCAAGGAAGGCAACTATCGATGTTTTCGCGCGCCTCTGTCTGAAACATTTTCCTTTTGTCAAAGATAGGGTACCTAATGAACATTCTGAGTGCATCCCGAGCCATTATTCAAAAAATTCACCGCCTCTTTGCTGTTTTTGTCTGGGCGTCGACATGGGAGCGAACCAGTCGCACCAATTTGTTTATTCCTGTCAAAGGTGGTGGCCTTCGTCTTGTTCACTTGTTTTTACGCCACGTTGCATCGCGCGTCATGTTCCTCCGTCAAATGTCGGACAGCTTTTTGCGGTCTGTTATTCAGTAGCGATTGCAGAGGCTGCTTCCTGAAATTGTGGTGTCATCGAGTGAGAATATGCGTGGTTCCGTCGTGGGGTATATTACAGGGGTTGTACTCTCGTTCAAGCTTCTCAAAGTGCGGTTTTCTCTTCACTACTTGGGTACAGTTTCAAAGAAAAAGTTGTATAAGGACTTAATGGATGCAATGATGCCAATGCCTCTTTACCGAAGCTTGCACCGTGGGAGTCCAGAGCAGGATGTTTTAAAAGGAGCTAAAAGAATGCCAGTTAATCCATTCATGAAAAAGTTTTTCTACAAATTACATTCAAAAACGTTTCCTGTTAAAACGTGGCTGAATGACAAGGGGATTTTCGTAACCTGGTCAACTAACTGTATCCTATGCGAAAAGCCCGAGACAACAGAACACGTATTCCTAGAGTATTGGGACCCCATATTTCACTGGGACGTCCTCCAAAGAACTAAGAAAGTTCTACCCCTAGACCCCTACGGTATTAGATTTTTGCAAATTCAAAATGAAACAGGAGTGCCCTGTGACTTACTGATTCTCCTCAGCCTCCACAGCTTGTGGAAAACCAGAATGTGGGTGCGGCATGCAGATGTAAACGTGCGTTCTGTGCGAAAAAACTTCATTGCAAGTGTCGTGTGCCTGAGAGTATACCGGGCACGAGCTGAACAGCCTGAATGGGTCTCTGTACTAGATTACTTGGCTGCATTGAAAAGGTTTTAATCTCCCTTGTTACGGCCGAATTGGGCAGAGGTGCTTTGCCTTTTTTGTAATTTTGGGTCTGTGTCCAAATCCGCAATAAAGAAAGAAAAAGTCGTGGCGTAGCGGCTAGGATGCCCGTCTCGGCTTCGGGAGGTGGGGTGTTCGACTTCCTACGCCGGTCACTGACCGGTCAAAAATAGAGTACAAGTGTATTCACTGCCCAGCGCCCAGCTCTACCCTGTGGGCTGTGCACTGGGAAAGCTCTGCTAACCGCGCTGCGTGGCAGTCGACACAACAGGCTCGGTTGCAAACTTGAGCCTTTGTTTAACAGTCAGAAGCGTAAAATAAAATAAATAAAATCGTGGAGCTTATTTTTCTGCTGCACGTGGTTTTGAACGCGCTGTGGGGTTAGAGGAAAAAGGGATTTTTTTTTTTTGCAAACCTACCCCAACGAATATCGCGCATGATTCTTCCAGATCTGCCTTTTCCACTATCGATATAGTTCTGCACTATGCTTCTTTTCCATTGAATAAATCCAATTTTTAACTTCCGCGTTTTTAAATTGTCGTTTAATCCTCTTTCTTTCTCCGTCCTCATGACCGGCATGCTTACTCGTTAGTTTGGTAGTTTTTTCCGCCACTCTGAGTCAACACTCTTTCTGTATAAGTATTTAAATACCTGTCATCGTCCAATTTCCTCCGGCGTTCTTAATATAGTATTTTACTCTTAGCTTCCCGTGCTTCGAACGATGCCCAGCTCATATCCCCTTGTACTGCCTCGTTTGTGGTTGTGCCGTGGGCACCTAGTGCTAATCTTCCAACATCTCTCTGATTTACGTCTAATCTCGACTGAACTTGTGCCCTTAAGCACAGAACCGCATTGCCGAAAGTAAGCCCTGGCACCATTATTTCTTTCCAAATACCTCTTAGTACTTCATATTTGTTGTACCCCCTTAATGCCCTATGTTTCATTATCCCGGCGTCTCTTCGTCCTTTCGCCCTAAGAGCCTGTTCATGCTTTTCCGTGTATATCTGCCCTTCGTTTAGCCATATCCCGAGGTATTTGTTTTCGGCCACTGTGGGTATTTGGTGGCCTTCTATCGTAAGCACCTGATCAGTTGTATCATTAAAAATCATCACACCTGATTTAATTGCGCTAAATCTGAATCCTAGAGCGTCTCCTTCATCTCCACAGCAATTAACCAAAGTTTCTAAATCTTCCTGGCTATCTGCTAACAGTACAGTATCGTCCGAATACATTAAACCCGGGAGTGGCTGCTCAACTACATTTCCGCCTAGTCTGTACGACAGATTAAAACCTAGATTACTTTCTTCTAGCCTTCTTTCCATATTTATCACGTAAAGCACGAACAGCAGCGGTGATAGAGGACAACCTTGCCTTAATCCTTTGTGCACCCCCACAGTTCTGGTACTTTTTTCCCTTCCCTTGTAATTTGAACTTCTTTATCTCGGTAGATTTCCTGTAAAAAATCAATTACCTCATGACCGATACCTAAATCTTTCAATATGCTCCACAGGAGTTCATTGTTCACGTTATCGTATGCACCGCTTATGTCCAGAAAGGCTTAAAAAAAGGTCTGTTTTCCGCCTTAGCTATTACTATGCATTGGGTAAGCACGAACAGGCTATCATTTAAGCGTCTACCCCTTCTGAACCCATTCTGAAGTTCCCTGAGTATCCGATTACCTTCTACCCATGACTGCAATTTTAATTTCACCGCCTGCATTGCCAGCCTGTACATAACAGATGTTATCATGATCGGACGGAAGGATTTTATGTTCATCTTAACCCCTTTCCTTTTATAAATCAAACTCATTTTACTCTGTCTCCAGCTGTGCGGAATTTGCTGATTTGTTATGACTGTCTCCAATGCGTTTATCAGCGCTTCCTTGCTTCTTGCGCCAAGTTCATTAATCGGAATTTCTTCTATCCCTGCGGATATGGTTTTAGGAATATTCGCTTCCGCCTTTTTCCAGTTAAGACTAGTCAGTTATAAGCTGTTCTCTATTGTGCTGTCTTGTGTTGCCTCCTCACTTGGGAAGATTACCCCATTGTCGTTGCTAAAAGACGCAGCTATAAATGACGTAATGTAGTTCACAGCGTCGTCTCCCTCTAAACATTTTCCCTCAGCATCTATAATCCGTTCCTGAGTTCTTTGATTTGTTTTTCCCAACCAGCTTATATGGTTCCAGAATTTCTTGGGCTCCCTTTCTTTGCCTCGCGAATTTCAGCCAGTCATTTATCAGAGGACTGCTTAATTTAGCCTGGACTAGGACCTGAACTTGCAGTTTCTTTTCTCGATAAGATGCCCATTTTTCGCCTATTTCCTCTTCTGATAACTGCGCCCTCTTTGCTTCTCTGTGTTCCCTCGAGGCCACCCGTCGTTGTTCGATGACCTCCTTAATTTCCATAGTCCACCAGCTTCGTGGCTTCCTCTTTCCTCTCCAGCGGTTTACACCTTTGACTTGTTTCATTTTTGTAGCGATCAGCAGTTCTAGCTGATTATAATCCCCCTTTTCCATGGGGCGTTTCTCGATTACTTCTTCTATATCGTCTGATATTAGCGATATTTGTTCATCGTTTAATTTTGCGTTGTCTTGTTGACTTCGCTGCATTTCTGTTTTTACTACGGCTCCCAACTGTAGACTAATACGTTTATGATCACTTCCTAGGCTGTACTTCCCCTCTTCGTCTATTTCCATTATTGCGAGCTTGCTATAGATGCCCTGCGACATTCGACAGTAGTCACTGGTTGTTTGCCTCTTACGGGATTCCCACGTGATTTGTCCCTCGCATTTAGTTTCTCTATTGACAATAGCTAGGTTGTGCCGCTCACCCAAGTCTAGCATTAACTTCCAGTTACAATCTGTGTATCCATCCAGATTCTCGATGTGGCCGTTCATGTCTCCAACCACAATAATATCGACACCGTCTCCAATCTGCTTTATATCATCACTGAGGCACTTAACTAGATCTTTGTTTTCTTGCCTGCATTTGTCCCCGGTCCCTAAATAAACTACCCCTAGCCATGTTCTTTTGCCAGCAGTTGTACCTGATACCAAGACATGTTCTTTGCAAGTTGATTTTATTCTTTGCCAATTTGTTCCTTGATGTATCAGCATATCTACTCCTCCTCCCTTCTTCTCCGTTGTTATTCTGTTGCACCCTTCCCAGACATAGCCATCGAGTAAAGGTGGATCTTCTAGATCCCGCAGATGTGTCTCGCATATAGCGTACACACGTATACTGCTTCGTCCTTTAACTGCTGTTCTATTTCTAGCCATTTCGCTCTCTTTCTACCTCCTTGAATGTTTATGTAACTGATCCTGGCGTTAAATTTCTTTTTCGTAGTTTTCTTTCTGGGCCTCCTAGTGGCCATTTTGTTGGGCTCAGCCGCCATTGTTGCATTTACTACATCGCTTGTACCTACCCCTACGCCCTGAGCCACCGTGGACACCCTAAAAAAGCTACCGATCGGCCTCCCAGGCGCCAGCCTATCTCTTCTCTTGCCCTTCCATTGAAATGGATGCCATCTCGTCCAAAGTCTCTGCCCAAACCTTCTCTGTGCACTTCCTTGTTTGTGTCTACTGCCTCAAAGCCTTTCTCGAGGCCTAACTGCCTTATCTCTCGATTAAGATTCACAACGTCGTTAGCAACCTCTAAATTCCTTCCTTGTACCTCCGGCACTGTACACACCACGATATTCGCTTGCTGTGCTATCGCCCTTACACCGTCAACTCCCTCAGCTAAGCTTTTCCCTACTTGTTGGGCGTTACCATTCAGGACATCATTTAGCCCCGCCGCTACCCCTACCAAGTTACGCCTTGCAACATTCTCGGAAAGTTCATTTTTTGTCGCTCTCAGAACATCGTCCATTGTCCTTCCTGGAAACACCCCAACTGCTACCCGCCTATCACCCTTCACACGGTCCAGAATAGCTCTTTTGCATCGCCTCATGTTTGAGTCACCAGCGATAAGCACTAGCGTACTCTGCCCCTCCCTCCTATCTTCAGGATTTTGCTGCCTCTTATCAGCGACTGTGACCTCATTTCCTGGGATAGCTCGTTCCCTTTCTCAGTATCGCGTCTCGACTACCCAGCTGCCACCTGTGCGTAGCCGTTCCTGCCTGAACATGTCTGACCTACTGGCTTATCGCTGTCCATGCCAGTGCAAGCCCCTTCCACGTGGCTGGCGCTGGAATGCCCGCTATTGTGGCTTCCAATGGCGGTGTCAGCCGTTTTTGACTCCAACTGACAAAGCTGTTCTTTAAGCTTGCGCTTCTCTGCCCTCTCTATCTGTTACTCTGTTTCTAGAGCATCCATCCTAAGCACTAGCTTGCTGTTCGCCTGTTCAGCCCTGTCCAGGCGTGCACCTAATACGCAGATTTTGGACATAAAATCTGCGCCTTCGGCCTCCTCCACCGAATCTAACCGCGTTTCTTTTAACTTCACCGACGCCTCACACTCCGTACAACTAACCTTCAGTAGCTTAACCATCTTAGCAACATTCGATTATTGCTTCCTCCAAATGCTAAGATAACTACAGGCTCAAGACAAACGCACTTGAAAACACGTGCACAAATAAAATAAAACGCCAAAACATAATGGCGCCATCTGGTGTCGGTGATCACGTGGCTATTTTGCTCTTAGCCTTCGCGCTTTCTACGTCACACGTGTCTTCCTGGTTTTGCTTATTTAGGCCATAGCCGGACCGAGAAAACGAGGTCTTCGTTTTCTCCCCGCAGTCGTTTTTCGAAACCTCTTCTTATAAATACCTTCTCGCCTTCCCCGCTTCCTTGCTTGTTTTTATTTTTCCTTTGTATCTCTTTTGTTTTTTATTAATAATTGTGGAAAGCGTTATTTATTGTTGTTCTTTTTTTCCTTCCCTATTCATTGCCGAATGTATGACGGCGAAAAAAGAGCTTCATGGCATGACAGGGGCACTTGTTCCCCTTATGCGGAACATGCCGAGTGTGCCGCATGTAATTTCGCAGGTCTGATTATGGCAAAGCATATATGTTGGTAGCGAGAGTCAGGAATTACTCAGTGCGCACTGGAGGACTTCACCGCGCGCGTCATTTCAGTATAACGTAACCCTGCCATCAGATGTCGAAATTGAAGCTTTGTTTATGACTTTTTCGAAAATTTTGTAATAGTTGAACAGTTTTTATATGTTATCGCGGAAGTCTTCGTCTTAGCCGTACCGTTTTCTTGGCAATACATGTAGTGAGGCTAAGGGGAGGCGAACACTAAATGTTGTTTTTCCTGCATTTCTATGGCAAATAGGCAACTATGCGAAATGTCTGTCATTATGAAGCAAGGATTGCGAAGCATTAAGTTCAAATTTGTTCAAGCAATTGCAGGCAGAGGGAGCCTTGTCCCTTCAACGCCAGTCTTTCCAAGGGTCTATGCGGTAAAGCCCGCAGTATTTAAACGCATTACTTCAGTCCTGCGGCAGCATTCTGTACTCGGTCAGTACACATTTGTTTTATTTTATGCTTCAGAAACCCAAGTTTGATTTATTTTTACCTATACCGCTGCTGACGTTAGGGAGGAATGTGTCAGCTATTTCCTCCAGCCTGGCACTGACTGCCAGCCGAGGCCTACCTAATGCGCCGCTCAAAGAAGTAGTGTGGCAGCCGGAACAGCACCAGTCATTGCAGCGCCTCTCTTGGAGAAAAAGAAAGGCAATAGTTGATCAGGACCTTCTTTTTTTATCTCCAAAAGTGAATACACAGCGGAAGTTTGCGCGTGGAGGAAAAAAGAAACGCTTGTATTGTTCGAAGGGTGACATCGTGTTAAGGGGGCCACTCGGGCGAAAATATACCAGGTGTCCCAGCTAAATGTAACCAAGCTTTTAAAAAACACGAGGTGTACTAGCCGTCTGAAACCAAATGAGGGTTGTTTAGAGTCGCGTGACCTAGTCTACAGTATAATTGACTTGAGGAACAAAATGTCAATGAAAAAGTTGTAGATCGCTTAGAAAAAAATGGCTGAGGCATAACTTGGTTAACCCTGGTCAGATGCGAAGCATATTGATGGCTAGGCTTGGTAATACATGGCTTGGTCATTTTAATACAACCACTAGAAACCTTCGTCGTGGGGGAAGACAACGGCATGGCTACAGCGGAACGCCGACTAACCCCGAGACGCGCGTTGGGTGGGCGCCTGGATTGCCACGGAAGCCGCGTCCGCCTGCCCCGTGGAGCGAGCGTTTCACCTACACCGAGTGTGAACGCGCGTTCGAAATGCGCGGGAATGCCGCTCGAGGACATTCCGGTGTCTGTGCGATGGCATCGTTCTCCCTCTCCCAGCGCGTGACGGCGATCTGTCGTGACGTCACTGTACCACGTGGTGTGCACGGCGCATAACCACGGCGAAGGGCTGTAGTGTACCTCCGTCTTCCTCTGTCGTGACGTCATGTGTCACGTGGTGTGACGTCACTGTACCACGTGGTGTGCACGGCGCATAACCACGGCGAAGGGCTGTAGTGTACCTCCGTCTTCCTCTGTCGTGACGTCATGTGTCACGTGGTATGTCACGTGGTGTGACGTCACTGCACCACGTGGTGTGCACGGCGCGTAACCAGGGCGAAGGGCTGTAGTGTACCTCTAGTAATATGCTTCGCATAAAACAGCTTACTGAGACATTTGCAGCAAAGTAATATTTACGTAAAGTAGTTTTTTTCCCGGCCTTTACCCATAAGAAAAATCTTCCACATGACAACTCTGCCACTACAACGTCCCAAGACGCGCCTTAAAGAATAAAATCCATTTTTTCTTAAGTCCTCTCCTCGACGAGACTTTGGGTGCACATTGGGGCTGAGAAGTGAGCGAGGAGCTGGTCACGCGACAACTTTCTTTTAAGGCCAATAAATGAAGCTACGTAAATCGTAACTTGACGGACACAGCACTACCAGCGGTTTTTCGAGGTGATCTAAAACGTTTGCGCTGAAACTTTCTTCCCGAAGCCTATAATTAAAAAGGTAGCGAATTAAACTTAACGAATTAATTAACTTTTAAGAGCGAAAAAAATACTCATGAATAGGCCACGCGACTATGAACAACACTGAGTTGGTTTCACTGTATAAGGCCACTTCACCTTTTTTTAAAGTTTGGTTACATTTAGCTAGGACACCCGGTATACAAAATGTCTGCAAAATAAATATCGCATTTTTGCGGCAAAAAAAAACAGCGCTTACAAGAGAAAAAGAAGTGTCGGGACATGACGCTTTTCCCGACGTTCTCCGCTTTAAGCGCTGTTTTTCGCCATAAGGTCAGGCATTAACCAGCAACACTTTTTACCTTATTAATCCACGTTCTTGCCCAAGTACCATGAGTCGTGAAATGGATTTTCCGCCTTTCACTTATTGTGTTTGAACGTCACAAAACATAGCAGCCTCCACTAACACGGGCGTGGGGTATGCTCGGACGTCTCCTCGTTGGGGGTGGCGGCCAGGTCACGTTAACAGCGGGTTTCCCCAGCGCTATACGTAGACGCTCACACCAGGAGCTAGCCGCTTATAGTTCCGCTGTAAAACTTGCCAATGGTTTCGGCTTACCATCTTTGTTTTCGCAGGACCGCGAGCCATCACCACGTGATGGCCGCCTACAACATGAAAAGCGTCGCGCATTGACGGAGCGTCAGTAAGCTGGCTTAGGCGGTCACAGGTAGGCATTGACTTCACTGACTTGAAGGAAACCAGTTAACTACTGTTGCGTCCAGCCTAAAGTGAAAATTCGGTACCAAGAGATCTTCTATCCGCCACATTTGCATTTCTTCTCTGGTCGTATTTGTCGACTTCATCGATGCAAGTGTTGAAATCAGAGACTGCATTTGGGCACTGCACAGATGCGAGTGAGCCGTTGGCAAGGTTTCAAGTAACTTCCGCAGGTTCGTTGGGGTGATGAAAGTGATGGGTGATGAAGTGCCCATTTGCCACTCTGTTATCGGAGGAGTGATACGTAGTGATCGGCGAAAGCAAAGAGTCCACGCGTATTTTTATTTGCTCAGGCCTAATTTGCTGCTGTGTTGTCTGTTACTAGATCTCTTTATTCACGGAAACCTAAAAAAAAAACAGATATAAAAGTGAA
Organism: Amblyomma mixtum; assembly: GCF_055824585.1. NCBI lineage: Eukaryota > Metazoa > Arthropoda > Arachnida > Ixodida > Ixodidae > Amblyomma > Amblyomma mixtum. Next base: position 92,794,285 of record NC_143019.1, read on the forward strand.
AGCGAAGCCGCCACTCGACTGTCTGAAACGCACTCCACGCGTTAGTTGAATCCTTCCGCCTTCGGCGGTGAGTTCAAAAAAAGGCGAAAGCCGGGGCGTTTAATACGATTTAAATTAGAGAAATGGGCCGCAGAGGTGAATAATTGAAAGTTTATAAGAATGCTCGGAACATGTACACTCGCAGTCAAAAGTAAATGGAAGGCGACTTTGTCAAAAATATTTAATTTCTTTAAATCTAAAGCATAATGGTCCGTGCTTGTCGGTGCATAGTGCAATTCGCAAAATCACAATGAGGCTACACATATGTATTCAAGGATGCATTAATTGGGGGCCGAATGTTTAAATTTTTTCGTGAATATTGCCTTCCATTTACTTTTGACGGCACCTGTACATTGAGTTCCCGTAGTAAAAAAACAAGTTCAAATACTTCTTTAGTGCACCTATAAGGACCAGCGGTTATCTTGCCTTCGCATTACGTGCCCTGCCCAAGCCAATTCCTTCCTCCTGATTTCGATTAGCTATCATTAACACGCATTTGTTCCCCCTAACAGATTGCTTCTGTTAGGATCTGTGGTCCGTTCAATTTCACTTACGTGACCACTTTCCCTTCTTGTTTTCATTCTCACCGGCTTCTCTGGTTTTTTGTCTTTATCCGTTTGAACGCTTCTAATTCCGGCATGTCTTAGCTGTGCCGTTTTTTTTTTACTTATTTCACAGGGTTTTCCTGCACCGTTTCTTTTTCAGTCTGGCCAGGTTATAGCCATTTTCAATTGTCACCTTTCACCGTCAATCGTTTAGCCGTGTTGGTTATTGGCTTCTTAGGGATCTTTTTTTACAATTCTTTGTTTATGCTCTCTGCCTTTGTTTCTACCCGCTTTTGTTTTATTTCCCTCTCTACCCCCCTTTCCTTTCCTTCTCGCTTGTTTGGGATGTGTCATTGGTTACGGGTGACGACAAGAATACTTATCGTATCTGTTGGCTCTTTCTGTGCTTGCACTTTGCTGATTTTTGCGCCTGCGCATCACTCCCTCCAGTTCTGTATTAAAAGTGCGGGTCACCTGCCTTCTGAAATAAAGTTGTTTGTCAGCGCAGTGTGTGTTCTCCTTGTTCTCGTCCTTTGTCTGCAAGCGCTTTTTTCTCAAAATGTACCTCAACCAACTCGCCCAGCAACACGCCATGGTTAGAGACGCCTCGCTAGGCGTCCGCGCCATTCTTCTTCCAATTATAGCAACCCCCCCCCCCCCCCCCATGTATGCGGAACCTTCTTCCCATCGGAACAGAAACATGTGCTATAAGCCGGGAGAGGTCTTTTAAAATGCAGCACGTATAGCGAGCGCACAGATGACTCCGCCTATCTTCTCTGAGCAGCTGCAACTATAAAAAAAACTATTACCTTAGTGCAAGCCTGCCCTCCGATGTGGAGGAATTTTCACAGAAAAAAAAAGAACTACACAGCCTACCCAGCACGGCAGGCCACTTGGTGGCCGCTGGTGGGATAAGCTGCTGGAAAGATGAAAAATCTTTAATTAATGGTAAAAAGGGTCCATTTATACTAGCTGCCCTAAATACATCCTCGCATTTTTGTCCGACATTTCTTTCGTAAAATGTGCAGTGACGTCTCAGGTACTCCTCAGTAGAACTCACAGAAAGAGATATATAATTTATTCTTCCAAATTTACTGTAGAATGCTAAACAGATCACATCGATGACCCGCACGGGAAGTGAAGGTTAAAAAAATGTTCCCTGTCGCATTGGAACTAGGGAGGAAACGAGGGGGTGAGTGCGACAAAAGACGATGGTTCGCGCACCGGGGCCCCCTGGCAAAGCACGATGAGTGTGCGGTGGAGGGGAAGTGACCAGGCATTTCTCCGAACTGTTAAGCCCCTTCCTTTTTTTTTCATGTATACACTGCCTGCTTAGGCATAGCTGTATGCACACAATTGTTCCTTTCGAAAGCCAGTCAGCTGGCAGACTCTGGAAGTTTGCAGCTGGCAGCTGGCAGACTCCGGAAGTTTGATAAGAAGGAAGGTGCTGCTAGTAAACCTGGGACCTGCTCAACCATACTGAGGCTTTGGGAAATAAGGCGCCCTGTTCTTGGAAGGTGGTGCACTGGGGAGGGAATGGAGTTGCCTCAGCATGCATATAATGTCTCGATGCAGCTTACTTTCCCTGGAACGCTTTGTAGAGGCCCCCTATAGTCAGATACAACTTAAGAACCCAGAGGCTCCAGAGGAACCCAGAACTCCATTCCCTCTGGGGAGGGAATGGAGTTGACTCAGCATGCATATAATGTCTCGATGCAGCTTACTTTCCCTGGAACGCTTTGTAGAGGCCCCCTATAGTCAGATACAACTTAAGAACCCAGAGGCTTTTTCCTCTCATAGGACACCCTTCCGGCCAGTGGCTTCGCCCGATTCTCATGAACCTGCTAGTGTGACAAAGCAGGGAGTGGTAGATGAAAGGGGTTGGCCCCTTCCTTCTATAGTGGGGGTTACACCCTCTCTCTATTGTGGCGCCGCTCCCTGCATTGTCACCCCAGCAGGGTACTGAGAATCACCCAGTGCCAGTAGACAGAAGGGCCTTCGTTTTCGGGGAAAAACCGCTGAGTTCTTAAGTTGAACCCGACTATAAGTATGCAGCTTCGGAAAGTTCCGGAAATTCTTTTGTTGTTTGCTTGTAGGTCCTTTCGACCAAATTTGGGTCACGTGTACTCATGGTATAAAGGTGGAAAAAGGTGCGATTTCTCGCGACAAGAGATCATTTCGTGCCCGCACTACAGACGTTCGCTTCGTGTCTCGTGGTCTAAACCCGTCTCCAAGCATTCGCCGGGCAAGAATCGTTCTTCGCGTAAGCAACGTCTTCAATCAACCTGAAGCTGCTTCACTTTTTGCAGTGTTGGCATTTCTTGTGTTTGTGTGGTGTTATCTGCGAAGAAGTTTGGTCAGCGTTGTCGCCGAGTGAAGTTCCTCAGCATGACGCAGTCGCCCTCCGCCTCGGCGAGCACAGGCCCCTTCGCGCCCCCTCTATGGGAGAAGATTTTCCGGCATTTGGACGGAGGCTCCCTGGTCGCCGTCGCCATGGCTTCCCGGAGCCTGAAGAAGATTGCCCTTCAAGCAGACCTTGTCCGCAATCTGACGTTCACTCCCGACACTGACGAGCTCACCCTCCAAAGGTTTCTTCGGGCAAAGCGCTCTCACCGCGTTCGCCAGCTGCGCTTTACCAACTGCTTGGTCCTACAGTCCAGTGTCTTGCTCGGCTTCGCGGAGACGTGTGAGTACCTCCAGGAATTGTACTGTGTCAACTGCGTCGTTGAGCCATGCGGATTGTTTGGGCTCGTGGCAATGAAGCTGAAAAGACTGCGGCAGCTAGAGTGGTCCATACAAGAGGCCCATTTCTATGCCTCGCCGATTGGGGAATCCATTGCGGAGATCGCCACCTGCCAGCGGTCACTGCAGCTGAAGATAGAGACCATGTATGTCGAGCTGGTCACCACGACAGAGAACGCCTACCTGTTAGAGCTCATACTGGAACGCTGTCCAAAGCTTCAACACCTGCACTTGCACGTAGTCCGCGAACAAGACATGCAGAGCAACGGAGTATGCAGGGAGCTCATGCGACCCCAGCCAGGCCTGACCACCTTCACCTACACCTCCGAGTGGGTTCCGGCGCCCGGGCCGCCAGCACCGCCGGTGACGCCCGGTCGGTGGAAGCCGCGTCCCGTCTTCCGAGCAGCGGGTGCAACCTGGGGCAACGTCTCCTACAACCTGAAGCTGCAGTCTTTCAGTTTTGTCTCCTTCAAGGACGTGTTGGAGCAGAAGGTATCGCTCCGTGGTGTTCAGCAAGCCATTGTAGCAGTGGAAGCGGACACGCAGGCGCCGTCTCGACTCGAAGGAGCCACTTCGAGGCCCGACTACTGGAAAGACGTCAGATCTCTCTCGCTAATCCTGAAGCCACCAAGAGGGCTGCAGTTCCCCCGAGATGCGGTCGCCCTTCGGTGCTACAGATACCCGATGCACCTGTTCTTTAAGATCTGTGTCTGTAACATCGCCGAACTCAACCTGACGTCGTTTCACTTCAACTGCGACGTCAACGGATCGTTCATCGTGGGCTCGGCGCTGCCTAAGCTGAGAGCGCTGGCACTCGCCCCGTGCGGCTTGACCAACATCGAGGCGCTCAAGCACCTGGCTCGAGGATGCGAGAACCTAGAGGAGCTGAACATCCGGTCGGAGCGCGACTCTAATGGCGAGTCTCCGTGCGAAGCCTGCGAGACTCCGCTTCATTTCACTTCTGCCGACTTTTCGAGGTTGCACAGAAGAACCAAGCTCCGGCGGCTCATCGCAGACGAGACGACGAAGCTATCGTCGCTCACCTTTCTCCAAGAGTGTCGAGTCGCCGAACTTCGGCTGAGCCTGGACAGCTTCGCCGCGGAGATCTCAGAAGCACCCGGCTTCTACGCCACTCTGCGCCACCTCCTGCGCAGCAACACCAGGCTCTGCTCGCTTACGCTGGAGGCCCGCACTGTGCCGCTCGATCATATTTTACTCGCTTCGGCACTCGCGGTACTCACCACGCTGCGTAAGCTCTGCGTTCTCTCGGGCGCGACGGCCACAGTGGACGTGGCCGTGTCCTTCGTGAAGTTGATGGAGGTGAAGCTTCCGCTCCTGGAGATCCTTCACATCCACTACATGACTGTCCGGCCGGCGATGCGGGCGGTCACCTGGATCCGGCAACGGGACTCCGTCTGGGGGTGGCTCCGAGACGGGGAGCTGCAGCCGTCCGCAGGTATCTTCCTGAACCATCATCCCTGCATTGGCTGCTCACGGAGTACTTTCATCGGCCTGGCGAACCCTCACAACCGCGACTGATACCCTCTGAAGACCGGTGCGGCACTTGCTCGTTCATTGTTCACTAACATTGCATGCTCTATAGTCACGCCTTGTTGCATTTCATGCGCACCTGATCACTGAAATAAATGTGATTCAAACATCAAAGTTATGGCTCCTCTAGCGTTTTTGTTTATGTATGGTGATATCTCAGTTGTGTGAGATGCGCTGTGTGGCGAGTGTTTCTTTCAATAACAAGTGTAATCGTTCAGGCGTGCGATACACGTGAAAAATTAAGCGTCTATGGCATTTTGGGCCATTAGGTCTGTTATCCGAAGTGTCTGGATGAAACGTTGTTTGAATACCCCGCCGTTTTCAGCGCATTTCTGGAGCAGTTTGCTGGACTCAACTCACTAAAGCCCGCAATTTAAGGAAGAGTTATACAAATTGTGACGCTGCTGGTATCAAGCTGTTAAGAAGCACGAACTGGAGAGTTTCTAGCCTTAGCACACGTGTGCACCACATCTGCCTGGGCTTTTGGTCGTTTCACCTCGAGCGGGCCTTTATGTGTGTGCGAACAAACATGGCGACGACCGGCAGTCACTGAGGTGGGTGTGTGGTAATGACGCATAGACTTAACAGTATCCTATCGATAGTTGTCACTATCAATGGTAAAACAAACCTGCCTAGTAGTTTCGATAATAAGATCACGCAACACACAGGTTTTAATCACTGCAGCACAAACGCGTTTTCGTTTGTGGCCGGAGCACACGATATGCAGGTGGCGATACTACACGGTTCTCTGTTCACGTAGTGAACGCGTCACTGTAAAAAGGCAGCGCGCATGTCACCAGCCAGGTAGGGAAATTAGATCGCTGCTGCCACGCACGGAAGTACGTCGTAACCACGTGACAACATTTTTAAACAAAATGGCGCATAAAATCGGCGTAAACCTCAATGATATTCAGCTACAGCTTAAATACTCACCTATAATAATACAGTTGTTAGGTTTTGTTTTTATATTTAGTTGAAATGTTTTTAAAGCGCATGAGTTGAGGCGAGGCGGCGCCCATGGCTTGAGTGGAGTAAAGTCACTGGAACTCTTTAGAGCGGAGTTTGCACCCTTGAACAGTAGAAAATGAATTTTGTGCAGACCGTTGGCTCGAAGGCACTTAGTTCGCCCGTACGGAGATACTCGATGCCTAGCCAGCGTACGACAGCGTACCCTTTGTCGTGCTTCATGTTTTTACCTCCTTGTCGGACATGGGGCCTCCGGAGCTTCTGCTGGCCAAAATTCTACGTCTCTGTGAGGAAAGCACGGTCGTCGCGCACTTCGGGTCCTCGATCGGCCCCATCGCAGTGAAGAAAGGTCGGCGCCAAGGGTGTCTGTTGTTGCCACTCGTATATTCTATACGGCGACCTTCGAGCTAGAGCTGCTTTGGTCGCAGATTGGTTTCCGCCTCAGCTGGCATGGACGACGACCGCCGCGGACGATCTAGTACTGCCTTTGGAATACCCCCCAAGGATTAAGGATTTGCGATTTCTCCTAAACAACTGCCCGAATGTGGTTACTCGTCCGAACCCACGGCTCAGTTCCAAGAAGACTGTGGTTTTCTGTTTGGCAGGAACCAACACGGTGGATTAAGAATTAACCTTCGAAAATAAGACCTTCGCCCAGGGTTTATAGTTCCCATGACCGGGAGTCGAGATTATCGATGAAAATCCGTTACGGCCTTCACAAGCCAACCGACAGCCTGTCATTACCTTCCATGGCGCCGATTTGATCAGCCAGTGGAGAGTATGCTATGCTGAATGTGTGGGCAAGTAGACAAAACTGCGTAACACTTGGCTCTCTGCTGCCAAGGCCTTTCTAGTCCACCACGGAAGACAGATTCTACAGGCGTTTGGGTCTCCATTTCCCACCCAGCTAGAGGATCTGGGTCGTGATCACAGCAGCAAACCTAATGCAGGTGTCGGTACTGATTACCCGGTTCTCTGTTCACATAGCCAACGTGTCACTGAACACGGCAGACGAGCAAGGTCACTGAGTGGCTCGGTGGCTCAGCGGTTATGGCGCTCAGTTGCTGACCCGAAAGACGCGGGTTCGGTCCCGGCCACGGCGGTCACATTTCGATGGAGGCGAAATTCTAGAGGCCTGTGCACTGTGCGGTGTCAGTGCACGTTAAAGGGGCCCTGCGACGTGTATAAAGCAGGTCTTTATTCTTTGTATGCAGAGTAAGGGGTATTGTGTCTCCTGAACGCCAAAAGAGATCGCCGAAATCGTAGTATTTAATCTTTTAATCTTCTCCAGAAATGCTCGTTTCGAGCCGATGGTGTCGCAGCGCAGCGGCCATTTTCGGCAGCGGAAATGAGGTGCAATCAAGATTGGGCGCTGCCTCTCTGATTGGTTCTGCGTCCAGCTTGAATACTGTTCCTTTATACTCACGATATGGATCCACAATATTATGTCTCTGAGGACTGAAAGCTTTTTGCATGCCACAAAAACTAGAAAAAAGCTGTGACAGCGAACGAAAACTAATGTGAAGAACGCAAGGAAAGGAACTTTACGTTCCGCTTCAAACCTTCGTGGGGGCGATCGCTGTTCAAACTACACCCAGGAGGCCACGAAAAAAAAGCCAGTCGACAAACCTTGCCCAAAAATATGAAGAGAAAGGCCGGACCGGAGGCGAGTTTAGTGGGGAGGGAGACAGCCGTCAGCCTTGCAATCCTACCAGCAAAGAAACATCGGGGAGCTTCCCTTGCCCCGTCTACGGCGCCGCGTACTTGCGTGTACACGGAGGGGCGGGGGGGGGGGGGGGGCGCCGACAGAATGCGCGGCCGTGGACAATTGCATGCAAGCTTCCTCTGCGTGTGGGCTAGGCGCGGTTCTCGTTGGTGGCGCCCAATCTATGTACCGGGTGAGTGAAATGGGCGAGTGAAACGCGTTTCCATCTTATATTTTCATTTCGAGTTTTCAGAGTGCAATAATTTTCGTTTGCAAGCTCCGATTTCAATAATGCTTTTTGCACTGGCCTCAGGAACGCATGATAAATCGATTTAATGATATCAACTGGTGCGGAGGAAAACATGGGTTGAAATTTCTGGAGGCCTTCACTACGGCGTCCCTCAGCCTGAGTCACTAAAGCCCCATAAATCACAACTCATCTCATAAGTTCCTTGCTGCACTATGGAATGTGGAAACCTCAACAAATCTAGATCCTCACCTTCGGCAAGGAAACTCAGATTTGAACTTTTTGTGTTCATAGAAGGCAGCACTTTCGCACCATCAAGAGATAAATTCTACTACACCCAAAAGGGTATATCCACGAAACTGTTCGCTTTGGAAACCGGCTCGCTTCTCTGGGACAATATACCTCGCGGCAAATAGACGGAATGCTAAAATTAGCGTTCTGATGGAATGGAAAAAGGAACCTTTCACTATCTTAGAAGACGAATGGAGTCTAGCCTCGAAATGACACGGCGGATGTTGGCGAACGACAACCAGAGCATAGGAATGGCGAGAATACATGTACGCCTGGCTTTACGGTTTTATTTTTCCTACCGCTCTGTCCTTCCTGTGAGCATCGGCAGTGAGACATTCACATTGCAACCCTACAACTCCCGCACCACCTTTCGCACAGAGGCGCACCCTCGACGCGGGGAACAATGCTGTGTGGTTGGCTTTTTCACGAGACCACGTATTCGATGTGTCGTAAACAGCTTCTGCTTCCTTCCTGGCCGAGAGATATCCGCGCCACATAATCATACAGATATGGAAGTTCTTGTCGCCTGTACAGAAGTACATTTGTCAAGACGCAGGCACAATAGGTCACCTTCCATTTTATTACTCGTTTAGTGAACACCTGTTGTCTCCTAAGCTCCGTAATTTGACCAGGTTTTGTCTATTTTCAGCTGCGGCCGGCGGCCCTGACTAATCCTGCGGCCAGCGTTGCCTGGTTCCTGCGACCAGCGCTGCTGGTTCCTGCGGCAGGTCGGCGGTTTTTCGGCCGTTTCTGCAGCTTGTGATTGTCCACCCATTGCCCTGCTGTAGTTGTCCGCGGCGCCTGCCCTCACCGAGAAAACACCCGGTTTGTCCGGCCTGCGGCGCTGGGAAACTCAGGTGGCCCGTTTCAGCGACCTCCCGCGCGGGGTCGCGATCCTCGCCGGCTTCCTTTTCTGGGGCGCTGGCCTTTTTTGGCCGCGTTTTTCGCGAAGATCGATCTCTGGGCCTCGCGCTGAGGCTTAGCCCTAGCAAGGCGTGAGGCCTGCCCCCTTCTGGGGGTCTCCGCTGTTCGCAATTCTCTACCGGGTTTTTTTTTTTTAGAAAGAGGACGCTCCATGTATCCATGGAACTGTAGGAACAGGCCTGGGGTGCGGCCTGATCTCGGTGACTAGAACCGACAGCGCACTTGCTCACCAGAGCAGGATTTGGCCACCCTGGCGTAGTAAGCTTGGCCGCAACCTTGCATGAACAACCCAATTAAACCTCGGCCCTCAGTTCTCAGCGGCTGTGGAGCAACTGACCAGGGCGGCAATCAGACCTGCGACGCAGCGGAGGGTGCTAAGAATCATTGGCTCCAGACAGGCCGCCATTGGAAACTGAACCTAGCAACGTTTAAAGCAAGAACCTTATGCAGTGAGGCCAGTTTAGCAGTGCTGTTGGAGGAATCAGCGGTTATTAAATGGGATGTCATGGGGCTTGGTGAGGTTAGGAGGACGGATGAGGTGTATACAATACTAAAGGGCGGGCACGTACTGTGTTATTGTGGATTAGCACGCAGACGAGAACTAGGCGTGGGATTCCTCATCAATCAGGTTATGGCTGGCAACATAGAGGACTTTTAAAGCATTTCGATAGAATTTCGATAATAAATGAAGAATTTCGATAAAGAATTTCGAGAATAAAGAATTTCGATAGAGGCGAAACTCTATAGAGGCCCGTGTACTGTGCGATGTCAGTGCACCAGGTGGTCAAAATATTTAAAGCCCTTCACTACGGCGTCCCTCATAGCCTGAGTCGCTGTGACGTCAACGCCCCCCATAGACTATAAACCATTTTCTCCAGACACCTTATAGGAAGGCTGCGCACGTTTTGAACAAGTGTGCTGTCGATACATTGTACTATCAGCTGGAACACACGCCGTCAGCTAAAAGAACGAAGAGGAACGATGTATAACAATAGGTAAACAGGAGAAACCAGCATGTGTGGAAAGTTCAAGGTCCATCAATCGCTCACAAGGTAAAAAAGCTGCATTAGAGTACGCCACTCTGCAAAATAAGAATTTTGCTCACTTCCTTGTTGTGAATTGCAGCAGCCAAAGCAGACCCTTTCATATTTTACACCCACCGGTAAATTTTTTTGAGGAAAGGAAATGGTATAGTATCTGATATCTCCTCGGTAGACACCTGAACTGCACCTAAGAGAAGGTGGGAGTGAAAGAAGAGGTGAAGGGAGCAAGGTGGAAGTGAAGTCTCCCGAATAATATCAACTACCAGGGGATCTTGAACATACACTGACGACAACGCACAGCATACAGGCGCCTTTTGCGTTGTTCCGCCTCCATCAAAACGTGGCTGCTGCGGTTGAGCCCCAATGCCCTATTTTGACATCACACCTAAAGATCCACACTTGTACCATGAAGTTCAAATTTTTACTATGTGGTTAAGGGGCCTTAGACGTTGTACGAACACTAGTGAAAAAATCTGACCAAAATGTTAAAAATTCAGGATCGAAAGGATTAAGAACTTACAGTAAGACTAATGAATTTTCTGGTTCCTTCAAGTTCGGTCTTAAAGGCAGCCTACTGTATATGGGCTGGAAACGTTGGAGGCAGTCGTTTCCGAGCAGATTAAGCGAAATCTGTAGATTTCAGCACTGTAGTTTATGTAGTACCGTATTTACTCGCATAATGATCGCACCCCGAATTTTGTTGGGAAAATTAAATTTTTTTTATGTCCCGCGTAATGATCGCACCCCGAACTTGCCGCTGCAATTTGTCGACGATGATCGTACTTGCTGTCTGACAGATGGCACGTGCAGACGACTATCTTGCTCTGTCAGCATGGCAGCGGTAGCCGCCTGTTGGCTGACCTGCGGTCACACTGGCAGTCTAAATGCGGTTATGCTCAATCGCGGATACCAAACTTATCTGCGGTAATCTCGAATCACGGTTGGCCGTTGTCGCGAGGCTCCCACTATTCCATGGGTTGCGGTGCAAGAAGTGACGCAGTGATCCGGCTGAACTTTATTGTTCTCGTAAATAATAAGCCCTGGGATACGGGAACGTCAGAAATGAATCCTCCTTGAGGATCGCTGGCCTGTACCGAGTTGCTGGTAGGAGTAATAACTGCGATACAAGCTAGTTTTACGTTTGCAGTAGCGTAGCAACTGCCGCCGTTGCACCGTGAGTGACTCGATCTGCTTGCGATCGTTTATACTTCTTTTGATACGAAACAATTAGGTTGTCAGTAAGGCAGCACTATAAGCAGAACATTCATTATAGCGTTGGACAGTTCAAAAGCGCCGTCCACTGTGGCTTCGATACGAAACAAGTTAGGCCTAGCGACGACTAGGGAGTACAGAGCGCCGTCGTCCGCCGCGCTCGCGGGCGGCATCACTGCGGTAAGCTCGCGGAATCTGGTGCTGCGATCGTTTCGAATTTGTCGCCTACTTTAACGATGCGGTAGGGACCGGACATTTTTCGGCGTAACGGTGGTAAAATGCGTAGCTTGGGCGCTGCGGAACGTTGCTGTTATACAAAGGCTGCACAAAAGTGCCGTCGCGCAGCACACACTGCCTATTTTGATGCGTCAATTGCTCTTGGAACATGATTTAGTGCGAAGAAAGTACGTTCTTGAAGCGGGCCAGATCGCAGAGCTCGGTTGGCGATAACCGCGTTTAGCAGCGTAACCGCGGGTAGCGCGCCCGAGTGATAAGGGTAGTCTGACCTGCAACTTGTTTGCTTTTTCGGGGCTCAAAAATTTTTTGTTAAAAATTTAACCCCGCGTAATGATCGCACCCCTAAATTTGCGGCAACTTTTTAAAAAAAAAGTGCGATCATTATGAGAGTAAATACGGTAATAACCCAGTGGTCTAGGCTAGACAGTCTTTTCTGCACTAATGAATATTTCTACTGACATAAGTACAGCTTGTAGGATATATAATGCAGTGCACTGCAGAAGCACCTTTCTTGCTGGCGAACTCGTGCAGCACACGTGTGCCACCTGCAGGCATCGAAGCCCCTGGTGAAAGAGCAACGGAGCAGAGCCATATATAGCTTGTTCTGAAAGCACATTTATTGGGGCCCACCGGTGGAGCGGGGCGTGTCTTTTTTGCTGCAGTGAAAGGAGTGGAGAGAGAGAGAAAGAGAAGGCACAGCCCAGCTGCTGCCTCCTGGTGGCAGAGTTCAGCGCACAGTCTGGACTATGTCGTCGATCTTGAGGATGCTGCGCACAGTCTCGGCTGCCAGCGTGATGGCACTCGTCGAGACCAGCAGCGGCTGCACCACGTTCTCCTCCAGGATGTTGGTCACCGAGCCCTGCATTGACACACACTCCCCCTGTCAGTCCCGACTCGGCTGGTTCAACACCGAAGCAAACCTCTGCTGTTATTACTCTTAGTCCTGAGTGCGGAAGAGTCATTGTGACAATTTAGTATCTAAAGTAGGCTACTTAAAGGGACCATGAAACGATTTAGAAGGGTATACTCTAGAGCAACGGTTCTGTAGAGGTGGTCTTTGCGGGGATTCGAGTCAAATGTAAAAGCTCGGCGTGCACCCTATAATTTATTAATATTTTTAGAAATATCTAGCAATAGCTCGCTACCTAAAGTTACATATCGCCGCGTCCCCCACCCCGACAATGTTAGTGGGCAATCTGGGCAAGCCCAAGAATATGCCGATTGAAACCATCTCAGGATCCTTTTAAGTCCGCTGATAGTTCTAATACTACACGTATAGTAGGACACAACTTAAAAAAAAATAACAGTTGGTAGCAATACACCAGTACACGAAACCGGTTTTTTATGTTTGAAGAGTCAGAAGGGTCCAAAGGCAAAATTGCAATACGACTAGCAACACACTCATGTACAGGTATCCAAAATGAAGTTGTCTTCAGGGTAGCCCCGGCTAAAGTTGATGACAGTGACAATCCCATGTGAGATTAACCTGTACACTGAATTGCACCATTGTGGCACGCTAGTTTTATGCACACATGGTTGCAGCACAAGATATAGTTCCTGCTGCAAGTGCGACCTTGAACCAACCCCAGCACACAAGCGTCAGAAAGCTTGCAGAGCAGATCACCGTGGAGACTCAGAAGTGTCCTAAGGCAAAATGGCAAGGGGTCATCACGTGCATGTGGCGGGCATGGCAGTCACGTGCACGAGCAGCAGGCTATTAACTACCTCAAGGCCACCGTTTCAAAAAATAAAACCGTATTTCTGGCGCTTCGGGAGCAGTTTCTGGCTCCTCAAAGAAGGCCGTCACCCCACACAACTACTTCACCACCCGGCAAGTGCTCAACAGCCCTCGTTTACCTTGCGCACGTTGATGCCGGCGTCGCGTTCGCCCTGAGCGTGCCGGTTGCGAAGCTCAGTGACGGTGGCGATGGGGTGCAGGCCTGCATTCTCGGCCAGCGTGTAGGGCACCACCTCGAAGGCCTCAGCGAATGCCCGCACACAGTGGGCCTCCAGACCCCGCAGGGTACGTGCCCGCTCTCCGAGCCGCAGCGACACCTCCATCTCGGGCGCCCCACCACCTGCGATCAGCGCCCTGCAGAGAGCAGACACTAATTAGCTGTGGCCACTGCCCAAGGATGTGACCACCTCTGATGGTTTGGTTTGGTTTATGGGGTTTAACGTCCCAAAGCAACTCAGGCTATGAGAGACGCCGTAGTTGAGGGCTCCGGAAATTTAGACCACCTGGGGTTGTTTGACGTGCACTGACATCGCACAGTACACGGGCCTCTAGAACTTCTCCTCCATCGAAAATTCAACCGCCGCGGCCGGGATTGAACCTGTTGTCTTTCGGGTAAGCAGACGAGCACCATAACCACTGAGCCACCGTGGCAGTGTGACCACCACCGCTGAGCGATGCTCATTACTCTGTAATACTGCAAGTGATGCATTTGTTACAAAAGTTAATTTTGTGCCACTTTAAAGCCTGGCTGGGTGTTTACTGATGTTAGCTGCAGAAGATGCTTGCCTCAAACTATGTCCAGAACAATCACTTCGCTCGGGCATCGCACACACCATGCTGTCCATGACCACAGCCTCAATAGCTTCGAGGATTAAAATAAATAGGCCTGAAAACATGCCTGCTGGTTTGTAGGAAAAGCAGTTTCATTACTGAATTTTACTGCTTAAGTTAGTTTTACAGCAACAGCTAGCTTTAGGCTTACAGGGCTTCAGCGATCCAAAGCGACTGAGGCTGAGGGACGCCGTAGTGAAGGGCTCAGGTGTACATGTTTTCATTTGGCGGAATATTGTCATTCGTGTACACCGCGACTTCACCCACGACTGTTTACAGTGCATGGCTATTACAAAGCTGCCAACCAAGGACCATAAGAAATGGGAAAGAATCAACGAGGTTTTCCTGCATTTAGCTACTCTGCCACACACCCTAGGGTGCCAGATGTCCTTCAAACTGTCTTCCACTTGTGCAGCCCTCACCAAACAAGAAAAAAAGCTGTTGCCACCACACTTGCCTGCGCTTGATGAGGCAGCGCACGACGCAGAGGGCGTCGTGCAGGGACCGCTCGGCCTCCTCCAGCACCAGCTTGTTGGAGCCGCGCACCAGGATGGAGACGGTGCGGCCGGGGTTGGCCACCCCCGTCACCCGCACAAACTTGGTGCTGCCCGTGGTGACCTCCTCGACCAGCTCGGCCGACCCGAGGGCGTCCGCCGTGAAGTGGTCCAGGGAGGCGATGGGCCGGCAGCCCAGGCTGCGGCATACAAACTCAATGTCCTCCCGCTCGATGTCCTTGACCACCAGCACCTTCATCTTGGCCAGGAAGTGCAGGGCCAGGTCGCTCAGGGCGTCCCGCAGGATCGACTTCTGCACCAGCAGCACGTTGCAGCCGGTCTTCTTGATCTGCTTGATGATGTTGAGGATGTAGGCCCGCTCCTCCCGCAGCACCCGGTCCATGGCCGCATAGTCACTCACTATCACCTGGTGGTCCATCTGCAGGGGCAGGCAAGGACAAAAGGCCTCTCCCATATCCATCCAATCAGCCCCGTCAGCTGCCGCCCCCTTACCCCTGCAAACCTCCGAATCTCATGCGCCCCCACCTGACCCTGTGCCACCCAGTGACACACTTAAAAAAGGGTACTGCTCTAAAAAAGACACGGACGGGAAAGGACATGGACAGGAGCACTTTCTCGTTAGTGTCTTTTTTAGCGCAATTCCCTTCTTTAAGTATGTACGACCAACTCACCCAACAACGTGCTCTCTTAGAGTGATACACTTATACCCCTGTCAAGCGCACATGTTAAGTGCACTTACGGGGAGTGCGCTTCGGCATCCCGAGTGACACTTTGGGCTACGCGGTGCTAAACGGGAAAGCAAAGTGCACTCGTAGCAAAAAAAAAAATGGCGTCAGAAAATGAGCGGAATTCCTGAAGAGGTCAACGGAAAAGAAAAAGGACTCATAATAACTGTCTGCTTAACGTGACAGCGCAAATAAAACGAGGTTCAACAGTTTATAACGATGGAAAAAAATATAAATAGCAGAATAGCCAAGACCAGCCAAGGCTATCCATAATTGCGGCAACAAACAAGATGGCGGCAGGCGGTGATGTTGCATCTGATCTCGTTCCTTTGTTTTGTTGCTTCGGTTGTAGCTATAATGAACTAATTTTTTAATAAAACAGTGTTATAGGATGTAAAATAAAGTTGTAAGTACTATTTATGCACTACACATATTGTCGCATCGAAGTCGCTGCTACGCACTCAGCCCTCAAAGTGCGTTCTGTGAACGCACTCCGACGTGAGTGCGCACTTTGGCGAGTGCACTAATGTTGCGCAGTTTAGCTGTGCCAGAGTGCACTTTTAGAAAGTGACACTCTTCGTAAGTGCACATTATTTTGCGCGCTTGACAGGGGTATTACTCTCTCTTAAAATCCATCTTACCCATCATCATCACCCACCGTACCCATCATGCCCACCATCGTCACCCACTATACCCATCATCATCCATCTTACCCATCATCATTAGACATCAACGATATGCGGGCCACGCATCGCCGCTTATTGCCCGCGGTGCACATAGCACGATTAGTGATCACAGCGTCGGCGATGTACGGGCAGCACTTTGTCCTCAAAGGTGCTGCCGTGGCTCTATAATGTTCTATAGTGTTCTATAGTGTTCATATCATCCGTAGTGGCACAGGAGAAAGCTGTGGACAATGTACTGCGGCCAGAAAATTTCACAAATTCGTGTCACAGCAAAATTCGTATCAACCATGTTCATATCACCAAGGTATACCTATATGCCTTGCCCATGCCCATTTCATTTGATTTCTACTAGTATGTCATTAACTCGTGTCTGTTCCCTAAACCACTTCTTGCTCTCTTGCAGTCTCTTGACGTTATAACTATGATTTCCTTCACACAGCTCACTGTGCTGATCTCAATTGATGCTCAAGCCTTTTCATTAGCCTCAAAGTTTCCCGCCACATTGGTGAGTCAATTAGTACGTAACTGCAACTCATCTGGAACACCGAAAAGCACAGTCAAGCGAAGCTAAGACACCAGTTTATCAGTGTTCATAATACCGATCTATGCCACCTTTCCTTGAAGCACTTTAGTTTGTCACTAATCATACTGTAGTTGCTCATAGCAGGCTGTTTCCCTGGACAGCCAGTCATAAATGATCAATTTGGACATCTATTTGTGACACTCTTTACAAGATATCCGTATTTCCTCAGCAGCTTTTGAAAACCTTTGGTGATCCCTAAGGGTAAGAAGATTTGGAACCACTAATCCAAAAGCTTGGCGGCCTTCTTAACTACATTTTTACAGAAGAAAATGCGACGGTATTTAGGTTGCCTAATGCGGTGTCTACAGTGAGTGTCTAATGTTCTTTTGATTTTCCAATCGAAACTCCGGTTGCAACAGATTCCGTTGCCCTCATGTGGCATGCACGAGTCGTCGCCTTCTAGAATGTTCCAACACCTTCCATTGGGTTGCCATATTTGATTATACAAACCGAACCCATTTATCTACCTTAATCTACCCACACTAATCTTCTTTAATACATTTCCAGAGGTAGGCCTACACCCAAAATCATGGGGTTCTCAGATTTTCTGCTAGGTTCCCACCTGCCACGGTGAGCAGGTTGTGATGACGTCACTAGGTCATGTGACCTCTCCCAACCAATCAGGGACTTTCGTGACAGAGAAGACGGAAATTTTTGGCAAGACTGCAACCTACATGCTATCAGATTAATAATGCACCGACTAGAAAAAGCTACTTCAACACTGCAGGTGCACCATTCAGCAAACCACAGTTGCAGGTGGGAAGGCACGGGCTGCATTCACCAACGTGCTGTGCTTCAACGGTCCGCAATGCTATTTGGACAGTCCCGGCACCAGGAGAGGAGGAGCCCCACTCACGTCCGTCTTTGGTGGGGAGATGCAGAACTGGATGAGCCCAATCTTGGCCTTCTCCACCCGGTGGGGGCCCCCGCTGCCGGCCACCTTCTGGGTGAACACCAGGCCATTCACCAGCTCCGTGTCCTCCACCGTGCCCCTGAAGAACCCAACACACACACACATATGTGTATACACATCATCACCAGCCTGACTATGCCCACTGCAGGGCAAAGGCCTCTCCAATAAACCCTGCCCTTTGCCAGTTGCGGCCACCGTATCCCCCCAAACTTCCTAATCTCATCCACCCACCTGACTTTCTGCCGTCCCCTGCTACGCTTGCCTTTTCTTGGAATCCACTCCGTTACCCTTAAAGGACTGGCAGTTATCTTGCCCTCACATTACATGCTCTGCCAAAGCCCACTTCTTCCTCTTGATTTCAACTAGGATGTCATTAACCCGCGTGTGTTCCCTCACCCACTCCACCTGCTTGGGACATGTATACACGTCCTAAGCGGGTCCCAGTTGGGAGAAAGGCAGAGGGGCAGGCAAACTACACCTTAGGACACATCTGAGTCTCCACGGTGATCTCTTCTGCAAGTGTTCTGATGTGTGGATGGATTGGCAGGGAGATGGCATGTATCAGCCCCCTCTCTTCGAAAACATCACTCTTTGACTCAGGGCAACGCTGTTTGGCACTAGCACATCTTGTAGCTGGAATAAATATGCGTGTAGTTTAAACTTGTTAGGGCAGTGGGGCATCGGTGACCCACTTCTGACGTTGAATTCTAATGTTACTTGCTGGTTTCATCCCTGAAACTGTCAAACACCCAGTCGTATGTTTCGCTGTACATCTGTGTGTTGCATGAGCCCAGCCTCATGCAACACACAGATGTACAGCGAAACATACGACTGGGTGTTTGACAGTTTCAGGGATGAAACCAGCAAGTAACATTAGAATTCAACGTCAGAAGTGGGTCACCGATGCCCCACTGCCCTAACAAGTTTAAACTACACGCATATTTATTCCAGCTACAAGATGTGCTAGTGCCAAACAGCGTTGCCCTGAGTCAAAGAGTGATGTTTTCGAAGAGAGGGGGCTGATACATGCCATCTCCCTGCCAATCCATCCACACATCAGAACACTTGCAGAAGAGATCACCGTGGAGACTCAGATGTGTCCTAAGGTGTAGTTTGCAAGAATTCATCATGCGTGAGGAAAAGGGTAGCAAAGAGCACACAAGTGCAGAGAGCAGCGGTGCTCCTCTACACACAAAACTTGCAAGTTACAGCGTTAAAATTTGCTGCAAGAACCTCTACATGGTGTCGAGCGGCTGCATTGAAACCGGGACCTCTGTATACTGCCACTAACAGCGGAGGTATGCTGAACCAAACCTGTGCCTAAAAAGCTTAGTTGGATTTAAATCAACAGTGAAGCTCTGCCCACCTTTGTGACCACCACTAGCTGCTCTTACACAATAATAAAATACTGCCGCCGGAGCTTTTCTTGCGAGCAAAGCAAAAAGCTAATCACGATACAAAAGTAATTACAAGCAAAAAATTTTGACACCTCTATCTTGCCAGATGTATCAAAATTCTTGCGCATATAATTTTGAACTCTAACGCTTACAATGTTGACTTTGTTTACTGCAGTGATGACCGGTGAGTGCAGCGATTCAACGCACCGCAGGGGGCAATGGACCCCGCTGTTGGGAAAGTTTTACCGAATTACAGAGCTTTTCAAGCTGCTTCAAGAGATGGAGAGGCCTTCACGTTTCCTAAACTCCGTTTCTGGCCCACTTGGCAGCAAACAATTTGTCCCACACTACTGCTTTTCCGTCAAACATGGGGAGCCCAAAGGACCCCCCAGCATTCATGCACAGGCGAGGCTCCCCCGACTGACCCCAGCATGCGGATGACCTTGATGTCGCGCAGGTCCACGTTGGTGTCCTTGGCCGGATCGACCACCCGCAGCACGGCGTCCACCGCGATGGGTGCCAGCTGGGACGAGTGCTGGGACACCACCTTGGAGTTGAGGGCGGTGGTGGCACTCTTGAGGAGTGACTCCCGGTCAGCCAGGTCCAGCGGGTGGGACATGTCCGTCAGTACCTCCACCGCCATGCACGCCGCCAACTGGAACGACTCCGAGATGGTCGTCGGGTGGATGCCTGCAGGAACGAGGCAGGCTCACACAATGCGCCCAGCAATGATTGCATCCACGGTGTCCTCAAAGGTTGAAAAGCTTCTCGGACACTGGGCTTGCCACACATCATAACGCTTGCAATGCAGATCAGCAAAGGTCAGATGTGTCCTAAGGCTAGTTGCCAAGCTTCATCACGCATGTGGCAAGCACCATCACTGTCTCCCAGATAAAGTGCACAGTTCTGGATGCAGGAATGGGTAAACTTGGTTGGTTGGTTTATGGGGTTTAACGTCCCAAAGCGACTCAAGCTATGAGAGACGCCGTAGTGGAGGGCTCCGGAAATTTCGACCACCTGGGGTTCCTTAACGTGCACTGACATCGCGCAGTACACGGGCCTCTAGAATTTCTCCTCCAAAGAAATTCAACCGCCGCGACCGGGATCAAACCCGCGGCTGTCGGGTCAGCAGCCGAGCACCATAACCAGTGATCCACCGCGGCGGCGAATGGGTACACTTCCTACAAGATCACTTGAGGGCACTGACCATGAAAAAGAACTGCCAAAAGTTTTCAAAAAGAGTCTGTAAACACGTAAGGAGTGTTCAAATACCTGCGACAGGAAAACGGCACATTTTTGTGAACGAAAAGACGAGTGAATGAAACTGCCCCACTCAATGAATTACCTAACTCAACAGCAGACTCCCCTTCTCCTAGACTGCAGGCCTGGCTGGCATGAACAATTTGCTCAGCTCAAAACTACTCGTGAATCCCGAAACTAGACATTCAAAACAGAAGCTTCCAATACACCCTGGGCACAGCAGAACGCAGCTACGTTCCCCATGATTATGTTGTGGTAGTCTAAGCTCAGCACAATTCCCGCAGCCTGCCAAACAATGCACACTCCCTTTAGGTTCACGAGCGAGCTCACACTCAAGTTCCTCCTGCAAGTTGTGCGAACATTATCATCAGCCTGACTATGCCCGCTGCAGGGCAAAGGCCTCTCCCATGTCTCTCCAATTAACCCTGCCCTTTGCCAGTTGCGGCCACCGTATTCCCGCAAATTTCTTAATCTCATCCGCCCCCTGCTACACTTGCCTTCTCTTGGAATCCACTCCGTTACCCTTAAGGACCAGCGGTTATCTCTCCTTCGCATTACATGCCCTGCCCAAGCCCACTTCTTCCTCTTGATTTCAACTAGAATATCATTAACGCGCGTTTGTTCCCTCACCCACTCCGCCCGATTCCGATCTCTTAATGTTACACCTATAATTTTTCTTTCCATAGCTCACTGCGTTGTTCTTAACTTAAGCTGAACCCTTTTCGTTAGCCTCCACGTTTCTGCCCCATAGGTTACTGCCGGTAAGATACAGCTGCTGCATACTTTTCTCTTGAGGGATATTGGTAAACTGCCATTCATGATCAGAGATAACCTGCCACATGCACTCCACCCCATTCTTATTCTTCTAGTTATTTCCATCTTATGATCCGGATCAGCGGTCACTACCTGCCCTAAGTAGACATATTCCCTTACCACTTCCAGCCCCTCCCCATCAATTGTCAACTGCTGTTCCCTTGACTGTTGAACATCACTTTGGTTTTCTGCATGTTAATTTTTAGCCCCACCGTATCCATAAATACTGCAAGGAGCGGTGGTTCTGATGCAGAAGCGGAGGAAAAAAAAAAACACGTGGCCGCGTGTGAGGCAGCCAGTGCGACTGACCCTTGAGGAGCAGCTTGGAAGCGGCGTCCAGCAGGCTGCCAGCGATCACCACCACCGTGGTGGTGCCATCACCGGCCTCCACATCCTGTGCCTTGGAGAGCTCCACCAGCTGCACGTGACAAGACGGGGAACCACTCGCGCAAACGGGTCGGATACATGACACATGTGCACCCTCTTACTACTCAGGAAAACAAGCAAGAAGCAAGAGCTGCCCGTCAAAGGGGCCCTGTAGTAGACTTGGACAAGGCAGCCTCATTTCTGGCTGACGACAAGTTCAGCCTGTAGTGCTTTTTTTTCTGGCACTCAAAGACCCAGTTTCAGTCGAGTAGGGCTCACCCAGAGCATTGTTTTGCTTAGCCAACAGGTGGCAGCACAGGTACTAAATGACCAATTTGGTGCCATTAAACAACAACAAAAAAAAATGTGCTCAGCCAGTAGTTAAAGGGGGAGTACCAAGCCCAGCTAGATTGAGAAACTGATGTCCTAAATTTGCGGAAGCACGTCACCCTTGCTCCGAACAGATCTGGGAACGGCCAAAAAATTACACAAGTGCTGGCAGGAATTTGGTCAGGTTTAGGGCAGAGCTCATTCTGCTGGTTAACATCCACTCAGAAAGGTCCCGATTCGATGTTCAACCTCACACTCGCTGCTGTTTCAAGACGACGCTCGCCTGAATTTATTGAGAATAATAATACTGCTAGGCTTGTGGGCCCGCTGGCCGCATGGCGCCAAGCGGCGCCCGCAAGAGGGCCGGCTGGCCGTCAGTTGTGTTGCACCTCAGCCTACCCAGCGGACCAGGGAGAGGCCTCGCAGGGAAATAAGAAGTGCCTGCACATCTCACCTCTTTTTACGCCACTCTCTTCTTTGCATTATGCAGCATATGTAAGAAAAACACTGGCAGCATTTGGATTCCCGCAGGACAACACAATGGAGGCCCCCCATAAGAAATAGCGGTCGTACAGTGAAGCATGAGAAGAAAGGAAACTAGACCCGACACAAGGCAACCCGTCATGACCAAGCACCGTATTTACTTCAATGTAAATATGGTGCCTGGCACATATCTTGCTTCAAATGGTGGTTATGCCAAGGCTAGCAGACAACCAGGCCTGCACTACACCACTTGTTTCGGACTCTGCCACTGCCAAGCTGCACTGCTGGAACTGGCAATGCACACTCATGGCACACCTCAGCGGAACTGTACAGAATTGCCGCAGCATGTGCAGACAAATTAAACAGACCTACGGCACACATAAATGAATAAGCGATCTCAATACCTGCACCCACATTACTAGTAAGCAGGTGGCTGTTATTGGTTGATTGCGAGAGTTTGATCACCGAATGAACACTGCGGCCTATTGCTCCAGTGCCGCGTGTCTGCTACAACGTTGTCAGCGCTAACGCATGCCGCCTACATCTCTCTCTCACCACCCCAGAGAGAGAGAGAGAGAAACAACTTTATTGCCATAGAAGGGTGGGATTTAAGGCAGGTGGGGTTGGTGTGGCTCCAGGTGGGGGCGACTTCCTGGGCCCGCGAAATGAGTGGCAGTTGGATGCTCTTGTCTGGCCTTCTGAGGAGTTGGTGGCAGTGGTGGAAAGATTTATTTGGAAGTCACAGGAGGTATGTTTGGATCAGCCCGTAAGGGACCGATCCTTATCAATACTAGATGGAGGTACCTATAGTTTGGGACTCCAGTGGCGGTGGCCGCTGCCCGGGCGCGCCCGACTAAGGCCCAAACTCTGAGAGCTTTCTTTCCTTCGAAGTCTTCCTAACCTTACGTGTGGCCGCCTTTCCGCGAATGTTCAATGGAGGAAGCCAGCTTACTCTGAAAGCTATCCTCGCCTCTCCTCAAGTAAGGAACGCATGCCGCGTGTCTGGGTTTGAAGGTTCCTTCACATCGGCCAATAGGACGCCGAGTAGGAAATTGCATTCTCGCGGCGACAAACATGGCGGCGCTCTTCGAAGCTGGGCCCCTCAATTCGGTGTGTCTATTCCTCGCTGGCCATAAATAGGGCATTGGTCTTTCGCTTCGTCTCATCTTGCCTCTAAGGAAAGTGTGAGTGATAAATTTGCCTTATTTTTTATTTACATTGGCGATTCCGCCCCTTTTAGGCTTGATACGACCATCGGTTTGCTGACAGAAATGGTTTCCGTCCTAACAAACAGATGGCGCCTCTAGGCTGAGCTAGCCGGAAGGAGGAGGAGGAAGGATATTTATTTCCGCCGAATATGGCGCGGCAACCACCTCCGGGTCCGCACGAAGTCGTCCGGGGAGGCAGTCTGTCACACCGCGGCCGGAGGACATCCGATCCCGTCTAGGAGAAGAGGTCTTAAGCCTCGGCCGCCAGGCGGACGGCGAATCGGAGCTTCTCAGCGTGGTCTCCCATTCAGCGCTAGTTTTAATCGGGTTGCGCCCTGGGGCACGAACGCATCTCCAAATTATGTGATCTAATATTGCCACGTGGCCGCAAAATTTACAAATTTCGGTTTCTGCACCGTCCCTCTTCCGCCCTCTGGCACCCGTCCAACTCCTCCACAGGGGCGAGAAGAAATTTCGAGCTTGGAGTCTTCTCCAGTCGTACGACTCTTTTTTACTCAGAGATCTATCCGGTGGCGTATATATCCTATGGTCTTTCTTCAGATTTTCGGTTACATCCCTAACCGTACCAATACTTCCTTTGCCTTTAGATGATGTTGTGGAGGCGTCTGCAGCACCCCGAGGTAGCGAGGAGCGGGCGAGCATGTGGGCAGCCTCGTTGCCGGCGAGACCGGCGTGTGCTGGGCTCCAGATTATAGTCACGCTTTCGGCGAGAGACGACTCGTTCAGAATTTTGGCAGCACGATTGCTGACTCTAACCTTGCTAAAATTCCTAACCGCCGCTTTGCTATCGCTGACGACGTAAAACTCGCCGCCAGATCACGGCTGGTCTCGACGTGCGCGCTCTCTCTCTCAGAGCGAGCGAGAGCGTCGAGACCAAGGAGGATATATATATCCTCCTTGGTCGAGACCGGCCTGTACCCAGATGCAAAGGGAATAGCCACGTCAAACATTAATCGTCATGTCATTGCGTCGCTGTTTGCATCAGCTGAATTAAGAGTGGAAATTTGAGAAATGTTGTAACGTCCCGAAAAATACCTGCGTTTAACGTACGGAAGCATGAACACGCTTATGGTACATAGAGAGCGCAGATTTATGCTATTTTATAGCCATATCTCTTACGCCACGAGCGGCGACGCGGTGGCCGGGGGGTGTGAATGAGGCAACATTTCGGCGGCGGCGGATTTAGCTCACTCTCGCCGCCGAATGCCCAAGTGTGGCCGAGCCGCACTGGTGCGGAATCTGAACGCAAATTCTTCCTCTGAGTGCACTTCCACTGGGTTCACCGCGTGGCGAAGCGACCTAGCTGTTGGAGGATACGGGTACACTTCATAGAATGCGTATTCCCAAGCACGGTTGAAAAATTGCGTGTAGTAGCCCTGTAGCGGTCAGTCCACGCTGCCATTTTTTTCGCGCCTGCTCAACTGCGCTCACGCCGGGCTCGCGCCCTTGCGCCGCCTCCCGCCGCCCGCTTGAGTGTGCGGAGTCACTTGTGGCAGCAGTGAGGTGAAGCGCTCCTCCAGGGCCAAGATCGACGTAAGGACGCATGAAGGCAGCTGGCAGCTGCCTTAACTCTGAGGAGGCACCAAGGACGACTTACTAAGGGCTCCTCTGTAAGGAAGCTTTCAGATTGACATGAGGGCACCTCACTGCAGGGAAGGCTTCCTTACTGAGGTAAGGAAGCTTTCAGAGTTTGGGGGTAAGGCTCGTTGGTCCTGTAAGTCGTGGCAGCCGAGCAGGGTCGCCTGCCAGTCCTCCCGGGTTGGGTTGGGGATGGGGGAACGGCCAGGTTGGAGGGGCAGGCCCGTGCCATGTGATAGGTGTCCGAAGACACCGCACTACAGTGCGGGCAACTGCCGCTCAAGGAGGGGTCAAAATGTTTTAGTGCTGCTGGGCACAGCAATGTATTGGTGAGAAGGCGGAGAAGGAGCCGCTACTTATGGTCTGGAGTGTAGCCGCGAAGGATGCGTGCAGCGCGGTGGCAGATAAAACCTGCCGAATAATTTTGGATCGCTCTTTTGGAGTCGCTTAGGACTGTGCACGTAAGTGGGTCAGCGATGGCCAGCGCGATGGCGGTTTCTTCTGCCGCTGTGGGAGTGTGTGCTCCTACTGTGGCGGTGGTGACAAGAGTGGATTGTGGCGTGGTTGCATAAGCCACGTACGTGTTTGCACTTAGCCGTGCAGCGTCCACGTATATTGCGAATTCGTCAGCAAGGTATGTGGCATCTAGTGATAGAGCTTTCAGCTGACGTCGCGTATCATGGCTGCCAACCAGCATGTTTTGGGAGATTGGTTTTATGACTAGGCGGCTATGGACCCCTATCGGAATGGGTGTCGTGGGGTGGACGTCGCCTATGGAGTTGACGTTGAGACGGTCAAGTATGAGCCGCCCGTGTTTAGTGCGGGAGAGGCGGTGGATTTAGGCGGTCTTGTCTGCCTCTATGAGTTCTCTGAGCGTGTTGTTGGTGCCGAGTTGGAGGAGATGCTGTGTGCTGGCGTACTGGGGTAGTCCAGTGTCGCTTTGTACTCTGAACGTGTAATGCTATTCACAGCTTCCTCGTCCTTCCGGTGGAGGTGATAGTAGGGCTAGGAGTAGACTCTCCTGCTAATAAGGAAAGCTTGTGTGAGCCGACAGAGGTCATCATCCTTCATAACTCTTCGGCGGGTGCCGATGCGGCAGATGAGGCCGTTGATCTGAATGTCTATGGTGCGGAGGCGCTGAATGGCCTCCGAGTTTTGCGTGTTGTTCTGTATTACCATACCCAGAACGCGGATGTTGCGGATCGGAGGTATGGGATGTGTGTCGACTGAAGCACTATAGGTTCTTGCGAGTCGGGGACCGGCAGATGAACTTGTCTGTCCCTGATAACTAGTAGTTCAGACTTCGTAGACGAGCACGTGAGCCCGTTCGCCTGTACAAAGGAGCGTACTTTGTCGATTGCTGCTTGGAGGGAGTTTTCGATTTCCCCGTCAGAGCCGGAGTTAGTCCAGAGGGTAATGTCATCGGAATATAGTAGTGTTTAATGTGAGGTATGTCTTCCAGGAGTGGAGGGAGGCCTGAAAACACGATTCAGGCGTCCACTGACCGAGGCAGTCAGTTATGCGCGCTTCCTTTCCTTCAAATCGTCGTAGTTTAGTCTAAAACGTTCTAAATGCCAACGCCAATGAACGCAATGAACGCCGACGACATATATGGCTTCAGTGCCGCGTTTCTGCCGCAACGTTGTCAATGCCAGCGCAGGCAGCGCACATCTGCCACTACCACCACGTAGCTTATTAAAGCAGGACTGAGGTGTCCGTTTTCCCAGGGGGCCAGTTATGCGCCTTTCCTGTGTTTTCAGGCAACGCAAATTTGTCAGGGAGGCTCTGGGGTGTCTGCTACAGCCTGCGTCTTCGCTTCGGCGGATGCGGTTGTTGCGACGCGCGTCTGGTTTGTAGCGAGAGCTACATTACCCGTAGTCTCGATGTTTTGCTGTGAGCCTTCGGCGTCACTTGTGCGCATGCACAAGGAGCCGAGTGACGTTATAGTCGCGCAGCCGGTGCGCCTCGCGCCGCTCGCCTCCGACCGAGAGGAGCCTCTGCGTGACAGCACAGCTGCCGGCGCTGTGCGCCGACGCCGCTCGCCTCTGACCGAGAGAGACCGCGCATGCGCGACACGCAGCTGATGCGCCGTGCTCTACTGCTCATGCGCGGCAAGGGGAGGAGGAGGCTCGCTTTTCTTACCACCGGGCGGTCTTTCAGGCAATTAATAAAGTTGAATAACGCGTGCCGTCTTCACCACTTGTCTCGTCTTTAATGTCTAACACATAGCCATGACGATAAGCAGAACAACTAGACGTAACCAGGGATATACCGTACCTCTCGCTACGTACATCCTGGCGTGGCTGAGCTAAGCCCCTGCCTATTTTTTTCCTCTATCCTCCCATATCTTTCAACTCTCCTCTATCTGCGCGCGGCAGTGGTTGTGGCTCAGCTCAAGCCAGTAGGCAGGCGCATTCAATTTCCTTTTCATTCATTTCAGTCGCAACCACCTCTGTTTTCAAACGCGATCGCAGCTTTAGACGTGACGTAGGTGTCCACTATTCGAGGGGGCTAGTTATGCGCTTTTCTTTTGCTTTCGAAGCGAGGTAGTTGTTCGCTGCATCTCCTGTACTGCATGCTGGTAAGGCAAATAAGCTTAATGTTATTCTATGTACACTGTCGGCAGCACAATACTTGAACAGAGTCCAGCGGAAGTTCACAAATCAAGTGAAACAGTGGTTTTGCAGTATCCGGTCTTTTTGACAAGGAAATGATTCGAATTGCCCTCTTCTGTAAGCGGCTAATAAATTTTATGTTTTATATGTACAGCCCCATGGTACTATGCAGCAGCTTAGATAACTATGCACAAATAAGAAAGAAAATACGTAGAACCGTTCCATCAAAACATTCACGGGCTTTTATTAACATGTGGCGACCGCAAGCGCGCTTGGAACATGTCTTACTAAGATGCGATTGCCAGTACATATCAGAATCAAACACGACCACTAAGTATTTCACGAGGCTACACGCTGTAAGTGTGCAGTCTTGTGACGCTACTCGCTGTAAAAGTACAGACGGTTGAATGGTCGTGTAACACACTTGGTTTCGTCTGGACGTGGCTTACGTAATAACATTAAGAGAACAAAGACCCTAAATATAGCTCCGCCCAACAAGCACATACACATAGGAACCTGAAGGGTTTGGTAACTTTCGCAGAAAGCTGTGATGCTGGGCTAAAATACTTGCAATAGCACAAATGTAGTGAAGAAATTTTCAGTGCTTGCTATTATTGATGGTGATCATAGTTTGTAAAGAAAGAACGTGCTCAGCGATTTGGTACTGTGTGACCTGAAAATGTTCGTGAACGAAAATAGGTAATGTGCGCGAAAGTTCAGCATATCGTATCGGTCACTCTTCTTTAAGAAGCAGAGTGAGTCATGCGAAGGACGCCCTTCTACGCATCGTTTCGCGTCATGATGCTACAATTGACAAATGGGTTCATTGGGCTGCCGGGCGCGCAGCCGAAGGCGGCGGAGAACTCTTCGACGTGTCGAAAGGTGTCGTCGCACTCGTCGCCGTCGGCCGCAGGGAACACGCTCTCGCTGCCCAGGCAGGTTGAGTAGCAGGCCGCGATGAAGAACAGGGAGGCGCTGCCGTAGCCCTCTTGCCCTCCGAGAAGTTCGTCGTA
This sequence comes from Amblyomma mixtum, assembly GCF_055824585.1. NCBI lineage: Eukaryota > Metazoa > Arthropoda > Arachnida > Ixodida > Ixodidae > Amblyomma > Amblyomma mixtum. The sequence goes on from NC_143019.1 coordinate 92,822,862, forward strand.
GCCCTCCGAGGCGGCGCTGCGTTGTCTGTACGCTTGCAGCGACACCTCGAGGGCTAGCGTGTGCTCGAGCTGACGGAGAATGTCGAAGAGATTGCCGTAACCACTGCTCACGTTCGCGGCGCACTCCAGCGCCCTCCTGAAGGAGCCCATGGCTCCCGGCGAACTGATGTAGCTGCGATTTAAGCGTAGTAGACCATCAGCCAGCTTTTCTTTTTTTGCGTGTGTGCGAGTGCACTGCACACGTTTGCTCATCTTTTGGAATCTGGGCTTGACTCGCCAGCCTTGATCTGTTTTACTGGCTGTTGAACAATTCGAAAAGGTTGGCGCTGAGGGAAAAAAAATGGCTGAGGCTTAACTTGGTTAAGCCTGGAGAATGCGAAGCAGTATCCTGTCGCGTAATTTGGAGGCGCACAACCACAGCGACGGCGCGAGGTGGGCCCCCGTTTCTCTACTGTCGTGACGTCATCGTGTCACGTGGTATGACGTCATGTATCACGTGATTTGGAGGCGCATAACCACGATGAAGGGCTGAAGTGGTAGCTAAAGTAGTATGCTTCGCATAAAAAAAGTACGATTGGCGTTCTTACACCTTTTGTTCATGGAAGAATTAAAATCTTTCCTAGTGGATCGCTGATATACTTATTTGCCGTTACTCCAACAGCTGCGCAGCAATCCAACACCTGAAAATAAGCATATTATTGATCCCTTCAAATACTTTTTAACGATCAAATGGAATCCTTCGCAGTTGCTCTACTGCAGTTTTAATTTTTTTTTCTCAGGCCCATAAGCTAACAAGCACCACTCAGTGAAAGAGAACGAAGTCCAGCTGATTTTTTACTCACTCCCGGTGCGATATATTAGATGATGATGATAAAGCCTGAGGACACCATTTTCATTGTCATCAAATAATGGTGAGCAGAAATTGTCGGGAGCCATCTGGCCTTAAACGTGAGAGGGCTGTCTTCGCGGGACAGTGGGCCCTTGGGGTTGTCAAACTATTTCCATTTAGAGAAGGAACGGATGGAAGAGAGGGAGAGAGAGGGGGGAGAAACATCGCGCGGAAAGAGAGCCTGTTTTTTACGCGTGACATTTCTAAACGAGCCGATTTATATAAGCTTGCATTTCTCAGCCTCTTAAGACGGTATGCTTCGCTAGTATCAGGAATCCTCTTATATACTGTTCTTATCTTAGGAAAGAGGTGGGAAGCGTTACAACCATACGTGATTCTTGCGCTGCGAACACACGCCAGGGGGTCGACAAATCGAAATGTTACGCAGCTGTTCTGCGTCAAAAGCCAAAGGAACATTCACTAAAATGATCAGTGGTGGTAGAAAGGAATATAGGCTTTCACTTCTCGATTCATGGTGAGCGCGCGTTTCAGCAGAGTTGCTAATTCACAGCAGCCTACCTGTCGCTGAACAGTCGGCTGAGTGCCAAGGCAACGCTGTATCCGAGGCCTCCGTGGTTCATGGCCGGTGCGGCGCTCTCGTCCAACCAGGGAAAGGAGAATGCATAAGGGAGCAGCGCCACGTCACGGCCGGGAAGAAGCGTGAACCACTCGGCGAACTCGATTCGCGCCGAGGCCGTGCGTTCGCTGGCGTCCACGTGGTCCAGGTTGACCGCCTGCCAGTTGTCCACCAACGAAGCGTTCATGTCAGGGAAAGTGGGCTCTTCTTGCTGGGTCTGCATAACGAGAAAGAAAAGGTCGCAAAGTTGGAATTAGTTCAATTCTAAAATAGGAGTAGTTGTAGTACTAGGAAGAGAGGAAAATACTTTCGGCAGTGTTTGTTCGGGCTATAAAGGGGAATATCAAAGCAACCAATCATCACAAAACAACTACACTGCCGGGGAAAAGCATTTGCCATCGACCTACAATTCACGCTTAACTGCACTAGCTGGAGGCAATTTATCCCAGAAAACTTCTTTGCTTCACCTTAATACATACGCCTTGTCTTGAAGTAGACTTTATTACCACTTGCGGCCGTCCGCTGTCATCCCTTTTCATTGCAAAGCTTCTGTTTTCGTCCTTTAGTGTAGAGGGAAGTGCAATGGAGTACGATCTCATTATTGGAAAACATCGCGACAGTCAGACTTCTGTGTTGAAAGAGCTTGGCATCGTCGCGGACAATGAAGCATCTCTAATATCCTAGCATCAGTTGCAGCGTCACGAAGATTCGAAAGACGACTTTTGAACCTTGACGTTACGGCGGCGTTGTTAGAGGCATCAACGCAGCTCTTCATTCCCAAGGCGACGCCGCAGTTGCCCAGTGGTTATGGTGCTCGTGTGCTGATCCGGAAGACACGGGTTCGATCTCGGCCGCGGCGGTCGCATCTCCTTGGAGGTGAAATGCTAGAGGCGCGCCTGTACTGTATGATGTCAGGGCACGTTAAAAAACCCCGGGTGGCCGCAATTTCCGGAGCCCTTCACTACGGCGTCCCTCATAGCCTGAGTTGCTTTGGGACATTAAACCCCAATAAACCAATCCCCTTCCCGTCGAACCTTGAGCGACTGCTGGTCGAAGCGCGGGTCGAAGTACCCAATGACGACGTCAGAGCTGTTCCAGTCCTGGACGAGTACGCAGTGAGGGTCCCAATATAGCCACTTCTGGAGGCGGGCAGCGAAGGTCCTGCGGGTGTCCACGACCAGAAGCTGCGCGGTGTGCTTGGCTCTGCCGGATAGGACTTCGTCGTAGTATGCGCCGAAGACCTCGGCGTCGCTCAGCATGTAAACCTTGCTAAGGCAGAGGGCGCCGTGGTACATTTCGGCTCTCATTTCGCTGCGTGAAAACCATGAGCGCGTCGAAATCTTACGATAGAATACGAATGCGAAAAATGAGAAATGAACGGGAGGGAAGCGGCATGCCGTTGTACCCCGGAAGCTATCGTTCCGCTACCTGTGCTGAGAACGCATTGCTGTTCGGTTCTGACGATTATCAGCTGGACGCTCCACTACAGCTGTAGTGTACATTGTGTCGTTCGCGCGTGCTCTTATTCGGCTTAGGTTATGGATATCACACACGCCACTGCTGTATAATCTTACGGTGTAAATAGATTAGTTATACATTGTACCTGTCCCCCCTTACCTTTCTTACTGCCCCCTCAACTCTTTCAGTTCATGTCTGCAGTCTGCCTGCTGTCCCTTTAATTGCGCTGCCTCAGATTAGGTGCTTCTCATAGCGATTGCATAAGCCAGGGCTAGCAAATATCTTTTCATTATTAACTTATTTTAAAATAAACAACAACTACAACGTTCGGTGCGTCAAGATCACGCGCACGCACAAATTTACCTACTCTACGAAGCTAATAAAACATGAAAAAGCAGGTGAAAAGAAGCTCCAACCCGCTGGCCCCCAGGCAGGCCCTCAGAGAGGCGTGGTACATTTCGGATCTCAGCTCGCTGCTTCAAGACAACGCGGATGCCGAAATTTAGCAATAGTTTACGAAGCTGAACAGAAATTGAGAGAGATGCGGGGGGGGGGGGGGGGGGGCTCAGCCCGCTGACCCGTAGCCTTCTGTTCCGCTCCTTGCTAGGGAAAGAGAGGCGTCCTACATTTCGGCTCTTATTTCGCTGCCGCTTATTTCGCTGCCGCTTATTTCGCTGCCTTATTTCGCTGCCTCAACAGCGTGTTTCATTCAGTGCAGCCCAACTTCAGGTTCAAGTTTGTAATGATCGTACATCCAAACGGATGCCGATACAGCGCAGTAGGGTCTAACGCAATAGAAGGTTAAAATTCCTAGCTATCCTACAACGATTAATCTGCTGCCCTAACCGTGTACTTCTTCGCAATGACGCTGAAACGAATACTTGATATTAGCTAGCCCAGGAACAGCTGTATTTCGCAGCACCGCGTCTGTTTCGCAATAAATGAACGTCATGCGTCAGTTTTAGCTGGAACGAACATTAATCTCCAGTTCACGCTAGGCATGCACAGCGCGGCCCCTCACCGGGTGTAGAAGTTGAGCAGTAGCTTGTGGTTGGCGAAGAGTGCCGCCATCTGCACGACACACCAGGAGAAGAAGAGGTGCATTTGGTCCTCCCCATGTGAACTCCACAGAAAGAGGAATGTGCGCACGAAACCTGGCTTCTCCGACACGAAGACGATGTCTTGCTCCGAGTGCTCCACATTGTGCTCCAGTTCCTGAAGCCAGCGTTGCTTTGTGAGCCCCGGAACCTTTCGGAACATGTAGCCAGTGTCCAGACCACTGTGAAAATGATGTGTGCTCTCGAAGGCATATCGCAGCTACGTCAGGTGGGTTTGGCCGAGCCTTTTCGTGATTGCGAAGGTCACGGTGGTGTTGTCTTTCTCGTCGTGCTCGTATTCACGGTAAGCAAGGAACTCCCGCCTGCGGAGAATACGCTCCCGTCAGACGCACCACAATGCTTCCTTCTACTGTTTCTCCAAACAATCGCTCACCTGAGCTCCTCAAAGTAGATCTTCGCTTCGTGGTCACTGCCCTCCAAGACCTTGTGATTTCGGAGGATGCGCTCAAAATCACTCAGGGGCTCCAGTACGACCGTGGTGATGTTCGGGTCCTGTTGCAACACAACATGTAGCAAGGGGCTCCAGTGCAGCCTTATGGACGCGTGAAACCATGTGCGAAGCAGGTCCGGCCTGTTGGAGTGCTTGGGTAGGCGGGGCCACACAATGCCCGCGTCCAACAGCGCTCTTTTGGCCTGTGATCACCGTGAGAACGGGAAGGATCTCTCTCGAAAGTGTGCTTTGGAAAGCTCGAATTATGTTTGGATTGTGAGTGATCTCACTCGCAATCTCAAGGGGTTGTCGGAAGTGCGAAATATCCAAAGATATGTAGCGGCTAAACCTTCACATAGAAATATCAGTGCCCCAGCAGAAAGGTAAAATATAGCCATCAGCAGACTGCATCAAGTTATAGCCAGGAGATTTTTTGTGTAATGAAGGAGCAATGGACAAGGAAAGGTACTATCTACGGGAAACTTCACGGCACCTCACGATTTCGGTATGAAAATGCTAATGGACAAACATAAGAGAAAGAAAGACATCGCATCTCTACTGCATTGTATCTCCACAAGGGAGCAAGCATCTAATTGTGCATTGGTGTCGTGCCTCATCATTATTATCAAAATCACCCTGACTGTGCCCACTGCAGAGTAAAAGGCCTCTCTAGTGTCCCTCCACTTAACCCTGTCCTTTGCGAGCTACGGCCTTCTGACCCCCGGAAGCTTCTTAATCTCATCCGCCAACCTATCTTTCTGCCGCCTTCTGCTACGCCTGCCTTCCCTAGGAATCCACTCCGTTAACCTTAAGAACCAGTGGTTTTCTTTCCTTCACATTACATGCCCTGCATAAGCCCAGTTATTCCTCTTTATTTCTTTTCGGATGTCATTAACTCGCATTTCTTCCCTCACTCACTCTGCCCGGGCAGAGTGGGTGAATATTTCACTGAAACAAGAAGACAACATATGACCTGCGTTCCTTCGCCCCTCCTGGATCGCTCTACGCCTAGATTCGATTTGCCAGTGCATTTCAGCACAAATATGGGGGCGCTCCCCTCCCCAGAAATCCTTGTCCACGCACGCAGCTCACCTTCTCCAGCTCGTCAGCCCTTCCCCGAAGCACGTCGTCGCAGCTGCGGTAGAAGGCGGCCGCCCTCTGCAGCGATGTCTGTCCCGTGGTGGGCACGGGCACTGATCGCAGCAGGGACGACAGCTCTCGCTGAACGTCCAGGAAGGCCACCTCGCGCACGGTGAGCTGGTTGCGACGCCGCCAGCCATCGCACACGAATCGCGTGAAGCTCTCGCACGGGTTAAGCGAGGTGTTCAGCGTGTACCGAAGACGGCGTGCGTAGTCGAGGCACCGCTCGGAACGACACACGCGGATGCTGGCGTGCCACTTGGAGACTTCAGGGTGTACGAAGAACAGCAGCAGGAAGAGGGATGCGACGAGCACCCCTACCAGGAGAACCACGCCGAAGATGGGCAGTATCGGTGGCTGGCTCTTGAAGAGCGCCTGGCGTTGGCGTTGTGAGAGGGTGTTCTGGACACAGGAGTCGTGCAGATGAGGCGTGATTCGAAACGAGTGTGTGAGTCCAAAGGAGTACTAAATGAGCCTCGATGATTTGTGAATCTGAGTGATACATGATGGTTTGGGATTTGGTTTATTGGGTTTAACGTCCCGAAGCGACCCAAGCTGTGAGGGACGCTATAGTTAAGGGCTGCGGAACTTTCGACCACGTGGGGCTCTGTAACGTGTACAGAAATCGCAAAGTACATGGGCCTCTAGAATTTTGCCCTCATCAAAATTAGGCCGCCGCGGCCGGAATCGAACCCGCTTCGAGTGAGATATGAGTCGCTATGAGTGGTTGACCAGAGAGGACTGCTGAGTGAGTGAACCTAATTGATTTGCGAGCCTAAACGAGTTTGAATTCATGAGTTATAGTGAGCCCGGACCTCTTGAGTGTGAGTTCTAGTCGGCCAAACTTTTGTGAGTGAACAGACAAAACCATCAAAATTTCTTTCTGCCCGTCAGAGTGGAATTTAAACCGTATATAGCGCTTGAACATGGTTCCAGAAAATTTTATCTAAGCACCTTTATGTAACTGCCTCCAACACAGTGCGCAAGGTTGCCCCAGTGACACTGCTCCTAAATGATGGTCATAAATCAATGTACGGTGTGAAAGTAAACGAGGAACTTTTGCAAATATGAATATGAAATTTGCATTGTGCTTTGACTGTACATTCTGTGAGTCATGCAACGTAGACAGCGCAATGAACAGTGCGCTGCGCTCCCAAGCAGCACAGCTAATCGGCCCAGTATTGGAAATGTATTGGCCAATCCCGGTCCTACAAATGACCAAAGTGAAATCATTAATTTCCAATATATGGCCGATTACTTGGGTTCCTTGGGGCAGTAATCGCTAACCGTCCGTCAGCGGCTTAGCCTAAGAAGAGGTCACCTTTACGCCTTTGTTGGCGGAGGAGCCCTGCGTTGTGCTGGATACGAACTGCGGTGTCCTTGTCACGCTGCGCGTTGTCTCCACGTACGCCGGCTGGATGCTTTCCCGACGGTTAGCTTGATGAAGCGGCGAGTCCGACCTGGTCGACTTTGAGGAGGCCTGCGAGTCTGCCGACTGGGCCTCGCTGCCACCGAACAGGGACCGTGTGTATATCGGCGGGCTTCTCATCCGAATGTCCTCGAACTTGTGCGGCAGGGGCTGGCGTCGACCACATCTCCGCTCAGGTGATTCCCCCGTTAAGGTCGTTGACATGCGTCGAGGTGAGTGTCTTCCGTAACTCGGCACGGACGTTCCACTGTGTTCGGGAGTCCCGCGGCGAGTGGATAAGGAGGAGGACAACGACTTCCCGGATAGGGATATTCCTCTTTGGGGTTTCTCATCTTCGCACACTGCGCGCCTGTCCCGAAGATGCTTTCGCAGGCAAATTTTTTCTGACGAATGCCTCGAGCAAGAGAGGCTGCTGGCAGGTCGAACGATCATCTTTTTTTCATTGCGTTCATGCGCAGTGTCTTTAGGGCAGAAACGCCCAGACATTGCTGGAGAAAATGAGCTCGGAGACGTGTGGCAACGTTGTACATCTCTGCTAATGGCGTCTCTTCCAGGGCTTGAGCTCGGACTTTCGGAACGTTCGCGTCGCCGTTGAAATTCTTGCTGTTGCTGGTCGCGCTCTGATAAGGACGGCGTCCGACTCCCACTTACCACCATTGACGTCAAACTTGAAGACGCTGAGCTAGTCCCGGGTGAAGCTCGACCCTTACAATGGGGTCCACCTCTGATTCGTCGTTCTGATTCAGCCGTAACCTCAACAGCAGTCGCTGGCGGGGTGCCTGACCCTGGGCGGCAGTAGTTTGACATCTGCGTTCCGGTTGACTGGAAGTCTTTCCCTGCAAGGTATTTCCCCTCTCCGGCAAAGCGTGGTATCGTTATTCTTAAAACCTGCAAATATGTAAAAAGTGGAAAATGCTTTCAGAAAGCGCGTCATGCTTGGTGGATTTTGCTACAATTCGGCAATGTAGACATTAAAAATCTGAAATGCTTTTTTAGACAGGGTGAACAATTATAGAGCCGCTTCTTCAGTGCAAATGTAGCACACAGACTGGCGAGACATACTCGTAGGTGAGCACAATACACACACAAAGCACAAGTGTTAATTTGATAAAGAGAATTAGGAACACACAGGGAGGGGCCCGATTGAGAAGTTATGGCCCCTGAACTTGCTGTCGAGTAGGTGGTAGGTTATAGCAAAGGAGACATATCAGCTCTACTTGACAACCAATAACAAGGGAACATCAAATAAAAACACACAGCACAGGTTTCTGTGTAACTTCGAGGTCTATATTTTACACACATGAAACAATTTACCAACCAGTAAGCTCTATTAATATAACTTTCCTTTACAAAGGGCATTTAAGTTCGTGTTCTTAAAGCCTCTCCTATAGGGTATCGTGTAGCTCTTTTCTGCGTTTAAATTTTCTGGCTTCCAACCGTGAACTCGTCGAAGAAGATGTGTAAAAACAGCTCCCCAATGGACATTAAAACTCTCATTGTCATCCTGCGAGCTTCAAGGACATCACCTGGACGTCCAAGGGAGTTCCAGTACTCATTTGAAGAGAGCACAAACCTTCAAATCAGGGGTGCGCTGTCCCGAAGGCGGCGTCGCAGTGTGGTCTGGTTCGAGCTGCTTCACGGCTTGTTGTGCCCGCGTACCCCGGACTTCATCTTTCTTCACTTCGCGCGCATGAGTTACAGAAGGAAGTGGGGATAGCCCAAGACGCGGAGTTCCCGGATTTCCCGGAGGTGTGCGATGAGCATTATTTTTGAGGATGCTGCCGACGCTGCCCTGGTCCTTCGCTCGTCGTCCTGGAACATCGTGCTGAGAATAGTCGGGTTGTTGTTCGGCCGATGAGTTTGGAGGCTTGATGGCTGTCTTCGGGAGGTCGGGATCGGTCCTCGGTTGAGTTGACTTCCGTTCAGCTCCCATGGAGCCTGCGTTTGCATGCATCGTACATTTCTTCACGTCTACCGTAGTGAAAGCATGAAAACACAATACAAACTGACCAAGATTTGAAGGGCAGTCGCCCTATGCTGGCTGTAGCGGACTGAGGCTGAGGAGGCATTAAATTTCTGATCAATCAGTTTTCGTTCTTATTACTCACGGGTAAGTACACGTCGCAGTGGGGCGCTTGAACATGCTTTATCATTAATAAATATTAAGTGAACAAATAGGGATCAAATATCCAAATGCAAGGAGGGCGTGTTTGCACAACTGCTACATTTGAGGGGACCCCTGCACTATGCACACTTCCAGTAAGCGGCTACCATACGATTTCAACCAAACACGACTGACTCATTTCCAGACATGTGCCCTTATCTGCAGTAGTTTCTACCTCCGCAGATTCTGTAAATGTCCCATTATTTTTCCGGCACTTTCACGGAACTCTATCAAAAGGGGTCAGTTACCGTCCAGGCCCTTTTAGCAAAATTTCCTTTTGGTTCTACGAAAGAGTTATGCACCGAAAGAAAACAATACTAACATCGGCATTGAAGTAGGGCCATCGCGGCCCATATTCTGTGCAGTCGTGCTCATTGGAAAGCACAATAGCCAATGACAGCGCCGAAGGGTCGTGTACGGCCAAAGGCACAACAAAGTACATGGACCGTGACGAGCGACGCGAATTCTGTAAATAGAATAACGGAAATTTTCAAGGAAAGAGCACTGCAGCTAGTGTTTGTTTACATTTCGATACACCTGATAAATGCTGACTACTGAACATTTTAAGTCAATCTCCTTCAAGTAGTTCGATGCTGTTTCTAAATCTGCATTTTAGGATGTACGAGGTCTGTTAGAAAAGTATCCGACTTTTTTTTTTTGCGAACACCTGATGGATATGAGACAAGCGCGCTTGCATCAGGCGACCTTGAACCTTCATGCGCATGCATGAATTTTTCCCGCCTGCCGATAGCGTCAGTCGCTGGGAAGCAGCGTTTGAGTGAGGCAGTGTGCAGTGCTCTCGTCGGTTTTTTATTGCAAGGAAAATGGCGGAGTGAAAGGAGCAGCGCTACTGCAACAAATTTTGCCATAAACTTGGCGACAGCCGAGTGGAAACCATTCGAAATATTCAGACGGCTTTCGGTGAAGATGCTATGAGCAGCACACAGTTTAAGCAGTGTTACAATTGTTTTAAAGATGGCCGCACATCGGTGGAGAACGAGCCACGCTCCAATCGGCCATCAACATGCCAAAATGACTAGGTCATTGCCGAACTGAACGCTATGGTGATGCGGGACTGTCGCGTGACTATCCGAGAAATTGAGGAAGAGGTGGACATGAGCAATTTCTCCGCACATTCCATTATCACCGAAGATTTGTCCATGGAGAGAGTTGCGGCGAAATTCGTGCCGAAGCTGCTCACGGTGGAGCAAAAGCAGCTTCGTGTTGAAGTCTGACAGGACATGCTGGATTCCGCAAACAGTGACCCCGACTTCATCAACATCATAATCACTAGTGACGAGTCTTGGGTGTACAGGTACGACCCGGAAACCAGATCCCAGTCGTCAGAGTGGAAGCATTCCACGTCACCAAGACTTAAGAAGGCCCACCAATTGCGCAGCAATGTGATAGTGATGCTGACTGCTTCCTTTGACACCCTCTGTGTGGCAGACCACGAGTACGCACTCTACAGGGTCAAACAATGACCAAAGAGTACTACAGGGATGTCCTCCGTTGCCTACGTGATGCTGTGCGGCGCATGAACCCGGAGCTGAGGTCAACAGGAAATTGGCGCACCCATCGCGCCAATGCTCCTGCACATTCCTCGCACTCGAATCAGATTTTTTGGTGAAAAACCAGACTCCTGTAGTTCAACAGACTCCTTACTGTCCTGATATGGCCCCTGCGATTTCTGGCTGGTTCCCAAAATCAAAAGGTCATTGAAAGGAGCGCGATTTCAGACAAGGAAGAACATTATGGCTGCAACGACAGCTGAGCTAAACTCCATTCCGAAAAGGGCCTTTTCGGAATACTTCCCACAATGGCAGCACCGCTGGGAGAAGTGTGTGGAGTCCCAAATAGACTACTTTAAAGATGACTAGGTTTGCAACGCTCCAGTTATGCAAGTTTTTTTTCAACGGCCAAAGGTCGGATACTTTTCTAACAGACCTCGTATATGCCCCGAGATCAGCCATGGACGACAACCGTAAGGCAAATGTCTAGAAATTTCATGGCTGTACTGTATCTGTATGCATATCTTGTGAAAGAAGGATTCGTCTCCAAACGGAATATATTACTTGTTGAGCAGTTTGCCGGCTTCTTTCTGCTGAATGGAAAGTCAATATTGTAGAAACGTAAGCTGATAGGAACTACTCACAGCGCTTTCAAATCGACAAGCACATACCCTGATCGTCAGTCGGCGACTCCTGCTGAGGGCTCTCCTCGGTGCTCTCACTTTCATAGGTTGCGTGCCCCTCGGAGTCTTCGACTGCCTCGACGGGGCCTGTGACAGCAATGTGCCCAGGACCTTCTCGCACGGTGGCGCTTACTGGTGTGTCGCCAGGATTCAGATCTGCCGCATCCGTCGGTCCTGCCCTGGATGCCGGCTGGTTGTCGACCTCCCCAGCAGGAGACGCCGTCACTGCGGGGATGTCGATGAGATGCCCCGCGACGGAGGCCTCGCGGGTGTCGCTGGGTGAGGGGGATGCCTTCATCGAAGCCATCACACGTCCGATAACCACGGTGCCTTTCTTCTTCTGCTAGCAATGGCGCTTGCGGAAGAACGAGCTCCACGTGGACTTCTTTTTCTTCACTGCTTGAACACTTAGCAGCCGCCCGTCTGAGCACGCAGAGACCGTTCCAGTGCTCCGCCTCATCAAATATGGATCACAGGGGCCAGCAATCCCGCTGGTGGCTCTGAAATAACTGGAACCATCATCACAAGCCTGAGATTGTTTGTAATCCGAATAACCGTTATTACAGGGCAATTGTTAACCTGTGTCATGCTCCACCGCCAGAAGGTACCAACAGATGGCTTTTTTGTGTTGAACAGTGCGTTGCCTTAAAAGTGCTGCCTTAACAGTTGTAGCCTTAACAATGTTGCCGTAACAGTTGAATAATGCGCTGTAATTTAACTACTGCTGAAGCTAGATGTAAATTATGACGAATGTAGCCAAGAGTTTTACAATTGTTTATTATCCGCATTATGTGGGCAGACTAATTAAGTGCAGCGGAGATGTCAACTGGAATCGTTCACAAAATAATTTTGGTGGGGTAATTTTGTCATCTGTCCAAGGAAACACGCGCAGCTTGGTTAGTAAGACCATCATCCATCTGCGACAACAGTCATGCAACCCTTGTAGATCGCATTGAACAACATTATTATCTGCAGCGCTGTTAATAGAAGAGTAAATGACACAATCGTCGGCGAATGAGAGGATGTTTGATAAAATATCATTAGGTAAGATATTGATGTAAATTAAGAAAAGGAGAAGGTTGTGCCTTGCGGCCCACCAGAGGGTATGTTAGAGTGCGAAGAAGACTTGGCTTCTACTAATTGCTGACGGTTGGTGAGGAAATCCTGTAACCATTTAAAAACGAGCGGGTTAAGATTTAGCTGGGAAAGTTTAGTAGTCGGCTTTTGTGAGGGACATTGTCAAAAACCTTCCCGAAGTCGATAAAGAGAGCGCCAGCAGGTATGTGAAGGTCTAGTTTAGTACTTATGTAGTGAAGAAATAGAGCAAGTTGGCTATCGCATTAAAGACCTTTTTGAAATCTGTGCTTGTTAGGGTGAAAGAAATTACGCACTCCCTAACAACCTCACCTACTTTCCAATCATGATGGACGATGCCGGATGACAATGAGTGCTGAACAATGTGGGACAAAACTCTCGTGATTTCCTTGGTGTTTTTGAGCACTTTCGCATCGATGCCGTCGACGCCAGCTGTTGAAGTAAATTTTAAAGATTCGATTATTTTCGAGATTCCTTTAGGTTGAAAATATGATATCTGGCATGATGGGCTGGATATACGCGGAAACATGCGGGAGGTTATCTTCTGGTTCTCTGGCCTATTCCGCATATATGGGTATCAGCCCATTAAGCTGTGGCGTCATACCCTCAAGGCGGAGCTTAAGTGTCCCCTATAATATTTTTGCCCGTGCTGTTTGTTAATTTGCTGCCATTCTTGGCTTCTTGTGATTGTGTTCTTTTTTTATGGTTTTCAGCTGCTACCTCCCGGACGTCGTCTTCCACCTGCCCACCTTGCCTGGGGTCTCGGTCCTCACTTCTGTCTCTTCGTGCTTTGTATGCTTGTGTTTTATATTTGTTAGTGCGACGATGATTAGGCTTCGTGGACTTGGAGCTCGTCCCTTGCTTCGTTTTTTAGCCGTTTTTGATACCTTTTACTTTAGAATGTGTTTTTTTTTGTGGTTTATTTTCTATCGGCTATAAGCCCGGCAAAGCACTGTTGGTGTGGGCTTCCTCAGTTTTTCATTTTTATTACCTTTTTCTTTGTTTTTAGAGAACCACTCAACTAGACAAGTTATGCATCAACTGGAGATGCGATGGGCTAATTTATATCTTGTACTATGTAAAGTGAGATTTTGAAATAAGTGACTTTTGTTCATTCATTTGCTGTCCGAAAGATATACAGGGTGTTTCACCTAAGAGTTTGCACAATTTTTAAAATAGGCTTTTCGAGTTAGAAGGTCGTTTTTTGGCATATTATTATGAGTGCGGTAGTACATCAGAATACAGCTAAAACATGCTGAGTAGCATGCTGGTTAAGAAATATTGAATAGTTAGCTTTTAACTATTATAGGTAGGCACCTTAATTAGTGTGAGGCGTGTAGCCCGCCGTAAGTAGTATCCATATCAGGTTTTAGAATTTCGAAAACACGGTTACCGTCGGCGTTGTGGCCCAAGAAATTGCGGCCATTTCGACGAGTGACGTGCACTGGAGAGGTTGCTTTGCCTGGAAGCTTCTCGAAAGCGCATGTATTTTGGCGCGTTTTAGCAAAAATTTGTTAGGCCACAGCGCCGAATGTAACCGCTCATTCGAAATTCTAAAAAAAACTGATATGGATATTACATACGGCGGGTAGTTGTGGCGTCGTCGCTGTACGTGCAGCTTGTCGTTGTGAAACAAGAGCTAATAGAAGCTGGCAGGAATTTCTAATTGCACATCTTTATTCGGAAAAATGGGCGTAACTTTAAAGGGCGAGTATTAAAGGAAAGGCACAACAGAGTTTCAAGCCAGCCACCGGTCCACCTAAATCGCAGAAAGATGAAGAAGTTGTGCAGAACTTTAATTCCACCAGTACATCCTACAGGTGAATACAAACTTTTACCTCCCGATTCTTGGCCGATCCCCCAGTGTGGGTATGTGCCATCCTGTCAAAGACTACAACTACAACAACAACAACAACAGCCAGTACATCCAGAGCCTATCCCTGTGAGGAAAAAGGATTAAGAATGACAATAAAACGAATCCGCACCAGCAGTGCGTAGGCACTTTATGTTGTTCTCATTTTACCTCAACCTGCATAAAAATTCTTTACAGTGATTCAACATAACCGTTGTCATACCGAGGTGCCAAAAAAGCCAAACATGTTGTAAGGAGCCACTTGAGAGGCATATACTTTAGTTCTAGTTTAGTTTAATTATAGTTGCGGCGCGTAGATTTGTGGTATTGGGTTGTGACAACGCAGGCCGGCTATTATGGACTTGAAGTATGAAGTAATCGTGCGACACTGTTCACCATACAATACAATAGCCCATTTTTAGCGCTTCCTAAAAAAGTTACCTGCTCTTACAACACACGCAACTTGGAGTAGATCACAGGGCTTGTACGGTCTAGTATGTGAGATCCATGTGCTTTTACACCTTAGGACGACCACGTATAAAAACAACTACAAATGAGTTTTTGCCGCATAAGGTTGATCACGCCCTTCGTGGATCGACAACCTATCAATGCGTGGGGTTGTCCAAAGACCCTCTTGCGATCGATCTCAACCCTGAGAAAGCTGAGTACCAGGCCGAGAGAATGCTCGTGCACAATGGAAACCAGTGGGTACGCGACCGCTTGGTTTCTTGCTCTCCTATATTCACAGTGGCAGACACAACCTGATTCTCGAGACTTTTTGCTTAGTGCTAGACTTCGTGTGCGCTATTAAGCTAAACTATTAAGCTGCAGCCTCTGCCGGGGTTAAGGTTAAACTAGTGAGACAGAAGAACGATTCTGCGCTGTTTTGTGCATAAGGCCGGTACATTTCTCCAAAGTATAGAGTTTTGTCAGGATGTGTACAGGTTTAAACTGATTTTTGGAATGGTGCAAAGATTTAAAGGTGATCCTTCCATGATCACCCACGTTGATGCAAGTGCCATTTTACAAGTCACGGCTCAAAGTACAAGGTAGTAGCAAAAGGGCACTACTACTCTCCGTGGTACCTTTCCGTCAATTACTTTTTGTTCCAGCTTTATGATAATGCTTCTCCGGGAACCCAAATACTTTGGCATCTGGGAAGCTTCCCGCCGAGTCATCTAGAAACTTACGTGGATCGCAGTTGGCATCGTTTATTGTCCGAACTTGGGCGCTATCTGATCGCCTTCGAACCTTTGACCTCTTCGAACGAGCCTCCACGTTCTTGACCAAAGAAAACAATCCTGGCAAATGCTTTCGTAGTAGTTCCTCTTACGACGGTCCAACAATTTCACGTGTATCTCCGCAATGCGAACGTTTCCCTTTGTCCCTCTTAATCCTTACTTCGCATTCCGAAAGCCTATATGCAAGTTTTTCCAGACGACTCGCTTGGGTCCAGCAATCTAATTTATTAAAATTAAAAGCACAGGTCACCACGAGACGTACCGCTGAAATGCACCAAGAGAGGACCGTCATGATGTTCAGTCTGAGCCGTTGCATCCGTAAGATGCACTACTTGTCTGGAACTGAGATCCAACTGCGAGCTTTTAACCCCAGCAGCTTTGGTATACACTTTTTGAGCGTCAAGTACCGGGGCGGCTGGCCGCAGAATTGCCTTCCATTGCATGCCAGTTAATGGATTTAAGGCTTACTTATTGCACTTGCGGGCCTCGAAAGGATCCCGCATTGTTATTTTTTGTAACTATCTCCCCATGCCGGGAGTGGGCAATTTGCGCGGTTGCTGCATTTCCTTGGATGTTGTCAGGCTCCGATTCCAGAATTGAACCCTCTGTCGGTGCCGACAAGGCTTTCGTGCAGGTGAGACAGAAAGGGAGTTTAGTTCGCCACAGCGTATGAAAGCCTGCGTCTTTTCTTTATTTTTTTTTAATATACTTTGATCGATGACGTAGCTCTTCCGTGTAACATTGCGATAGACCTTGTGGGGCTCCGCGGCATCTTTTTAGCCCTTTAAACTGCAAGCGCTGTCTCCCAGTAATCTAGGTGCTTACGGGTACAACACAACTACGCATGACCCAAATTTTTCTCTTGAGATGGCAAGTGATCGCTGCGGGGATCACTTAATAAGGATGGCGAAAGTGGTGAGCTAGTTGATTCTGAGGCGGCGCTGCTGGGGCGCGGTCAAGCTTTCGGCGGCCACCCCGAGCCGTCGCCACGAGCATGAACGACGAGGCTGCACCTTAGCAGGATGAAGACCGAAGATGGAATCGCTGCTTGGCGTGAGTGGCTGCTACAATTCGTCCCACTCGCGCTTCAGTGTGTTTTTGTTCAGCTGCGTTCAGGTGGTGGTGGTGGTGAAAAACTTTAATCAAGAGAGCTTGAGGGTTAAAAAAAAATAAATAACCCTGCTGCATGGTCGGTATCCTTAGTCCGGGACACCGCATGACGAGGCCCCGTCTCGCGCCCGCTTGACCAGAGCCCTTTGGGACTCCAGTGTGGAGCAGTTGAGGAGGGCAGTCTCCCATGCCTCTCGGGTGGGGGTGGGGGAGGGGGGAAGGTGAGGATTCTGAGTACATGCCCACACCATGTGAAAGATATCGCAGATCTCTCCACAGTGCTGGCAGCGCCCATCTGTGTTCGGATCGAAGTGTTTTGCTATTGCAGGACAGAGAAGGGTTCCTGTCTGCAGGCGCCGCAGAGTTCGCTCCTCCGCCTTACTCAGCCCCTTGGCAGGTGCCGGGTAGAGACGGTGGCTGTCGCAATAATAAATTAGGATTTCGCGGAACCGCAGAAGCGGTTTATGAGCTTCTGAGCCATGAGAGCTAGGATGAGGAGCCCGGTGTGTGAGCGCTCGGGCGACCGCATCAGCGGCCTCATTGCCTCGTAGACCCTGGTGGCCAGGAGCCCAGATCACTTTTGTGCGAGTTGGATCGGCGAGAGCGCGTCTTAGAATTTGCGAGGCCAGAGGTGATATTTCGCCTGCAAGATAATGTTCACAGGCCCGGCGAGAGTCTGTAATAACCGTTTTCGATTTTGGATCGGCGGCAGCGAGAGCTATTGCGACTTCCTCCGCTCGTGTTGAATTTGGGGCCCGAAAAGATAGCCCATCGACATTCATTCCCCTGTGGACTACGTCTGCCGTGAAGAATCCTGCGGGCGACGGCCCTGTGATGTCCACGTAATAGACGCCCTCTTTATACCCATATTGCCTCTCAAGCGTGCGAACCCGCCCTTGTCGTCTGCCTTCATGTGAAGCCATGTCCATGTTACGCGGGAGCGGAGCGACCAAGAGCATGTGGCGCCACAGCACCGGGATGTTCTCCGTCCCCTCTGGTATGCATGTGTGTTGGATGTGTAAGCGGTTTAGCAGGCGGCGCCCAGGCACCGTCTGCGATAGCCGCGTATATTGGTTCACGAGGTGGGCCTCCCGCAACTCCTGATAGGAGTTTACCACTCCCAACGCCTTCAGTTTGGCGTTGGAGGTAGCCACCGGAAGGTCCAGTGCTCGCTTTGTTGCCTTCCTGATGATGGCGTCAATGCGCTCGTCTTGTTGTTTGGTGGTGCGTAGGTACGGCACGGCGTAGAGGATCCGGCTGGTCACGAAGGCATAGGCGAGCCGTAGCGCGTCCCTGCCCCGCAGACCACCCCGCTTGTTGGAAACACGGCGGATCATGCGCCCTACCTGTTCACCTATGCTCTTGAGTTTCGCTATAGTAGAGTCCGGCCTAAGTTTGTTATTGATGAACAGACCCAGGATCCGGAGCTCCGCCACTTCTCTGATGGGACCGCCTGACAGAGATATGTGTAGAGACGTGTTGTCCTTGTGGTTTGTCCTGACGTGTAGAAGCTCTGATTTGGCGGGAGCACATTGGAGACCACAGTCGGCAGCATATGCTTCGACTATGGTGGCGGCCTGCTGAAGGCGGTCCTCTATCTCCCCAAGGCTCCCCTCGGTGGTCCAGATTGTAATGTCGTCTGCGTAGAGTGCGTGTTTTATGCCATCTACCTGAGCCAGTCGGCCGGGCAGGTGCATCATGGCGATGTTGAAAAGGAGCGGTGATAACACCGCCCCCTGTGGTGTACCTCGTGTACCCATAGAGTAAGGGCCGTACTCCTCGTCCTCGAGCGCAAGCCCAATCAAGCCGAATTCATTGGGCTTCTTGCTGTACTCCTGTCATCTGTACATATATAGATGCCCATAAACTTGTTTGTTACAAGTACTGCAGGATTTTATGCAGGAACCCGGTGCTCTGTTTCGTGCCTGTTTCACTAACGAATTGTCCGCATTAGGCAATTTGTCCAGTGTAACAATTCGTAGTGTGGTAATTCACAGCATTTCTTCTAGGTTGTTAAAGTGCCTCCAATTGTTCGATCATTTGCCATCGCTAAGGGCTTTGCCATTGCCGTAATCGCTTCTAATTTCCGCGTTCATGTCGAAAGTGTGTGCCAACTATGAAGCAATAACGCAGAGTTCATGGAACGGCATGTTGTGAGCTATTCTGACAAATTTTCCACTTGCTGTGCAGGAAGCTAGGCCTTTTCCCAAAGCTACAACCCAGAGGCAAATCCAATTTAAATTTTATGATTATAATTTCCATTTAATTGAGAAGTAAACGCCAGCCAAATAAGTTCCTGTAGGATAACACGACGTTTCAAAACTCGCTCTGTTTCTTCTTTAAGGCGGCAGCTGGCCGCTTCATCCGGGCCACTTGCGCAATGCGCCGCTCGCGCTGTCCAGAACGCGGCCTTGAATATGCAGTGAATTTACGCGTGTTTTAAATGTGTACAACAATGATTAGGCACTAGCTTGTGAGCGGCGCGAACTTGATACTTTTTGTATTTTGTGAATTGTGTACAAAGCTTTCCCGTCTTTTCTGTCGGTCGCTTTCCTCCGTACTTTTCCTCGCTATCCTCTCCCTGTGACTTCCGCCGGCTGTGAATTCCGTGAATTCCACCGGCTGCAGCTCTCGTGCTTCCTTTTTGTATTTTTTTGTGAGTAAACCATTACTACTACTTCTTGAAAGTGCCACTGCGGGCGCGTTGCGGAGGCTTTTTTCAGCCCACATAAGGTCGACCGCAGGGTCGCGGAGCTTAAACCGTGGATGTAGGAAAAGGGAGTGGTTCCCAGACAACATTCAACATTCTCTTCCGTCATGACTCAAGCAGACGGCTTCTCCGCAGTTTGGTTCTGTTTCCACCACGATAGTGCCGTGAAAGTCATCCCTGCGGTGGCATGGCTAGGAAGTACGACCACAGCTCTTCTGTTCATTTTAAGCATGAAATGCTTTTAGCTCCCGTTGTCGGCAGTGTGGTGACGTCACGCCGAGACCGAGATCCACTCATCCGGGCACTGAAATCCACTCATCCGGGCACTGAATTCCAGTTATCCGGGCACTGAATTCCAGTTATCCGGGCACTGAAATCCACTCATCCGGGCACTGAATTCCAGTTATCCGGGCACTGAATTCCAGTCATCCGGGCTCTGAAACGAGAACATCCGGGCACCGTACGAGACTTAACGAGATTTAACGAGACTCTCTAAGCCCTCCTACGCGACCGGCATGCAAGCGCCGGTTGGTCTCCAAACGACACAAAAAATAACTGCTGCCAGTGTCTTCTCAATGTTTATCAAGATATCAGTGGAGCTGTGGGTTTGATAATGCACGGAATTATAATTTCCGATTTCTAATAACGCGTGCAAAAAGCACATAAATGTCACGTTACACATCGTTGTCATACGTGATCCGGGGGAGAAGCGCTGTGTTCAAAGGGCAAGGCATCGCGCCGAACGGGTGGTGGCGTTCCTCCCTTCCATTACGGCGCGGTTCGGGTGTCCACCGAGATGGCAGAGAATTACTGCGCCATTTCCTTTCCTCAAAAAACCTTGCGTTCAAATGGCAAGGCATCGCGCTGAACGGGTGGTGGCGTTCCTCCCTTCCTGTACGGTGCGGTTCGGGTGTCCACCGAGATGACATTAGGCCCGTAAACATTTCATGCTTACTCTACTCTCGGTTACGGGAGACGCAGAGAATTTTTTTTTACTTAAGCTTTGTGCTGCTTCACCCTTTCCGTCATATTGTTGGTGTCCCCAGCCTAAGCCTCCTTTACATGAACCTGACTTCGGTAGATTTAATCGGGTGGTCGAGTTGTGTAAAGTCAGCCCGACTCGACGATTGCGTGTTTGCATGCACCAGATTTTAGCGAGTCGAGACCGGTTGAACTGCAGCGACACCAAGCGTCGAGCAGCGCAGCGGTAAAGGCAGTGGTAGCCTCCAAGATTGCGGCATGGCACCGCTGTCTCGCAGGCGCGATGGCGCAAGCGTAAAAACAGGATCGCAATTTATCCTCTTCACTCCCACTAATTACGTGCTATCTTCCGTTGGGGTTGAGCGAGTCAACCCCCCCCCCCCCCCCAACCCTTCGGCAGCGGAGTCGACTGGACTCACTTCCTCGACCCCCGGAACCGTCTGTGTGGTGTTTACATGAAACCAGTAACCAGTTTTCAACCCAACTCCTCAACTCAATCCCGTCAAGTAACGCCGCTCTAGACGCCAAGCACTCGAGCAGGGTTTTTGCGTACCACGCCTTGCATCTTTTCTGCAGGACGACGAGTCTTTGGGACAGTGGAGGAGGCGCCTGATAATGATATCCGGCTGGTACCCAGTTTCCACCGCTTCCTTTCCGAGAATGCTGGCCAAGGTTTTGCAGACGCCTTTTACGTACGGATTGCATACGCGTTTTTGCTCCTGGCGTGTACTTAGCCTACGCGTAGAATTGTTTTCGTTCCGTATTAAGCATGAAATGCTTTTAGCCCCCGTTGTCGGCAGTGTGGTGACGTCACGCCGAGACCGAGAGCCATCATCCGGGCACTGAAGTCCACTCATCCGGGCACTGAAATCCAGTCATCCGGGCACTGAAATCCAGTCATCCGGGCACTGAAATCCAGTCATCCGGGCACTGAATTCCAGTCATCCGGGCACTGAATTCCAGTCATCCGGGCACTGAAATCCACTCATCCGGGCACTGAATTCCAGTCATCCGGGCTCTGAAACGAGAACATCCGGGCACCGTACGAGACTTAACGAGATTTAACGAGACTCTGTAAGCCCTCCTACGCGACCGGCATGCAAGCGCCGGTTGGTCTTCAAACGAGACAAAAAATAACTGCTGCCAGTGCCTTCTCAATGTTTATCAAGATATCAGTGGAGCTGTGGGTTTGATAATGCACGGAATTATAATTTCCGATTTCTAATAACGCGTGCACAAAGCACATAAGTGCCACGTTACACTTCGTTCTCATACGTGATCTCTTAGGGGCTTCGCGCATCGAAGCAAAGCCGCGCAGGCGCACAGGGGCCCGGGGAAAAAGCGCTGCGTTCAAAGGGCAAGGCATCGCGCCGAACGGGTGGTGGCGTTCCTCCCTTCTTTTACGGTGCGGTTCGGGTGTCCACCGAGATGGCAGAGAATTACTGCGCCATTTCCTTTCCTCAAAAAACCTTGCGTTCAAATGGCAAGGCATCGCGCTGAATGGGTGGTGGCGTTCCTCCCTTCCTGTACGGTGCGGTTCGGGTGTCCACCGAGATGACATTAGGCCCGTAAACATTTCATGCTTACTCTACTCTCGTTTACGGGAGACGCAGAGATTTTTTTCTATAAGGATGTCTTCTTTTGTTGTAGAGTTTTAATGGTGCAAGGGCAGCCTTTCACCAAAGAGCGCCATGGAACAGTGTTTTCTTCTACATAAGGTTAGATGAACGACTTTTTTCGAATCAATTCACCTAACAGAAGCCACGAGAAAATTTGTATGCATTGGAAACCGATAGGTATCCGGCGGCACTGGCAATCGAACAACCGAACCGCCCGGGAACCGCATGCACGAAGCACTGCTGTCGCTGATTTTAAAATAAATAAGGAATAATTGGGAATCGCTTTCAACCTAAACTTGCTTGAATTTCATCGTACCCTTCCGACACAACTCTTTGACAAAGTTCCTCTCAAAAAGGCTATGACAACGCGACACCAGATTCGCAGATTAAATGGATGACGAATAGGGAGGGGCCATGGTGCTAAGCCCGAAGAAGGATGTGAGCGGGGGCACAGGGAGAAAGGGGCGTCATTTTCAAGACGTACGTGAGTGACCGGTTCCGGGGGCAAGGGGGAGGAGAGAGCAAAGGGCAGTAGGGAGAGGGTGCTGTCTCCTGCTGTACCTTTGCGTGCGCCTTTCTCTTTATCCCCTTTCACTTTTCCTCGAGCCGTAGACCGCAGGCCGAGGTTCCTTCTAAAGTGCGCTGTTGTTTTTACTTCCGACGCTGAAGAACGACAAAGCTGGCGCGTCTGCCAAACCGGTCCTGAAAGGTCTCATGAATGAACGCATCCTTGCCGGCTCACGTAAAAAAAAAAAAAACTTACAGCATCTAATGTGTCACTCCTGGCGAAGGGTCAGTCCTGAAGCGGTCAAGCATTTCTGAAAAAACACATCAGAGTTCTTGGAGAGAATCAGTAGCATTCTTTGACGTCCTGGTTACGCAGGACTGCCACCAGCTTTGTGAAGAGCGCAGTGCAAAGCACAAAGAGTGGCACAAAAACAAATTTTGGTCGATTTGGCGTGGCTACGCCAAATGCGAATTAGGTGTGTTAGCACTGCGGTTTCGATATTCGGATCCGCTGCGCACGGCTGGAAGTTGATGCAGAAGATACCCAAAGCACAGCGCGAGAGACTGGTAGTTCAGATCACGGTATGTTCGGCTGCAGCGATGTAAGAGCGAGTGCTGTGCTCCTGAGGTTTGTCGTATTACGTGTCATGTCGATCTGTTGCTGTTTTCCTCATGGTATGTACATAGAACAAAAGGCGATGATGTAGTGGTCTGATGCAGTGGCCAGCAAAACTAATCTAATCACGCCGTCCGGATTGGAAGCCCACTCGCTGCCGTAAGGTATTTGCTTTTAGTTAACTTTATTTAAGGTCAAGAAAACTCCAGGCATACAGACGGACCTCGGTGAACACTAAGATTGAAAGCCTCACCACGGGATAAAAAAAAAATTTGATCGCATCAGGTCGCTGTTGTTCCACCGCCATGCGGAGGCAACGGCAAGGTGTTCTCCGGCCGCCCGATGGAAACGCATCATCGTGCGGCATTTCTTCTCGTCTGTTGACTTAATGAAGAAGACGCTGCAAGAAAAGGCTCTACCTTAGAGCCTTTACTTCGTAAACAATCCATTACACAACCATTATGAACAGGCGAGACTTTTGTGCGGCCACGAAATTAGTGAAAGCTTCGGGAACCACGTGTCCTCAGCCTGTGTGTCAAGAAACCAGTCGTATGGAGCAAGCTATCCATTTCTATACAGATCACTTGTAGATGACGAAAGCGACACAGCCGCAGGATCTGGTTGCGTGTTGCGTTCTCGAATTTCATATTTACACTTTCACAAGACAGACGCCTGCACTCGAAAAGCATCACACCCTGTGCCGATCCAACCCCTTCTAACCGCTGGTAAGGCTCCATCAGTGCTGGTGGAGGCTTATCGGTGGTCTAGCTCTTAGGCCTATATCAGATGTTAGGTGTGTGTGTGCGCGCGCGCGCGTATGTGTGTGTGTGTGTGCGTGCGTGCGTGCGTGTGTGTGTGTGTGTGTGTGTGTGTGTGTGTGTGTGTGTGTGTGTGTGTGTGTGTGTGCGCGTGTGTGCGGGCGGGCGGGCGGGTAGGAGTGCGTGCGTGCGTGTGTGTGTGTGTGTGTGTGTGTCTGTGTGTGTGCGCGCACACATACAAAAGGAAGCGAAGAGTGTCAACAAAACGTTGCGTGAATGCAAGCACTATTCCTATGTAAGCGCAACAAACTATATCATATATGCGACGGCAAATCTTATGAAAATGGATATACGTTTCAGTAGAGCTATCTCCATAATACTGCACGGATGCAGGAAACGGGCGCGACGCGTATTGTGTTTCTCCGTTTCGGAAAAATGAAAAGAACAAGGTGACTAAGGTTATGCGTAGATGTGAAATACCGTAAATTAGCCGCATGTCCTGCTGCATCTATCCGGTCACCACCGAATCACAAGCTAACAAAACAAAGCGCCATTTTTATTCTGAAATTCTTCCGAACATGATAAAAACTAATCCTAAAAAATTCTGGAATACGATTAACCCAAAGCGCTCTCAGCCATTAAAACTGTACGACAGCCAGAATTGTCCGATTCCAGACAGTCAAGCAGCTGAAGAACTTAACACCGCATTTTGCTCTGTTTTCACAAAAGAAGCTGATCATAATTTACCAGATTTTCCCCAGTGCCACCATTCATTCATGTCCGACATCACTTTTAATGCCTCCGGTATAGCCAAAATAATTGAATCACTAAAGCTAACATCCTCATCCGGAATTGATGGTATCAACACTAAAGTACTAAAGAGCACAAAAACTGTTGTAAGTGTGATCCTATGCAATATTTTTCAGCAGTCATTGTCATCAGGAGTGGTGCCGGAAGACTGGAAAGTGGGCAAAATAGTTCCAGTCCCGAAAAAAGGTCCTTCACATTTATGTTCCAGTTATCGTCCCATTTCACTAACAAGTGTTTGTTCCAAGGTAATGGAACACGTCCTCTACTCTCACATAGTAAAATTTTTAATATCTGTTAATTTTTTCAATCCTAGACAACATGGCTTTCGCAAGGGCCTCTCATGTGATACACAATTAGCTTCATTCATAAATGACATAAGCTCTAACCTAGACCTGAACATACCTGTAGACGCGCTGTTCTTAGATTTCGAAAAGGCCTTCGATAAAGTTCCCCATCAGAGACTACTACTTAAACTCTCAAGATTGTGCATTAACCCCCTTGTATTAGATTGGATTTCTAATTTCCTTACGAACCGAAAGCAATTTGTGTACGCTAACAACTGCTCCTCGTCTTTTTCTCCAGTCCTCTCCGGAGTCCCCCAAGGTACAGTACTCGGACCATTGCTGTTTCTAATTTATATTAATGACCTGCCTAGTAACATATCCTCTAACATCCGCCTTTTCGCAGACGACTGCGTACTTTACCGCCCCATCCACACCACCTCTGACTCTAGAATTTTACAGGATGACCTTAAACGAATTGAAACTTGGTGCGACAAATGGTTAATGTGCCTAAACACTAAGAAAACGTCTTTGCTTTCCTTTCACCGTCGGAAAAACTATCAGGCATCAAGTTACACCATTTGTGGCTCGGTAATCTTATCTGTCCACTCTTACAAATACCTTGGCGTCACCCTTTCAGATACACTAACCTGGTCAGAGCATATAATGAAAGTTACTAACGAAGCCAATCGCACTCGTGGTTGCCTCCGTCGAAACTTGCGCCTAGCCTCTGCATCCGTGAAAACACTTACTTATCTTACATTTATCAGACCTAAAATAGAATACGCATGCTCAGTCTGGGATCCCCATCAAGCTAATCTTTCTAGCACCCTCGAAGCTCTACAAAATCGCGCTGCAAGGTTTATTTTCTCAGACTACTCCTATCATTCCAGTGTCACTGCACTCAAATCACGGGCTAATCTTACTAATCTTGAAAAGCGACGCCGCATCTTCAGGCTGTGCCTTTTTCACAAATTCTACCATACGCCACTCAATGTTTCAGCAATCTTACCACTTCATCGACAGTCAAGCCGCACCAGCCATCCTAAAGCCGTCTATCCGCCCCCAGCACAGACCACAGCACATCTTCGTTCGTTTTTTGTTCAGACCGCTCGGGACTGGAACAAACTGCCTGTCGACGCTGTGCGCCACTCCGACCCACATTCCTTCAAGAGTGCCATCGAACCACTCTTCACTTGAACATTATGCCCATCCCTCATGTAATACCCCACACCAAGGGGCATTTGAGGTACTGATAATAAATAATAAATAAATAAATACGAGATCAGCCTACACTTACGGACCCATATGACTGCCGCCTCTTCCAGCAAAAAGAAAAAAAAAGTGAAAGCAAATCCGCAATGCCGTGTTTTCGCTAGTTTGTTCAACAACAGTTTTGCGTGGCGGGTATAGCATGTGGTAACAAATAAAAAAAACAACTGTCCTGCTTTAGGTAATCAGTCCTTCCTCTGCGTCTTTAGGCAAGCTAGTTGTACTTTAGGCGGTGCGGCAGGGCAGTATTATATTTTTAACTGCCCGCAAGGCACCTATCGAAGCCTACCCCCATTAGCTCGAAATTTACCCGGGGCCTCCCTCGAAAAAAATTCCTGCCTACGTGCCTCCTGTCCGCACTACTTCATGTAAGTACAATGAGGAGTTCACGCTGCAACTGGTCTTTAAGCTTACGACACGTGTTTCTGATTAGTCGGTATAACAGTGATCTGCAGGAATTATTTCCTCACAGAAAAATCTATAATACTGGTATGGAAATAATTTCGTAAACATGAAAATCATTTCATACTACGTAGAACATGTGCTGAACGCAATTAGGGACAAAACTGGGCGTTTAGACTATCTCAATTTCCCATGACTCAAAGCAATCTGTTTGCGTGGTTCTTAAGTTTCTCAGGTTTCATTTTTTGTTTGATTCACTGTTCACCTCACGGCTGTCCAGGCTCTTAATTTTTAGTGATACACTTTCTCTCAGCATCTGTATGCGCATTTACCTTGCTCTTCATACTTTAGAGAAGTTGTCGATGGTGTTAATGAGAGCAACTGCGCAACTGCCGGGCTTTTAGGGCGTCACTGTCTGGTTATCGCAGCAACAAGCTTGTCTTTATCAGCCGCTTTGGCATTCTCCTAGTCTCGAAGTTCTGAACGACTTTTGTAACTTTTGGGTATTTCTTGTCCCGTATACAGACTTCATTATTAGTACGAAAGCACTGTTCCGGTGTCTAAATCACGAGCAAGATCTTGCTGTAAATGTAAATTTGGGCCAACAACATAGCAACTGCCACATAGCATCCAGAGCGACATAGCAGCGCTGTAACGTAGTTATGTAAATAAATGAACAAACAAACAAAAGCAATATTGCCACGACTGAGTTTGCAACCCGCGGCGGTGCAAACAGATCAGTCTCGCTGGCCTGTACACGAGTGCACTATGCTCTCGCTGAAGCCGATCACGCCTGATGCTAAACTGCAACACGCTCTCACGCTGTGCTTTCCGGCTCATCGTCTTCAACAGCTTCCTTCTGTGCCCAAGTCACGAAAAGAAAGGAAACAGGTACGCAGCGTTGGTGTCCAGATGCAAAAACTTGCTTTCGAAAAATATTTCGTAGTTACCAGTGCTAAACCGCACCCAATTTTTCGACGAAGATAGCGTGTGTGCACCGCACTAGCCATGGTCCGGCTTCTTTTCTTTCACCCCAGCAAAGAAGGGAGCGAGTAGGGGAGCCACACAATCAGCGCGCCTTGAACACGCTGGGGGACAAAAGAATAAAGAGAATCTCAGCCGGGGCCCCGAAAAGCTGGGTTCACGCGAGTGGAGTACACACTAAGTAGACAATGGGGGAAGGTGAAGGCATCTCTCTCCCAAACCAGCAAAGAGGAATGTAAGACCAGAAGAACGAGCTTAGAGTTACTGTATATGCTACGAAAGGTAGCAGAGTTGAGCGTCTGTTTGATAAACGCCGCTCGCGACTCCATTGGTAGAGCGCCATCACGTGGTGTCCAAGCAACCGTGTACTGAGGAGAAGACGACGCTCGATGGGCAAAATCCTGCACTTTCGGTTCTGAATCGGTTTTACCGGTGTCGAGGGCTCCCCCGCCGCCTCTGTTCCCCGATTCGAGACACCCTGCAGCCTTTCTTCTCCCTGTGAGAGCCTCCTCGGTACGGTGCACGTTTTGCCCATCGGACCAGAAACACGTGCGCTGATGACGTAGGCCGGCAGCGAACTGGATTGACAGCCGGCCAAGTTCGAAGCGGATCCACTATCCAACGGCTGTTTACGTTCGCTGCTGTGGGTTTTTTTTTTTTTGAGCGTGCGTAGCTCACGCCTTTTTGTTTTGTTTTTTTTTTTGCTAAAAGTTGCATTGAGGTTTCTTTACTGAAAACAGGCTTTACTTGCGGCTTTGCGCTTTTTCGTGTACACTGTTGAAATGCTAAAATAGAGCTATGTTGGCTTATCCTGAATGGCAAACAATTTTTAATCGAGGGAAACATGTTTAGGCATCTGATTGTTTACTTCAGATGGTAACGTTCATCCAGTTTCGAGTAAACTGTATTTTGGATTTTTATACTGTCCTTTTTATATTTCCGGCTCATAACTTTTTGCAGGGTTTCGTATCTAGTAAAGAAGACTGTAAACAAATTTTTTAACGCAGGTCCGGTGAATAAATGTTGCCGCAAAGATGAATGAATGCTGCATTTGCACGGCGTATTTAGAATACTGAGTCTGCCCTTGGTTATCAGGTAAATAGTTCGGGGAAGGTGACTGTGGGAATCGCATGCTGCCGCAGCTCACGGCGCGCGCTAGAAACAGCACCGTTTTTTCTTGGCTATATTTTTTGACTAGGTTACGCCGTCAGCTTTTTAGATGCTTTTTGTTTGCGATCAATCGAACAAGTGGTTTAAGAACCTCGGAAAAGCGCCCACGGTCGATCGGTGATGCGCCAGGCATGTCACCTGCAGAAACGGAGTGCGGCTTCGCCGCATAACTTCGGTTGCTTGACAGGCAAGATGGCGGACCTACGCGCAACTCTGCTACCTTTGGTAGCATATACAGTAACTCTAAACGAGCTCAACTTCATGCGGCGCGTGCTGGAGGATTTGTGAACTAGGGGCGCATGAACCAGAATCCTGGCCATCGGGCCCGCTTCATTTTTCCCGTGTCTCCCTATTATTTCTTTTATTTGTAATCGTCGAAAGCGTCATTTATTATTTTTCTTTTTTCCCTTCCCCATTCATTGCCGACTGGATGACGGCGAAAAAAGAGCTTCACGGCATGACAAGGGTGCTTGTTCCCCATTTGCGGAACATGCTGAGTGTGCCGCACCCAATTTCACAGGTCTGATTTCGGCAAAGCATATATGTTGGTAGCGATAGTCAGGAATCACTCAGTACGCACTGGAGGACTTCACCGCGCGTGTCACGTCAGTATAACGTAGCCCTGCGACCAGACGTTGAGATGCAAGCTTTGCTTATGGCTTTATCGAAAATTTTGTTATAGTTGAACAGTTACTATACGTTATCGCGGAGGTCTCCGTCTTATCCGAACCGTTTTCTTGGCAATACATGTAGTGAGGCTAAGGGCAGGCGAACACTAAATGTTTTTTCTATATTCCTATGGTAAATTGGCAATTATGCGAAATGCGTGCCATTATGAAGAGAGGACTGCGAAGCATGAACTTGAAATTTGTTCAAGCAATTGCAGGCAGAGGGAGCCGGGAGTCTTTTCTCTTCACCGCCCCTCTTTCCAAGCGTCTATGCGGTAAAGCTGCAGTGTTTAAATGCATGACTTCAGTTCTGCGCCACTTTCTGCGCCTGGTCAGTACACATTTGTTTCATTTTGCGCTTCTCAAACCCAAGTTCATTTTATTTTTATCTATACAGCTGCTGACTTAAGGAAGGAACGTGTCAGCTATTTCCTCCAGCCTGGCATTGACTGCGAGTCGAGGCCTACCTAATGCGCCGCTCAAAAAAGTAGTGTGGCAGCCGGAACAGCACTAGTCATTGCAGCGCCTCTCTAGGAGAAAAAGAAAGGCAATAGTTGATCAGGACCTTCTCTTTTTTTGCTTCCAAAAGTGAACACATAGCGGAAGTTCGCACGTGGAGGAAAAAAGAAACGCTGGCAATGTACGATGGGTGACATCGTGTTAAGGGTGCCATTCTGGCGATGATATATACAAAATGTTTGGAAAATAAATAGCGCATTTTTGCGGCAAAAAAACCGCGCTTACACGAGACAAAGACGTGTGGGCACACGACGCTTTTTCCACCGTCTCTCTGCTTTAAGCGCTCTTTTTCGCTACAGGATCAGGCACTAACCAGCAACACTTTTTACCTTGTTAATCCACGTTCTTGCCCAATTCCCACGCGTCGTGAAATCGATTTTCCGCCTGTTGCTTTCGACTACGTACGGAAGTGTAAAAGTATGCAAGCAGGGCATTGATTCGTCGATCTTTCGCCTTCCCGCTTAAAATGTCGACTCCGGCCTCGACCACCCCGAGGCGCTTCAAACCAGAGTGGATAGAAGCCCAAATTCAATCTTGCTCCGTGCCGAACAGAAAATGCCTCTACGATTACGCTTTCTCATAACTGCGTTTGAACGTCACAAAACATAGCAGCCTCCACTAAGTCGGGCGTGGGGTATGCTCGGACGCCTCCACGTTGGGGCTGAAGGCCAGGTCACGTTAACCGCGAGTTTCCCCAGCGCTATACGCAGACGCTCGCACCAGGAACTAGCCATTTATAGTTCTGCTCTAAAACCTGTAAGGGGTTTCGGCTTACCATGTTTATTTTCCCAGGACCACGAGTTACGACCACGTGAAGGCCGCCTACAACATGAAAAGCGTCGTCACGCATAGAAGAAGCGTCAAAGCCGGTTTAGGCGGTCACAGGGGGCATGCGCTAGCCTGTCTGACGTCTCGCCTGGAAAGGAGGAAATCTTTTATCACCTAGCAAAATGCTTTTATATGTCACGGATTGATCACCGCAGTCAGGCGTAGGGTTTTCTGACCCGGGTAGCATGGCCTGACCGGTGATGGGCCAAGGAGGATGGCAGACTTGGTTAAGAGGAAGGCAACGAAAACTTTATACAGTATTTACATTGTTTATAAAGAGCGACTGAGAATGACTCTCAGTGGAAGGGAACTTATTCGCCAACCGGAGTCGACGGAAGCCAGCAGGCTACTCTCTCGCCGACACTCACAACCGAGTTAAAGATGGTTCGGATTCCCCAGATCTCTGACTGGGAAATAAAGTTCGAAGAGCACTGTCCGGTCGGATGGACCGAAGTGGACGCTGGGGCTACCACCCGCGGCAGGGGCGGTGCGGACTGTTCCTCTCTCTCGCAGCTCGGTCGATGGGAAGGGGTAGATGCTGACTAATCCAACACGGCTGGAAATGAATATCCCGCAGTCTACCAGCAGGTGAACGAACGTGCTTCCCCGCCGGATGTCCAGAACAGGAGACATCTGTCGAGGACACAGCCGTCTTCAATTAACAGCCAGCTTGACTGTGCGTAGCACTTCTCCGTCCTTCGGCGACCCGAGAGTATACATTAGACCTGACTGGCGCCGCTACGTCGCCGCCGCTTCCGCTGCTATTTGCCACTGTCAATGACCCCGTAAACCCACTTTACATATCCGGCCTTCGCCGCTGCTGCCGTGGTCACCTCCGCTCAAGGAAGTCCGCTGCACTAATCCACTTAGGCTAGGAGGGGGGCATCACAAGCACTACACCGCACCGCCGCCGTTGCGATATTGTCGGCCTTGTCGACTGTTGACGGTTTCTGCTCGATCGGGCCCACGTGGCCAGAAGTACACTCACAACACGGGGAATTCTGCTTCCGGCCACGCTAGTGCACGGACGCAGGATGCAGGGCTCCGTTGGAGCAGCTTCAGCGGCCATGTCTGACCGCGGTAACGGGGCTTCTGAACAAGAAAGTACGTATCAGGTTTTTTTACCACGGCTGCCTACAGGGCATTACGCTTTGAATGCAGTTTTTTGCACGCGGATATTACGGCCCGCCCGCAGCGAGTGGAAGGTTTCCGGGACGCGTTGGCTCAGCGTTCGTTGCACCCGGATTTTATCGCCCTGGGGGCGTATCGTATGAGCCATGTCTTGGCCGTCACATTCAAGGAGGCCGAAACAGTGGAGAAGATTGCCAGCATCGGTGAACTTCGTGTGAAAGAACGGCGCTGCCTGGTGACTGACCCTGCGAACCAGGACGTGCGTTTGACGCTGCACTGGCTGCTGCACAACCTGCATGACGAGGACGTGCGTCTCGCCTTCACGCCGTACAGAAAAGTCTCTTAAGTGGCCCGAGAGCGCTGACGAGTACACGGGGTGTAGGAGAAGCGCTCAACCACCAGACTCATCACACTGAAGTTGAAAGCTGGCTTGAAGCTTGACGACTTGCCGCATCAGCTGAACGTCGGTGGGGAGTTAGCGCTGGTTGTCGTACCGAGCCGGCCTCCGTTGTGCCTCCGCCGTCGAGGTACAGGCTATATCCGCAAAGAGTGTCGGCTCCCTCGATGCGGTGCCTGCCGATAGATCGGGCATGAAGACGGCCAGTGTGCTCGCAGTTGCGCGAGCATTACCGGTCCCGGGAACAGTGAAGACTCATCTGACTTGCTGATGGACGAGGCGGAGGCGGAGGAGGCAGCCATTGCAACTGACCAAGTGAAAGCTTAAAAAGCAACTTCACTGACGCCTCTATCAAAAAAGAGTTCGACAACGAGCGGTGCTGTAAAGCCTATTGAAGATGTGGGCCCTGAACCGAAGCAAGGAAGTGATGATGAGGCGGAAGACGCGACGAAAGCGGCGGCCGAATCTCCGGAGAGTGTGGAGGCTATCAGCACCGATGCCATGGACGTCAGCCAGGAAGCTACCAGTCTTCCAGCTGGGAAACGCTCCCATGAGGAGAGCATCGGCGAGAAACTGCAGCCTTGTGTCGGTGGTGATCAGCCGCCGCCTATAACATCGGGGATTCGACGCTTGACGTGTAAGCCGCGGCCGAACATCTCGGCCGTATCCAGGCAGGCGCGAAAACCGCCTCCGTATCTCCGTTTTGTTCTTGTTTTTTTTTTTTCATTTGTTGTTGTGGGAAGTACCCAGCAAACAGTCTGCCTTCCTCCAGAAAGGCTGGCGCACATCTCTTAGCTTATCAACGTTCGAGAGATAAGTACAGATGACTAAAACTGCCTGCTTCTGAGGTTTCCTCCACAGGAAACTGAACATGTCCTGTGCTCACCCACATGGGTCTTGGCGACCTACGCCACTCTGACTCTATATCAAGCATCGCTACCAGTTAAACAAGAACACTAACTTTTAGGCATTGTTTTCGACAAAAAGCTCACATTCTTATCAAACTTAAAGGACTTAAAGAAGAAAGCTTCTCGAACCTACAATATCCTCCAAGTGCATTCAAGAAAACGTCGGGGTTCCGATAGAACTTCTCTTTTGCATATCGATCGCTCTGCAGTACGCTCTTATTTAGATTACGTCCGCATAGCCTATGTTTCTGCCAGGCCATCTTACTTTAAGGGACTAGAGTAAACACACAACTCAAGTCTGCGTCTTTCAGCCGGCGCATGTAGGACATCACTCGTGGAGAGTTTAAGTGGAAACAAACGAACCACCGCTTTCTTCCAAAAGAACCAAATGCATATGCACGTGCATGATCAAAATCCGTTCATTACCTTAACATCTATGTCAATAACCTTATCTCTGCAAAAACAGCACCGAGAACGCTATTTAACAATATACCCAGAGTGTTCACGCCACTGCTTCTGCGGTTTGAGAAAAAATCGCAAGAATGAAGTAAAACGGAAGCACTTTCAGATATTGCCGGGAGTCCCGCTCCACTTCAACCTTGGTAGAGTTTCTATGCTGTATGCAACATTAATTTAACACACTTCAACCGCAAGCAAACTAGACTAGAATGTGTCCTTCAAGAACTCTTTGCCCTAAATGAAACATACGAGAACAACAGAGCTACTCACACAGATGGATCTAACGCAGATCTTGGCACTTGAAGTGCTGTTATACAAGATGAAGTGGATAAAATAGTCAAGTTTCCTAAGTGCGTATCACTTTTCACTGCCAAATGTTAAGCAGTTTTCATCGCTGCAGAAAAAATATTAATTATGAACATAAAAAAATCTATACCGACTCGCTCGGCGTATTTGCAGTTCTACATTCCCGAAATGAAGTAGACCCATTTATTAAGAGATATCATATATAATGTCATAACAGCCGAAACGCAAGGACATGTAATTAAGGTCTGCTGGGTACGTAAGTATGTTTTTGATCACCGGTAACAACAGAGATGATTCGTGCTCGCGAAAACGTCCTATAATGCTCAGTTACAGCATGTAAATACAGCAAATAGAATGCATAAAGGTCGCATTAATTTTTGCAGCGAAAACTGAGAAATGACAGTCTTCGTGGCACCACGAATCGAAGAAGTAACTGAATACAGCGAATCTGACCGTCAAGAAATGAAAATAACGAGTAATTCTATGCTGCCTCCGTATCATATACTAATTTAAAGCACAACGTGATTCTAGAAAAACAAGGCAAACCTGCAAGTGAGCGAGGCGGAGAGATTGGGATCCCAAACTACATCTTATTTTGATGCAAAAAACCCGACAAACTAAGAAAAAAATACTTGTCATATATTCATGATGAATATATTGTTGGGGATTTGCGGGGTCGCAGCGGAGCACCAGAGAGAGACGACCAGCGTGGCAGGCTTCTAGTTCCGAACTGCTTGTGCCGGGCGTGCGCGCCCAGCACGCGCTGTCCATCTTTATTTTCCTCTAGCGCGGGAACGCCGATCTCAGCGCCAGCGCGTTATAGCGTCGCCGGGCGCTACAATATCTTGTTCCGCCCTGTAGCTTCGTCTCAGGAAAAAAATTACGCTTAAGAAATTGCTTGTGCAGTTTCGATCTTAAAAGAAAAGTTCTAAACGGGTTGTAATGTATTTGAAAACTTCTTCCCACCAAGCAGGTGTATATTGAAATGTATTGGTGACGGCTGTCCAGAAGCAACGAAGGCAGCGAAAAGGCTTCCGAAAGAAAATGTTCATCGAGTTAACTAGCGCACAAGGAGAACTGAACGATACGGAGGTGGCTAAAAGAACGAGCGTGCATAACGGTCGTCGAACGGAATGTTCGTCGCTGTTGGCCATGGTTCATTTTAAGGTGACAACAAACTTCAAAACCTTAAATTGTGCAAATTAGGCACAACCTCCCCTAATAACGTAAAAACAAATTGCTAAATCTTTGCGTCCGCGACATTAAACAAATGAACATTAGTAAACAATCGCGCCTGTTTCGAACCTTGAGTGTGGCGCACCATGGCCCCAGTTACTTATGTGCAATTAAATACAGTGCAGAACAACAGGCTCATCTACTTGAACGGAAATGAGCTGTCAGGTTAAGGTTTATTTTGCCAGCTTGGTTTAAACAGAAACTCTATTACGCAATGATTTTTTCCCGCCTATACTATTGCATACTAGTTTGGGGCAGCACTGGTAAGGGCAACTTACAAAAACTGTACGGCCTTCAAAAGAAGTGTATTAGATTTATAGCAAATAAATCGCGATATGAACATGCATTCCCTTTGTTTTTCAAATATAAAGTATTACCCATTACTTATGTGTTCCAATAGAGTCTGGCAAACTACCTGTATTTAAAAATAAAATCACACGGACAAAATTTCGTTACAAGATATAGAAGACCGGACTGTGGTCATATGTTAAGAGATAAAAAATAGGTGAAACAACGCGCTAGAAACACCTACGGTGAGGAGTCAATAGGTTATCAGCTACCGTTATTACTAAACACGTTTCCAGAACTGCATTCCATCGCAAATGATTCTAAAACACGCTATTCTTTTAAAAAAAACAAGTGAAAGAAGCACTACTGCTAAAGGTTGCAGATTATTATCAAATGTCGCGATAATATTTTCATTTTATCGTGACCTCAGAAGAAAAACAATCACGTCGCATCATATCAGGCCTATGCCTCCTTCATTCCTTTTTCTACCGCCCTATTAACAGGCATCCTTTGCTACAGCCGCCATCAAGGATATCTCTCGCCTAAACCACAGTCATTCCATAGCTCCCATGAAAGGCCGCACGTCAGCGATAAATGATTCATTCTTTCCAGATGCAATAGCCCGATGGAAGACCCTGCCTGATAATATTGCTTCTTGCACAGATCTAGCAATTTCCCGCACAAAACTAGCGAGTCATCTGTGTCTTATGTGATGTATTCGGCTTTACCAAATAATCTGATCCTGTGTTACTGTCTCTTTTCAGGATTTTTTTTATTTGTTGCGTTCCATTGCTTTTTTTGTTGTTGAGCTGGTATCATATGTTATTACACACTGTTCTTTCCCCGCCTTATGCAATGCCCACGGGCCCTTAAGGCTTCAATAAATGAAATGAAATGGATTGCACCATACTGCACCATAAGTTAATCCACAGTCCGCCACTACGGCTTGACTTTGTGGCGCATGATATTTTTTTATTTTTTTTATCTTGAAAAACCATGAAAAATGTTGTGTTATTCCACTTACGGAGGCAAACGGAAACAGTTTGCAAGGAATTTCATGGGAGAAAAACCAGTAGGTTATTAAAAAAAAAAGGTGCCGCAGATTTGTCCCGCTGAATCTTTGTGGAACTTAAGAAGTTGGGCGCTTGTGTCCCAATGTTTCTCAAGGGCTCCCACTTGAGTTTCGGCCAGCATGGAAAAACCCAGAGCAAGTTCAACAGCGAGGCTCATTGTGCAAAGAGAGCACAAAAGGTGGGCACACGTGTGACTCTTCGCAGTCGGTCGACCAACGGCACAGCCTCCCTTTCACGAGTTACTGACGGCGGACGTCGACTGCAACTCCTACCATTTTCTGGCCATTTTTGGCACCATTTTTGTTGACTTAATATGACCGATTGCTAGATCCTTTGAATGATCGGCTGCTTACTGGCGACCGCAGAAGAGCCGGAACCACAGGTAGGCATTGACTTCTTTCACTTCAAGGAAAACAGTTCACTACTGTTGCGTTCACCGATCCAAGTGTTGAAGGCAGAGACTGTATTTGGGATCTGTACAGATACGGGTGAGCCATTGGCATGCTTTCTAGTAACGTCATCAGTGTCGTTGGGGTTATGAAGTGTCGACTTGCCACTCTGCCATCGGCGGAGTGATAAGTAGAGATCGGCGAAATCAAGGAGTCTAAGTGTATTCTTATTTGCGTAGGCCTAATTTGCAGCTGTGTTGCCTGCGACTGGGTCTATTCACGGAAACCTAAAAAAAAAACAAAATAAAAGTGAAAGGTAAGATGCCACGCGACTGCCAGAAAGGCACTCCATGCATTAGTTGACACCTTCTACCTTCAGCGGTGAGTTCGAAAAAAAGCGGGAGCCGGGATATTTAATCCGATTTAAATTAGGTCGAAATGGGCCACACAGGTCAATAATTCTGCAATAATAATAACAGGTTAATAAGTTTCTAAGAATGCTCGGAACCTTCAGATCGAGCTGCCGTGGTAAAAAGACGAGTTCAGATTGTCCTCTAGTGCACATTTAAGGACCATCCGGTTATCTTGCCCAGCCCAAGCCAATTTCGTCCTCTTAATTTCCACTAGTATATCATTAACTCGCATTTGTTCCACCTAAAAGATAGCTTTTGTTGGGATCTGTTGTCTGTTCAATTTCATTTACCGGACCACCTTCCATCCTTGTTTTCATTCTCACCGATTTCTCCGGTTTTTTGCGTTTATCACATTCAACGCTTATAAAACCGTCATCTTTTGGTCGTGCCGTTTTCTTTGTTTCTTTTTAACTTATTTAAAAGGCTGTACCTGCACCTTTTCTTTTTCAGTATGTTCGGGATTTAGCGCCTTTATCCATGTCACCTTTCATCGTCAATCGTTTAGCCGTGTTGGTTGTTTGTGTCTTCGGGATCTTTTTTAGAAATGTTTGTTTACGTTGTCTGCCTTTGTTTCTCCCCGCTTTTGTTTTCTTCCTCCCTCCTTTTCTTTTTTTTCTCGCTTGTTTGGGCTGCGTTATTGGTTATGGGTGACGATAAGAATAGTTAGAGTATCTGTTGGCTCTTTCGGTGCTTCCACTTCGCTGACATTTGTGCCTGCGCATCACTCCCTCCAGTTCTGGTTTGGTTTATGGGGTTTAACGTCCCAAAGCGACTAAGGCTATGAGAGACGCCGTAGTGGAGGGCTCCGGAAATTTCGACCACCTGGGGTTCTTTAACGTGGACTGACATCGCACAGTACACGGGCCTCTAGAATTTCTCCTCCAAAGAAGTTCTAGCCGCCGCGGCCGCGATCGAACCCGCGTCTTTTGGGTCAGCAGCCGAGCACCATAACCGCTGAATCACCGCGTGCGGGTCGGCTGACTTCCGAAATAAAGTTGTTAGTCAGAGCAGTTGTGTGTCCTTCTTGTTCTCGTCCGTTGTGCGCAAGCGCTGTTTTGCCTCAAGATGTACCTCAACCAACTCGCCCAGCAACACACACGGATTAGAGACGCCTCGTTAGGCGTCCCAGCCATTCTTCTCCCCCCCCCCCCCCCCCCCCCCCCCCGTCATGGTATGCGGCACCTTCTTCGCATCGAAACAGAAACACGTGCTATAAGCCGGGAGAGTTCTTTTAACATACGGCGTGGTGAGCGAGCGCACAGACGACTCCGCCTGTCTTCTTTGAGCAGCTGCATCTATTACAAAAAAAAAAGCTATTACCGGAGTGCAAGCCTGCCCTCCGATGCCGAGGGATTTTTACAGAAAAAGAAATAAAACTAGGCAGCCGACCTGGCACCGTAGGCCGCTTATGGGGTGAGCTACTTCAAAAAGAGCAAAACCTTTAAGGAAAGGTACAAAGGGTCCATTTATACTAACCGCCCTAAATAAACTTGCATCCTCATATTTTTGCCCGACATTTCTTTCGTAAAACGTACCGAATGATGTCTCAAGTAGAACTCGCAGAAAGAGATTTATAATTAATTCTTCCAAATTTACTGTAGAATGCGAACCAGATCACTTCGATGACCCGCACGCGAAGTGAAGGTTAAAAAAAAAATTTCGCTATCGCATTGGAACTAGGGTGAAAACGAGGGGGTGAGTGCCACAAAAGACGATGGTTCGCGTACCGGAGCCGCCTGGGGAAGCACGATGTGTACGCCGCGGACGGGAAGTGACCAGGCATTTCTCCGAATCGCGTTAAGCGCCTTCCTTTCTTTTCCCCTACTGTGTCTGTGTAGGCACGGCTGTAGGCACACAATGCCCCTTTCGAAATCCAGTGAGCTGGCTGACTACATTACCAGTTTGATAAGAAGGAAGCAGCTAGCCAGTAAACTTGGGACCTGCTCAACCATCCTGAGGCTTTTGGAAATACTACGCGCTGTTCTTGGAAGGTGGTCACACTGGCGAGGGAATGGAGTTGACTCAGTACGCATATAATGCCTCGATGCAGCTTGCTATTCCTGGAACGCTTTTTAAAAGCCCCCTATAGTCGGGTACAACTTAAGAACATATAGGCTTTTTCCCATCAAAGGACACCCTGTCAGCCAATGGTGTCGGCCGATTCTCATCAACCTGCTAGTGTTACAAAGCAGGGAGTGGTAGATGAAAGGGGTTTGCCTCTTCCTTCTATAGTGGGGGTTAACCGTCCCTCTATTGTGTCGCCGCTCTCGGCATTGTCACGCTAGTAGGGTCAGGAGAATCGCCCCCTGCCACTAGAGGGAAGGGCATCCTTTGATGGGGCAATTCCTCGAAGTTCCTAAGTTGAACCCGAATATAGGCACGCAGCTTCGGAAAGTTCCGGACATTCTTTTGTTGTTTGTTTGTATGTCCTTTGACCAAATTCGGTCACGTGTACTAATGGTACAGGGGTAGATGAAAGTGGGATTTCTCGCGACGAGGGATCATTTCGTGCCAGCACTACAGACGTTCGCTTCATGCCTCCTGATCTACGCCCGTCTTCAAGCATTCGCCGGGGAAGAATCGCTCTTCGCCTCAGCAACGTCTTCAACCAACCTGAAGCTGCTTCACTTTTTGCAGTGTTGGCATTTCTTGTGTTTATGCGGTGTTATCTGTGAAGAATTTCGGTCACCTGTTTGCCTAGTGAAGTTCCTCAACATGATCCTGTCGCCCTCCGCCTCGGCAAGTATAGGCCCATTTCCGCCCACGCTATGGGAGAATATTTTCCGGTATCTGGACGGAGGCTCCCTGGTCGCCGTCGCCATGGCCTCCCGGAGCCTGAAGCAGATTTTCCTTCAAGCAGTCCTTGTCCGCAATCTGCCGTTCACTCCGGACACTGACGAACTCACCCTCCAAAGGTTTCTTCGGGCAAAACGCTCCCACCGCGTTCGCCAGCTGCGCTTTACCAACTGCCTGGTCCAGAATCTTGCTCGGCTTCGCGGCGACGTGTGAGTACCTTCAGGAATTGTACTGCGTGAACTGCGTCGTTGAGCCTTCCGGATTGTTTGAGCTCGTGGCAATGAAGCTGAAAAGACTGCGGCAGCTAGAGTGGTCCATAAACGAGGCCCACTTCTATGCCTCGTCGATTGGGGAAACCATTGAGGAGATCTCCACCTGCCAGCGGTCACTTCAGCTGAAGATAGAGACCATGTATGTCGAGCTGGTCGCCAAGACAGAGCACGCCTACCTATTAGAGCTCATCCTGGAACGCTGTCCCAAGCTTCAACACCTGCACTTGCACGCAGTCCGGAATCAAGACATGCAGAGCAACGGAGTATGCAGGGAGCTCAGGCGACCCCAGACAGGCCTGACCACCTTCACCTACACCTCCGAGTGGGTTCTGGCGCCCGGTTGGTGGAAGCCGCGTCCCATCTTCCGAGCAGCGGGTGTAACATGGGGCAACGTCTGCTACAACCTCAAGCAGCAGTCTTGCAGTTTTGTCTCCTTCAACGACGTGTTGGAGCAGAAGGTCTCGCTCCGTGGTGTTCAGCAAGCGATTGTAGCAGTGGAAGCGGACACGCAGGCGCCGTCTCGACTCGAAGGAGCCACTTCGAGGCCCGAGTGCTGGAAAGACGTCAGATCTCTCTCGCTAATCCTGATTCCACCGAGAGGGCTGCAGTTCCCCCGAGATGCGGTCGCCCTTCGGTGCTACAGATACCCGATGCACCTGTTCTTTAAGATCTGTGTCTGTAACATCACCGAACTCAACCTGACGTCGTTTCACTTCAACTGCGACTTCAACGGATCGTTCATCGTGGGCTCGGCGCTGCTTAAGCTGAGAGCGCTGGCACTCGCCCCGTGCGGCTTGACCAACATCGAGGCGCTCAAGCACCTGGCTCGAGGATGCGAGAACCTAGAGGAGCTGAACATCCGGTCGGAGCGCGACTCTAATGGCGAGTCTCCGTGCGAAGCCTGCAAGACTCCGCTTCATTTTATTCCTGCCGACTTCTTGAGGTTGCACAGAAGAACCAAGCTCCGACGGCTCACCATCGACGAGACGACAACGCTATCGTCGCTCACCCTTCTCCAAGAGTGTCGAGTCGTCGAACTTCGGCTGAGCCTGGACAGCTTCGCCGCGGAGATCTCAGAAGCACCCGGCTTCTACGCCACTCTGCGCCACCTCCTGCGCAGCAACACCAGGCTCTGCTCGCTTACGCTGGAGGCCTGCACTGTGCCGCTCGATCACGCGTTACTAGCTTCGGCTCTCGCGGTACTCACCACGCTGCGTAAGGTCTGCGTTTTCTCGGGCGCGACGGCCACAGTGGGCGTGGCCGTGTGCTTCGTGAAGTTGATGGAGGCGAAGCTTCCGCTCCTGGAGATCCTTCACATCCACTACATGACTGTCCGGCCGGCTATGCGGGCGGTCACCTGGATCCGGCAACGGGACTTCGTCTGGGGGTGGCTCGGAGACGGGGAACCGCAGCCGTCCGCAGGCATCTTTCTGAACCGTCACCCCTGCATTGGCTGCTCACGGAATTCGTTCATCGGCCTGGCGAGGCCGCACAACCGCGACTGATGCCCTGTGAAGACCGGCGTGGCACTCGCTCGATTGTTTTTCGCTAACATTGCCTGCTTTATAGTCGTACCTTGTTGCATCCCATGCGTACCTGATCACTGAAATAAATGAGATTCAAACTTCAAAGTTATGTCTCCTTTAGCGTTTGTGTTTATCTAGAGCGCAATCTCAGTTTTGTGAGATAAGCTCTATGGCGAGTGTTTCTTTCCATAATTAGTGTAAGCATTCATGCGTACGATGCGCGTGAAGAATTAAGCGTTTTGGCCATTAGGCCTGTTAACCGAATTGTTTGGTTGAAACATTGTTTGAATACTCCACCCTTTTCAGCGCTATTCTGGAGCAGTTTTCTGTATTACAACTCACTGAAAAGCGCGCAACTTAAGGAATAGTTATACAATTTGTGACGCTGCTGGTATCAAGCTGTTAAGAATTACGAACTGGGGAGTTTTTCGCCTTAGCACGCATGTGCACCACATCTGCCTTGGCTTTTGGTCGTTCCACCTCGAGCGGGCCTTTTCGTGTGTGCGAACAAGCATGGCGACGACCGGGCCGGCAGACACTGAGGTGTGTGTGGGGTAAGGACGCATCGACTTAGTAGTATCCTATCAGTAGTTCTCACTATCAATGGTACAAAAAAAACATTTCTAGTACTTTCGATAATATAAGATCACGCAACACATAGGTTTTAATCACTGCAGCATAAACTTGCGTTTTCGTTTGTGGCAGGAGCAGACGGTATGCAGGTGGCGGTACTGATTACCCGGTTCTCTGTTCACGCAGTCAACGCGTCACTGAACACGGCAGACGCGTAAGGTCACTGAGTGGCTCAGTAGTTATGGCACTCGGCTGCTGACACGAATTTGGATCCCGGCCGCGGTGTCACATTTCGATGGAGGCGTAACTCTGGAGGCCTGTGTACTGTGCGACGTCAGTGCACGTTAAAGAGGGCCTGCAACGTAAATAAAGCATGAGGTATTTATTCTTTCTATGTAGAGTAAATGGCATTGTGGCTCCTGAACGCCCAAAGAGGTCGCCAAAATCGTAACATTTGTAACGGCCTTTATTGGCAAGAGATGACTGTTTGTGAAGGCCGGTTAGAGCGGGCAAGGACGGGTCCTGCTGCTTCAGCTGCCGATCGTCGTCTTCTCGCCTCGCGCCGCGCATCGGTTCTGTTGCTGCGACTGCTAAGCATCTTCCTCTTTACATTTGGCCCCGGGGGAAAAAGAGCCACCCTGGCGATTTAGGGGGTCAACAGGACGCAGGGGTCGTAGTATGGCTTCAAACGCAAAATGTGGACGGTCTCACGCCCACGTCGTCGGAGATCGGATGATGGCGTCACGGGCTCAACGACGTAATTGACGGGAGAAGTGCGCTCAAGGACACGGTAGGGTCCGTGGTAGTTTGGCAGCAATTTGGTAGAGAGACCTGGTGCAACAGAAGGCACACGGAGCCGAACAAGGGATTGCGGCTGAAAAGTGTCTGTGCCATGGGAGTGGTCGAAGCGGTATTTGTGGCGCCCTTGGTCGTCGGACGTGAATGACCGGGCGAGCTGGCGGCACTCTTCAGCGTGGCGGGAGGCTTCTGATACGGTTGTGGTTTCCGGCGAATCAGGATGGTACGGAAGAATAGTGTCGAGCGGCGAGGATGGTTCACGGCCGTATAGAAGGAAGAATGGTGAGAAACCAGTAGTGCTCTGCGTAGCGGTGTTGTAGGCATATGTGACGAAGGGGAGGATGACGTCCCAGTTAGAATGGTCTGCCGCCACGTACAATGACAATATGTCACCTAGCGTTCGATTGAAACGTTCTGTCAAGCCGTTCGTCTGGGGATGATAGGCAGTAGTGGTGCGGCGAGTAATGTTGCATTGCTGCAGAAGAGATGAAACGACGTCTGACAGGAACACCCGCCCACGGTCGCTCAACAGTTCACGCGGGGCTCCGTGCCGAAGTATGAAATGGTGCAAAAGGAAGGCTGCAACATCCCGCGCCGTAGCAGCTGGGAGGGCAGCTGTTTCGGCGTACCGGGTTAGGTGGTCAACAGCGACGATGACCCAGCGGTTGCCTGCGGCAGTGTAGGGAAGTGGTCCATACAGGTCAATGCCAACTCGTTCAAATGGCCTGGATGAGCAAGGCAAAGGCTGCATAGGGCCGGTCGAATGGTGATGACCCGGCTTGCGGCGCTGGCAATCGGGGCAGGAACGGACGAATTTTCGAACGTAGTTATACATGCCGCGCCAGTAATAGCGGAGGCGAAGCCGGTTGTAGGTCTTGAAAGCACCGCCGTGACCAGCTTGCGGGTCGCTATGAAAGGCT
This sequence comes from Amblyomma mixtum, assembly GCF_055824585.1. NCBI lineage: Eukaryota > Metazoa > Arthropoda > Arachnida > Ixodida > Ixodidae > Amblyomma > Amblyomma mixtum. The sequence continues at coordinate 92,867,169 of NC_143019.1, forward strand.
GCGCATATTTGTGAGCGTAAATATCCAGGGATCATGAGGAGCCACTTGCGGCCATCAGAGAGATAATTTCGGCGGTACAAAATCCCATCATGAATAGTGAAGTGGGCAGCCTGACGGCGGAGTGCGCGCGGTACCGACACGGCAGAACGGTCTGAAAGATAGCGTACAAGAGAAGTGATCCAAGGGTCCTTAGACTGCTCGTTGAGCATATCGTCCAATGACAAGGAGGCGCAGTCGATGGCGGGAGGAGAGGCACTTTCATTGGCTAGAGGTGAACGAGACATAGCGTCGGCGTCGTTATGCTTCCTTCCAGAGCGATAGATGACACGAATATCGTACTCTTGAAGGCGTAAGGCCCATCGGGCGAGGCGGCCATTTGGGTCTTTTAGGGAGGACAGCCAACATAGGGCATGGTGGTCCGTGACTACCTCGAAAGGCCGGCCGTATACGTAAGGCCGAAATTTCCCGATCGCCCCAACGATCGCCAAGCACTCTTTTTCGGTGACTGAGTAGTTTTGCTCTGCCTTCGTCAGGGTGCGGCTCGCGTATGCAACAACATACTCCGCATACCCCGGTTTGCGTTGAGCAAGAACAGCACCGATACCAACGCCACTGGCATCTGTGTGGATTTCAGTTAGAGAAGCAGGGTCAAAGTGGCGCAGTATGGGCGGAGAGGTAAGTAGACGGCGCAACGTGATGAACGCTTCGTCACAGGCAGGACTCCAGCTTGATAGGTCGCTACTGCCACGAAGAAGGGCAGGCAGAGGCGCGATGATAGAAGCGAAATTTCGGATAAAGCGTCGGAAGTAAGAACATAAGCTGATAAAACTGCGAAGTTCCTTCATTGTAGAGGGCTTTGGGAACTCAGAGACAGCACGAAGCTTTGCTGGGTCAGGAAGGACACCCTGTTTCGGCACGACATGGCCCAAAATAGTGAGCTGGCGAGCGGCGAAGCGACATTTCTTTAAATTGAGTTGAAGCCCGGCTGTCGCGAGGCATCTCAAAACTTGCTCCAGGCGAACGAGGTGCGTCTGGAAATCTGGGGAGAAAACAACGATATCGTCCAAGTAACATAAGCATGTTTTCCATTTCAGGCCGCGCAGTATTGTGTCCATCATCCGCTCAAAAGTGGCAGGGGCATTGCATAGTCCGAAGGGCATCACGTTGAATTCATACAGCCCGTCAGGCGTCACAAAGGCTGTCTTGGAGCGGTCAGCGTCGGCCATCGGGACTTGCCAATAGCCCGAACGTAGATGTAAAGAAGAAAAGAATTCAGCTCCCTGCAAGCAGTCAAGTGCGTCATCAATGCGAGGCAGCGGATAGACGTCTTTGCGGGTGATTTTGTTCAGGCGCCGGTAGTCAACGTAAAAGCGTATAGAGCCATCTTTCTTGGTGACAAGGACGACGGGGGAAGCCCAAGGACTGTGCGATGGCTGTATGACGCCACGTTGCAGCATGTCATTTACCTGGGCGTCGATAACCTGGCGTTCGGTGGCCGAGACGCGATATGGGCGTTGGCGCAACGGCGAGTGGGCACCAGTGTCGATCCGATGGGTAACAGCTGAGGTGCAGCCCAAACGGTGGTGAGAGAAGTCAAACGATGACCGAAACTTATCTAGCAGGGCCGCAAGCTGGGTCTTCTCCGGTGGCGAAAGATTCGCGTCGATTGAGCGCGCAAAGACGGCTTCGGGAGCGGAATCAGGAGACGGTGGGGAAGAAGTAAGTGAAGACACTTGCATGCGGCAGGAGTCATCCTCATAAGGGTCCCAGGCGACGACGGAGGCGAAAGGCTGGACACGTCCCAGGCATTCACCGCGAAGAAGAGTAGAGGGGCACATGAATGGATTCGTCAGGGGCATGGCGCTGCAGCCGGCTGAGACGGTAAGCACGGCGAATGGCAGGGGTAGACAGTGACGAGAAGCGAAGGAGTCGGACGGGATGAAGATGACAGGGCCGTTGGATGCAGAGTCGCAATGAACAGAGACGAGGACAGCAGACCACGGCGGGATCACGACGCCATCAGCCACAGTCAACTTGGAGCACGGATTAATGGAAGCGTTTACAGAGGCGTCGCCGAAGGGAAGAAGGGTGACTTCGGAACGAGTGCAGTCGATGACAGCTTCATGTTGGGAGAGAAAGTCCCAGCCTAAGATGACGTCGTGAGACGGCGATGCGAAAACGATGAATTCAACAATGTACACAACGTCCTGAATAGCAACTCGGGCTGTACAGGCCCCCAAAGGCGCGATAATTTGCGAATTAGCGGCGCGAAGCATAAAACCAGATAGCGGAGTCATCACTTTTCGTAACTGGCGGCATAATTTTGCACTGAGTACAGATACAGCAGCACCGGTGTCAACAAGCGCAAAAGCATCGGTGCCCTCCACAGAAACGGTGATCAAATTGGCCGGAGAAAGTCGAGGTCTTGAGCTTGGCGACGAGCACGCAGTTCTTGCCTCCGGAACTGCGGGCACTAGTTTTCCGAAGGGGAAGAGGGACGACGGCGCATCGGGGAAACCGAGCGGCGACGCGGAGATGGAGAGCGGCGGCGAATAGAGGGGCTGTGACCGGAGGAACCAGTGGTCTCAGAAGGCGAAGTGCGATCAAAATGCTGGGGAGGGTCGTAGGCGTAACCGCGAGGGTCGGTATCGGCAGCAGGGGACAAAACATGGCGGCGGCAGTGACGCATCACGTGGCCAGGAATGCCGCAGGCATAACAGATGGGTAGGTTGTCCGGTGTCCGCCATGGACGGAAACGTTGCGGTGGTGGCCGGGCAGGACGAAATGGTGTCGACTGCGGTGGACGCTGGTATGAAACTAACGTGTCTGGGCGGGGACGCCTGACTGCTTCGGAGTAGGTATGTGGCGCAGCGACGGGAGGCTGGGAGGAAACCGGTGGCAGGGCTTCGGACACTTGCTCCCGGATCACGTGCTGAAGTGTCGGAGTCAGGGTAGATGGACCCGAAACAGTCGGAAGAAGCGACAGCTGCCGCGCAACCTCCTCACGGACAAACTGCTTGATCTGGAGCAGTAGAGAGCTGTCCTCTGTCGTCATGCTGAGGCTAGTTACTGTGTCTGTCTGTGCAGAGGGCTGCCGAGTGAAAACGCGCTGTCGGCGGAGCTCATCGTAGCTTTGGCAGTGGTCGAAGATTTCGGTGACAGATGTGACGTTTTTGCCCACAAGCATATTGAAAGCGTCATCTTCAATTCCTTTCAGAATGTGTTTAACTTTATCGGCCTCCGCCATGGACGCATTGACGCGCTTGCAGAGATTGACGACATCTTCTATGTAGCTGGTGTATGATTCACCACTCTGCTGTGCGCGAACGCGAAGACGCTGCTCGGCGCGAACTTTGCGTACTGCAGGACGGCCGAAGATGTCGGAGAAGCTGGTTTTAAATGCGGTCCAGGTGGTAAAGTCCGATTCGTGGTTCTGGTACCAAAGGTGGGCAACGCCGGTTAGGTAGAAGATTACATTGGTAAGTTTCATAGTGTCGTCCCAACGGTTATGTGCGCTCACCCTGTCGTAAGAGGACAACCAGTCTTCCACATCGTGATCGTCCGTGCCGCTGAAGACGGCAGGGTCGCGCTGGCGGAGCGCCCCAGGGCAAGCGACGGGTGCCGGTGAAGAGCTGGCTGGCTGGTTGGCGTTGGCAGGCATGGGGGTAGTGATAGTCCGGTTACGTAGCTCCAGGACGGGATCCCGCAACCTCCACCAAGATGTAACGGCCTTTTTTGGCAAGAGATGACTGTTTGTGAAGGCCGGTTAGAGCGGGCAAGGACGGGTCCTGCTGTTGTTGTTGTTGTTGTTGCCTTGGTGGCATGGCACATACCCACGACGGGGGATTGGCCAGGGTTCAGTGAGGAGAGCCCAAAGAAGGCAAATTGGTACCAAGCTAATGGATAACCTTTTGGGGCCAAGCTAATGATTAACTTTGGTCCTGCTGCTTCAGCTGCCGATAGTCTTCTTCTCGCCTCGCGCCGCGCATCGGTTCTGTTGCTGCGACTGCTAAGCATCTTCCTCTTTACACATTTAATATTTTAATCTTCTCCAGAAATGCTCGTTTCGAGCCAATGGTGTCGCAGCGCAGCGGGTATTTTCGGCATCGGAAATGAGGTGCAATCCAGATTGTGCTCTGCCTCTCTGATTGGTTGTGCGTCCAATTTGCATATTGTTCCTTTACACTCCCGACATGGATCCTAAATATGTCTCTGAGTACTCAGCTTCCCAAGCAGCACATGACAGTGGTCCAATGTAGGAATTGAGTTGGCAAACTACAGTCCTATGAAGGCCCCGCGTTGCCTATGTTCTCCCGCCTTGGCTCAGCCATTTTCAAAAGTTGGCAGTATTGGACCAGATTCTCGGGCGTTTTCCCTGTCTTGGCTCAGCCATTTTTAGAAGTTGGCAGTATTGGACCAGTTTCTCGGGCGTTTTCCCTGCCTTGGCTCAGCCATTTTTAGAAGTTGGAAGTATTGGACCAGTTTCTCGGGCGTTTTCCCTGTCTTGGCTCAGCCATTTTTAGAAGTTGGTAGTATTGGACCAGTTTCTCGGGCGTTTTCCCTGCCTTGGCTCAGCCATTTCTAGAAGTTGGCAGTCTTGGACCAGTTTCTCGGGTGTTTTCCCCGCCTTGGCTAAACCTGTGCTACACGGGCACTTTCGAATGACATCTGAGTGGAATGGCAGTCGAGACTTGGAATGGCATTCGAACTCGATGGACTCCCGCGGTGCTACACGACACTTTCCAAACGCATTCGAAATTCTCAGCTCGTTTTCAGTGTACAACGACGACGACGGTCACACTAGTTTGACAACGGCACTATCACGGTGAACAGCAGCATGTGATTATAGTGAACTATCTAGTTCACTTTAATATTGTTGTAGTGGGACAAGTTTTTTGGCTAAACGACACCGACGAATCCGATCGGCGGACGGTCAGCCTTCATGCCCTCGGGAGTTCGGCGGCTAAGCGAAAACACGCTGATGAGGTGACGGTGGGAATACATGTGCGCATATACGTTATCCGCATTGGAAATAAGCGAAACGAACGGCTATATTTCACATGTGCACACTTGGACACTCACTAGCGATAAGCACTTGACAAATTAATTTCAGTCGACGACGACTCCGTTCCCTTCCGCGACGACTAGGCCTAGCGAGTCTGCAGGGTTGGATCGGTGACTGCGGTGGTTGTGAAGAACGAATTCACAAGTTCTAGCGAATGCAAATGGTCAACGAGTGTAGTTTTGACAACAGTGACATGAAATCAACTATTGCTTACATCGCAGGACGCGCATACGATGAACGGGAAGCGGTGGTGTGACTCGGGCTGCCGAGCCGTGCTTTACGGCCAGCAGCAGTCGTCGCCGTCGCTAGCTTGTGGGTAACAAGTTAGGCCGTTTCAGTTAACGCGAACGGTCGCCAAACATACTTCTGGATCAAGTAGTTTAAAATAAAGTACTGGGCATGTCGGAGGAAGCCGGGAAAATTAGCGAGAAGCGCCGGTCCTACGCGATGTCAACCCGGCTGTCAAGTGCTTCTCAGGCGAGCGATCGCGTCGGCGCTTCCCACAGATTACAACCGGTACTGAAGAGAAGAGACTATTTAATAGAACTAAAGCGCATATTTCGTTTTCGACGCTGCCTACGACATTGAGAGCAGTCTAGGAGCAGAAAAAAGGGTGGGTTAGATTAACAAAAAAAAAAAGTCTTGATCCCCGTTCTGAAGTCACGAAGCTATGTTGGAAAGCTTTTTCTGAAATATGGAGATTAATGGGGCAACAGCCCTCCTGTAGCTTGAAAAAGAATTAGTTGAGCGAGAACGAAGGCTCTCTAAGAAGAGCTCCGCGTTTACACAAATACCGCAGTAGCGCATCGTAATTCCCAGCGGCGGGGCTAGTTGGTGACGCATTTTCTTTTCCCGAAATTTCCTCGCGGAGGGGAGACGCCATGCTCGCATGTAAGCACACGGCACGCGGAAGTAGGGGGAGGGGGGGGGGGGACAGCCGGTCACAACTTGAGCGTGGTCTGCTTTGTTTTCCTTCCGAGAGTGTATTGTGTAGGCGCCCAGGGCGGAAGAGGGGGCCCCAAAACGAGGGTGTCTCGATGTGCGGGAGGGGAGAGCGGAGAGAAGCGCACGCACATCTAGGCGCCCTACGGCTACGAGCACCTGTTTCTATTCACCCCAGCACACCACTTGCACTTGCCGATCTGCGCCCTGCCTCTGGGATTAGTGCATTTTCCTGGCGCATTTTCCCTGTTTACATGAGTGGGATGCACGAGAAAGTTGACATGTTGCGCTGCTCTCGCGTTCATGTAAACGGAGCTTATCAGCCGTCCTAGTGTTATGCGCCTTTCTTACAGTTGCACTGTAAAAACTAGCCGTCACTTTGACGGTCATCCTTTGGTCAATTTTCACGGGTCCGCGGCGTATTCCGAAAAGACCATTCCTTCGGCGTGGATCGGGGGTAGAGGGCAGAGCAACGAGGAGCACAAAAAAATAAACAAAATTCTCGGCCTTCTGATTAGCTCTTCTTCGCAAACGTCATACGACCGTTGACCTATCGCGATGCGGTCGCGTTTGGCGTCGCGCGGACTCTGCGTGTGAAGTAGGGTAGCATTTCTGGCCTCCTCGTGCCATCTTGGCGTCGTCGGTGTGCGCGGACCTTGTTTTTTTTCGTGTTCTGGCGCCATTTTGTTTTTCCGCGTTGGTGAGAAGACGGCGAGGCTTGGATTCATGGAAGCGGCTGCTGTCTCAAACCAAGTGCGCCTGATTACGGTAGGTGTACTGCATGTTTACTATATTTGCTTACATTTTCCTTTCGGAACGTGGTGTATGACACAAGCGCGGAGGGACTCGTTCGAGCCGTCGTGGCGTGCACACCGCGGCGGCCGGCGTACAGTACATACGTACAGGCGCGGCCATAAGTAAACGGAGCACGCTAGTGCGTTTGAAGTGCAATCACGTTTTCTCCATTGGTAATAAAGAAGCGTTGTTTGTCTACAAGAAAGCCCACCAACCTCCTCTACCAGCATGCGCGTACCACTGCTGGAAATTTTAATTAGGTGACGCGTGAAAAATATTCGAAGAGAATTGCGTGCTCCGTTTACTTTTGTCCGCGCCTGTACGTTTTTCGCCTCAAGCCCGTCGTGGATTCGTCGCGCGCTGTGTTCGCCCGCTTTCCTACACAAGGGTTACCATCGATGCAAACTTTCTTCTGTGCGTTCCCTGTGAGCCCGCTCCTTCCTAACGCGAGAGGTGGCCTTGTATGCTTCAACACTCAGGTGAAGGGAACACGCGAGCCGATCGCGCGCTTGTGGCTGTTGTAAACAACGCGCTGTCGTGCTTTTGCGCGGTCTGCTAGACTGCTGGTCGCGCGGCTGGTAAGATGTGATGTGACAGCTATTACCCCATTGTGCTCCTTCGGTGCGTATTTGGCTTTCGAATTAAATCGTCCTCACTGTTTTAAAACTCTTACTGTTCCAAAAGTATAGCACGCACGCATCGTATTGCTCAAGACGTGGCCTGCCTCCAGTTTTTAGAACAGCCGCAGGGGCTCGATCGGCCCGCATCGCGATGATCCCGCGTGTTCGCTGCCGTATTGCTTCAACCTGCATTAGGTGCGTTCGCCTTTTCCTTCGTTTTTTTGCGGGGACATCTCGAGCACGCCTGTATCGTTTACTTTCGCGCTCTGCCGCGCCTATTTCGTCTGTCCGGAACTGTCCTGCAGCTCTTCGGTCGGCTGTACTCGCCCCGGCTCCTAACGCTGCAGCCGTGCGAGGCGGTGGCGGTCGGCCCGCTGGTTGTTTTATGTTCCTGCTGCACTGGCCGTAGTTTGACGTGATAACTCCGAGGTCCGCTGTGCCTGCAGCAAGCTGTGATAGCTTCGTGCAAGCGGGCCCCGATTTTCTAGAACGAGCATCTTGCTAGGAATACATATTCGAAAGCAAAAGATCAGCCCAGACCGAGAGCCTTCGCTGCCCTGTAACCTTAAGGGTGAACCGAGTATAATCTCTGATGTCTTTCCTATGGCACCAAGCTTGCCGTATGCATAGTTTGTGTTAGTCTTGAAATTACACAGCAAAACTTTTGACTCAATAGTATTACGTGCTAGTAATTTTGTTCCCATGCAGGCTCAGGTATGGTCGACATCCACCTACTTGCCCTTGCAGTCGACAGAGAGGAGTGGACAAGTCTAGACAAGGCAGTGGGACTCCTTCTTGGAGCCTTTCTTGGTTTCAACATCTGTGATCCACCCGGCAGCCCTCTCACTATGGAACGTTTGCAGAGGTAAATGAGTGTGAAATAATTAGAAGGACCTTTTCTATAAAGGTTGGGATTTCAGGACCAGTAAAATATTTATTCAAATAATATGCGTGACTTAAAATCGAGTACTTCTTCGAACGAAGAAGCTTAGGTGATTATTTTGAAACGAATTCAAGCGCACAACAACACGCACACAAGAGAGGAAAGACACAGGATAGCGCCTGTCCTGTGTCTTTCCTCTCTTGTGTGCGTGTTGTTGTGCGCTTGAATTCGTTTCAAAATAAGCTATGCACCATCTAGCCCAAACAGAAGTTTTGTTAAAGCTTAGGTGACCTCTGGTCAGCTTCCTTGGCTTTGTGGGTTCTTATAGGGTGCTGCAATACAAGGTGCAGGACTGAAATCTTTTCTTTCAGGGATTTATGGTTTATGCACTAGTGAGTAATCTCATAACTTGGCAGCCCTTAGCACAGCAAGCTGGCACTATTCATATCGTGCATCATCGCTTACAGCTTGAAACTTGGGAAAAACCCACCTAGGCACAAATGATTTCACGACACAAGAAAGAGACGAGGAGACAATGGACAAGCGCCAAGTTCCAACTATTTTTTGCTCGAAAAAAAAACAACAACATACATTTATAGTCTCAGGTAACGCCCACATTTACACACCACGTGCCTTATCGCAGCCCTAACTTATCGCCTAGCACGAACATTATTGCTAAGAAAATCGTACTCAGCCGCATACAACCTAACTGAAGTGTCACTCACGCACAAGGCTGCCTTTTTCTTTATGTGAAAGGCTTCCAATAAAAGCCTCGCCTGCTTGAATTTGCTTTTGCCCACAATCCTCGCCTTTTCCAGTCGAGGTGCACACTTGCACGTGTTAACGTGGCTCACCAAAGTGGCGTATTTGTCTTTGTTATTTACTACCTTTTTGTCATGTTCCCCAAGGCGTTTGTTGATGCACCTCCCCGTTTGCCCTATATAGGACATACCACAGGTCAGGGGTATCTCGTACACCACTCCTTCCGTGCAGCGTATAAAGGTGCGCTGATGTTTTATGCAGCACCCAGGGCGCTCAGTGCCACAAATCCGGGGTGTAAGTTTGCTCAACTTGTTTGGGGCTGAAAAAACAAGCGGTACCTTGTGCCTGTTAGCCACCTTCTTCAAATTGTGTGACAGTTTGTGCACATAAGGCATGACTTCAGGTTTTACCGCAGGGCCCCTTTCTTCAAGATTCTTTGGACTGGTGCAGCGTTTTGTCTTTTGGAGGAGGGTTTCAGCGACAGCAGTCAACACCACCGAGGGGAAGCCAGCAGCCAAAAGGCGTCCAATCTGATTTCTTAAGCTATCGTGCATTTGGTGCGGACAGGACTTCGAAAGCAAGGACTCAAAGCATAACGAGGCGATGGCGCGCTTCACAATTTTTGAATGCGCCGTATTGAAGGGCAGCAGTTCCTTGCTAGTACGAGGAAAATAACCCCAACATAAATGGTCCTCCCGGAACGCCAAGCTTAGGTCTAAAAATTGTAGTTTCCTCTCCCTTGGGAGCTCATGCGTAAAAACTAGGACACACCCTTTGAAGTTAAAAACACTTAAAATCCTGGACACATTAGCTTTAAAAGAATTGTAAAAACCAGTGGATAAAAGGATAAGAAAATTGTCAACATATCTAAAAATTTTAAAAACAGATCCTCCTACCAATAATTGTGCAAGTTCCTTGTCCAAAGCAACTAAAAAAATTTCACATAAAATAGGGGCGACACAGGAACCTATACATATGCCTTTTCTCTGTAAGTAGGGTTGCTCATTAAAAACGATAAAAGTGACCTTAAGATATTGCTCCAATAAATTCAAAAAGTTTTCCACAGACATACAAGCAGCATCCCGGAAGTCCATTTCCCCTGTACCTTCAACATACGAAAGAACAGACGCCAGTAGCTCAGCATGCGGGACGGAATAAAACAAATCTTCTATGTCTACAGCAAAGGCAGATCGAATTTCTGGATGCGTTTCAAAACAATGAACTACATCTATCGAGTTCTTTACCCGAAAAGGGTCGTCCAGTTTAAGAGAGTTAAGCTTGCTTTGCAAGAAACGGCTAACATTATGCTGCCACGAACCATTTTCGCTCACTATAGTGCGGAACGGAATGTCAGGTTTGTGGGTTTTAGCAGTAAAGAATACGGAAAGACAGTTCCGTTTGCTTTTCGCTATATCACTAGCGAGCTTCGGCAGATGGAGGTCCTTACAAAAGTTAATGAACCTGGTTTTAACTCTCACTGCTGCTTTTTTATTGGCTATAAAATTCTTGTCTACTGCTTGCAATGCTTTTTCATTGTAAAGTCCTTTTTTCATGACCACAAACCTGCCATCTTTGTCTGACTGAAGGAGACACAGCTCATTCCTATTAAAAAAAAGAGGGAACATGACTGAATCACGTTCCAGTCGACTGGTTACAGCCATCTTAACAGATTTTTTGAGGCAGTCCACTCCTTCCAACAAAGACCGTTCTTGGTTTTCTCCTTTTGCTTTCGCAGCAATGTTCCTGTTTGTGGCGAGCAGTTCATGGGCAGGCACATCCGGTTGAATGCCGTACTTTGGTCCTCTCTCAGGCACATCTAACAACCTGTCTGGGACATTTGCATCCCCTAACACCACCACGCGACTCGTGCTGTTGTCCTTTTTCTTGTTAACATCACCGAGCAGACCTTTTAGAACCTCCCTCCACTTGTCCTCTGTCCGCTGGGCAGCTTGCCGCTTGAAGAAAGCGTAGTTCTTCTCTGCAAGCCACTCTGGAAACTCACTGCGGCAGATGACATGTAGCCAGTCGTGAAAAAAAACGAACCTGGCGCCACAGTTCAGATCTAAGTATCTTGCCTACCCGCTTAACGTGTCCCCAAGAAGGCTTCACAGCACCAAATAGTAGACTTACATCGTGCGGAATAGTTCCTTTCCGAAGGCAGAAGTGTCTGTGTGTCTACTCTCCGTGCTACGCGCCAGCTTTTGGTGTGCTCCATTGTGAATGCCATGTGCCAAGCAAGACGCTACGCCTTCTGCCTTCGGAAAGGAACTATTCCGCACGATGTGCAACACGTGCACAGTGTTCCGCAACACGTGCAAGTGTGCACCTCGACTGGAAAAGGCGAGGATTGTGGGCAAAAGCAAATTCAAGCAGGCGAGGCTTTTATTGGAAGCCTTTCACATAAAGAAAAAGGCAGCCTTGTGCGTGAGTGACACTTCAGTTAGGTTGTATGCGGCGGAGTACGATTTTCTGAGCAGTAATGTTCGTGCTAGGCGATAAGTCAGGGCTGCGATAAGGCACTTGGTGTGTAAATGTGGGCGTTGCCTGAGACTATAAATTTTATGTTTTTTTTTTTCGAGCAAGAAATAGTTGGAAGTTGGCGCCTGTCCGTTGTCTCCTCATCTCTTTTTTTTCCCAAGTTTAAAGATGGAAAGCCTACTAGCCTGTCAACATGCCTTCCATCGCTTACAGCGTTTACCAAATTTGTTACACGTTATTCAGTGTTCTAGCAAAAAACCAGCAAAAACTGAGACACAGGTCGATGAGACGGTACACACACTACCGCCGAATTTACAGCTGATTTATTTTTGCAAGCGCATATGCAACTGAAACAAGCCCAGTCGTCATTCCATTCCTGATAAAAAGCGCCACTTTTTTTCTGTGATAAGGACAGAGAACCACTTATTCTTTTTTTATAATGTGTTAGAAGAGTTGCAAGCAGTTCTTGCTCATGCCTGACTTAACCCTGCTAATAATGTTTGTGCTGTGAAACAGGCTGGCATCTGCTACAGTCCTTCACATACAAAGCAAGGTTGCTACAGGTGCCTGCTTGCAACTTCTTGCCATGTTATCTGCGACGTTCATTCAGGCATTGCCGAGTCTGCCTGATGTATACTTTCCCACTCGACATATGGATTTAATACACAACCCTCATTACACACACTGTGAACTCCAATTAGTGGTTGCTCTTGCAGGCTGAAAACACAAACTGGATACCAAAATTTCGGACACTCTTTCAACCCATGGGAAATTTTATGGAAGTATGAGACAAGAAACACTGAGGTGATCCTGTTCTTCCATAAAATTTCCCATGGGCTGTAAAGAGCGTCCGAAAAATTTGGTATCAACATGGTGTTTTCAGCCCCTCATGAGCTATCTGGTCTTTTCACCCGCATCTCTGGCTGTGCAGAGAACAAGCATGCAAGACCAACCACCAAACGAGGTTCACAAAGTGTGTGGTGGGATTTGTGTATTCAACCCCATGTGCTGTGGGAAAGTATACATCGAGCAGGCTGGGCAATGCAGAATGAATGCCTCAGGAAACAAATTGCATGTGAGCACAGGGAGCAACCTGGCGTTGCATGTTAGGGACTGTAGCAAATGTTTACCACTGTTTCACCACACGAGCATTACTAGCAGACGGAAGTCCTTGCCGAGCGAGGACTGGTTGAAGCATTTTTAATAAAAAGAAAGAGCAATCCTGCATAAGCGAGCCATCTATCCTTATAATAGTGAAAGACTGCCGTTTTTTGCCTTGGATGGAAAGATGATTGAACTTGATTTTTTCATTTGCATCGGCGCTTGAGCGAGAAAATGGCTTCAAGTACATGGATGAGCCAAAAATGAATCATTTGTAAGTTTGCCAAAAGTGTGTGACTTCTTCTGGTCCTGTGTCACGGTTTTCAGGATATTGCAGAAAACACCTGGTATAATTGTTTATGTAATTCAAAATATCTTTGGTCATCTATGATGCTCACTTAGACTAGAAGCAAGTAATGCGTAACCCTATCAGTACATGTGTTGTACACCTTGTGATGGTCACAAGTGCTTCCTCCAGAGTGATGCATTGATCTGCCAGAGTTGTCCAGTTGAAAGGAATGTTTCTGATACCTTCCACTTCCAGACCTGCCCTCCTAAGACCGCCTAGATTGGTTTATGTGCCGTTGCCTGCTGATCAAAGCTTTGCCTTGAGGAAATGTGATGTGTACTCTCTTTGACAAATTCAAGTAGAGTGACTGTGTTGCTTTCAAGTGGTAAATGTAAAGGTAATGTCGTGTATATAGCATGAATGGTTGCATCAACAAAAGGATGATGCAATAAGGGAACAAGACAGTACACCTTTTGAACTACAGTGTAAAATATTTCCGCAAGGTGCGATATATTACAGCGGTGGACTGTCGTCGCAACTTGACAAAGCCCATGCCTTGCAAGCCACGTTAAAGAGTTAGAGTCAGGTTAAAATTCATTGTTGTGCATGACAGTTGAAGTGCAACACAGTTCATAAATGGAAGTTGGACAGATGCGTTATCTCCCTTTTATAGAAAAGAGAATTATGTTTTGATTTCATTTACAAGTATTTAATGATGGCAACAAATTCTAGCTTTAGTAAATAGTTTTTTATGTTCCCTTTAATTAACATGCTTTCACAGTTTTATTTTAATCGTTTGGAAACCTTATTGGAGCTGAAAATTCCCTTCGAACCTGCGGTGTGTAATAGAAGCTGCAGTCACTTGCCTTCTATTTATAGGCATCTATGATGCCACTTAGCAGGTGCAAGGTGGTCAACCGCAACGAGAAGTCAGTGTCAATGGATTGAGGCCCCTCTAGTGATTCTTTACTTGATTGTTTAGTTGTGTCAAGGTTTTGTATGTTGCCTTGATTTATGAGGCACGTAATAATATATCTGTTTACTATATTTTTTACCTGATGTCCTTCCTGACTCAGGTGCTCAGCTACTGATTCCAAGTGAGGGATCAAACACCATCCATAGTAGCTGCATTGCTCTGGAGGCTAAATGCAAAGAAGCACGTGTGCTAAGCGATGTCGGTGCCAAAATTAATCTGGAGCCCTTGAGTACAGCATTTCTCATTGGCAATTTCCTCGAATTAATTTTCTACATTTTTCTAAAATGATGGACATGATTTTTGTGTGTTTGGAAATAATGTCTATTTTCTTTGTTCACTTTTCCTGTGCAGATGCCATTTGCGAAAAACTGCATTTGATGCATCAGAGGCACAAGGTTTTATTCGCAGGTAGCTGCCCGGTTCATGTGATAGAGCGGGTGGAAGGAAGAGACGCTTTGCCGAAGTCTTCTCCCCCCTTCAACCAAGCACGCCACCTGCGAGTGCGGGGACAGCCCCCTGCACTGTGCCTGCATGTGTGCCTCCCAATCCCCTGGCCTCTTCCACTTCCCGAGGGCCCTCCCTCCCTACAGCCCCGGCCATCACCCATCCGACAGCACCTGCCACCACCCTTCCCAGCCCCTAACGATTAATTCTATTTGGACTTTTTCGTAAAATAAATGTTCTTTTCATGAATACTTTGGTTGTCTCATTTTATGAATATTTGCGTGGTTGCTTACGAGTGAACATTTGCATTAATGTTGCCCACTGAAGATAAAAATTAACATAGGCTTTACTGGTGAGTAGTAAATAGAAAAGGGCAGTGGCATGCCAATCTTTCAGCCACTGATGTGACAGGTTGTATGCGCTGTCATGAATGGAAAAGCCTGTGCTTAGTCTGCATTGACAGTGCCAAATGGCTGAACATATCAATCTTGGCATCAACAGTGGGATATAAATGGAGTATATGAAAGGAGTAGCTGGTTTTCAGTACATATTGGTATGGCCAAATGGCTATCCATGGGACTAATATTGGCATCAACAATGGGACATCAATGGAATAGCTGATATTCAGTACGTATTGGTAGTACCAGCATGGCTGAACATTGGACCGATACTTGCAGGACCAATGAAGTATGAGTGGATAGGCCAGTGATATGCCCATACTGGCAGTGCCAGAATGGCTGAACAATGGGACAATCTTGGTATGAAGTATGGGCCAAGGTTGGAAAATGTAGTAATGTGCTCCTATGCCAATGCCAGCCCAATATTGATGCCAATGTATTCCAACAATGAGCCATTGTTGGTACAATGCTGGCGTGCTGCCTGGGTTTTTGCGTGCCCCAAAACTAGAAAGAAGTAGCGACAGCGAACGAAAACTAATGTGAAGACCGCTAGGGAAGAAACTTTCCGTTCCGCTTCAAACCTTCGTGGGGCGAGCGCTCTTCAAACAACGGAGGCAGCGAAAGAAAAAGCCAGTCGACAAACCTTGCCCAAAAATTGTAGAAAGAAATGCCGTACAGGAGACGGGAGGCGAGTTTAATGGGGAGGGGGACAGCCGTCAACCTTACAATCCTACCAACAAAGAAACATCGCGGAAGACATGAGAGCGCAAAACGGCAACATGGACGTGTTGCCGTTGGCGCACACGTAGGCGCCGGCAAAGGGCGCGGCCGTGGGCAGTCTCGACAAAGCAACAATTGCATGCAAGCTTCCTCTGCCTGTGCGCTAGGCGCCGTTCTGATAGCTGGCGCCCAATCTGGATGTGCTGCCGCAATTGCGCCATGCTGTGCCAATTTTATTTCCGGCGCCAAGCTGCGCCAAAACGGCGAGCCAAATTTAGCCGAGTGTTATTGTCGGCTGGGCAACACTAGGCGCTTGCTACGAAACGGACGCAACCGCATTCGCATCGGCAGTCTGGTTCGCTTGTCGTTTGGTCCCTGCTCGTGGTGGTGGGCCCGGCTGTCACGAAAGGCTTGTACTGTACATTCATGAGTAAAAATAACTAATTTAACTATTATCTGGTTATATAACTTGAGCGCGGCCGGTATTGTGAACTGCACTCACATAGCAAGCTGCGGGCAACGGATACCATTGTGCGGACAACGAGATACCGGGTTCACTCGCATAATTGGTGCACTTTTTTCAGTAATTTAGGGCTCCAAAAAGAGATGCGGAGATTTCGCGAACACGCCCTAAAAAAAACTCCGCCAAGGTCATAACGCGCATATATATATTGTCGTGCATACGTCGACCCCCCACTCGCACCCATCGCTGGTCAAAAAAAAATTCCATATACAGGTCGACGCAACCCCCGTCCCCGCGGGATGGTATGTTCAACGCGCAACGATGCAGTCGCAAAGCCAGCAGTCCGGAACCAGTGGAGATAAATGGTGTTAAAACGGCGTCCTCGGGATAGGCCCGGCTTACCAGCGGCAAACCGAACCGCCAGCGGTTCGGTTGTTTAGGATTCCGGACACCTTGTGCTCGAAAGCAACCGCCAGCTCGAGTGGGCCGCGTTAACGGCGTGCGAATATAATTTCTCTCAGTGAAGTGCTGTGGGTTTCTTCAATACAAATAAAAGTGTCCACATTATGTTATTGTTTTCTGAACTGAAATTGACAACAGCTAATGTACTGCAACTACTGTTTGTAGTAGCTGCCACATGCCTTTTAATTCATGAACTCTAGCAAATATCTTCAGAACAATTGCAGTCATTTTACTTAATTCTGGCCTGTGGGATCCGTGATCAATATTTATGAAATTTTTGGACTAGTTGCAAACAAATTGCTCTCAGTCGCATTTAAATGTCGCCAGCCTGCTAGAAAAGTGCTCTGAAATAGCTTACAAATTGCTCGAAACCTGCTCCAAAATTGGACTTTTGCTACTCCTAGGCTGCTCCAAATCAAGGCTTTTACTCCTCCCGTGCCAGCTAAAAAAAGCTGGAGCCTGCTTCCACCCCTGATACCGGGTGAGTGAAATGGGCGAGTGAAACGCGTTTCCGTCTGATCTTTCCATTTCGAATTTTTAAAGTGCAATGACTTTCGTTTGCACGCTCCGATTTCAAGAATTCTGTTTGCACTGGTCACAGGAACGCATGATAAATCGAATTAATGATATTGATGCGGGTAGACGACGACGACAAAGAGCGATGGCACGAGTGGGAAGAGTAGAAGAGGACAACGAAGTTCGGACTGTGTTCTCGGTGCCGCTCGCAGCTGTTCTTGTCTATTTGTAAATATCTGTAAATATATTCTTTCCCGCAACATATTTGGTGGAGGTGCGGCTTTCCCCTACGTCTACCGACGACGGAGCTCCGCAGCGGCCGCCAGTTGCCTTCACTCATCATGACCCAAAACGCCGCCCAGCAAACCTCAGCCCCGGCCGCGCCATCACTCGTTCTTTCTCCCCCTCGTGACCCTGGGACCTTTTCTGGTACCGACAACACTGACGTCGACGACTGGATCAACATGTACGAGCGAGTGAGTACCTACAACCGCTGGGATCCAACCCTCATGCTCGCAAATGTAATATTCTATCTAAAAGACACTGCCCGGGTCTGGTATGAGACGCACGAAGACCATCTGACCAGCTGGGACGTGTGCAAAGAGAAACTCCGCGAATTGTTTGGACGGCCGCTCGGCCGAACGCTTGCCGCTAAGAAGGACCTCGCCTCCCGAGCTCAAACATCTACGGAGTCCTATGTGTCGTACATTCAAGATGTGCTGGCCCTCTGTCACAAAGTTGACGCCAACATGCCCGAGTCTGACAAAGTCGGCCACGTGTTGAAGGGAATCGCCGACGATGCCTTCAACTTGCTCGTATACAAGAACTGCACTACAGTCGACGGAATTATTAAGGAATGTCGACGCTTCGAGGAAGCCAAAAGCAGGCGTATTAGCCAGCCGTACACACGCCTCCCCAACACGGCTGCGACTTCTTCATGTGAAGACCTGCGACACCGGGAAACTCCAGCGCCCCCAGAAAATGTGACCCGCATCATCCGACGCGAGCTCGAAGCTTTGTCCCCTGCCCCCCTGCATCTACATGATGGCGACAACCGCTTGCCTACCATCTCTCTGGTACAGGCTGTCGTCCGCCAAGAGCTTGCAAACCTTGGTTTCCAGCCCGTCAGCCCTGTACGGTCTTCACCACCACCCGAAATCACTGCGATTGCCCCTGGACGACCTTCGTACTTCACTCCACGTCGGCGAAACCCTAACGATTGGCGGACAACCGACGACAGGCCCATTTGTTTCCATTGCCACCGCATTGGCCACATCTCCCGCCACTGTCGAAATTATTGGTCCCGTCGCAGCACATACCGTCCTCTCAGCTCCCACCGCGACGACGAACAGCCCAGCCACTACACGCCCCCTCCAGCCCAGCACAGTGCTTCAGTCGACGGCCAGATTCCCCGCTCCAGCCGCTCCCCGTCCCCCCTGCGTCGACAGTCTCGTTCGCCCCAACGCCGTCGCTCCTCTCCTGGCCCCTACGGACGCTCGCAAGCGGAAAACTAGACGCTGCAGTGTCTGGAGGTGATGCTGCAGTACAGCCCCAGTCCCAAAATCCTCGATTAGCCCTTCGCGCACACCGTAATTTGCTCGCCATTCATGTCGATGGAGTGCCTGTGCGAGCCCTGATCGATACAGGCGCGCACGTATCCGTCATGAGTTCAGCCCTACGACGCCGCCTCCGAAAAGTACTGACCCCTGCACCCAAAGCCGTTCTCCGCGTTGCCGACGGCGGAACGCCTCATGTTGTTGGACTATGCACAGCCCGTGTGACCATATCCGGCCGCCATACATCCGTTCTGTTCTCTGTTCTGGACCAGTGCCCTCATGAAGTCATTCTTGGCCTCGACTTCCTGTCTGAGCATTCAGCCCTCATTGACTGCGCCACTAATGTTGTTCAGCTTGACCTTCCTCTTTCTGCTGAGTCGCCGTCCCCAGTTATACACCGTCTTTGTGCTGTCGACTTTGTCCGTCTACCGCCTCAAGCCGCAACTTACATTTCTTTCTCATCTGTTCCCCCTGTACCTGATGGTCACTACGTCGTCACTCCGGAACTTGACGTCGCCCTGACGCGCAGCATTGCGCTTCCACACATTGTATTTACAATGTCGGCCAACCGAGCGTACCTTCCGGTCCTGAACTTTGGTTCATCCATCCAACCGCTCCCGCAAGGCATGTCACTCGCCACGCTGTGCCCTGCTGCCGAATGTGTGATATCAGTGGTGGACACCTGCTTACCTTCCACTCAGCAATGCCGGCTGCCTGCGGCCCCATCAACTGAGAACCCAACGGACGACTACGCCGACATGATTGCTTCTGACCTACCGCCAATGCAAGCTCGCGATCTTAGGTGTCTCTTATCATCTTTCCGCGACATCTTCGACTTTGATAGCCGTGTTTTGGCTCGGACCTCTGTGGTGACGCATCACATAAACACCGGTGATTCCGCTCCTCTCCGCAGACGTCCGTACCGAGTGTCCAGCGCCGAACGCACCGTCATAAATCAAGAGGTGGACAAGATGCTCGCAAAAGACATCATCGAGCCCTCGTCAAGTCCTTGGGCTTCACCAGTCGTCCTGGTGAAAAAGAAGGACGGCAGCTGGCGCTTCTGCGTTGATTATCGGCACCTCAACCGCATCACAAAAAAAGACGTATATCCACTCCCAAGGATCGATGATGCATTAGACTGCCTCCACGGCGCCAAATATTTCTCTTCAATTGATCTTCGGTCGGGGTACTGGCAAATTGCCGTTGATGAAAAGGACCGCGAGAAGACCGCCTTCGTGACGCCTGATGGCTTATACCAGTTTAAAGTCATGCCGTTCGGCCTCTGTAACGCCCCGGCTACCTTCGAACGAATGATGGACTCCCTTCTTCGTGGCTTTAAATGGTCCACTTGCCTCTGTTACCTAGACGATGTTGTGGTTTTCTCGCCTACTTTTGCCACGCACCTCGAGCGCCTCTCCAATATTCTGACAGTGTTTCGTAACGCCGGCCTTCAGCTGAACTCATCGAGATGCAAGTTCGGTCGTCGACAACTCACTATTCTCGGACACCTCGTTGACGCTTCTGGTGTACGCCCAGATCCCATCAAAATTCAAGCTGTGAAGGACTTTCCTCTTCCAAGGTCGTCGAAAGATGTGCGCAGCTTTGTCGGCTTGTGCTCGTATTTTCGCCGTTTTATCAAAGATTTCGCCGGCATCGCTCGTCCCCTCACCGATCTTCTGAAGAACGACACCCCCTTTACCTGGGGCCCTGCTCAAGAGAACTCATTTTCATCCCTCGTCCATTTGCTGACCACTCCGCCCATCTTAGCACATTTTGACCCGTCGTCTCCCACAGAGGTTCGCACGGACGCCTCCGGATATGGCATCGGCGCCGTACTTGCCCAACGTCAACAGGGTCAAGATCGAGTCATCGCTTATGCCAGCCGCCTACTTTCAGCCGCAGAGCAAAATTACACCATTACTGAGCGCGAGTGTCTTGTCCTTGTCTGGGCAGTGGCTAAATTCAGACCCTACCTGTTCGGCCGTTCATTCGCTGTTGTCACTGATCACCACGCTCTCTGTTGGCTGTCTTCACTAAAAGATCCCACCGGTCGCCTTGGTCGCTGGGCATTGCGCCTCCAAGAATACTCATACTCCGTCGTGTACAAGTCAGGGCGCCATCACCAGGACGCTGACTGTTTATCCCGATACCCTGTGGAACCACCTGACCTAGAGGACGCTGAGACCCTGCCCTGCCTCTTAGCTATCTCCGATCTTGCCGATATTGCCAACGAACAGCGCCACGACTCATCTTTACGTCCTATCTTTGATGGCATCCGTTCTGCAAACCGATCTCCGTCTCTGAACCTTTATGTGCTCCAGAACGGCATTTTGTATCGCCGAAACCTACGCTCCGATGGCCCTCCGCTCCTGCTCGTGATACCCCAACATCTACGCTCTTCTGTCCTTGAAGAACTGCACGACCTGCCGACAGCCGGTCACCTTGGCGTGTCCCGCACGTACGCTCGGGTGCGGCATCGCTTCTTTTGGCCTGGTCTCTATCGTTCCGTCAAGAGTTACGTGGCCG
This sequence comes from Amblyomma mixtum, assembly GCF_055824585.1. Classification (NCBI taxonomy): domain Eukaryota; kingdom Metazoa; phylum Arthropoda; class Arachnida; order Ixodida; family Ixodidae; genus Amblyomma; species Amblyomma mixtum. Next base: position 92,888,165 of record NC_143019.1, read on the forward strand.
CTTGCGACCTGTGTCAACGTCGGAAAAGGCCCTCGACTTTGCCTGCCGGTCTTCTGAACCCATCGACATACCTCCGGAACCTTTTCACCGTGTTGGCCTCGACCTTCTTGGCCCTTTTCCGACGTCCATCTCCGGCAACAAGTGGATCGCTGTCGCAACTGATTATACGACTCGGTACGCCATCACGCGTGCTTTGCCGTCCAGCTGCGCTACCGATGTTGCCGATTTTCTTCTGCAAGACGTCATCCTTCACCACGGCGCCCCTCGTCAACTGCTCACCGACCGCGGTCGTTATTTTCTATCCAGAGTAGTCCACGACATTCTTCGTTCGTGTGACACGCAGCACCAGCTCGCGACAGCTTACCACCCACAAACCAATGGGCTTACGGAAAGGTTCAACCGCACGCTCACCGACATGTTAGCCATGTACGTATCGCCAGACCACCGAGATTGGGACGTAGCCTTGCCTTATGTGACATTTGCATATAACTCTTCCCTTCATGACAGAACAGGCTATTCTCCTTTCTACCTTTTGTTTGGTAGGCATCCCACCTTGCCTTTGGACACACTCTTGCCGCCTTCTTCAGCCCCCACCACTGCTTACGCTCGGGACGCCATCTCCCAGGCCACGCTGGCACGCCAAATAGCACGTAGTAGGCTCCAAGCCTCTCAAGTTTCCCAGAAGTCAGCCTACGACCGCCGTCACCAGGCCGTCGAATTTACCCCGGGATCACTCGTCCTTCTCTGGACGCCCTCTCGCAGCGTCGGTCTCTCCGAGAAGCTCCTTTCGCACTACCGTGGCCCTTACCGTGTCGTGCGCCGTGTTACCGACGTGAACTATGAAATTGCTCCCCTTGAAACCTCGCCATCGTCCTCTGGCGCCACCACCGACATCGTCCACGTCTGTCGCCTTAAACCTTATCACGACCCCCATACGTCGCCGCCCTAACGCCGAGACGGCGTTTCAGCAGCCGGGGGTCCTGATGCGGGTAGACGACGACGACAAAGAGCGATGGCACGAGTGGGAAGAGTAGAAGAGGACAACGAAGTTCGGACTGTGTTCTCGGTGCCGCTCGCAGCTGTTCTTGTCTATTTGTAAATATCTGTAAATATATTCTTTCCCGCAACAATATCAATCGGTACCGAGGAAAACATCGCAGTACCCCTTTAAGAGCCCCATGTGGTTGAAATTTCCAGAGGCCTTCACTGCGGTGTCCCTCAGCCTGAATCGCTAAAGCCCCATAAATCACAAATCATCCCATTAGTTCCTTGCAGCACTATGGAATGTAGAAACGTCCTCAGCTAATCTAAATACTCACCTGCTTGAAGGAAACACGGATTTGAACTTTTTGTGTTCATGGAAGCCAGCACTTACACGCCATCAAGAGATAAATTCTACAGCACTCTAAAGGGTATTTCCATGAAACTGCTTGCTTTGGAAACTGGCTCGTTTCTCTGCGGCAAATAGACAGAATCCTAAAATTAGGCTTCTGATGAAGTGGAAAAAGGAACAATTCACTACCGTAAAAGATGAATGTTGGAGTCGAGGCTCGAAACACCAGCGCTGGTGTTCGTCCCTCTGTTGTCTAGTCTTCCGTTGCGCTGTTTTATCCAATTCTTCAAACATGTACCAACCAGCCCGTATTTCGCCTCCCCTGGAAATGGCACTGCGGATGTTGGCGAACGGCAACCAAAGCACAGGAATGGCAAGAATACATGTATGCCTGGCTTGGCGTTTTTATTTTTCCTACCGCTCTCTCCTTCCTGTGAGCATCGGCAGTGAGCTTAATACCCCAGTCACACGAGCTGTCTAACCGCGTTTATTGAGCTTAACTGCGGTTATCTCGAATCACGGTTCGCCGTTGTCACACGGCTCGCCACCATTCTGGGTTACGCTGCAACGAACGAAGTGACGGGGTGATCCGGACCAAAGCAACAGTTGAAAATATCTTGCTGCGCAGTGTCTAGAGTGCCGTCCGATGGCACCGTCAGGTGGTATCACTGCCTGCACCATCGTATACATCGCCGCGCCTCCCGCAAGCAGTCCGTGCCAGGGCATCTCTCTATACGGCGTATCCGATGGCGCCAGCGTCAGGAAACCATCCTAAACTTACTTGTTCTCGTAAATAATGAGCCTTGTGTTAAGGAAATGTCAAAAATATCCCCCCCGAGGATCGCTGACCTGTACAGAGTTGTTGGTAGGAGTAATAACTGCGATACAAGCTAGTTTTATGTTCACAGCCGCGTAGGAGCTGCCGCCGTTGCAGCGCGGCTGAGCCAATCTGCTTGCACGCCAGCTTCGCTGCTAAGGCACATCGCTGAAATCGATAACACCTCATTCTTTTAATACGAGACAATGAGGTTGTCAGTAAGGCATTGACATGCGTTGACCATTCACCATAGCGCTGGTCAATGCAAAATCGCAGTCCGCTGTGGCTTCCATGCGAAAGAGATTAGGCCTAGCGACGACTACGGGGTAGCATACCAGAGCCCGTCGTCCGCCGCGCTCGCGTGCGGCACTATTTGAGCAAGCTCACGGAATCCGGTGCTGCGAGGGCTACGAACTTGTCGCCTACTTTAACGATGCGGCGGGGACTGGATCTTTTTCGGCGTAACGACGGTAGAATGCGTAGCTTGAGCACCGCGGGACGTTGTTGCAGTACGCTGTTGCTCCGTCGTCGAACGATTCTCGAAGGCTGCATAAAAGCCCAGTCGTACGGCACAGTACACTTTGCCTGTTTTAATACGTTGCTCTTTAAACATGATTTAGTGCGAAAAAAGTGCGTTCTGGAAGCGGCCAGCAAATGAGCTTTACGCACTCGCAAGCCTACGAGCACTTTCCGTCAACAAACGCTGCCATCTTCTCGGTTAACGACGCAAACTGAGGTCGCCAAGGTCGGTTCGTGATAACCGAGGTTAGCGACGTAACCTTGGTCAGGTCCGCCGTGTGAGAAGCAGACAACAGCGGTCACCTTAACCGAGGTTAAGCGCGCCCGTGTGGCAAGGGTATAAGACATTCACAGTGCAACCCTAAAACTCCCACACCACCTTTCGCGCAGCACGTGTGGCGCACCCTTGACACTGGGAACAATGCTGTGTGTTTGGCTTTTTCCCGAGACCACGTATTCGATATGTCATAAATACCTTCTGCTTTCTTCCTGGCCGAGAGATATCCGCTCCACATAAGCCTATGGATGAGATGGAAGTTCTTGTCGCATGTACAGAAGAACATTTGTCAAGATGCAGGCGCAATAGATCACCTTCCATTTTATTGATACTTGTTTAGTGGACAGTAGTTTCAAAACAGGTGCAAGCCTGATGCAGTGTGCCTCGCTATGGTGTCTACAAGCATAGCCTCGCGCAAGCAGAGAACTTAAGGCGCGTTCACACTTGCCCAAACAACCGGCGAGCGAAGCGGATTCCCTCGCCGCAATAACGAGGACCTGTTCTAAACTGTTGACGATCAGGCGAGGCGGAACCGCCGCGCCGCTGCTGGTGGAATACACAGATATAGTGAGAAAAGAGCATAAATTTCATTCCCACTTTTAGTACAGCGTATGCTAGTACAGACGCAAAAATAAACTCAGCCTATAGTGGCGCTATCTAGTTGTCAGGACGGGAAGCATTACTGTCAACAAACCGAATCTCCTATTAATTTTAGAAGCGGCAGAATCGTCACTGAATAAAAAAATTAAGCAAATTTATCCCTTTTTTCGTTTTCTTAGAGGCGAGGTGAGACGTAGCGAAAAACCGGTGTCCCATTGAACGCGTTGAAAAAGGCAGAAACAATGAGAATTCAGTACGAAGCGAGGTCCGGCTTCAAAGGGCGCCGCCATGTTTGACGTCGCACGGCGGAAATCGGGCTGGACCACGATGGTCTGGACCGATCGGCCTCGCTCGGCGTCAAAATTAAGTGGCCGAATCCGCTTCGCTCGCCGGATTTTTCGGTGAGTGTGAACGCGCCTTTAGATGTGCTGAGCTCTGCGCTGAGCGTTGCTAAATCGCTTCATTTAACTGTACAGATGAGGGTATACAGATTTAGGGTAAACTATCATTTTCTCCAGACAGCCGCCGCGGTGGCTCAGTAGTTATGGCGATCGGCTGCTGACCAGAAAGACGCGGGTTCGATCCCGGCCACAACGGTCCGAATTTCGATGGAGGCGGAACTCTAGAGGCCCGTGTATTGTGCGATTCGCTTTGCGAAGTTAAACCAACTCTTAGGCCATGAACCACTTTCTCCAGACACCTTACAGGAAGGCTATGCAACTTTTGAACAAGTGCGCTGTCGAGGCAACGTATTAACAGCTGGAACACATGCCGTCAGCTAAAAGAACGAATATATAACAAAAGGTGAACAGGAGAAACCAGGATGTTGTGGGGAATGTTGAAGGTCCATCAATCCCTCACAAAAAAAGCTGCATTACATTTCGCAACACTGCAAAATATGAATTTCGTTCCTTTTCTTATTGTGCTGTTGTAAATTGTGCTTTCACAATTTCTACCTACCGATAAATAAATTAGTTTTGTTGAGGAAAGGAAATGGCGCAGTATCTGATATCTCAGTGGACACCAGAACCGCACCTAAGGGAAGGGAGGAAGGTGGGAGTGAAGTCTCCGGAATAATTTCAACCACCTGGGGATATGGAACATGCACTGACGATGACGCATAGCACACGGGTGCCTTTTGCGCTACGCCTCCATCGAAACACGGCCGTTGCGGTCGAGTCCCAATGTCCTATTGTGACAGCACACCTAAAAATCAATAATCGTACCACGAACTTCAAAATTTTCCTATGTGGTTAGGGGGCCTTAGACGTTGTACAAACACTGAGCGAAAAAATCTGACCAAAATTTCAGAAATTCAGGGCCGAAAGCATTAAGAACTTCTGGTAAGACAATTTTCTGGTCCCTTCAGTTGTCTTAAAGGGAGTCTACTGTATATGGGCTAGAAACATTGTGGGCAGTCGTTTCAGAGCAGATTAAGCAAAATCTGTAGAGTACAGCAAAGTAGTTTCTGTAGTAATAACCGAGTGGTCTAGGCTAGACAGTCTTTTCTGCAATAAAAATTAATATTTCTCTTGACATAAGTACAGCTTGTAGGACATATGATGCAGTGCACCACAGACGCGCCTTTCCTGCTGAAGAACTCGTGCAGCACACGTGTGCCACCTTTGCAGGCATCGAAGCACCTTGTGAAAGAGCAACGCAGCAGAGCGAGATATTGCTTGTTCTGAAAGCACATTTATTGGGGCCCACCGGTGGAGCTGGGCATGTCTTTTTGCTGCAGTGAAAGGAGTGGGGAGAGAGAGAGAGAGAGAGAGAGAGAAGGCACAGCCCAGCTGCTGCCTCCTGGCGGCAGAGTTCAGCGCACGGTCTGGACTATGTCGCCGATGTTGAGGATGCTGCGCACCGTCTCGGCTGCCAGCGTGATGGCACTCGTCGAGACCAGCAGCGGCTGCACCACGTTCTCCTCCAGGATGTAGGTCACCGAGCCCTGCATTAACACACACACACTCCTCCTTTCAGTCCCCACACAGCTGTTTCAACACTGATGCAAGACTCTGCTGTTATTACTCTTAGTCCTGAGTGCGGAAGAGTTCTTGTGACAATTTAGTATCAAACGTGGGCTACTTAAAAGGACCCTGGAACGATTTCGATGGGTATACTCTAGAGCAACAGATCTGTAGAGGTGGTCTTTGCGGGTATTCGAGTCAAATGTGAAAGATCTGCATGCAACCTATAATTTATAAATAATTTTTAGAAATCTCGGCTCGCAATGCCTCGCAACCTAATGCGACATGTCGCCGCATCCCCACTCCAATGATGTCAGTGGGCAGTCTGGGCAAGCAAAAGAATGCCCCCAAACGTTACCTCTACAGATCTGTAGCACTACAATATGCCCATCGAAATTACCTCAGGGTTCCTTTAAGTGCCCTAATCATTCTCATGCTGCACCTACAGTGGGATGAAACAACAATAACAACAACAATGAAACGACAACAGTTCGTAACAGTGGGCCATGGTGCGTGGCCAATCAGAGCAGTAAACGAAACCATCTTTTTAATGTTTGGATACTTCGAAGTGTCCTAAGGCAAAATGGCAATAAGACTAACAACGGACTTATGTAGAGCTATCCGAAATGATGTTTGTCTTCAGGGCAGCCCAGGCTAAAATTGATGATAGTGACACACCTTCATGCCAGACAAACCTCTTAAAACATTAACAGTCTGTATACTGTAGACATTCTGTAACATTCTGTAGAGCATATGAATTCAATATGCTCCAAGGCCTCACGCGCTCTTGGTTATCTGCGACGGAACATAACATCAGCACCACCTGAAATCAGACAACTAGCTTATCAGACATGCGTACGCCCAAAGCTCGAATACGGCTCATCTATCTGGCACCTTTCGCAAGCATACCTTAGAAATGAATTAGAAGCCGCTCAAAATCGAGCTGCGTGGTTTATCACATCACAGTACTCGCGTGATAGTCGTGTCACTGCACTAAAACGAGCCCTTTCCCTCCCAAGTCTCCAATCACGTCGCATCGTATCACTCCTATGCCTCCTTCATTCCTTTTTCTACCACCGTATAACAGGCATCCTTTGCTACAGCCGCCATCAAGAATATCCCCTCGCCTAAACCACAGTCTGCCCATCGAAAGTCGTCACAGCATAGTGAAAATTATCACAGAATGAGCGAAAAAACGTCGAATTTGTGTCAAATTAGATTGGAAAAGTTGTAATTAAGCGTAATTAGTACTTAAGATCACCGAAAGATCTATAATTTGGGTAACAATTTCTCAAAAACGAGGAAAACTGGATAATGACGTCACATCAGGCGAAAGGACGTCGAAGCAGCGTGATCCGCCGCCAAGCAACAACTGCCGACGCACTGCGCACGCTTGGCGTGAAGTCACCGCTTCCCCTCGCCGCGCACTCACCCTCTGTCGTGGAATTAATTCAAGCGCGGTAAATTCAAATCAGCATGTTTGGGTTCAGGCCAAACATATCCGCACTAGACGTCCTCCATCAGCTGAAGAAAGAAGTAAATGGCCACTCAAGCGCTAGCCAAGCGAGGGTCGTCCTCGCGCTTGACATTAAAGGGACACTGCGGAGAAACTGAAGTGGGTTTGTATCGATAAATTACCCGCTCCTGATTACAAAAACTCCACTCATACTGAATGAAAACAAAGCTCTTGTAATGTAGAAAAGAGCAAGAACCAAAATAAAGGTATCGCCGCTACAGAGCAAACTCGCAAGCACAAGCGTGATGACGTTATAGGACAAGACAGTGTTGCTAGAACCAATGGTTCTAGCAACACTGGGACACCACAAGCCACGAATCACTGAGGCTGACCAACGAACATGGAGTTTTTTTTTCCTCCATGCAAAATAAGGTTGCGCGGTTGAATACTGAAGTAAGTTTTGTTTTGAAACCATTAGTGCCCTTTTATCACACAAGGAATACCGACAAAAGACAACCTGAATGTTGTAAGCGAAGAAAATCAATACTTAGCGGCGCCACAGGCGGCCAGGTGAGTTTCGGTATATCATGGCGCTTAGCGTCTGTGCGCTCTGCATGACCGCCAGGTTTTTGACGAGCCTCGATTTACAAGCGCGGAACAGCAGAGGAACTCTAAGTGCCGCTCCAAATGCTACTAACTTTTGAAGGAGCCTGTCAGATGATCGCCACGGTCGATGAAAAACTATGATGGCACGATTTTCGGTGATCGTACAAGGCAGTTTGCAGAGTAAAGAGCACCTTGGGTCTTCGTACGCTCGCCCGGCGAAACGTTCCCGGTTGTGGCAGTCAACTTCCAACTATTTGACGCTCTATGGGGCTGAGGTCGCTGAAGTCCAGGCTGAAGTTAATAGACACTTTTAGCATACCGTGTACCGTGTTCCCGTTACCGGTACCTGAGTTCCGGGAGCCCGCCCGCAGCCAATGCATGCGCAAATCTCCTTGACGTCATCAGATGGCGCCACGTACCCGGCAGCTACGCGCGCGCCTGCAGCATCGGGACCAATCAGCGCCTGCTCACCGGGGGTAGGCGGGTACTCCGCTAAAGGTAACGAGGTACACGCTACGCTAAAGGTGTCTATTTGCGGGGACTCTGTTGACGATTTCGAGAACGGGTTCCATCGTAACTCTGGCAAAACGCCGGTGCAAACGTTAGAGAAGCGACGGTAGCGACGGCTGCAATAGCCGATAGATACCTTCAACGTGCGGCCGGCTGTAGCTTTCATTTCGGCTGCTGCTAGACCGCACCGCTAGCAGCCAGGAATCACGCAGTCTGCGTTACGTCATGTTAGACGTCACTTAGTCCTGTGTCGTCATAAGAGAGTCCCAAGTTTGAATCAGCGGCGGGAAAAACTTTTTCTACTTCGAATTCAAATTTCATAGAAATAAATGCATCTTTCGCTGCGGGCCAAGTGGCAACAAAGCCATGAAATGCCGAACTATCGGATTTTGCTGCACAAAAAAATATTCATAGACCTCTCCTCACTGTCCCTTTAAAGGGGCATTCAATAACGCAGATCATTGTTTAATCGTCGCAATGTGCTGAACGGATCTGTATCTACGTGCGGGCCTTCTTAGCAGATCGCATGGCCAACATAGGCATTGGCGAGCAACGGTCCGACACGATCAAGCTCACAGGCCGCGGCACACCACAGGCATCTGTAATCTTCCCGGCTCTCTTCGTGGGCTTATGGCCGGTTTGCCTCCATTACTCTGTCAAATTCCCGGAATAAGCCATGGACTCTACGCGGATGACTTAACCGTATTGGCGACAAAAGGCTCTGACGGGCCAATACAAGAAAGCCAAAGACGTGGTCCAAGGTTATAATCGATCGAGAGCCTGCGGACTCGCATGTGCAGCCGATAAATCGGAGCTACTTATGGTCCAGTCCAAACACCCGCTGAAAACCGGTCCCCCAACAGGAATCACACTACACTATGGAAGGCGAATCCGTACCTCAGGTTGAAAGACTAACGATCCTGGTCTTTGACCCATGGGTGTGGATCATACTCGAAGCTCGAAGAAAATTACAGTCTTCGGATAGCCCAGGCCCTAATAGTCAGCCGAATATTATACCACACCAATATAACTTTCAACGGGACGAAATCGAGCGGCTCAACGTTCTTTTGCGTACAGCAGTCAAGACGGCAATCGGTCTTCCTCCGCACACATCCACTCGAAGGCTTGCTCAGCTGGTTGTACATCGCTGGAGGAACTGATAGAATCAAAGAAAGTTGTACATTTCACTCGCTTCCGAAGCACGCGGGCTGGACGAGCCCTTCTGAACAGACTACGCTACCCCGTGCCAAACACCCCCTAGAGCCAAGAAACCATAGCACTGGCATCTCCAATCCGGGCCAAAATACAAGTAGTTTCAATTCCAAAAAACATGCACTGGAACACAGCACGGCTGGGCGCGCGCGCAATTCCATGCACTCTGTCAGGACTTCAGTGTGAGCCCTCACGTCTTGTATATACTGACGCTGCCGTTTGCCGGACCCATACACACGCCATGAGCATTGTGGCTGCGGATGAAACAGGCAGAATCCAAATCACTGACTACAACAGGAGTGTGAACTCGAGAAACTCATGGTCCGGTCCAAACGTCCGCTGAAAACCGGTCCCCCAACAGGAATCACACTGCACTACACCATAAGTGCGCTACGGAGAAAGACATGCAACCAAACCGCCGCCAAAGAAACTGCCATCACCGACTCGCAGGCAGCATGCCAAGCATACGCAACGGGCATCGTATATAAACACAGGCAAGACACTATCGACAGCACTGCTTCGCCAACAACGTTCCCTTTATTCGCATTGTTTGGACCCCAGGCCTTGCCTCTCTCGTTGGTAATGAGCGCGCCAACGCGTTGGCCCGAGACCTGACCCACCGGGCACCAGCGGAGGCAGAGGAGTATAACCGAGAACTACAAGGCAAAGAACAACGCTTCCACCCCTCGAGACCCCCATCTAGTAGGGCCAACGCCTTCGCATGGTGCCAGCTCCAAACTCTTGCGTACACCCTAACATTTTTCACGTGCACCTTTTCTTCGCCACGCCCCGAATGACGTCATCAGTGCAAGAACCCAAATCCAGAACTCCATCACTCTCGGTGGAAGTGCCCGAACCCAACAGTAAACCAAGCACCCACCTCCCACCCTTCATTCTCTTCCTGGGACCCGAGCGACCAGCAATCGCTGATCGAATGGATGAGCCGGATATCGCCAGCCATCGGGGTCTTGGACTGAAGACTCCGCTCATCGTGGACCCTAATGAATGTTTTTACCACCACCACAAAATATTGTAGAATAGTTACCTAATATGTCTGTGCAACACGTTGGAAGATGGCTTATATTTAGCGGGGGTTGAACGTCCCAAAGCGACTCAGGCTATGAGGGACGCCGCAGTGAAGGGCTCCAGAAATTTCCATCACCTGGGGTTCTTTAACGTGCACTGAAACCACGGAGTGTGCAACGTCAGTGCACGTTAAAGATCCCCAGGTGGTCGAAATTTCCACCTGAGGTGAAATTTTGAGGTTATGACCAGGCTTTGAACCAGAAAACCCATTTGCAGCCTTTACAAGCCAACAGACAGCAAATCCTAAAAAGGAGCAATCTGTTAGGACCTGTTGTCTGTTCAAGTTTATTTACGTGATCACATTCCTTCTTCCTTTCATTCACACCGGCTTCTCCGGTATTTTCAGTTTATCGGTTGCAACGCTTTTAATTCCGTCATCTTTTAGCCGTGCCGTTCTTTTTTGTTTTACTTATTTCACATCTTTTCCTGCACCTTTTCTTTTTCAGTGTGGTCAGGTTTTAGCCCGTTTATCCTTGTCACCTTTCATTGTCACTCGTCCAGCCGTGTTGGTTGTTGGCTTCTTCGGGAACTTTTTCGAATTGTTGTTTACGCTCTCTGAACTTGTTTCTCCCCGCTTTTGTTTTCTTCCTCCCTCCTTTTTTTTCTCGCTTGTTTGAGCTGCGTTATTGGTTATGTGTGACGATGAGAATAGTTAGGGTATCTGTTGGCTCTTTCTGTGCTTGCACTTTGCTGATCGTTTCGCGTGAGCATCACTGCCTCCGGTTCTGTATTAAAGGCCTACTTGACCGAAAGTTTACTTCGGCTAACTTTTTGCTGGATATAGTGGGCATGTTATGAACAATATTTATATTGAATAATAGGGCTGTGAAGCGTGTAGAATTTTAGTTAGAAGCGTTCAAAAACCTCTGTAGCAGACGACGCAGTCCCCTAGCGGTGTGCTGGACAACTAATAAAGCTGACCGGAAATGACGCACAATTGAGACGCCGGCATCGCCGGCTCGCCAGTTTCAGGTGTTCTGAAGTGATTGCGCACCCCTTGTAAGCTCTTTCTGGCGCGTTTCTGGCTGTTTTCACCGCGACGCTCGATGGTCTCCGAGAAAAATTAACTGCTGGCATCATGTCGACGAAGTGTGTGGCCGCGGAAAGGAATACGAAGAATGCAGAAAGCACAATGTATACCTCTCGGCCACTGCCCTTGACCGCGATCTCGAAAGCTGGTGTCAGCTGTCTGGAGCTCAGGCTTTAACGTGAATTCCCCTCTCTTCTTCAAGAAAGATATTGGTGGGTGACTGACGCTCCTGCCTCGCGCTAACCCCTTTTGTGGGTTGGGCTTTGTCAATAGACCTGTCCCGGTCTACATCATGCAACAGAGCACGTACGCGTTTCTGGCATGCCACGAACCGAGAGGGTTATAATTCGGAGAACGCTTCGAGGCGTTCCTAATCGGGAGAATAAAAACGACGGGGTACCGCTCGCACAAGCTAGCTTAGCCGGTTAAGAAGCTAAAGTGGACGGCTTTCCTCATCGAGCAACGCCCTTTTGACGGCACGTTGTTTACACCAGGCAGAAGTCTAAGGAGAGGTCTGCTTCGTCTGAAAATGAATCCACATATGCACGCGTTTATTGCAGGTACAACTCTGCCCAATGCGCAATAATGCCGTCGTGCGCCGAGTGTATCTGCTGCCTCGAAGATTCGCAGGCCGGGCTGAGAATCCTGAAAGGCCACGCGTTACTGAAAACGTCGAATTTCTTACTGCCTCACGCCATTCATACTTGAGGTCGATTACAGGAAGCTTCAGCGTTACTATTCAAGGCGCGTCTCCAAGACCTCATAAAACTGAACGCATGTTATTTGAATGATAATATTTTAAAAGGAAGACAACACGTTTTTGATTATATGTTCTGCATTATTACTCAGTCGATACAGACACACTGCCTTCGGTAATTTGCGCAGTGGGCGTATACGGTCGACTAGGGTCCGGAAACCATGTCGTTCTGCCCAGCTGTGTGGTTTGAAAAAATTAGAAAAACTTTTCCGCCCCTACAGCACACGGGCTTTAAGTGGTTCTCGGTAAATACAGTAATGAACGCAGCGCATAAGTTTTTGTTAATTCGAATCAGCATGTATTTCGCAACGCGCAGTGGCTTGCCCGACCGAGGCGCGCAAAGATGAACCAGCCCACCATCGGCACCGCATTGATGCCACGGTCCTCGAAGAAAAAAAATATATATTTATTTTGCAGCACAAATTTTGCTTCTGGCACATTCTTTCGCTTAACGCAGCGCTTAATTTTCTTGAGCTCCCTTTTTAGACGTCCAGCTGTTCTTATTAATTTACCTCGCGTTCAAAGCACCTGTTCCCAATTTCTATGCACAGGCAGGAATACCTGTCCACGGGGGAGAAAAATGAGAAAGAAAAGGAGAAGGCAGGTCATTATTTTTTATCAAGACAACAAACATATTACACGCAGAGCAGAGCGCACATGTGCTGTTGGCACGCGCGATCCAGTTCAAAAAAGCCGACTTGATAATACAAGCTCTTCTACTTGGCCTCCATTTGAATATGCTTCCTTCCTCCGCTATGTCCGAACTTTTCACAAGCTGTAATGGAATACTGCCAGGCAAAAAACGCTCACTAGCATTGCGGCGCGATCATCTTCGCTGAGGTTGAGCCAGGAGTTTTCTAGTCTACTACAGCAAATAAAACACGTTTAAAACTTTTTCTATGGCGTTTCATCCGTTTTAAGATGTGTGTTTTCACATATAACCAGTATTTATCGCACAAAGTGCTGCACGCGCTACCGGTACCAGCGCTTTGCTCGAGCTGCAACGAGCAGACGCTCCGAACCTCTCCGTACTCTAGTCTCAAACATGCGTCACTTCCGGCGGGCGGCAATAGCGCCCGTTTTTCCAGTTTCGGTATTGAAAACTCCGATTTTTGCGTTCCTTTGGCACCGTAACTGCTTGAAACTGGAGCGTAAATTTTTGTGGGTAGCATAATAGGGGGGTCATCACAAAATGAACAAGGGAGGGGAAAACCTCAGTTTGCTAGAGCCAACGTTTCGACAAGGGGACTTGTCTTCGTCTGGGCGCCCAGACGCCCAGACGAAGACAAGTCCCCTTGTCGAAACGTTGGCTCTAGCAAACTGAGGTTTTCCCCTCCCTTGTTCATTTTGTGATCACCAAGGACCATCTACCGCACCCTCTCTCTACCATGGATAATAGGGGGGTGTACTATGAAAAAACAACTTTTCTCAAGATGTTTCTCAGCTGTTTTTTCTCAAGATGTACCTCAACCAACTCGCCCAGCAACACATCTGGATTAGAGACTCCTCGTTAAGCGTCCCAGCCATTCTTCTCCCAATTATAGCCTCCCCCTTCCCCCCCCCTCCCCCCCCCCCCCGTGGTGTGCGGCACCTTCTTCCCATCGGAACAGAAACACGTGCTCTGATATCATAAGCCGGGGGAAGTCAACATACATCACGGCCAGCGAGCGAACAGGTGAGTACGACTCCGTCTATCTTCATTGAGCGTTCATATTTTAAAACTGCGCGAACAAAAACAAGTACCGAGCAAGAACACAGTAACAGAAACAAGCGCAGACTTCCAACTTTTATTCGAAAAGATTGCCGCTGTCTTTTTATACCCTTTGTGGATACCATCCCCACACCCCAGAATGTCCCAAACATTCCACGATAATGGACAGGCGCCTTAGCAGCACACAAGTGACTCAGAAACACGCGCAAATTTTTACCTCAATAAAACGAAGATCGCGATCCACGTGCCTTGTCCACGCCAAGTCGAACACGCCAAGAAGCATAGATAATAACAATGAAAAGAAGACATATGATAAGCATGACACCCAACATTAACATGGTATAAGGCAATTAAGAGATCACTAAAACCTGAGCAAGAAATGTGAAACCAACAAGAAAGCGGAAAAACAACTATGAGGGCACTAAATTGGAGCTAAAAATAATCTCATTGCTCAATGAACAAAAGCAATCTAAAACATGAACCAAGTGTAAAGTGACAACCTAAACATAGAAAGCTAAAAGAGTGACGCATAAACCCAACAGGACTAAGAGAAGGCGAAAATCTGACCATGACGGTATGCATTGCTCCCTCCTAGAAATTCGATTTCTTTATCTGAAAGTTAAATTGACGGCGTGCTCACACATCAATCTGCACTCTTAGCAATTAAAAAGGCCTCAATTATTTCTCTTTCTGTCTTTCCTCCCGCTTTTGCAAGGAATTCAGCATCTTCTAAAAACGCTCCACAGTCGCGTTTTACGCACTTCAAGCAGTGAATGGCCATATTGCTTCCTGATTTACTTGACAAGTTGCGCTCATGCTCACTCGCCCTTTCATTAAAGCAAAGCCCTGTTTGGCCGAGAAAACAAAGACCCTAACAATAGCTCCGCCCAACAAGCACATACTACTTAGGAACCTGAATGCTTTGGTAACTTTGGCCGAAAGCTGTGATGGAGGGCTTAAATACTTGCAATAGCACAAATGCAGTGAAGAAATCTTCAGTGCTTGCTATTATTGATGGTGATTATAGTTTGTGAAGGAAGAACGTGCTCAGCGATTTGGTACTGTGTAACCTGAACATGTTCTAGAACGAAAATAGGTGATGTGCGCGAAAGTTCAGCATATCATATCGGTCACTCTTCTTTAAGGAGCAGAGTGAGTCATGCGAAGGACGCTCTTCTATGCATCGTTTCACGTCATGATGCTACATTTGACAGATGGGTTCATTGGGCTGCCGGGCGCGCAGCCGAAGGCGGCGGAAGGTGTCGGAAGGTGTCGTCGCACTCGTCGCCGTCGGCCGCAGGGAACACGCTCTCGCTGCCCAGGCAGGTTGATTAGCACGCTGCGATGAAGAACAGCGCGGCGCTGCCGTAGCCTTCGAACCCTTCGAGAAGTTCGTCGTAGCCCTCCGAGGCGGCGCTGCGTTGTCTGTACGCTTGCAGCGACACCTCGAGGGCGAGCGTGTGCTCGAGCTGACGGAGAATGTCGAAGAGGTTGCCGTATCCACTGCTCACGTTCGCGGCGCACTCCAGCGCCCTCCTGAAAGAGCCCATGGCTCCCGGCGAAGTGATGTAGCGGCGATTTAAGCGTAGTAGACCATCAGTCAGCTTTTTTTTTTCGTGTGTGCGAGTGCACTGCATACGTCTGCTCATCTTTTGCAATCTATGCTTGACTCGCCAGCCTTGATCTGTCTTACTGGCCGCCGAACAATTCGAAAAGGTTGGCGCTGAGGGGAAAAAAAAAGGTACGATTGGCGTTCTTACACCTTTTGTTCATGGAAGAATTAAAATCTTTCCTAGTGGATCTCTGATATACTTATTTGCCGCTACTCCAACAGCTGCGCAGCAATCGAACACCTGAAAATAAGCATATTATTGATCCCTTCGAATACTTTTCAGCGACCAAATGGAATCCTTCGCAGTCGCTTTACTACACTTTTTAATTTATTTTCTCAGGCCCATACGCTAACAAGCATCACTCAGTGAAAGAGAATGAAGTCCAGCTGATTCTTTACTCAATTCCGGTGCAATATATTTCATGATGATGATAAAGCCTGAGGACATCATTTTCATTGTCATCAAATAACGGTGAGCAGAAATTGTCGGGATCCATCTCACCTTCTACTTAAGAGGGCTGCCTTCGCGGGACAGTGGGCCCTTGGGGTTGTCATACTATTTCCATGGAGAGAAGGAACGGATGGAAGACGGGGAGAGAGAGGGGGGAGAAACATCGCGCGGAAAGAGAACCCGTTTTCTACGCGTGACATTTCTAAACGAGCCGATTTATATAAGCTTGCATTTCTGAGCCTATTAAGACGGTATGCTTCGCTAGTATCAGGAATCCTCTTATATACTGTTCTTATCGTAGGAAAGAGGTGGGAAGCGTTACAACCATACGTGATTCTTGCGCTGCGAGCACACGCCAGGGGGTCGACAAATCGAAATGTTACGCAGCTGTTCTGCGTCAAAAGCCAAAGGAACATTCACTAAAATGATCAGTGGTGGTAGAAAGGACTATAGGCTTTCACTTCTCGATTCATGGTGAGCACGCGTTTCAGCAGAGTTGCTTCACAGCAGCCTACCTGTCGCTGAACAGTCGGCTGAGTGCCAAGGCGACGCTGTATCCGAGGCCTCCGTGGTTCATGGCCGGCGCGGCGCTCTCGTCCAGCCAGGGAAAGGAGAATGCATACGGGAGCAGCGCCACGTCTTGGCCGGGAAGAAGCGTGAACCACTCGGCGAACTCGATTCGCGCCGAGGCCGTGCGTTCGCTGGCGTCCACGTGGTCCAGGTTGACCGCCTTCCAGTTGTCCACCAACGAAGCGTTCATGTCAGGGAAAGTCGGCTCTTCCTGCTGGGTCTGCATAACGAGAAAGAAAAGGTTGCAAAGTTGGAATTAGTTCAATTCTAAAATAGGAATACTTGCAGTACTAGGAAGAGAGGAAAATACTTTCGGCAGTGTTTGTTCGGGCTATAAAGGGGAATATCAAAGCAACCAATCATCACAAAACAACTACACTGCCGGGGAAAAGCATTTGCCATCGACCTACAATTCACGCTTAACTGCACTAGCTGGAGACAATTTATCCCAGAAAACTTCTTTGCTTCACCTTAATACATACGCCTTGTCTTGAAGTAGACTTTATTACCTCTTGGGGCCGTCCGCTGTCATCCCTTTTCATTGCAAGCCCTCTGTTTTTCTCCTTTAGTGCAGAGGGACGCGCAATTGAATACGATCTCATTATTGGAAAACATCGCGACAGTCAGACTTCTGTGTTGAAAGAGCTTGGCATCGTCGCGGACATTTGAAGCATATCTGACATCCTAGCATCAGTTGCAGCGTCACGAAGATTCGAAAGAAGACTTTTGAACCTTCACGTTACGGCGGCGTTGCTAGAGGCATCAACGCAGCTCTTCATTCCCAAGGCGACGCCGCAGTGGCCCAGTGGTTATGGTGCTCGGGTGCTGATCCGGTAGACACGGGTTCAATCTCGGCCGCGGCGGTCGCATCTCGTTGGAGGTGAAAGGCTAGAGGCGCGCGTGTACTGTGTGATGTCAGGGCAAGTTAAAAAATCCCAGGTGGCCGAAATTTCCGGAGCCCTTCACTACGGCGTCCCTCATAGCCTGACTTGCTTTGGGACGTTAAACCCCAATAAACCAATCCCCTTGCCGTCTAACCTTGAGCGACTGCTGATCGAAGCGCGGGTCGAAGTGCCGAAGGACGACGTCAGAGCTGTTCCAGTCCTGGACGAGTACGCGGTGAGGGTCCCAATGTAGCCACTTCTGGAGGCGGGCAGCGAAGGTCCTGCGGGTGTCCACGACCAGAAGCTGCGCGGCGCGCTTGGCCCTGCCGGAGAGGACTTCGTCGTAGTATGCGCCGAAGACCTCGGCGCCGCTCAGCATGTAAACCTTGCTAAGGCAGAGGGCGCCGTGGTACAGTTCGGCTCTCATTTCGCTGCGTGAAAACCATGAGCACGTCGAAATTTTACGCTAGAATACGAATGCGAAAAATGAGAAATGAACGGGAGGGAAGCGGCATGCCATTGTACCCCGGATGCTATCGTACCGCTACCTGTGCTGAGAACACATTGCAGTTCGGTACTGGGTTCGGCTTTGACTATTATAAGCTGGACGCCCCACTACAGCTGTAGTGTAGATTGTATCGTTCACGCGTGCTCTTATTCGACTTAGGTTATGGATATCACACACGCCACACCTGCATAATCTTATGGTGTAAATAGATTAGTTGTACATTGTACCTTTCTCCTCTTACCTTCATTACTGTCCCCTCAACTCTTTCAGTTCATGTCTGCAGTCTGCCTGCTGTCCCTTTACTTCCGCTGCCCTAGATTAGGTACTTCTCATAGGAATGGCATATGCCGGGGATAGCAAAAATCTTTTCATTATTATTTTATTTTAAAATAAACAAATACAACGTTCGGTGCGTCAGCCGCCGCGGTGACTCAGTGGTTATGGTGCTCGGCTGCTGACCCGAAAGACGCGGGTTCGATCCCGGCCGCGGCGGTTGAATTTCTTTGGAGGAGAAATTCTAGAGGCCCGTGCACTGTGCGATGTCAGTGCACGTTAAAGAACCCCAGGTGGTCGAAATTTCCGGAGCCCTCCACTACGGCGTCTCTCATAGCCTTAGTCGCTTTGGGACGTTAAACCCCATAAACCAAACCAAACCAAACCAAACCGTTCGGTGCGTCAAGATCACGAGCACGCACAAATTTACCTACTCTACGAAGCTAATAAAACATGAAAAAGCAGGTGAAAAGCTCCAACCCGCTGGCCCTCACGCAGGCCCTCAGAGAGGCGTGGTACATTTCGGATCTCAGCTCGCTGCCTCAAGACAACGCGCATGCCGAAATTCAGCGATAGTGCACAAAACTTAACAAAAAATAAGAAATATGCGGGTGGGGAGCCTCAACCCGTTGGCCCGTAGGCTTCCGTTCCACTTCATGCTAGGGACAGAGCCATGGTACAGTTCGGCTCTTAGTTCGGTGCCTGAAGACAACGCGCATGCCGAAATTTAGCGATAGTGTACAAAGTTGAACGGAAGAAAAGAAAGATGCGGTAGGGGAGCTGTAGTGTTTCGGCGAACTCACGGCCACGTGCTGGTGTTCGGGCACCGCCCCCTCGCCTGTCTGTATCTCGATATGAGCACATGTGTGCCGGTTTGCACGCGCAGTCGTCGACCAGCGGGACGCGCGGTCTGACGGCCGGCTGACATTAAACCCGAGTTCTTGTTGCACCTCGGCTACAGTGTCGTACAGTATCGTGGGTCCGAAGACGTACAAGTTATTGAAGAGTTTGACTGCCCCGAACGCTCCTGCTAGTCAGTCTGTCAGAACTGCAGAAAGCATTAGGAGAGCATCCGTCACCGAAGCCATGGGTTATTGTTTAAAGAGCTAAGTTTCACCGAAGAACGCAACAACAAACGGAGAGCATCGCGCAGTTCGTGGCAGGCCTCAAGCAATCTGCAGAAACATGCAACTTTGGAGCCAACTTAGAAGAAATTCTGAGAGACAGATTTGTATGTGGTATTGCTAGCGCTGGCATCCAGAAGAGGCTTTTTGTTGAGGATGCATCTCTGACTTTCAAAACGGCGGTTTAGATAGCCTTATCAGTTGAGGCGGCTTCCAAAAACGTCACAGAGTGCCGACCTAGCAGTGCAACCCAGGAGGATCTTCAGAAGTTTTCTGCAGAAGAGTCCTTTGCACGGAACGGTTCACCGTGCACGCGATGGGGCTTGCGTCATCGCAACCGGGCTTGCCGGTTCCGAACAGCGACTTGCTTTAAATGCCACCAGGTAGGGCATATTCAAAAAGTGTGCCGCTCCCAGCTTTCATCTGATTCGCGCTCTTCGAAAGCGAGCGGGACAGACACACGAAACGGAAACTCCCGTAGGCAAAGCTTCTGCGTGTTCGAGACCGAGGAAGACATCGAGCCACTGTTGCAAACAACGCTCGAGAAACCACGTCAAGGGCCGATACCCTTTACGATGTGTATTCAGGGAGTGCCGCTTGACATGGAGCTGGAGACTGGAGCAGCAGTGTCAGTGATGCCGTACAGTTTATTCCCCTCACGCTCTCCACAGATGAAGTTACGCCCCGCATCGGTGTTGCTTCGTACTTACACAGGGAGTGCGTGCGCCCGAAACCGGGGGCAACCGTAAACATGAAGCATGAGAACCAGTCTCTCCAACTACCTCTGCACATTCTCTGCCAGGAGGGTCCTGCTCTCATAGGACGAGACTGGTTATATCAGCTCAGGCTCAGTTGGAGTAGCGTTAATCACGTGGGTGCGCAAGACCACCGGGACTTGGAACAAGTCTTAAACCGACATCCGCAGTTGTTCAACGATAAAATCGGCGAAATTCAAGGTGAGCAAGCTCAACTTTCCCTGAAGGCAGAACAACGCCCAAAGTTTTGTAAAGCTAGAAGCATTCCGTTCGCACTGAAAGAAGCGGTGGAGAAAGAACTGGAAAAACTAGTTAGTCTGGGCGTGATCGAGCCCATTTCGAACAGTGCTTTCGCCTCACCAATTGTACCTGTGGTAAAAAAAGATGGCAGCGTACGGATCTGCGGGGATTATAAGGGCTCTTTGAACCCATGCTTAAACATCGACAACTACCCTTTACCCAAGATCGAAGAAATCTTGGCCACACTTTCGGGAGGGCACGGTGTTCTCGAAGATTGACCTGCGTAGAGCGTATCAGCAAGTGGTAATGGATAAGGTTTCTCGCGAGTATCTCACCCTCAATACGCCCAAAGCACTGTATGCAGTGAATCGCTTAGCTTTCAGGGCGGCGTGTGCGCCTGCGATTTTTCAAAAGATAATCGACAACATGTTAAAATGATTGAAAGGTGTGATATGCTACCTAGATGATATTCTCGTCACGGACCGGAACGAAAAGGCGCACCTATGAACCTGGATGTATTACTGAACCGGTCACACGATGTATGATTGTAAAAACCATTCGATTTAATTTGACAGCTCTGTCAGTTTCATTGACCCAATCACTCGGACTTATAACAGCATGTTTTCTTCCAGTCCCGCCTAACTTCAGGTTCAAGTTTGTAATCATTGTCCACCCAAACGGATGCGGATACAGCGCAGTAGGGTCTAACGGGATTAGAAGGTTAAAATTTCTGGCTATCCTACAACGATTAATCTGCTGCCCTAACCGTGTACTTTTTCGCAACGACGCTGAAACGAATACTTGATATTAGCTAGCCCAGGAACAGCTGTATTTCGCAGCATCGCGTCTGTTTCGCAATAAATGAACGTCATGCGTCAGTTTTAGCTGGAACGAACATTAATCTCCAGTTCACGCTAGGCATGCACAGCGCGGCCCCTCACCGGGTGTAGAAGTTGAGCAGTAGCTTGTGGTTGGCGAAGAGTGCCGCCATCTCCACGACACACCAGGAGAAGAAGAGGTGCATCTGGTCCTCCCCATGTGAACTCCACAGGAAGAGGAACGTGCGCACGAAACCTGGCTTCTCCGACACGAAGACGATGTCTTTCTCCGAGTGCTCCACATAGTACTCCAATTCCTGGAGCCAGCGTTGCTTCGTGAGCCCCGGCACCTTTCGGAACATGAAGTCAGTGTCCAGACCACTTTGATAATGATGTGTGCTCTCGAAGGCATATCGCAGCTCAGTCAGGTGGGTTGGCCGAGCCTTTTCGTGATTGCGAAGGTCACGGTGGTGTTGTCTTTCTCGTCGTGCTCGTATTCACGGTAGGCAAGGAACTCCCGCCTGCGAAGAATATGCTCCCGTCAGACGCACCGAAATGCTTTCTTCTCCTACTGTTTCTCCAAACAATCGCTCACCTGAGCTCCTCAAAGTAGATCTTCGCTTCGTGGTCACTGCCCTCCAAGCCCTTGTGCTTTCGGAGGATGCGCTCAAAATCACTCAGTGGCTCCAATACGACCGTGGTGACGTTCGGGTCCTGTTGCACCACAACATGGAGCAGGGGGCTCCAGTGCAGCCTGATGGACACGTGAAACCACGTGCGAAGCAGGTCCGGCCTGTTGGAGTCTTTGGGTAGGCGGGGCCACACAATGCCCGCGTCCAAGAGCGCTCTTTTGACCTGTGATCACCGTAAGAACGGGAAGGACCTCTCTCAA
Organism: Amblyomma mixtum; assembly: GCF_055824585.1. NCBI lineage: Eukaryota > Metazoa > Arthropoda > Arachnida > Ixodida > Ixodidae > Amblyomma > Amblyomma mixtum. The sequence goes on from NC_143019.1 coordinate 92,910,173, forward strand.
AAGTTTGTTTTTGAAAGCTCGAATTGTTTGGATTGTGAGTGATCTCACTCGCAAGCTAAAGCCAATCTCAAGGGGTTGTCGGAAGTGCGACATATCCAAAGATTTGTGGCGGCTAAACCTCCACATATAAATATCAGTGCCCCAGCAGAAAGGTTTCTTGGTTGCTTGGGGTTTAACGTCCCAAAGCAACTCAGGCTATGAGAGACGCCGTAGTGAAGGGCTCCGGAAATTTCGATAACCTGAGGTTCTTTAACGTACACTCACATCGCACAGCAGAAAGGTAAAATATAGCCATCAGCAGACTGCAGCAAGGTATAGCCAGGAGATTTTTTGTGTAATGAAGGAGCAATGGACAAGGAAAGCTACTATCTATGGGAAACTTCACTACACCTCACAATTTCGGTATGAAAATGCTAATGGACAAATATAAGCGAAAGAAAGACATTGTATCTCCACTCCATTGTATCTCCACAAGGGAGCATGCATCTAATTGTGCATTGGTGTTGTGCATCATTATCATCAAAATCAGCCTGACTATGCCCACTGCAGAGTAAAAGGCCTCTCTAGCTGCGGCCATCTTACCCCCGGAAGCTTCTTAATCTCATCTGCCAACCTATCTTTCTGCCGCCTCCTGCTACGCCTGCCTTCCCTAAGAATCCACTCCGTTACCCTTAAGGACCAGTGGTTTTCTTTCCTTCGCATTACATGCCCTGCCTAAGCCCAGTTCTTTCTCTTTATTTCGACTAGGATGTCATTAACTCGCATTTCTTCGCTCACACACTCAGCCCTGTTCCGGGCAGAGTGGGTGAATATTTCACTGAAACAAGAAGGCAACGTATGACCTGCGTTCCTTCGCCCCTCCTGGATTGCTCTGCGCCCAGATTCTATTTGCCAGTGCATTTCAGCAGAAATTTGGGGGCGCTCCCCTCCCCAGAAATCCTCGTCCATGCAGGCAGCTCACCTTCTTCAGCTCGTCAGCCGTGCCCCGAAGCACGTCGTCGAAGCTGCGGTAGAAGGCGGCCGCCCTCTGCAGCGATGTCTGTCCCGTGGTGGGCACGGGCACTGATCGCAGCAGGGACGACAGCTCTCGCTGAACGTCCAGGAAGGGCACCTCGCGCACGGTGAGCTGGTTGCGACGCCGCCAGCCATCGCACACGAATCGCGTGAAGCTCTCGCACGGGTTAAGCGAGGTGTTCAGCGTGTACCGAAGACGGCGTGCGTAGTCGAGGCACCGCTCGGTACGACACACGCGGATGCTGCCGTGCCACTTGGAGACTTTAGGGTGTACGAAGAACAGCAGCAGGAAGAGGGATGCGATGAGCACCCCTACCAGGAGAACCACGCCGAAGATGGGCAGCATCGGTGGCTGGCTCTTGAAGAGCGCCTGCGATGACATCGTTGGTGTTCAGGGAGGGTGTTCTGGACAGAGGAGTCGTCCAGATGAGGCGTGATTCGAAACGAGTGTGTGAGTCCAAAGGAGTCGTGAGCTGAAACCACTAAATGAGCCTAGATGATTTGTGAATCTGAGAGATACATGATGGTTTGGGATTTGGTTTATTGGGTTTAAGGACCCGAAGCGACCCAAGCTATGAGGTACGCCGTAGTTAAAGGCTGCGGAACCTTCGACCACCTGGGGCTCTGTAACGTCTACAGAAATCGCAAAGTACATGGGCCTCTAGAATTTTGCCCTCATCAAAATTAGACCTCCGCGGCCGGAATCGAACCCGCTTCGAGTGAGATATGAGTCGCTATGAGTGGTTGACCAGAGAGGACTGGTGAGTGAGTGAACCTAAGTGATTTGCGAGCCTAAACGAGTTTGAATTCATGAGTTATAGTGAGCCCGGACCTCTTGAGTGTGAGTTCTAGTCGGCCAAACTTTTGTGAGTGAACAGAGAAAAGCATTCAAATTTCTTTCTGACCGTCAGAGTGGAAATTAAACCGTATATAGCATTTGAAGTTGGTTCCAGAAAATTTTACCTAAGCACCTCTATGTAACTGCCTCCAACACAGTGCGCAAGGTTGGCCCAGTGACACTGCTCCTAAATGATGGTCATAAATCAGTGTACGGTGTGAAAGTAAACGAGGAACTTTTCCAAAGACGAATATGAAATTTGCATTGTGCTTAAACTGTACTTTTGTGACCCACGCAACGTAGACAGCGCAATGAACAGTGCGCTGCGCTCCCAAGAAGCACAGCTAATCGGCCCAGTATTGTAAATGTATTGGCCAATCCCGGTCCTACAAGTGACCAGAGTGAAATCATTAATTTCCAATATATGGCCGATTACTTGTGTTGCTTGGGGCAGTAATCGCTAACCGTCCGACAGCGGCTTAGCCTAAGAAGAGAGTCACCTTTACGCCTTTGTTGGCGGAGGAGCCCTGCGTTGTGCTGGATACGAACTGCGGTGTCCTTGTCACGCTGCGCGTTGTCTGCACGTACGCCGGCTGGATGCTTTCCCGATGGTTAGCTTGATGAAGCGGCGAGTCCGACCTGGTCGACTTTGAGGAGGCCTGCGAGTGTGCCGACTGGGCCTCGCTGCCACCGAACAGGGACCGTGTGTATCTCGGCGGGCTTCTCATCCGAATGTGCTCGAACTTGTGCGGCTGGGGCTGGCGTCGACCACATCTCCGCTCGGGTGATTCCCCCGGTAAGGCCGTTGACATGCGTCGAGGTGAGTGTCTTCCGTAACTCGGCACGGACGTTCCACTGTGTTCGGGAGTCCCGCGGGGACTGGATAAGGAGGAGGACAGCGACTTCCCGGATAGGGACATTCTTCTTTGGGGTTTCTCATCTTCGCACACTGTGCGCCTGTCCCGAAGATGCTGTCGCAGGCAACTTTTTTGTGACGAATGCCGCGAGCAAGAGAGACTGCTGGTAGGTCGAACGATCATCTTGTTTTCATTGCGTTCATGCGCAGTGTCTTTAGGGAAGAAACGCCCAGACATTGCTGGAGAAAATGAGCTCGGAGACGTGTGGCAACGTTGCACATCTCTGCTAATGGCGTCACTTCCAGGGCTTGAGCTCGGACGTTCGGAACGTTCGCGTCGCCGTTGAAATTCTTGCTCTTGCTGGTCGCGCTCTGATAAGGATGGCGTCCGACTCCCACTTACCACCACTGACGTCAAACTTGAAGACGCTGAGCTAGCCCCTGGTGAAGCTCGACCCTTACAATGGGGTCCACCTTTGATTCGTCGTTCTGATTCAGCCGTAACCTCAACAGCAGTCGCTTGCGGGGTGGCCGACCCTGGGCGGGGGTAGTTTGACATCTGCGTTCCGGTTGACTGGAAGTCTTTCCCTGTAAGGTATTTCCCCTCTCCGGCAAAGCGTGGTATCGTTATTCTTAAAACCTGCAAATATGCAAAAAGAAGTAGAAAATGCTTTCAGAAAGCGCGTACTGCTTTATGGATTTTGCTACAATTCGGCAATGCAGACATTAAAAATCTGAAATGCTTTTTTTAGACAGGGTGAACAATTATAGAGCCGTTTCTTCAGTGCAAATGTAGCAGACAGACCGGTCAGAAATAAATGAGCACAAGTGTTAATTTGATAAAGAGAATTAGGAACACAGAGGGAGGCGCCCGATTGAGAAGGTATGACCCCTGAATTTGCTGTCGAGGAGGTGGTACGCGATAGCAGAGGAGACCTATCAGCTCTACTTGATATCAAATAACAAGGGACCATCAAATAAAAACACACAGGTTTCTGTGTAACTTCGAAGTCTATATTTTACACACATAAAACAATTTACCAAGCAGTAAGCTCTATTAATATAACTTTCCTTTACAAAGGGCATTTAAGTTCGTGTTCTTAACGCCTCTCCTATAGGGTATCGTGTAGCGCTTTTCTGCGTTTAAATTTTCTGGCTTCCAACCATGAACTCGTCGAAGAAGAAGCGTAAAAACAGCTGCCCAATGGACACTAAAACTCTCGTCACCCTGCGAGCTTTAAGGAAATCCACTGGACGTCCAAAGGAGTTCCAGTGCTCATTTGAAGAGAGCACAAACCTCCAAATCAGGGGTGCGCTGTCCCGAAGGTGGCGTCGCGGTGTGGTATGGTTCGAGTTGCTTGACGGCTTGTTGTGCCCACGTACCCCGGACTTCATCTTTCTTCATTTCGCGCGCATGAGTTACCGAAGGCAGTGGGGATGGCCCGAGGCGCGGAGTTCCCGGAGGTGTCCGATGAGCATTATTTTTGAGGATGCTGCCGACGCTGCACTGGTCCTTCGCTGGTCGTCCGGGAACATCGTGCTGAGAATAGTCGGGTTGTTGTTCGGTCGTTGAGTTTGGAGGCTTGATCGCTGTCTTAGGGAGGTCGGGATCGGACCTCGGTTCAGTTGACTTCCGTTCCGCTCCCATGGAGCCTGCGTTTGCATGCATCGTACAATTCTTCACGTCTACCGTAGCGAAAGCATGACAATACAATACAAACTGACCAAGGTTTGAAGGGAAGTCGCCCTATGCTGGCTGTAGCGGACTGAGGCGGAGGAGGCATTCAAATTTCTGATAAATCAGTTTTCGTTCTTATCACTCACGGGTAGGTACACGTCGCAGTGGGGCTCTTGAACATGCTTTATCATTAATAAATATTAAGTGAACAAATAGGGATCCAATAACCAAATGCTAGGGGGCCGTGTTTGCACAAGTGCTACACCTGGAGACCCCTGCACTATGCACACTTCCAGTTAGCGGCCACCATACGATTTCAACCAAACACGACTGACTCATTTCCAGACATGCGCCCTTATCTGCAGTAGTTTCTATCTCCGCACATTCTGTAATTGTCCCATTATTTTGTCCGGCACTTTCACGGAACCCTATCAAAAGGTGTCAGTTACCGTCCAGGCCCTTTTACCGAAATTTCCTTTTGGTTCTACGGAAGGGTTATGCTCCGAAAGAAAACAATACTAACATCGGCATTGAAGTAGGGCCATCGCGGCCAACATTCTGTGAACTCGTGCTCATTTGACAGCACAATAGCCAATGGCAGCGCCGAACGGTTGCGTACGACGAAAAGGCACAACAAAGTACATGGACCGTGACGGGCGACGCGAATTGTGTAAATAGAATAACGGAAATTTTCAAGGAAAGAGCACTGCAGCTAGCGTTTGTTTACATTTCGATACACCTGATAAATGCTGACTACTGAACATTTTAAGTCAATCACCTGCAAGTAGTTCGATGCTGTTCCTCAAGCTGCATTTTAGGATGTGTAGGCCTCGAGATCAGCCATGGACGACAACCGTAAGGCAAATGTCTAGAAATTTCATGCCTCTACTGTATCTGTATGCATATCTCGTGAAAGGAGGATTCGTCTCTAAACGAAAAATATTTCTCGTTGCGCAGTTTGCCGGCTTCTTTCTGCTGAATGAAAAGTAAATCTTGAAGAAACGAAGGGTGATAGGAACTACTCAAAGCGCTTTCAAATCGACTAGCACATACCCTGACCGTCAGTCGGCGACTCCTGCTGAGGGCTCTCCTCGGTGCTCTCACTTTCAGGGGTTGTGTGCCCCTCGGAGTCTTCGACTGCCTCGACGGGGCCTTTGGCAGCAATGGGCCCAGGACCTTCTCGCACGGTGGCGCTTACTGGTGTGTCGCGAGGATTGAGATCTGCCGCATCCGTCGGTGCTCTCCTGCATCCCGGCTGGTTGTCGGCCTCGCCAGCAGGAGACGCCGTCGCTGCGGGGCTGTCGAAGAGGTGCCCCGCGATGGATGCCTCGCGGGTGTCGCTGGGTGAGGGGGATTTCATCTTCGAAGCCATCACACGTGCGATGACCACGGTGTCTTTCTTCTTCTGCAAGCAATGGCGCTTGCGGAAGAACGAGCCCACGTGGACTTCTTTTTCTTCACTGCTTGAACTCTTAGCACCCGCCCGTCTGAGCACGCAGAGACCGTTCTAGTGCTCCGTCTCATCTAATATGGCTCACAGGGGCCAGCAATCCCGGTGGTAGCGCTAAAATCACTGGAACCATCATCACAAGCCTTAGATTGTTTGTAATGCGAATAACCGTTTTTATGGGGCGGTTGTTATCCCGCGTCATGCTCCACTGCCAGATGGTACCAACAGATGGCGATTTTGTGCTGAACAGTGCGTTGCCTTAAACGTGTTACCGTAGCAGTTGTTGCCTTAACAATGTTCCCTTAACAGTTGAACAATGCGCTGTAATTTAACTCCTGCTTTTGCTAGATGTAAATTACGACGAATGTAGCCAAGAGTTTTTTGCAGTTGTTTATTTTCCGCATTATGTGGGCAGACTAGTTAAGGGTAGCCGAGATGTCAACTGGAATCGTTCAGAAAATAATTTTGGTAGTGTATTTTTGTCATCTGTGCAAGGAAACACGCGCCGCTTGGTTAGTTAAACCATCAGCCATCTGCGACAACAGTCGTGCAACCCTTGTAGATCGCCTTTAACAACATTATTATCTGCAGCGGTGTTAATAGAACAGTAAATGACACAATCGTCGGAGAATAAGACAATGTTTGATGAAATATCATTAGGTAAGATATTGCTCTAAGTTCAGAAAAGGAGAAGGTTAAGAACTGTGTTTTGCGGCCCACCAGAGAGTTTGTTAGAGAGCGAAGAAGATTTGTTGTTGGCTTCTACTAGTTGCTGACGGTTGGTGAGGAAATCCTGTAACCATTTGAAAACGAGCGGATTAAGATTTTGCTGGGAAAGTTTTAGTAGTAGGCTTTTTTGAGGAACATTGTCAAAAACCTTCCCGAAGTCGATAAAGAGAGCGCCAACAGGTATGTGAAGGTCTACTTTAGTACTTATGTACTGAAGAAATAGAGCAAGTTGGGTATCGCATTAAAGATCTTTTTGAAATCTGTGCTTGTTAGGGTGAAAGAAATTACGCACTCCATAACAACCTCACCCCCTTTCCAATCATGAGGGACGATGCCGGATGACGATGACTGCTGAAAAATGTGGGACAAAACTCTGTTGATTTCCTTGGTGTTTTTGAGCACTTTAGCATCGATGCCGTCGACGCCAGCTGTTGAAGCCAATTTTAAAGATTCGATTAGTTTCGAGATTCCTTTAGATTGAAAATATGATAATTGGCATGATGGGATTGATATACTAGGAAACATGCGGGAGGTTATCTTCTGGTTCTCTGCCCTATTCCGCATATATGGGTATCAGCCCATTAAGCTGCGGCATCATACCCTTAAGGCGGAGTTTAAGTGCCCCCTATTATATTTTTGCCCGTCCTGTTTGTTAATATGCTGCCATTCTTGGCTTCTTGTGATTGTGTTCTGTTTTTATGGTTTTCAGCTGCTACCTCCCGGACGTCGTCTTCCATCTGTCCACCTTGCCTGGGGTCTCTGTCCTCACTTCTGTCTGTTCGTGCTTTGTATGCTTGTGTTTTATATTTGTTAGTGCGGCGATGATTGGGCTTCGTGGACTTGGAGCTCGTCCCTTGCTTCGTTTTTTATCCGTTTTTTGATACATTTTTACTTTAGAATGTGTTTTTTTTTGTGGTTTAGCTCCTTCTTATTAGATCCTTCTTATCGGCTATAAGCCCGGCAAAGCACTGTTGGTCTGGGCTTCCTCAGTTTTTCATTTCTATTACCTTTTTCATTCTTTTTATAGAACCACTCAACTAGACAAGTAATGCATGAACTGGAGATGCGATGGGCTAATTTATATCTTCTACTATGTAAAGTGAGATTTTGAAATAAGCGACTTTTGTTCATTCATTTGCAGTCCGAAAGATATACAGGGTGTTTCACCAAAGATTTTGCACAATTTTTAAAATAGGCTTTTCGAGTTAGAAGACCGTTTTTTTGAAGTGCTGTAGTACATCAGAATACAGCTAAAACGAGCTGAGTAGCATGCTGGTTAAGTAATATTGAATAGTTAGCTTCTAACTATTACAGGTAGGCCCCTTAATTAGTGTGAGGCGTGTAGCCCGCCTTAAATAGTATCCATATAAGTTTTTAGAATTTCGAAAACACGATTACCGCCGGCGCTGTGGCCCAAAAAATTGCGGCTATTTCGACGAGTGACGTGCACTGGAGAGGTTGCTTTGCCTGGAAGCTTCTCGAAAGCGCATGTATTTTGGCGCGTTCTAGCATAAGTTTGTTAGGCCACATCGCCGAAGATAGCCGCTCATTCGAAATTCTAAAAAACTGATATGGATATTACTTACGGCGGGCAGTTGTGGCGTCGGCACTATATGTGCAGTTTGCCGTTGCGAAACAAGAGCAAATAGAAGCTGGCAGGAATTTCTCATCGCACATCTTTATTCAGAAAAATGGGCGTAACTTTAAAGGGCGAAGATTAAAGCAAAGGCACAACAGAGTTTCAAGCCAGGCACCAGACCACCTAAATCGCAGAAAGATGAAGTTGTGCAGAACTTTATTTCCACCAGTACATCCTACAGGTGAATACCAACTTTTACCTCCCGATTCTTGGCCGATCCCCTAGAGTGGGTATGTGCCATCCTGTCAAAGGCTACAACTACAACAACAACAACCAGTACATCCAGAGCCTATCCCTGTGAGGAAAAAGGATGAAGAATGACAATAAAACGAATCCGCACCAGCACTGCGTAGGTACTTTATGTTGCTCTCAATTTACCTCAACCTGCATTAAAATTCTTCACAGTGATTCAACATAACCGTTGTCACACTGAGGTGCCAAAAAGGCCAAACATGTTGTAAGGAGCCACTTGAGAGGCATATACTTTAGTTCTAGTTTAGTTTAATTATAGTTGCGGCACGTAGATTTGTGGTATTGGGTTGTGACAACGCAGGCTGGCTCATATGGACTTGAAGTATGAAGTAATCGTGCGACATAGTTCACCATACTATACAATAGCCCATTTTTAGCGCTTTCTAGGAAAGTTACCCGCTTTTACAACGCAGGCAACTTGGAGTAGATAATAGGGCTTGTACGGTCTGGTATGTGAGATCCATGTGCTTTTACACTTAGGACAACCACGTATAAAAACAACTACAAATGAGTTTTTGCCGCATAAGGTTGATTTACGCCCTTCGTGGATCGACGACTTACCAATACGTGGGGTTCGCCAAAGACCATTTTGCGATACATCTCAACCCTGAGAAAGCTGAGTACCAGGCCGAGAGAATGCTCGTGCAGAATGGAAACCAGTGGGTACGCGACCGCTTGGTTTATTCCTCCACTATATTCACAGTGGTAGATACAACCTGCTTCTCTAGACTTTGTGCTTAGTGCTAGACTTCGTGTGCGCTATTAAGCTAAACTATTAAGCTGCAGCCTCTGCCGGCGTTAAGCTTAAACTAGTGAGAAAGAAGAACGATTCTGCGCTGTTTTGTGGATAAGGCCGGTACATTTCTCCAAAGTATAGAGTTTTGTTAGAATGTGTACAGGATTAAAATGATTTTTGGAATGGTGCAAAGATTTAAAGGTGCTCCTTCCACGATCACCCACGTTGATGCAAGTGGCATTTTACATGTCAAGGCTCAAAGTACAAGGTAGTAGCAAAAGGCACGACTACTCTCCGTGGTACCTTTCCGTCAATTACTTTAAGCTCCAGCTTTATGATAATGCTTCCCCCGGAACCCAAATACTTTGGCATCTGGGAAGCCTCCCGCCGAGTTATATAGGAACTTACGTGGATCGGAGTTGGGCTCGTTTGTTGTCCGTACTAGGGCGCTATCTGATCGCCTTCGAACCTTTGAACTCTTCGAACGAACCTCTACGTTCTTGACCAAAGAAAACAATCCTGGCAAATGCTTTCGTAATAGTTCCTCTTGCGATGGTCCAAGAATTTCACCTCTAACGCCGCAATGCGAACGTTTCCCTTTGTCCCTCTTAATCCTTACTTCGCATTCCGAAAACCTATATGCAAGTTTTTCCAGACGACTCGCTTGGGTCCAGTACTCTAATTTATTACAATTAAAAGCACAGGTAACCTCGTGACGTACCGCTGAAATGCACCAAGAGAGGACCGTCATGATGTTCAGTCTGAGCCGTCGCATCTGTAAGATGCACTACTTGTCTGGAACTAAGATCCGACTGCGAGCTTTTAACCCCAGCAGCTTTGGTATACACTTTTGGAGCGTGAAGTACCGGGGCGGCTGGCCGCAGAATTGCCTTCCATTGCATGCCAGTTAATGGATTTAAGGCTTACTTATTTCAATTGCGGGGCCTCAAAAGGATCCCGCATTGTTATTTTTGTAACTATCTCCCCATGCCGGGAGTGGGCAATTTGCGCGCTTGCTGCATTTCCTTGGATGTTGTCAGGCTCCGATTCCAGAATTGAACCCTCTGTCAATGCCGACAAGGCTTTAGTGCAGGTGAGACAGAAAGGGAGTTTAGTTCGCCACAGCGTATGAAAGCCTCCGTCTTTTCTTTATTTTTTAAAATATAATTAGATCGATGACGTAGCTCTTCTGTGTAACATTACGATAGACCTTGTGGCGCTCCGCGGCATCTTTTTAGCCCTTTAAACTGCAAGCGCTGTCTCCCAGTAATCTAGGTGCTTACGGGTACAGCACAACTACGCATGACCCAAATTTTTCTCTTGAGATGGCAGGTGATCGCTGCGGTGATCACTTAATAAGGATGGCGAAAGTGGCGAGCTAGTTGATTCTCAGGCCAGCGCTGCTGGGGCGCGGTCAAGCCTTCGGCGGCCACCCCGAGCCGTCGCAACGAGCAAGAACGACGAGGCTGCACCTTACCAGGATGAAGACCGAAGATGGAATCGCTGCTTGGCGTCAGTGGCTGCTACAATTCGTCCCACTCGCGCCTCAGTGTGTTTTTGTTCAGCTGCGTTCAGGTGTTGGCGCCCGTTTTCTTGTAACCTTAACATTGCGCTCTCGAGAGACTTGACCGCATGTTAAGCTCTGCCGCTACGTTCCATGTTGTGCCCGTTCGAAAGAGTTGATTTGGTCCAGAATAAACTGGCGTCTTTTATGCTGACGGTGGGTGTGCCACTTGTCGGGCGAGACTATGGATCGCGGACTCAGTTCGCCGGAAGGCTAGACCTTCAGCCTAGAAGTTTCTATTCAAGAGCGGACGTTGGAACAAGCAAATCAACAATCCTCTATGTTTTCGTTTGTTTCTAAGACAGTTGGCTTCTTTCGTGCAGAGGAAGCTTGTAGCACCACAGTGGCCCAGGGCCCGTCTTAGTGTTCTTGAATTATTACCGTTACTTATTCCGTCCGGCAGGCATTGCGTTTGTGGGGCTAATGACAGGAAAGAAGCATAGAAAGCAGTGACTGATAGGTGTTTTCAAAGTAAACCCATACAAAACAGAACGTAAGGCACCACTAACAGGTATATGCAGGTGTTTCGACCGCATTTAGAAAGCTTGACGTTGTAACGAGTTGAATAGAATATACCTTAATTTCAATGGAGTTATAAAAAAAGGAAGGATAAAACATGAACGCATCAAGCCGTTACTGATATTCCTTAATTTCTCTGGCGTCATTCCGTTGGGCTCACGCATAATGAGGCAATCAAACCCTCCATGTAAGCATATATAAGCGCGGAAGCAGTAAATGGCTCATGGATGAAAAAAGCCGGCGTACTCCAAAAAGTGGCGATTACAAAACTCTTGATTGGTCGCAATGGTGTGACGTCATCAAAGGCGGGAAAGTAAGAAATATTAATCGGTTTCAGTCCGCACCAGTGCCTACAAGCGCACCAACTACAAAGGAATAAAAAATAGGTAGTATAGAATTCGAATAAGATCGAAATTGAATAAAACAGGATTGACATAGAATTACAATACTGTCGCATTACTCGCACGTGAGTTACTTAGATGCCCTTTGTAAATTTTTTGTTCATCATGAAAGATAAGCAGAAATGTCTTCGGCCCATTCGTTCAGAACAAACTTGGCTCCAGCCGAATTATTTCAATTGCAAGTTTACTTTAATAACTTTAATTTGGTGACTAATCTTGTTGGCAATTTTGCAATGTTTCCAAATACTTTTACTATACTGCTGCGATTTCAATACTTTCGCATTGTTGCCTTTCGTTTACTTTTTTTTTCATCATATAAACTGTGCGAAATTCGTGTGCACGAAAGATCAGAAACTAGCATTTGTCCACCAACCAAAGCGGTATTCAGCCATCGAAACCTTGCATTGTCCTTGGCGTGGATGTTTGTTCCCCACATTGCTCTGGAATTAATTGTGTAGGCTCACCTGGGTTCCGCATAGAGAGTTGACCCTTTTTTTTTTAATGTGTGGGCAAAATATGATACGCCTCCGGAAGCGTCTCTCCTCGCACAGCAGACCTTCTTTTCGGAGCACCTTACATACTGCAAAGTGAAATAAAAACCACAATAAACGACGTTGATAACTCAGATGATGACTAAGACCATGCAGATGTGAATAAACAAAATGTTAACTGCCAAGGTTTAGTGTGAAAGCAAACATTAACACCAGTGTGACCCGGATGGCCGCTGCTGTAATATTTTATGAGAGATAAGTGTTACTTGCAGTACAAATAAACATTGTATACTCGCGGAGCCATAGTTCAGTAGTTTACTTTTTTATTCCAGCTCCTACAATGCTTAAGTTATGTCGCAGAAATGCATTTACTGAAAATAAGTATTCGGTGGGCTAGTCAATTTTGTTATCGTCGTAAGAATGATCTGAAACCGAGCTGAGTTTTTATTTTTTTAACTTTATTGTGCTGGTGTGTGGGTGGTTAGCAGTGTAACCATTTTTTAGCTGTAAGATATCTGATTGGAATGTAGAACAAAGAATAACCGCATGCCGAAGGTGGAATCCGAAGCCACGGCCTCCCCATGTCTTGAACGGTGCTCTGCCGAGTGCGCTACGACGGCGACTATCCAACATTCCACTTTCGAGGGTGCTTATATTTTACGTATGTCACCTAATTATGAGAATTTTCACCAGCGCCACCCTCAACCACTGCGGCATATGTTGGAGCGTCCTGTAATACTGCCAGCGCAACGCAGAGCCCTCTTACGCTACCAATGGCATCAAAACTGCGAGAACCGAGGCCCTCTCTAAGCTCTTTAGCAAACAAAACAAATGAAATGAGGGCTTCCATAAGACACGCATATGAAAAAGGCCGTCACTGCAACCGACGAAAGCAGAGGAGAGTGTCCCCAGGATTCCGGCCAACGAGCCTCGGAAAACCGGTCGCGCCATCTCGCGACAGCCGGCGGCGCGGCGGCGCGTAACTGAATGGCGATGGGAAATAAAAAATCAATATCTCGTCACGCATAACAGTTACAAGCGAGCTCTCAAGATGAGGGGTTAAATACCTTATAATGTTTATTTTAATAAAGTTTCATCGCTGTAGCTTAAATATTGCGTTTACCATGTGCGATGAGATATGGTCGCATGAAGCCTATGAAGAGGTCGCGATAAAAACCCGACTTGTCCTCACCTGATCACTCACCGCTGCCCTGATTTACAATATATCAGCCTGCTCTAAGAGCTTTAGGTAGCGAAATGTCCCATATTTTAATAGCTGTAAAGTATTTTACATTTGAAAGAGGCAAATTTTTTCCCTGGCTATTTTTCTATTCATCATGCATCCTCAGCATCGGCAAGAAACCTGTGGCGCCCTCTGTCGGTACGTTTGGCTAGGCGCACGTCTACGCTTTTTTTTTTTGCTTACTTTAGGGAGATCAAGTCATACCTTGTGAATGCGCGCTTTTATTAAAAGTGTCCCCATCGGATGTAGGCACACAAATATGGGCCGCTACAACAACGCGCTCGCCATGTATGGGTATTAGAGAGGATTATAAGGAAACTCTTGAACTTTACAGATACATTTACAATTGCAAACGCATACAGTGGCTACTTGAAAAAAGAGTGATAGTGGAATTGCGGGGGCATTAACAATACAAAGCCACGAAACTTAGGTATTAGCGCATTAATCGCTACATCTTAAAGCTCAATGGCGGTCAGCTCTTCGAAAGTTTAGGCGATGTGGTCAAAAAGCAGCAGGGATTCGTTGAAGTCAGCGTACCTCTGTAGTCTCTTTATTGAATATAAAGCTATTTCTGTAAGGGACAAGCCCAATCAAGACGTATTCGTTTGGCTTCTTGCTGTACTCCTGTCATATGTACATATATAGATGCTCATAAACTTGTATGTTGCAAGTACTGCAGGATTTTATGCAAGGAACCTGGTGCTCCCTTTCGTGCCTGTTTCACTAACTGATTGTGCGCATTAGGCAATTTGTCCACTGTAATAATTCGTAGTGTGGTAATTCACAGCATTTCTTCTAGGTTGTTAAAGTGCCTCCAATTATTCGATTATTCGCCGTCGCTAAGGGCTTTGCCATTGCCGTAGTCGCTGGTAATTTCTGCGTTCATGTCGAAAGTGTGTGCAAACTGTGAAGCGATAACGAAGAGTTCATAGAACGGCATGTTGAAGCTATTCTGACAAAATTGCCATTTGTTGTGCAGGAAGCTACGCCTTTTCCCAAAGCTCCAACCCAGAGGCAAAGCCCATTTAAATTTTATGATTATAATTTCCATTTAATTGAGAAGTAAACGCCACCAAATAAGTTCTAGGATAACACGATGTTTCAAAACTGGCTCTGTTTCTTCTTTAAGGAGGCAGCTGGGCGCTCCTTCCGGGCCACTTGCGCAATGCGCCGCTCGCGCTCTCCATTGGCGACAGAACGCTACGTGCACGCGGCCTTGAATATGCTGTGAATTTACGCGTGTTGTAAATGTGAACAACAATGCTTAGCCGCTAGCTTGCGAGCGGCGCGAACTTGATACTTTTTGTATTTTGTGAATTGTGTACAAAGCTTCCCCGTCTTTTCTGCTAGTCGCATTCTTCGGTACTTTTCCTCGCTATCCTCTACCTGTGACTTCCGCCGGCTGTTAATTCCGTGAATTCCACCGGCTGCAGCTCTCGTGCTTCCTTTTTGTATTTTTTTGTCAGTAAACCATTACTACTACTTCTTGAAGGCGCGACTGCGGGCGCGTTGCGGAGGCTTTTTTCAGCCCACATAAGGTCGACCGCAGGGTCACGGAACGTAAACCACGAATGTAGGAAAAGGGAGTGGTTCCCAGAGAGCATTCAACATTCTCTTCCGTCATGACTCAAGTAGAAGGGTTCTGCGCAGTTTGGTTCTGTTTCCACCACAATAGCGCCGTCAACGTCACCCGTGTGGTGGCATGGCTGGGAAGTACGACCACTGCGCTTCTGTTCATTTGCTCGTCATAAGCTTTGTGCTGCTTCACCTTTTCCGTCATAGTGTTGGTGCCCCAGCCTAAGCCTCGTTTACATGAACCTGACTGGGGTAGATTGAATCGGGGGGTCGAGTTGTGTAAAGTCAGCCCGACTCGACGATTGCGTGTTTGCATGAACTAGATTTTAGCGAGTCGAGACCGGTTCAACTGCAGCGACAGCAAGCGTCGAGCAGCGCGGCGGTGAGGGCAGTGGCAGCCTCCAAGATTGCGGCATGCCACCGCTGTCTCGCAGGCGCGATGGCGCAAGCGTAAAAACATGATTGCAATTTATCCTCTCCCCTCCCACTAACTTACGTGCTATTTTCCGTTGGGGTTGAGCGAGTCAACCCCCCCCCCCCCCCGCCCCCCCTTTCGGCAGCGGAGTCGACTGGACTCACTTCCTCGACTCCCGGAACCGACTGTGCGGTGTTTACATGAAACCAGTAACCGGTTTTCAACCCTACTCCTCAACTCAATCCCGCCAAGTAAACGCCGCTCTATAGGCCAAGCACTCGAGCAGGGTTTTTGCGTACCACGAGTTGCATCTTTTCTGTAGGACGACGAGTCTTTGGGACAGTGGAGGAGGCGCCTGATAATGGTATCCGGCTCGTACCCAGTTTCCACCGCTTCCTTTCCGAGAATGCTGGCCAAGGTTTTGCTGACGCCTTTTACGTACGGATTGCATACGCGTTTTTGCTCCTGGCGTGTACTTAGCCTACGCTTAGAATTGTTTTCGTTCCGTATTTTTCTATAAGGATGTTTTCTTTTGTTGACGAGTTTTAATGGTGCAAGGGCAGCCTTTCAGCAAAGAGCGCCATGGAACAGTGTTTTCTTCTACATAAGGTTAGGTGAAAGACTTTTTTCGAATCAATTCACCTAAGAGAAACCATAAGAAAATTTCTATGCATTGGAAACCGATAGGTACCCGGCGGCACTGGGAATCGAACAACCGAACCGCCCGCGAACCACATGCGCGAAGCACTGCTGTCGCTGATTTTAAAATAAATAAGGAAGAATTGGCCATCGCTTTCAACCTAAACTTGCTTGAATTTCACCGTACCCTTCCGACACAACTCTTTGACAAAGTTCCTCTCAAAAAGGCTATGACAACGCGACACAAGATTCGCAGAATTAAATGGACGACGAATAGGGAGGGGCGATGGTATTAAGCGCGAAGAAGGGTGTGAGCGGGGCCACAGGGAGAAATGGGCGTTATTTTCAAGAGTTACGTGGGTGACCGGTTGCAGGGGTAATGGGGAGGAGAGATCAAACGGCAGTAGGGAGAGGGTGCTGTCTCCAGCTACCATTGCGTGCGCCTTTCTCTCTATCCCTTTTTACTTTTCCTCGAGCCGTGGACCGCAGGCCGAGGTTTCTTCTACAGCGCGCTGTTTTTTTACTTCCTACGCTGAAGAACGACAAAGCTGGCGCGTCTGCCAAACCGGTCCTGAAAGGTCTCATGCATGCACACATCCTTGCCGGCTCACGCTAAAAAAAAAAAAACTTACAGCGGCTAATGTGTCACTCCTGGCGAAGGGTCAGTCCTTAAGCGGTCAAACATTTCTGAAAAATCACATCAAGGTTTTTGGAGAGAATGAGTTGCATTCTTTGACGTCCTGGTTACGCAGGACTGCCACCAGCTTTGTGAAGAGCGTAGTGTAAGGCACAAAGAGTGGCACAAAAACAAATTTTGGTCGATTTGGCGTGGCTACGGCAAATGCGAATTAGGTGTGTTAGCACTGCGCTTTCGATATTCGGATCCACTGCGCACGGCTCTAAGTTTATGCAGAAGATACCCAAAGCACAGCGCGAGAGACTGGTAGTTTAGGACACGGGATGTTCGGCTGTGGCGATGTAAGAGCGATTGCTGTGCTGCTGAGGTGTATCGTGTTACGTGTCATGTCGATCTGTCACTGTTTTCCTCATGGTTTGTACATAGAACAAAGGCGATTATGTAGTGGTCTGATGCAGTGGCCAGCAAAACTAATCAAATCGCGCCGTCCGGATTCAAAGCCCACGCGCGGCCGAAAGGTATTTCCTTTTAGTTAATTTTATTTCAGGTCAAGAAAACTCCAGACATACAGACGGACCTCGGCGAACATTAAGATTGAATGACTCATCACTGGATAAAAAAAAAATTCGATCGCATCAGGTCGCTGTTGTTCCACCGCCATGCGGAGGCAACGGCAAGGTGTTCTCCGGCCGCCCGATGGAAACGCATCATCGTGCGGCAGTGGTTCACGTCTGTTGAATTCATAAAGAAGACGGTACAAGAAAAGGCTCCACCCTAGAGCCTTTACTTCGTAAACAATCCATTACACAACCTTTATGAACAGGCGAAACTTTTGTGCAGCCACGTAATTAGTGAAAGCTTCGGAAACCACGTGTCCTCAGCCTGTGTGTCAAGAAACCAGTCGTATGGAGCAAGCTATCCATTTCTCTACAGATCATTTGTAGATGACGAAAGCGACACAGCCGGAGGATCTGGTTTCGTGTTGCGTTCTCGAATTTCTTATTTACACTATAACAAGACAGACGCCTGCACTTGAAAAGCATCACGTCCTGTGCCGATCCAACCCCTGCTAACCACTGGTAAGGCTCCACCACCGTTGGTGGAGGCCTATCGGTGGTCCAGCTCTTAGGCCTATATCAGATGTTAGGTTTGTGTGTGCGTGCGTGCGTGTGTGTGTGTTTGCGATGCGAACAAAAGGAAGCGAAGAGTGTCAACAAAAAGTTGCGTGAATGCAAGCACTATTCCTATGTAAGCGCATCAAACTATATCATATATGCGACGGCAAATCTCATGAAAATGGATATACGTTTCAGTAGAGCTATCTCCACAATACTGCACTGATGCAGGAAACGGGTGCGATGTATATTGTGTTTCTCCGTTTCAGAAAAATGAAAAGAACAAGGTGACTGAGGTTATGCGTACATGTGAAATACCGTAAATTGGCTGCATGTATCCGATCACCATACGAAATCAGCCTACACATACGGACCCATATGACTGCAGCCGCTTCGAGCAAAAAGAAAAAAAAGTGAAAACAAATCCACAATGCCTTGTTTTCACTAATGCTTATGCGGCCGCTAATTTGTTCAATAACAGATTTGCGTGGCGGGTATAGCATGTGGTAATATCTGTTCTGCTATAGGTAATCAGTCCTTCCTCTGCGTCTAGAGGCAACCTCGTTGTACTTTAGGCGGTGCGGCAGGGCAGTATTATATTTTTAACTGCCCACAAGGCACCTATCGAAGCCCCCCCCCCCCCCCCATTAGCTAGAAATTTACCCCGGGCCACTCTCGAAAAAAATTCCTGCCTACGTGCCTGCTGTCCGCACTACTTCATGTAGTACATTGAGGTGTTCACGCTGCAACTGGGCTTTAAGCTTACGACATGTGTTTCTGATTAGTCGACATGACAGTGATCTGCAGAAATTATTTCCGCACCGAAAAATCTAATTAACTGATATGGAAATAATTTCGTAAATATAAAAATCATTCGTACTACGTAGAACATGTGCTGAACGCAATTAGGGACAAAACTGGGCGTTTAGACCATCTCAGTTTTCCACGACTCAAAGCAATCTGTTTGCGTGGTTCTTAAGTTTTTAGGTTCCATTTTTTGTTTGATTCACTGTTCACCTCACGGCTGCCCAGGCTCTTAATTTTTAGTGATACACTTTCTCTCGGGTTGTGTATGCGCATTTACCTTGTTTTTCATACTTTAGAGAAGTTGACGATGGTGTTAATGAGAGCAACTGCGCAACTGCCGGGCTTTTAGGGCGCCACTGTCTGGTTATCGCAGCAACAAGCTTGTCTTTGTCAGCCGCTTTGGCATTCTCCTTGTCTCGAAGTTCTGAACGGCTTTTGTAACTTTTGGGTATTTCTTGTCTCGTATGCAGACTTCAAAATTAGTAGGAACGCACTGTTCCGGTGTGTAAATCCCGAGCAAGATCTTGCTGTAAATGTAAATTTGGGCCAACAACATAGCAAATGCAACATAGCATCCGCAGCGACATAGCAGCGCTGTAACGTAGTTATGTAAATAAATGAACAAACAAACAAAAGCAATATTACCGCGACTGAGTTTGCAACCCGCGGCGGTGCAAACAGATCAGTCTCGCTGGCCTGTACACGAGAACACTATGCTCTCGCTGAAGCCGATCACGCCTAATGCTAAGCTGCAACAAACTCTCACGCTGTGCTTTCCGGCCCGTCGCCTTCAACAACTTCCTTCTGTGCCCAAGTCACGAAAGGAATGGAAACAGGTACGCGGCGTTGGTGTCCACATGCAAAAACTTGCTTTCGAAAAATATTTCGTAGTTACCAGTGCTAAACCGCGCCCAATTTTTCGACGAAGACGGCGTGCGTACACCGCACTAGCCATGGTCCGGCTTCTTTTCTTTCACCCCAGCAAAGAAGGGAGCGAGTAGGGGAGCCACACAATCAGCGCGCCTTGAACACGCTGGGTGACAAAAGAATAAAGAGAATCTCAGCCGGGGCCCCGAAAAGCTGGGTTCACGCGAGTGGAGTGCCCACTAAGTCGACAATGGGGGAAGGTGAAGGCATCTCTCTCCCAAACCAGGAAAGAGGAATGTAAGACCAGAAGAACGAGCTTAGAGTTACTGTATATGCTACGAAAGGTAGCAGAGTTGAGCGTCTGTTTGATAAACGCCGCTCGCGACTCCATTGGTAGAGCGCCATCACGTGGTGTCCAAGCAACCGTGTACTGAGGAGAAGCCGACGCTCGATGGGCAAAATCCTGCACTTTCGGTTCTGAATCGGTTTTACCGGTGTCGAGGGCTCCCCCGCCGCCTCTGTTCCCCGATTCGAGACGCCCTGCAGCCTTTGTTCTCCCTGGGATAGCCTCCTCGGTACGGTGCATGTTTTGCCCATCGGACCAGAAACACGTGCGCTGATGATGTAGGCCGGCAGCGAACTGGATTGACAGCCGGCCAAGTTCGAAGCGGATCCACTATCCAACGGCTGTTTACGTTCGCTGCTGTGGGGTTTTTTTTTTTGAGCGTGCGTAGCTCACGCCTTTTTGTTTTGTTTTTTTTTTGCTAAAAGTTGCATTGAGGTTTCTTTACTGAAAACAGGCTTTACTTGCGGCTCTGCGCTTTTTCGTGTACACTGTTGAAATTCTAAAATAGAGCTCTGTTGGCTTATCCTGAATGGCAAACAATTTTAATCGAGGGAAAATTGTTTAGGCATCTGATTGTTTACTTCAGATGGTAACGTTCATCCAGTTTCGAGTAAACTGTATTTTGGATTTTTATACTGTCCTTTTTATATTTCCGGCTCATAACTTTTTGCAGGGTTTCGTATCTAGTAAAGAAGACTATAAACAAATTTTTTAACGCAGGTCCGGTGAATAAATGTTGCCGCAAAGATGAATGAATGCTGCATTTGCACGGCGTATTTAGAATACTGAGTCTGCCCTTGGTTATCAGGTAAATAGTTCGGGGAAGGTGACTGTGGCAATCGCATGCTGCCGCAGCTCACGGCGCGCGCTAGAAACAGCACCGTTTTTTCTTGGCTATATTTTTTGACTAGGTTACGCGGTCAGCTTTTTAGATGCTTTTTGTTTGCGATCAATCGAAAAAGTGGTTTAAGAACCTCGGAAAAGCGCCCACGGTCGATCGGTGATGCGCCAGGCATGTCACCTGCAGAAACGGAGTGCGGCATCGCCGCATAACTTCGGTTGCTTGACAGGCAAGATGGCGGACCTACGCGCAACTCTGCTACCTTTCGTAGCATATACAGTAAATCTAAACGAGCTGAACTTCATGCGGCGCGTGCTGGAGGATTTGTGAACTAGGGGCGCATGAACCAGAATCCTGGCCATCGGGCCCCGCTCCATTTTTCCCGTGTCTCCCTATTGTTTCTTTTATTTGTAATTGTCGAAAGCGTCATTTATTACTTTTTTTTCCCTTCCCCATTCATTGCCGACTGGATGACGGCGAAAAAAGAGCTTCACGGCATGACAAGGGTGCTTGTTCCCCATTTGCGGAACATGCTGAGTGTGCTGCACCCAATTTCACAGGTCTGATTTCGGCAAAGCATATATGTTGGTAGCGATAGTCAGGAATCACTCAGTACGCACTGGAGGACTTCACCGCGCGTGTCACGTCAGTATAACGTAGCTCTGCGACCAGATGTTGAGATTCAAGCTTTGCTTATAGCATTATCGAAAATTTTGTTCTAGTTGAACAGTTACTATACGTCCTCGCGGAGGTCTCCGTCTTATCCGAACCGTTTTCTTGGCAATACATGTAGTGAGGCTAAGGGCAGGCGAACACTAAATGTTTTTTCTATATTCCTATAGTAAATTGGCAATTATGCGAAATGCGTGCCATTATGAAGAAAGGACTGCGAAGCATGAACTTGAAATTTGTTCAAGCAATTACAGGCACAGGGAGCCGGGAGTCTTTTCTCTTCACCGCCCCTCTTTCCAAGCGTCTATGCGGTAAAGCCGCAGTGTTTACATGCATGACTTCAGTTCTGCGCCAACTTTCTGCGCCTGGTCAGTACACATTTGTTTCATTTTGCGCTTCTCAAACCCAAGTTCATTTTATTTTTATCTGTACAGCTGCTGACTTATGGAAGGAATGTGTCAGCTATTTTCTCCAGCCTGGCACGGACTGCGAGCCGAGGCCAACCTAATGCGCCGCTCAAAGAAGTATTGTGGCAACAGGGAACAGCACCAGTCATTGCAGCGCCTCTCATGGAGAAAAAAGAACGGCAATAGTTGATAAGGACCTTCTTTTTTTTTGCTTCCAAAAGTAAACACATAGCGGAAGTTCGCACGTGGAGGAAAAAAGAAACGCAGGCAATGTTCGAAGGGTGACATCGTGTTAAGGTTGCCATTCGGGCGATGATATATACAAAATGTTTGGAAAATAAATAGCGCATTTTTGCGGCACAAAAACAGCGCTTACACGAGGCAAAGACGTGTCGGCACAAGACGCTTTTTCCGTCGTCTCTCCGCTTTAAGCGCTCTTTTTCGCCACAAGACAGGCACTAACCAGCAACACTTTTTACATTGTTAATCCACGTCCTTGCCCAATTCCCACTCGTCGTGAAATGGAGTTTCCGCCTCTCGCTTGCGACGACATACGAGAGTGTAGAAGAATGCAAGCTGGGCATTGATTCGTCGATCTTTCGCGTTCCCGCTTGAAATGTCGCCTCCGGCCTCGACCACCCCGAGGCGCTTCAAGCCGGAGTGGAAAGAAGCCCAATTTCAATTTTGCTCCGTGCCGAACAGAAAATGCCTCTACGATTATGCTTTCTCATTACTGCGTTTGAACGTCGCAAAACATAGCAGTCTCCACTAAGTCGGGCGTGGGGTATGCTCGGACGCCTCCACGTTGGGGCTGAAGGCCAGGTCACGTTAACCGCGAGTTTCCCCAGCGCTATACGCAGACGCTGGCACCAGGAACTAGCCACTTATAGTTCCGCTCTAAAACCTGTAAGGAGTTTCTGCTTACCATCTTTATTTTCCCAGGACCACGAGTTATCACCACGTGAAGGCCGCCTACAACATGAAAAGCGTCGCGCATAGAAGAAGCGTCAAAGCCGGCTTAGGCGGTGACAGGGGGAGCTGCGCTAGCCTGTCTGACGTCACGCCTGGAAAGGAGGAAATCTTTTGTCACCTAGCAAATGCTTTTATATGTCAGGAATTGATCACCGCAGTCAGGCGTGGGGTTTTCTGACCCGGGTAGCATGGCCTGACCGGTGATGGGCCAAGGAGGATGGTAGACTTGGTTAAGAGGAAGACAACGAAAACTTTATACAGTATTTACATTATTTATAAAGAGCGACTGCGAATGACTCTCAGTGGAAGGGAACTTATTCGCCAACCGGAGTCGACGGCAGCTAGCAGGCTACTCTCTCGGCGACACTCACAACCGAGTTAAAGAGGGTTCGGATTTCCCAGATCTCTGACTGGGGAATAAAGTTCGAACAGCACTGTCCGATCGGATGGACCGAAGTGGACGCTGGGGCTACCACCCACGGCAGGGGCGGTGCGGCCTGTTCCGCTCTCTCGCAGCTCGGTCGATGGGAAGGGGTAGATGCTGACTAATCCAACACGGCTGGAAATGAATCTCCCGCAGTCTACCAGCAGGTGAACGAACGTGCTTCCCCGCCGGATGTCCAGAACACGAGACATCTGTCGAGGACACAGCCGTCTTCATTTAACAGCCAGCTTGACTGTGCGTAGCACCCCTCCGTCCTTCGGCGACCAGGGAGTATACACTAGACCAGACTGGCGCCGCCACGTCGCCGCCGCTTCCGCTGCTATTTGCCACTGTCAATGACCCCGTAAGCCCACTTTGCATCTTCGGCCTTCGCCGCTGCTGCAGTGGTCACCTCCGCTCAAGGAAGTCCGCTGCACTAATCCACTTAGGCTAGGAGACGGGCATCACAAGCACTACACCGCACCGCCGCCGTTGCGAGGTTGTCGGCCTTGTCGACTGTTCACGGTTTCTGCTCGATCGGGCCCACGTAGCCAGAAGTACAATCACAACAAGCGGAATTCTGCTTCCGGCCACGCTAGTGAACGGACGCAGGATGCAGGGCTCCGTTGGAGCAGCTTCAGGGGCCATGTCTGACCGCGGTAACGGGGCTTCTGAACAAGAAAGTACGTATCAGGTTTTTTTACCACGGCTGCCTACAGGGCATTACGCTTTGAATGCAGTTTTTTTGCACACGGATATTACGGGCCGCCCGCAGCGAGTAGAATATTTCCGGGACGCGTTGGCTCAGCATTCGTTGCTCCCGGACGTTATCGCCCTGGGGGCGTATCGCATGAGCCATGTCTGGGCCGTCACATTAAAGGAGGCCGAAACAGTGAAGAAGATTGCCAGCATCGGTGAACTTTGTGTGAAAGAACGGCGCTGCCTGGTGACTGACCCTGCGAACCAGGACGTGCGTTTGAAGCTGCACTGGCTGCTGCACAACCTGCATGACGAGGACGTGCGTGTTGCCTTCACGCCGTACAGAAAAGTCTCTTAAGTG
The DNA here is from genome assembly GCF_055824585.1 of Amblyomma mixtum. Classification (NCBI taxonomy): domain Eukaryota; kingdom Metazoa; phylum Arthropoda; class Arachnida; order Ixodida; family Ixodidae; genus Amblyomma; species Amblyomma mixtum. The sequence goes on from NC_143019.1 coordinate 92,934,360, forward strand.
CCCCGAGAGCGCTGACGAGTACACGGGGTGTAGGAGAAGCGCTCAACCACCAGACTCATCACACTGAAGTTGAAAGCTGGCTTGAAGCTTGACGGCCGCATCAGCTGAACGTCGGTGGGTAGTTAGCGCTGGTTGTCGTACCGGGCCGGCCTCCGTTGTGCCTCCGCCGTCGAGGTACAGGCCATATCCGCAAAGATTGTCGGCTCCCTCGATGCTGTGCCTGCGAATAGATCGGGCATGAAGGCGGCCAGTGTGCTCGCAGTTGCGCGAGCATTACCGGTCCCGGGAACAGTGAAGACTCATCTGAGTTGCTGATGGACGAGGCGGAGGCGGAGGAGGCAGCCAGGGCAACTGGCCAAGTTTAAGCTCAAAAAGCAACTTCACTGACGCCTCTATCGAAAAAGAGTTCGACAACGAGCGGTGCTGTAAAGCCTAGTGAAGATGTGGGCCCTGAACCGAAGCAAGGAAGTGATGATGAGGCGGAAGACGCGACGAAAGCCGCGGCCGAATCTCCGGAGAGTGTGGAGGCTATCAGCACCGATGCCATGGACGTCAGCCAGGAAGCTGCCGGTCTTCCAGCTGGGAGACGCTCCCATGAGGAGAGCATCGGCGAGAAACTACAGCCTTGTGTGGGTGGTGATCAGCCGCCGCCTAAAACATCGGGGATTCGACGCTTGACGTTGAAGCCCCGGCCGAACACCTTGGCCGTATCCAGGCAGGCGCGAAAACCGCCTCCGTATCTGCCCAATGAGGTTTCGCGTTTTGCTCTTGTTTTTTTTTCATTTGTTGTTGTGGGAAGTACACAGCAAGCATTGTGCCTTCCTCCGGAAAGGCTGGCGCACATCTCTCAGCTTATCAACGTTCGAGAGATAAGTACAGATCACTATAACTGCCTGCTTCTGAGGTTTCCTCCACAGGAAACTGAACATGTCCTGTGCTCACTCACATGGGTCTTGGCGGCCTACGCCACTCTGACTCTATATCAAGCATCGCTACTAGTTAAACAAGAACACTAACTTTTCGGCATTGTTTTCGACAAAAAGCTTCTCGAACTTACAATATCCTCCAAGTGCATTCAAGAAAACGTCGGGATTCCAATAGAACTTCTCTTTTGCATATCGATCGCTCTGCAGTACGCTCTTATTTAGATTACGTCCGCATAGCCTATGTTTCAGCCAGGCCATCTTACTTGAAGGGACTAGAGTAAACACACAACTCAAGTCTGCGTCTTTCAGCCGGCGCATGCAGGACATCACTCGTGGGGAGTTTAAGTGGAAACAAACGAACCACCGCTTTCTTCCAAAAGAACCAAATCCATATGCACGTGCGTGATCACAATCCGTTCATTAACTTAACATCTATGTCAATAACCTTATATTTGCAAAAACAGCATCGAGAACGCTATTTAACAATATACCCAGAGTGTTCAGGCCACTGCTTCTGCGGTTTGAGAAAAAATCGCAAGAATTAAGTATAACGGAAGCACTTTCAGATATTGCCGGGAGTCTCGATCCACTTCAACCTTGGTAGTTTCTATGCTGTATGCAACATTAATTTAACACACTTCAACAGCAAGCAAACTAGACTAGAATGTGTCCTTCAAGAACTCTTTGCCCTAAATGAAACATACGCGAACAACAGAGCTACTCACACAGATGGATCTAATGCAGATCTTGGCACTTGAAGTGCTGTTATACAAGATGAAGTGGATAAAATAGTCAAGTTGTCTAAGCGCGTATCACTTTTCACTGCCAAATGTTAAGCAGTTTTCATCGCTGCAGAAAAAATATTAATTATGAACATAAAAAAATCTATACCGACTCGCTCGGCGTATTTGCAGTTTTAAATTTCAGAAATGAAGGAGCCCCATTTATTAAGAGATATCATATATAATGTCATAACAGCCGAAACACTAGGACATGTAATTAAGGTCTGCTGAATACGTAAGTATGTTTTTGATCACCGGTAACAACAGAGATGATTCGGGCTCGCGAAAACGTCCCATAATGCTGAGTTACAGCATGTAAATACAGCAAATAGAATGCATAAAGGTCGCATTAATTTGTGCAGCGAAAACTGAGAAATGACAGTCTTCGTGGCACCACGAATCGAAGAAGTAACTGAATACAGTGAATCTGACCGTCAAGAAATGAAAATAACGAGTAATTATATGCTGCCTCCGTATTGTACCCTAACTTAAAGCACAACGTGATTCCAGCAAAACAAGGCAGACCTGCAAGTGAGCGAGGCGGAGAGATTGGGATCCCAAACTACATCTTATTTTGATGCAAAAAACCCGACAATCTAAGAAAAAAACACTTGTCATATATTCATGATGAATGTATCTTGTTCCGCCCTATAGCTTAGTTTGAGGACAAAATTACGCTTAAGAAATTGCTTGTGCAGTTTCGATCTTAAAAGAAAAGTTCTAAAGGGGTTGTAATGTATTTAAAAACTTCTTCCCACCAAGCAGATGTATATTGAAATGTATTAGTGACGGCTGTCCAGAAGCAACGAAGGCAGCGAAAAGGCTTCCGAAAGAAAATGTTCATCGAGTTAACTAGCGCACAAGGAGAACTGAACGATACGGAGGTGGCTAAAAGAACAAGCGTGCATAACGGTCGTCTAACGGAATGCTCGTCGCTGTTGGCCATGGTTCATTTTAAGGTGACAACAAACTTCAAAACCTTAAATTGTGCAAATTAGGCACAACCTCCCCTAATAACGTAAACACAAATTGCTAAATCTTTGCGTCCGTGACATTGAACAAATGAACATTAGTAAACAATCGCGCCTGTTTCGAACCTTGAGTGTGGCGCACCATGGCCCCAGTTACTTATGTGCAATTAAATACAGTGCAGAACAACAGGCTCATCTACTTGAACGGAAATGAGCTGACAGGTTAACGTTTATTTTGCCAGCTTGGTTTAAACAGAAACTCTATTACGCAATGATTTTCTCCCGCCTATACTACTGCATACTAGTTTGGGGCAGCACTGGTAAGGGTAACTTAGAAAAACTGTACGGCCTGCAAAAGAAGTGTATTAGATTTACAGCAAATAAATCGCGATATGAACATGCATTCCCTCTGTTTTTCAAATATAAAGTATTACTCATTACTTATGTGTTCCAACAGAGTCTGGCAAACTACCTGTATTTAAAAATAAAATCACACGGACAAAATTTCGTTACAAGATATAGAAGACCAGACTGTGGTCATATGTTAAGAGAGGAAAAATAGGTGAAACAACGCGCTAGAACAACCTACGGTGAGGAGTCAATAGATTATCAGCTACCGTTATTACTATACACGTTTCCAGAACTGCATTCCATCGCAAATGATTCTAAAACACGCTATTCTTTTAAAAAACAAGTGAAAGAAGCACTACTGCTAAAGGTTGCAGATTATTATCAAATGTCGCGATAATATTTTCATTTTATCGTGACCTCAGAAGAAAAACCTGAAATAAAAAACAAAAAAGGCAACCAATATGAACTGGCTCATATCGAATGTTAACTCAGAACCAAGACTGGCCTTCAATCGTTGTTGTTGGCTAGTTATACCTTGATAACGTTTTACACCTGATGTTACCTGAGACGTCACCAAAGAATGTGTGAAACTGTTCTGTGCTCTTAGCTTTTTCTTCTCGATACTCTGTTTTTGCTTTTATTACTTATGTATATTACTTTCTTTTGTTTTGATTGTCTTGTTGGCTTTTTCTTGTCGATGCTCTGTTTTTGCTTTTATCACTTATGTTTATTTTGTTTTTGTTTTGAATTGAAAAAGACTGCGCTTGAATGTGATGTGATTTCTCTAATGTACAAGGTCTCCTTCAGCAAATACTGCCACTGTTCGCCGCATAGCGTGCGTGAAGGTCACGAGGCCCCATCAGGCGCCATATGGCCGCCTTTTGCCTCGTGAATCTCAGCAGATATAAAAACAAAAAATCCCCAAGTATATGTACCCCGATTCTGCTGAAATCAATTTCATTCATTCATTCATTCATTCATTCATTCATTCATTCATTCATTCATTCAAAGAGGGTTTGATAGAAAAAATAAATAAAAATAAATCGATTCCACCATTGTCTCATCTATTCCATCAACTTGCCGTCCTGTTCAAAGTTTCATGATATCGCGCCAAAGTACAGCAAACAAGCAGCGGAGTTCAATCTACATAAAGTGCATCTGCGGTCCCACTCTCTTGTAAGGACGGTCTTAATACAGCAGCGTCCAATTCGACAAATGTGTACCAGACACCCTGAGCGCCAAGAAAACCCATCGATTAGACGCCGAACCCAGGGTGTCTCGGAGGGCTCTGCCTGTATGAAAATAAGGCGAATGAAAAATTGATCGAACGCTGTCGCCTGCTATGCTGCATATTATTCACCGCTGAGACGTAGCTGGTTTCCTGTCAAGCACATCTCCGTGCGTTGCTGTTCACTGCGGCGCTGGACAGCATTCCGAGCATCGGCAAGAGCTTGTGGCTGGAAGGAACCGCTAGTGAACGTAAGCCTCTTGCTTAACAAAAAAAAGGTCTGTTACTGAAGGCAAAGTCGCACGATGCGATCGGGGCTTCTCCTGTTTGGAAGCTTGTTTTTCGTTGTTTGTACTTCGTTCCCATCAGATCAGCGCAACGTGTTCAAAACGACCGCACACTCGATGATGATGTCCTCAGGTTTAATGGCACATATACAAAACCTGACTTCAATGGATGGTGATGTCGTTCTCGTCGCGTATGACTTGCGATCCCCCATTTTGCAGTGGCTGAAGCTCACATCTTGCCCATACATTCTATGGAAATCCGCTGGTCGTGCTCTGAAAGAGTTACTTTATCGAAACAGAGTTATCAACAAGCCAACCACAGTTATGGTGTCTCTTCGTGGTGTTCACTTGAAGAGTATAGTGCGTTTCTTGGAGCGCTGGCAACAAAGCGGCATCATAACGCAGTGGATCTTTTTGGTCGAAGACGAAGACAAGAGTTCTCTTTACGAGCTTTTGAACAATTCCACTGCTTGTGACTTCGTCAGTGCTATATATGTCAGCGAAGTGGATCAGTGTGGCTTTCCCTGTTTCAAGGAACTGCTGTGGGAATCTGTGTGCTCACACTCTGCACCTTATCCCCGGAGACAAAAGTTTAGAAGCGTGGGGAAAGGTTCAAGGAGTCTTTCGGGTGAAATTGTCCGCATTGCATGCATAAAGGGCACATTCGGTGACTGGTGCGCTGAAAAGTACCAGTCGATGTTCATGAAGCTCTTGAGGCACATAAATGTTTCAACCGCGATAACGAAATACGGAACCTTACCCAAAGTATATTCGGACCTGGCGCTTTTTAGGATTGATATGCTTCTTGCACAGACTGGCCTAGATTATCTAGCATTAAGGGTGATCAATTTAGCGGAGGTGGATGTTGGCTACGAGACATTTTACGCCAGAGCCAATCATACCCGCGTACTGTCTTTATTAGAAGCCATCGGCAGCTCGTCTTGTGTCGTTATCGCCATTTCGTGCTTGTTGTGCTGTGCAGTAGTCACTGCAGTCGTTCGAAGGATTCACAAAATAGTCCTTAGTGGGTCGAGTTTCTCTGAAGAGGCTTTATTCCTGGTAGCGTCACTTTTTGGCACCACTACAAAGGAACAGCATAAGGACACGAAGTTTAAAGCCCGAGTCATCGTGTACGGCACATGGCTTCTTTTTATTATGCCCTTCTCTGTTTACCTTAGGAGCCAGTTGACATCGATGGTTACAATAAGTCGACCAGGAGACCATCTGGACACATTCGAGGAGCTCGAGGGTGCCCTTGATGACAATTCGGTTCTGCCTTGCGTAGCCAAATGGACCATCACCCACTTACATATGGATCGAGGGGCAAAAGGTGCTGGTAATTTGTTCAATAAACTTCGTAACGCTTACCAAGGTCACAAGGACGAAGGACTTTTGACCACGACTGACGAGGATTGTCTCCGGTGCGCGAAAGCGAACAATCGCGTTTGTTTCATTAATAGAATGCCAATTTGTGAGCTGAAGAATCAGGTTGCTGAAATTGGGGAGTTCAAGGAACCATTTAACACCGTCCTTTCAGGCTTTCCAATCTGTAAAGAGTTTGCTGCAATATGGCCCCTGAGAAAGTTCATGCAGGCCGTACGTGAGGGATCGCTGTTGAAAGACGCTGTATCCGCATGCAATGGAGCGGACGTCAGCGTGGGAGGTGGGTTGGAGCTACGGACGTTCTTCATCGACTATTTGCTGCTCCTCTCTGCTGCCGGTGGAGTTTGTATCGCGGAAGTTCTTCTTGCAGCTTGTAATCACTTTGACCCGAGGCTCTTCTCTCGTTTTAGGGTCGTTGTATCACAATCCTTTGATAGGCAGTGATACCACGTGATCCAAAAAGGGCACACAACGGGAGCCGGCAACTACGAGGCAGCGAAATAAAATGCTCCAGCGTTGCCCAACCTTCGCCACTGCTGTGAAGGGACAGCAATTTTTTGCATCTACCGCGCTATGAGAGCACAAGCTGCAAGAGACACCACCCCTTTAATCAGGCAACTGCATGTGGGAGATGTGGAAGCAACCACTACACGTTTTAGTTTGCTGCGGTGGCACAGGGCACAAATAAATCGCTGGAATGCATTGTGTATTATGTGTGCACCGCCAACACCACAGAACTACACGGCTTTAATAAGCATTTCTCGCCTGAAGACCATTATTACTGACCAGCGGGGAGATCTACACTGCCTTGCACAGGGGCTTGGTGCTGTAAATAGTGTTGAGTGGTACGGTAGGAAAAGTTCTTCGAAGGTGACAAAATTATGAGATGCACTCATTTTATAAGCGGTCAACTTTAGCGAGGAAAAGGGTTGGGTTTAGCCGAACCCCGAAGTAGGGTCACCGGTGATCAGTACCAGCACCACGGCCGCTTTACCTCCTCCGCGTATAACTCCTTCATTGTCCAGGTCAAACACGGCCAGCTGTCAAGCGGAATAGATGTTTAGAAGATGATCATTCAGCGCTGATAAAAACTTATGGCGTTTCCAGCGAGCAAGCGTCACGGAAGGAAAACAGAGCTACTTGCGCTGCACGACCACCAGTCGCGTGATATACTGTCTTTCACCGATGTGCCGTTGTGCAGCGTGATTTGCGCCGGAGTGTACGGTGCAGCATTGAAGTGTAGAGTGACATTTTGGAATTTCCCATGAAGTGAAACGACAGAGCGAACTGCGATTTCACGGTTTCACCCATTTTACGCTTTTGGATCAGTGGTATGTAACTCTTAGGTCATTTTTCTTTTTCACTTTGGATGTGCTAAATGTTGGTTCTTTGCATCATTTTGTACTGCTCAGCCTGCCTGGACCTACCGAACTTCTATGTACCCAATAAATAAATGTGATGCCTTGTCTACACAATAGTGGTGACAGCGCAGTTACAGTTTCAGATGATGATAATGATGATAGTAACATTTTACTTTCAGCTCAAATAGGTGGTTGGTCCGCCTATTCCAGGAGTGTATTGGATTTGGTAGCTCCTCCAGCCCTTTCTGTCAGCTCGTGCTAAACATTTGTGTCTAAGCTGGACTGCATTTCCTCGAACAGCTCAATAGCCACTTCTTTTCTCGTTACTATTTATGTGTTGTCTAGGAAGGCCCAAGCGATGTGGTATAGGCCCGCCTCTATCTGACAGTGTGCGCATTTTGGTTCATAGTCGTCTGCGTAGATTGCGGTAAGTCTTTCTGGGCTTGAGTATGTGAATTAGAATGCGCCATTATCTCATCCAGTCCGCTAACTTGCCGTTCTGTTTAAATTTTACTGGTTCCACGCAATAGCATGGCAGAACATGGAGCTGTAGAGAAATAAACGTAACAGATCCTTACACCGCCTTCAAATCGTTAAAAAAGCGACTGTAAAGAAAGGCAGTAGCGCGCAAAGCTTCAAGTCTGTTTCACTTTCAAGCGAAAATGCTCGCGAACGCTGCCGCCGCGGCGGTGACCGGTGAGGTTCGCACAAATTGAAATTTTCCTTTCTACGCCCCGCTCAATCGCTCAATGGCTGGCATGTGAAGCAGCCTTTAGGTGTTCGTATTTCACTTCGAAAAGGCGCCGCATGCAACATCAGTCAAGCTGCCATCGTGGACGTTACTGAAATGTTACGTCTCTCTCTTAGAGCACGAAATTTTGTAAAATCTCTACTTGAAGACAGAAAATGTGTTACACGCCTCAGTGGAGACGCTGTCGGATCAATTCTCCTTCTCAGCTGCGTCCCTCGCGGATGTGTATTGCCACTAACTCTGTTTAATGTGGTTTTCATGCTCCTTTCAGGGCGCTTCCCCTGAAAGCGTTTCTTTATAGAATTTATTGACTATCCGTGGAATTTTGTCTATGGACAGTCTTCTGTCTTTTCGTTCTAAAGACAGGTCTTCTGTTCTAATGTTCGTCTTCTGTCTTCTAAAGACATGTCCTGTACAAGTCTGTAGGATATAGAATTTCTATAGACAGTCTATGGGCAATCTATAAATTTGTGGCCACACACTTTAAGTAGACTTTTGTCTACAGAATTTTATAGATTAACAATAGACAAAAATAAACTCTGTGAAGGCATTACAGCTTACATGAAGTTTATAGACAGTCTATAGACCATTTTCATACGGATGTACGGCGCCCACAAACTTGACGCAAATGACGGAAAACATGGTTTGCCCCTCTGCCAGCGCCGCGAAGCCATAGTCAGCGGCGGCGAGATAATGCTCTTGGAACGTTTACGGCGGCTGACGACAGGTGGCGCGCTGCTCGCTTTGCCTTGTCGCCAGTGCCCGTCCACCGCTCGCTGCCTTGAATATACTGGTGTTGTTCATTCGCAGGCGACACTATCTCGTGGTTTTCTTCGAACTGCAGGTAGCGTACGATACTAACTGGAGGTACTGCTTCCTCTGCCACCTCAGAGACAAAAGCATGCGCGGGAGAACAAAGAACTGGTTGAGGGACTTCCTGGTAGATCGCTCATTTCAGCCCTTTTAAGTACGACCCTTTATGTGAACTACGTCCAGGAGAATGGTGCAACTCTATAATGATTATAATTCCCACACTGTTTATAGCAAAAATGAATGCTGTAGCAAAAGTAATTGCGAAGTTCGTCAAGAATTGAATCAATATAAGCGACCGCTAATTTTGTACTTATCGCTCAGCTTATCAACGATCGAGAGATAAGTACAGATGATTATAAACTGCCTTCCTTTGAAGTTTTCTCCACACGAAACAGAACCTGTCCTGTGCTCACTCACATAGGCCTTGACGACCTACGCTAATGTGACCCTATATGAAGCATCGCTACAAATTAAATATGAGCACAAAACTTTAGCCGTTACTTTCAGCAAAAAACTCACGTTCTTACCCTACTTAAGTAACTTATAGAAGAAAGCTTCTTGAACAAAATATATCCTCCAAGTGCATTCAAGAAAATGTCGAGGTTTCGGTTGAACTTCTCTTGCATATCGACCACTCGCAGTACGCTCTTATTTAGATTACGTCCGCATAGTTTATGTTTCTTCCAGGCCATCTTACTTGAATAAACTAGAGTAACTACACAACTTATGTCTGCGTCGTTCAACCGGCCCATGTAGGACATCACTCGTGGAGAGTTTAAGTGGAAACCAACGAACCACCGCTTGCTTCCAAAAGAACCAAATCCATGTGCGCGTACGTGATCAAAATCCGTTCATTATCGAAACATCTACGCCAATAACCTAATCTTTGCAAAAATAGTAGCGAGAACGCTATTAAAAAATATACCCTGAGTGCTAATACCACTGCTTCAGCGGTTTTAGGAAAATAGAAAAACTTAAACATACCGGATTCACTTCCAAACATTGTCTGCAGTTTCGCCCCACTTCAACCTTAGTGAAGTTTCCAGCGGTATTCGGCATTGCTTAATTACACTTCCACTGCACGTAAACCGGCCTAGAATGTGTCCTTCAAGAATTATTTGCGCTAAGTGAAACATACGAGAAGTGCACAACTATTTACACAGACGGCTCTAATGCAGATCTTTATATTTGAAGTGCTGTTACTCAAGTTGAAATGAATAAAATGGTAATGTTTCCACAGTACGCATTCGTTTTCGCCGCCAGATGTCGAAGAGGAGGAAATAATATTTATTGCCCAGCAGAAATGGCATTCTCCTACCCCCTTCGGCACTAGACCGCGGAGGCAGGAGGCACCGCTTTAGATGCTGGCCGGGAAGTCTTGGGTCCCGGCGGCCTCATCAGCTAGTCGGACGAGGCGGAGCTGGAGCTCAGGGTCCGAAGTACGCAGCAATACCTCCCAGCATTCTTCGCAATTGATATTTAGAGCCTTCTCAGAAGAATTAGTTCCATCGTTTTAGAAAAAAAATATTAGATTAGATTATTGGGGTTTAACGTCCCAAAGCGACTAAGGCTATGAGAGACGCCGTAGTGGAGGGCTCCGGAAATTTCGACCACCTGGGGTTCTTTAACGTGCACTGACATCGCACAGTACACGGGCCTCTACAATTTCTCCTCCAAAGAAATTCCAGCCGCCGCGGCCGGGATCCAACCCGCGTCTTTTGGGTCAGCAGCCGAGCACCTTAATCACTGAGCCACCGCGGCGGCTGAAAAAAAAATCTTTTTTGAATCCGAGTTTTTCAATCGCATTGAATATCATTTTGTTTGTGACAGAACCCTGCTGGTGTTGGTTGATTTCAACTTTGTTTGTGTAGTGGCGGACCGTAAGAAGCGCCTGCCGGTGCGCGAAAAAAGTGCTCTATTTTTTAATAGTATTGTACATGACCATTGTTCAGCGAAATCGGCAAAATCTTTACTTACGGCAATAGCCATCAATATACACATTTCCAAGGTGACAGCAATGCTAGGTTGGATAGGCTGTATGCGTCTGCGGAACTCGTGCATCTCTGCATGAACTATGATGTTCAACTTGTTGCATTCAGCGGCCACTGCCTCGTAATCGCAACCTTTGGTGCCAAAAAAAATAACATACGTTCTTTAACAGGTACTTGTGGAAATTCAATACTAAGCTGTTGGAAGACGAAGATTTCATCATTGAAACTACAAACGAACTTCACAGCTTACTAAAGACACAGCCTGACAGCTTGGCTGCTGAGTGGGACGATTTTAAAGAATGGGTGCAATGTAAAGCAATAGAAGAGAGTTGTCTTAGTAGGCATAAAGAGAAATAAAAGGAAACTGAACTGAATGAGCAGTTAAAATTCCTGACCTGTATGAGAAGTTCTGAGCCAGGCCATTTTTTGAAAGAATTGAGAGAAGCTAAAAGCCAACTTGAACAAATAGACACAGACAGATAAAAAGCGGCCGTCATTCGCTCTAGGTCTGAGAAATTGTGGACCGGTGAAACGCTGCCTAAACGGGCATTTTCCGACGAAAAGCGTTACAGTCGCTAGAAAGAAATCGCGCAGATAGGGCACGGGGCTGAAGTTTCCAGCGATACGAAAGTTATCAAGAAGGGTATAATGGACCACTCTAACGGCCTTCTCGGACATAAGCGTGGCATGGATGAATAATTTCTGGTTCAGTTTTTGCCCCTAATGCCAAGGCTTGAGGATAAAGTGAAGGTGCGCCTTGAGATGCCATTTAGTGTCGGAGAAATTGAATCCGCAATAGATTAATTGCAGAACGGAAAAGTTAAAAGTGCCTGGCCCAAATGTACTAATCGCCGATTTCTACAAAGAATTCAAATGCATGATAGCTCTGTTTCTGCTCAATGTGCTCTCTGAAGCGTACGAGAAGAAAAAAGTTCCATTATCTTTTACTACATTACACATTGTCCTGATCCCCGCTTGTTGGTGGGCTCTTATCGGCCGATAAGCCTCACCAACGTAGATTACTAGATCCATATGAAAGTTTTATCAAAGCGATTACCGAACGTAATGAAAACATTGACTGAACCACACCAGACTTGTGGCATCAAAGGACGCAGTATCGCGACAAACATACACGTTGCACGTGACATACTGAAATGCTGCGACGCCCTTGGGGTGCGCATTGCAATGATTCAGTTGGATCTTGCGAAGGCCTTCGATCGGGTTTCACATGACGTTCTTTTTTGCATTCTTGACAATTTTAACGTAGGGCGCGTTGTAGAGGAAGGCGTGAGAATGGCTTATGCGAACTGCTGCACGCGCGTAATCGTAAATAGAGAGTTGACAGAGCGAATAAAAGTTAATTCTTCAGTGAGGCAGGGATGCCCTCTTTCGCCCCTAGTGTTCGCGACATACATAGAGCCATTCTGCTTGGCCATAATTAAAAGTAAACATATTTCCGGCTTTCAACTGCAGTCATCCCACACGAAAGTCCTCGCCTACGTAGATGATATTGCCATCCTTTGCTCAAACAAGCACAGTGTTACTGAAGTTACCAACCTAGTTGAAAAGTACTGTAAAAAGAAACTGGGTGCCTGATAAAGTAGGACAAGAGCTGTGGGTTTTGGCACTGTAATTGGGATGACGCGCCGGAACAGTTCTGTCGGTTGCAGTGAACAAAACTGCCAACGCTGTATCTTGGCGTGCCTCTCCAATGTTATCGGGATCCAAATGACTTCTGGAACGCTGAGGCGTCAAGGGCGAAGGAGAAGGCCGACTCGTGGCAACGGAGGCAGCTATCGATGTTTTTGCGCGCCTCTGTCTTGAACATTTTCCTTCATCATCATCATCATTTATTAACCTTTAAAGGTCCCGTTAGGGACATTACATAAGGGGGGGGGGGAGGTGGTACAGGGGTGTTCCGCAGTCATACATGAATATAAATATATATTCAAAGATATGGTACCTAATGAACGTGTTGAGTACATCCCGAGCCAATATTCAAAGAATTCACCGCCTCTTTGCTGCTTTTGTCTGGGCGTTGAGATGGGAGCGAACCAGTCGCACCAATTTGTTTATTCCTGTCAGAGGTGGTGGCCTTGGTCTTGTTCATTTGTTTTTACGCCTGGTTCTATCTCGATTCATGTGCCTCCGTGACCAGTCGGACAGCTTTTTGCGGAGCGTTATTCAGAGTGATTTCAGAGGCCGCTTCATCAAATTGTGGTATCATCGAGTGAGAATACGCGTAGTTCCGTCGTGGGGTACGGGAGAGAGGTTGTACTATTGTTCAGGCTTCTCAAAGTGCGGTTTTCTCTTCACTGATTTTGTAATGTTTCAAAGAAAAAGTTGTATAAGGACTTAGTGTATGCAATATGATGTCAATGGCTCTTTCCTGAAGCCTGCACCGTGGGAGTCCAGGGCAGGATGTTTAAAACGAGTTAAAAAAATAACAGTTAATCCATCTATGAAAACGTTTTTGTACAAATTAAATTCAAATGCGCTCTCTGTTAAAACGTCGCTGAATGACAATGAGATTTTCGTCCCCTGGACAACTAACTGTATTCTATGCAAGAAGCCCGAGACAACAGAACACGTATTCCTAGAGTGTTGGAACCATCTTTCACTGGGACGTCCTCCAAAGAACTATCAAGAAAGATCTACCCCTGGACCCCTACTGTATTAGATTTTTGCCCACTCAAAATGAAACAGGAGTGCCCTTAGGCTTACTGATGCTGCTCAGCCTCCACAGCTTCTGGAAAATCAGAATGCAGGTGCGGCATGCAGATGTAAACGTGCGTTTTGTGCGAAAAAACTACATTCCAAGTGACGCGTGCCTCAGAGAAGTATACCGGGCACGAGCTGTACAGCCTGAATGGGTCTCTGTACTAGATGACTTGGCTGTATTGAAAAGGTTTTAATCCCCCTTGCATCAGCCGAATTGGGCTTAAGTGCTTTGCCTTTTTTGTAATTTTGGCTGTGTGTCAAAATCCGCAATAAAGCAAAAAAAAAAGTCGTGGCGTAGGGGCTAAAATGCCCGTCTTGGCTTCTGGAGGTAGGGTGTTCAACTCCCACTGCCGGTCACTCACCGGTCAAAAATAGAGTGCAAGTGTCTTCACTGCCTAGTGCCCAGCTCTACCTTGTCGGCTGTGCACTCGCAAAAGCTCTGCTAACACCACTACGTGGCAGTCGACACAAAAGTCTCGGTTTCAAACTTGAGCCTTTGTTTCACTGTCAGAAGCGCTGTGTGGTTAGAGAAACAAGCGATTTTTTTTTTGCAAGCTACCCCAACGAATACCGCGCATGATTTTGAGGCCCGTTTAGGCCTCATTTCAGTTGCATATGATTTTGGCCTCTCTGTCGTGATGGCGGCATACGATATATAGGTAGGGACACAGTGGCCCACGCCGCGGGAATATGTAGCCCCCAGTTTGTGAACTAATATAGCGCCAGGAGACGTTTTAGAATACCGCAGTTGAAGGTCTTGCAACAACAACATTAAATTTTGTTATCAGTGTGACTGACAGCGATGGATGCTTGGTTGGATAGGAGCGCCCCCTCTGATACGGGGTGCTGGCAATTGCCACCATGCTCAGCTTTTCTTTCTTTATTTTTGTTAAGCTGTATTGTTAATTCTCATAAACATTCGCCATCTTCTTTCACTACGGTTTCCGACACTTCTAACCTTATGTCACATCTATGCTTTTCAGGCACCAATCCTCAAATCGCTTTTTGCTAACTTCCACTGGAGATTTATTTACATTATCATTGTTATCTTTAAACCCTAGGGTCTCAGGGAGAGTGACTGTGCCTGCATCGACCTCCGGATGGATACCATCACATTTCAGTATGAGGTGTTCAATTGTTTCTATAGATCTACCACACACAGCACATATGTCATCATCTTCGTTGAATTTTTTTTTTCAAATTGTCAACGACAGCAACCAGTATAATTGACGGCTTCCAAGTAGCTTTCGGCTGTGGGCACGGTGGCAATGCCAGGATCATGGCCTCAAATCCGTTTCTGTTCTTCGTCCAGGTGAGCAGACGATGTGGAAAGTGTTACCGCAGTAATGATGTTTGCCTGCTCATGCTGCTGTGCCCACGGCCTGTTTTGAGATGCATTGTGACCTGCGGTTTTTACTGCTTCTTGGAGGAGATGTTGAATCCAATCCGGGTCCAGGGCAAACGTCGCTAGAAGCCCAATTGAAAGCAATCGCAGCTGACATACAAGAAATTAAAAAGGGCTAAACAGTTACCAACCAAAAACTATCCGCGATAGACAAATTGAGAGGATTGGTGTACTCGAAAAACAAGTCTCAGAGTGTGTGAAGACGATTGCCGTACTTGAGCAGCGCGTGGACACTATGGCCAAGAAACTTGATGATCTTGAAAATAGGAGTTGTCGGCTCAATCTGATTGTTTATGGCTTGAGTGAACCTGAGGAAGAATTCTCTGAAACGCTTCAGGAGGCAGTTGTAGATGGAATTCTGAAAGACATTCTGACGTTGACATTGCGGGAATAGATAGAATTCATCGACTTGGTAGAGCAAAACCAGACGACGAGACTTACATTAGACCGGTCATTTTCAGGTTGCATGACTACAGAGACAAAACGAAAATCCATCGAAATTGCAAGAAGCTGAAAAATAGGAGATATTCTATTGGTGAAGATTTTTCGCGCAACGTTCGTGACATAAGGAAAAAGCTTTGGAATAGAAAATCGGGACCGGAAAGAGAAGGTAATGTTAACTTGCGATAAATACGCATATCTGGCCGCCTTTTTGCATGGGACGCAGAAAGCGACGATATGGTTGGGATAAAACCCTAAAACGGCGAAGTACCCAGCCCAGATCTCCGAATCACGCGATCTCAACAGAAGTAACCTTTATGAACTTAAACGCGCGAAGTGTTATCAACAAAGTGGAATGCCTGGAAGCGGAAGCTTTGTTGATGGCTCTGAGTCCGGACGTGGTCACTATATCCGAAACGGGGCTTCGCTCAAACGCCTCAGATAATGAAGTTGTTCCACCAGGTTATGCTATTCTGCGCAAAGATAGAGCATCGAGAGGCGGGGGTGTGGCCATTATCTTGAGGGATGATAATCCTTTCATGCCTATGCCTGATCTACCGAACGTAGAAAGTATTTCGTGCAAACTAAACATAGAAGGATACTTCCTGCACGTAGGCTCTGTTTATAGGCCACCAAACTCTGATCTTGAGTACCTGGTTCCCCTACTTGGTTACATGCACCGGCACATATCAGGTGACAAAAATATTTTGGCCGGGGACCTTAATCTTTCAGAACCAGAGTGGAGCTCTCAGATACCGAAATCACTTTATAATAATGCTCCCAGGAACATTATATTCGCATTTAACTTGAATCAACTTGTCCACACACCTACTGGCATTCAAGGGTCGTCCAGCTCAATACTCGATCTGGTTTTCGTTAGCGATTATTCTTCATCAACCGAAATAGACACTGAAATACCAGAAGGTTTGTCAGACCATAAGTTTATGTTGTGGACTCTGCCTGTCCCTGTTCCTCTGGCTGTCAAAAAAAGATAGATCGCCGATATTAGCATTTGGAAAGGCAAATGACGCAGCTATTATGACATATATTTGTTGTCAGAAATGAAAACAATTCGTTGCACGTTAACTGACAACGACAAAGCCCTGGGGGAAATAAAAACCAGACTAGCGAAGATTGAAGATGATTGCGCAACATCTCCCGCAATAAAAGCCGATATCAGCGATGTTCGGGAACTTGCGGAGCACAATGCCGGTGAAATATCAAACATATGTCTAAGCTAGTGGATTACCAAGACAGGGCGCGCCGCTCGAATTTATTATTTTTTGGATTAAAAGACACTAACCCTGAAACATGGGCTGAATCTGAAAACTTGATCACGAAGGTATGCAAAGAAAAACTAGATGTAACAATCATCCCAACAGACACTGAAAGAGCTCATAGACTAGGGAAATTTGATGCCAACAAAAACAAACCAGTCATTGTTAACTTTGCTCACTACAAAACAAAAGAGAAAATTCTTTCCTCTGCTAGCAAACTAAAGAACAGTTCCTACAGTATTTCGGAAGATTACTCGAAAACTGCCCTCACTGCCAGGAAACAGCTACTTGCATTTGGTAAATCACAAAGTGAAAAATACAAACTCCGCTACAATAAGTTAATCATCGGCAGCACTGCCTACATTTATGACCATATTTCAAATGAAGTGGTTCCCCGTACCCCATAGCTACTGCGTAATCCTCCCGAAAAGCCTAAGCTCCGCCCTTTGTCCATTCTTTACACTAATATTCGCAGCCTTGTACCGAAGTTAGATTCCCTCGAAAGTCTTATGCGTACTACGGAGATCAACATAATTGTACTAACCGAAACATGGCTAAATTCAACAGTAGAGGACTCCGAAATAACTTCCATGTTTCCTGATTTCAATATCTTTAGACGCGACAGAATTAATAGGCGAGGAGGAGGTGTACTAATAGGTGTTCATGATTCTTATCCTTGTTCCGAGATTAAACTTGATTCCCCTCTCGAACTCCTTTTCATTAAGTGTCATGCCTAGTTCCCTCCTGTTATCATTGGTGTTTGCTATCGACCCCCTGATCTAACTGACTCCTTTGTTGATCACTTACACGAAGCATTCCGCGTGATAACTACGTCCTATCAGCACATTCCCATTCTTTTTTATGGTGACTTCAATTTTCCTGACATTACCTGGTCCGATCTTCCCACCATTACATCAAAAAATAACATTGTAAGTGACTTTGTTAACACGTGCCTAACCTTTGGCTTGTCTCAAGTCGTATCTGAACCTACTAGGCAAACTGATCATTCCTCCAACATTCTCTATCTCATTCTCGCTTCCCACCCTGATAAAGTTTCTACGCCACTTCATTTACCTGGACTTAGTGACCACTCCATTATACTAAGCACATTTTCTCTCCAAGTCCCAAGCTTGAAGAAAACCAAAAAAACACTTACATTATACGACAAAGGTAACTACGCTGCCATGAACACAGAACTAGCCGATTTTAGGGCGTGGTTCGTTCATGACTTTTCAAGCCAGTCAGTAGAAACTAACTGGTCTCTTTTCATACACAAAATGCATCAACTAATAGATAAGCACATCCCTACTATCACGATCACAGAAAAATTATCGTCACCGTGGTTTAACAACGATCTGAAGCGCCTTAATAAAAAGAAGAAAAGGCTTTTCCGTACAGCCAGACGTGTGAACACTGACTGCTCATGGAAAAAGTACCATTGTGCTGAAGAAATATTCCAATCTCTAGTAAACCGAACTAAACGTTCCTTTTTTTTTCATCAGTATTACCTTCTATGCTTCGCACTAATCCTAACAAGTTTTGGAAATCCACTAATCCTTCACGCAACACACCTATTACTTTACATGATGAGGACCATAATCTCATTCCGGAACATGACGTCTGTCGCGTTCTAAATTCTTTTTTCTGTTCAGTTTTTACTAACTAACCGGACGGCGAATTACGCACTTCCCTGTCTTCGATCATCCAGCTATGCCAGACATTTTGTTCGATAGCAATGGTATTAGGAAACTAATTGAATCATTGAAAGTGTCATCGTCATCTGGCATTGACGGCTTGAACTCTAAAGTGCTAAAAAATACTAAAAACGTGGTTAGTGTCATTTTGTGCCATCTTTTTCAACAGTCATTATCATCAGGCGTGCTTCCGCAAGACAGGAAAATTGGTAAGATCGTTCCAGTCCCCAAGAAAGGTTCATCGTTTTCATGTAAAAACTACCGCCCTATTTCTCTTACGAGCATCTGTTCAAAACTCATGGAACATGTTATTTATTCTCACTTCGTTAAATTTTTAGTTTCGGTAATTTTTTTTCATCCTAACCAACACGGCTTCCTAAAAGGACTTTCCTGTGACACCCAACTAGCCCTTTTTATTAATGATCTTAGCTCTCATCTTGACTTAAACATTCCCGTTGACACGCTCTTCCTTGACTTTGAAAAAGCTTTTGATAAGGTACCCCACAAAAGATTACTACTAAAACTTTCACGTCTTAACCTTAGCCACTTGGTGTTAAGATGGCTACAAAATTATTGACCTACAGAGAGCAATTTGTCTACGCTAACAAATCATCGTCACCTCTTTTCCCCCGTTACTTCAGGTGTACCACAAGGCACAGTGCTTGGACCCTTGCTTTTTCCAATCTACATTAACGATCTTCCCTCTAACGTCAACTCGAACATCCGATTATTTGCCGACGATTGTGTAATCTACCGCCCTATTACCAGCAGAACTGACTCTGACACCCTCCAAACTGATCTAACCCAAATCGAAACTTGGTGCAAGCATTGGCTAATGTCCCTTAATATTACTAAAACATGTATGATTTCTTTTCATCGCAAGCAATCCCATATTCCCTCAAAATATGTTCTTTTCGGTTCTGAAGTATCATCTGTTCTGTCCTGTATCTTGGCATCACCTTAACTCATACCCTAACATGGTCTTCGCATATCACGAACATCGCTAACGACGCTAACCGCACCCTTGGCTTCCTACGTCGAAATCTTCGTTTTGCCACCCCTTCTATCAAATTATTAGCTTATAAAACATTCGTCCGACCTAAACTAGAATTCGCATCAGCAGTATGGGATCCTCATCAATCTAACCTTTCTATAATCCTTGAAAAAGTTCAAAACCGCGCTATCCGTTTTGTTTATTGTGACTACTCTTACTATACTAGCGTGTCCTCTTTAAATTCCAGAGCATCCTTGCCTAACCTTGAAACTAGAAGAAAAATATCTCGACTATGCCTATTCCACAAGTTCTATCATTCACCTTTAGGATCATCTATCATATCAACAGCTCATCGTCCTTCTAGCCGCAACAACCACATCAAGACCGTATACCCACCCGCTGCAAGAACTACATCTCATTTCCGTTCTTTTTTTGTCATATCATCTCGGGACTGGAACGATCTGCCGCCGGAAGCCGTACTCATCGTCAACTGCATCGACTTCAAGAAAAAGATTGAGGCCATCCTTATGTAATCAGTAATCTTTATGTATCGTGTAATCTTTATGTATCCTGATCTTTATGTACTCTGTAATCTTTATATAATCTGCATGTAATCCGCCCATCCCTCATGTAATGCCCCACAACCGGGGCCTTTGAGGTAATAAATAAAGAAATAAATAAATATCTCGTCCGTAAAACATGGCTCATGTCATTAAATACTTCTAAAACCGTGTTAATGTCCATTCACCGTCGTCGTAATTACGTAGTGCCTAATTATAGTATTAATAACCTGCAGATTGGAACATCCGAATCATTCAAATATCTTGGTGTGCATATCTCGCGTGACCTAACTTGGACCTGTCATATTAACCACATAATAAATTCTGCTAATTGTGCTCTTGGTTATTTACGCCGTAACCTTTCACTCACTCCTCCCCCTATTAAACAGCTTGCTTTTCAAACCTTTGTGCGACCCAAGCTTGAGTATGCTAACGCTATTTTTGATACGCACCACAATAATCTTACTAACGCCCTCGAATTGGTTCAGAACCGCGCAGCACGATTCATTCTATCTAATTATTCCTACCACTCAAGCATCTCAGAGCTAAAAGCTCAAATCAACTTGCCCCCCCTAGCCTCGCGCCGTACGATAGCACGTCTTAACCTTTTTCATAAATTTTTCCATTCTTTGCCTCTTGATAACCCCTACATAAAAAGAGCCCACCGCATCACCCGGTTCAGCCACAGTAACGCAGTGTATCCCCTACAAGCCCATACTGTGACATTTCAGCAGTCATTTTTTCATCGTACTGCACGAGACTGGAATGACCTGCCCACCGAAGTTGCCATTATCATCAACCCACTAGAATTCAAGAGGAGCATCGCCAACCTTTCATCTTAACATTTTTTGCCATTGTTTGCCAGATACCGTTCACTCCCTAATGTAATGTCTCAACCGAGACCCTTGAGGAAATCAATAAATAAATAAATAAATAAATTTCCTTGAACTGTGCATGGATGATTCGTCAACCATTGATCAGGTCTGGGCATGTTTTAAGGTTCACGTCAAGCATTGCATTGACAATTTCATTCCCACTGTAACTAGATGCACAAAGAAAAAAAATCCATGGGTAAAGCGCGATGCTATTCACCTCAAGCGTAAAATCAAACGACTGAGAAAATCAAATAAAGTACGGCCGATTCAAAACTACCTTACTCGCGTTCACTCTCTAACTTATTAAAAAGCAAAATAAAGTCTGCTAAACTCACTTATTTTAATACCACACTTAATTCGTTCATTAAAACAGCACCCAGCAAATTCTGGAAATATCTAAGTTCCTAACGCAGAAGCAGCAAGGCAATATCCAGCGAAGGAATTGACGCTGGCACCTTTAGCACTCACTTTCAGTCAGTGTTCACACATGACGACGACTGCTCTGACCTTACCCCCGTATTCGAATGTAAGACCACGCTGTCAGGCACTTCTTGAATATCCGAGGCGGGAGTGCTTATGATGTTGTTAAACATGGATGATAAGTAATGTGATGGACCCGATCGAATCCGGAACAAATTTCTCACACGATATGCCGAGCCTATAAGTAAATACCTCTACCTGATATATCAAGAAATCAATCGACGAGTGTAGCCTTCCTGCAGAGTGGAAACTAGCGAAAGTAATTCCTGTACATAAATCTTACAATATTTCATCTGCAGCTAATCATCGACCCATATCAATGAAACGTACATGCTGCAAATTACTGGAGCACATTATTTTAAAATTTCTGGCAAATTTAGTTGGTGTCAATAACATACTTCAAAGAAACCAACCTGGATTTCGTAGTGGCTTGTCAACGACTACGCAACTAGTAGAAATTATTCATGATTTTTGCAGTGCCTCAACACTCAGTCACAAATCGATGCCCTTTTCCTAGATCTGTTGAAGGCTTTGACCGAGTCTCTCATGCTAAACTCCACTTTAAACTTAGAACTACATTTGGTGATCGACCACTGGTACGATGGATTTATAATTAACTCTCTGGCCGTTATCAATTTGTACAATACGACCATTATGCCTCCAAGTTAGTACCTGTTCCTTCAGGAATACCTCAGGGTACAGTTTTAGTCCCGCTGTTGTTGCTACTTTGTATTAATGACATACAGTCTAGCCCGTTTATAACGAAGCCACTTATAGCGAAATAGCGGTTATAACGAAGGGATTTCAATTTCCCATTCCCATTTTTGCATTTTCAATACATTTTGGGTCCGGTTTTAACGAAGTAAATAATAGCGCGTCAGCGGATATAACGAACAGATTTAATACCAACCGAAAAATAATCTGCCAATCAACACATTTTTGCGTCCTTGAGGCGATTTTTTCCGCGAAAATAAGAGCAAAATTCGGCTGACGGCGTCTTTTCGTGCGTCGTCTGCTCTCCTGCGGAGCGAAAGCTTGCTTCACTGCATCGCATGGCACGCCGGCCTCGTGTTGCGCCGTCCTTGAACGGCGTCACGGCGTAGAGCGGTAGAGCACGCCGCGCAGGGGAAAAATGTAAAAAAGAAGAGACGATTTTTTTTTTTCGATGACGTCGCAGAGAGCGGCCGTCTTGGCCAATCTCGGTTCTCTATTTCTCCCAGGCAGTTGGCGCCACGGCTGGACTGCAGTCTGCAGGAGGTGTGGCAGCGCGCGCTTTGTTTTATGTCGGTGCCGCGGTGCGCAAGGCAGGGAGAAAGCGCGGCAGCATTGTGCATGTTGGAAGCGTGGTTCATTTTTATCGTTATCGCGTTATCGCGGAGTTCGACCAGATCTTTGGTTCGCAGTTGGATGGTATGGAAGCCGCAATCCTGAAGTCCGCACTCGCGAAACTTGTTCAGGGGACGCTGGACGACTTCTTTCGGCGGCAATAGATCGGTATTCCGATGTTTGCATTTTTTTTCGCAGTCCACATATAACGAAATAGCGGATATAGCGAAGTGATTTCCGTTTCCCGCCGACTTCGTTATAACCGGGCTAGACTGTATCAAATGAAACCGAAGTAAAAATGCGACTATTGCCGGATGACTGCGTGCTATACCAAGAAGTAAAGGACTCTAATCACCAGGAAAAACTTAACAATGCTCTAGGAAAAATTGCAGAGTGTTGTAATACATGGCAGATAATTAATTTCGAAAAAACTCTCTCTATGTCTATTACAAAGAAAAAGTGTTGATTAGATTATGTATATTCTTGGAATAACATTAATGTCCGTAGTGCGGCCGAATATCGATACATGGGTGTAGTCATCACTTCTGACTTAAACTGGACTACGCATGCTCAAACCATAGCTAGCAAAGCATTCAATAAGTTATTTTTCCTCAAAAAGGGTCCTTCGTCATTGTATATCCGATACAAAACTTCGTGCTTGCGTCACTTTTATCCGTCCGGTCTTAGAATACGCCAACATAGCTTGGTTCCCCCACACTAAAAACAACGTTAAAAAACTCGAGATGGTGCAAAAGAAAGCCGTGCGCTTCATCTTCAACACCTATGGCCCCATGCATCCAGCCACAGATCTTTTACGCACGCCAGGGCTTCACACGTGTCCAGCAGTGCCAAATTACACCGTTGAAAGTTTTTGTGTTTACTGCTTAATAACGCGTTAAAGATGTCTCCCTTATACTTTGTTAGTATAAGCCCTACACGAGGAACACGTCACAAGCATGCACTCATCCTTGAAGAATATTTCTGTCCAGTAATACTTTCCAATATTCTTTCTTTTTCCACAAGTTGTCCGAGATTAGAATCGCTTGCATCCATCAGTCACAGCCCAGCGCACCATACACAAACTAATTACCCCCGCTGAGAGCTCTCTGCTTTCCTTCCTCTCATCAAAACCTTGCTCATATTCTTGTAATAGAGTGCTCTTCTCAGTGTATTTATTGTACTCAAGTGCCATCATCAGCTTTATGACACGATTGCTTTATTTATAACGGCCATTTGTATTGCACGTTTTGCCTTTATTTTCGACACTTAAAAAGAAGTTAGCACTGAACTTGTATTTGTATGTTTTGCCCTCTCCTGTAAACATCCCAAGAAGGGACTGACAGTATTACGAAATAAATAATAAAAAAATAAACTAGATGTTTGTTTTCTTGCCTGCGTTTTTACCCGGTCCCTAAATAAACTACGCCTAGCCATGGATCTCCTTTTACCAGCAATTGTACCTGATACCCAGACAGGTTCTTTGCAAGTTTATTTTATTCTTTGCCAATTTGTTCCATGATGTATCAGCATACCTACTCCACCTCCCTTCTTCTCCGTTGTTGTTCTGTTGCACCCTTTCCAGACATAGTCACCGATTAAAGGTGGATCTTTTAGATCCCTCAGATGTGTCTCGCATAAAGCGTACACACCTACTGTTTCGTCCTTTAACTGCTGTTCTATTTCTAGCCATTTCGCTCTCTTTCTACCCCCTTGCATGTTTATGTAACTGATCCTGGCGTTAAATTTCTTTTTCGTAGTTTTCTTTCTGGGCCTCCTAGTGGCCATTTTGTTGGGCTCAGCCGGCATTGTTACATTTACTACATCGCTTCTACCTACCCCTACGCCCTGAGCCACCGTGGACCCCCTAAAAAAGCTACCGCTCGCCCTCCCAGGCGCCAGCCTATCACTTCTCCTACCCTTCCACTGAAATGGATGCCATCTCGTCCAAAGTCTCTGCCCAAACCTGCTTTGTGCACTTCCTTGTTTATGTCTACCACCTCAAAGCCTTTCTCGAGGCCTAACTGCCTTATCTCTCGATTAAGATTCACAACGTCGTTAGCAACCTCTACATTCCTTCCTTGTACCTCCGGCACTGTACACACCACGATCTGCGCTTGCTGTGCTATCGCCCTTATGCCGTCAACTCCCTCAGGTAAATCTTTTTCCTACTTGTGCGGCGTTACCATCCAGGACATCATTTAGCCCCGCCGCTACCCCTACCAAGTTACGCCTTGCAACATTCTCGGAAAGTTCACTTTTTGTCGCTCTCAGAACATCGTCCATTGTCCTTCCTGGAAACACCCCGACTGCTACCCGCCTATCACCCTTCACCCGGTCCAGAATAGCTCTTTTGCATCGCCTCATGCTTGAGTCATCAGCAATAAGCACTAGCGTACTCTGCCCCTCCCTCCTATGTTCCGGATTTTGCTGCCTCTTATCAGCGACTGTGACCTCATTTCCTGGGATTAGCTCGTCCCCTTCTCAGTATTGCGTCTCGACTTCCCAGCTGCCACCTGTGCGTAGCCGTTCCTGCCTGAACATGTCTGACCTACTGGCTTATCGCTGTCCATGCCAGTGCAAGCCGCCTCCACGTGGCTGGCGCTGGAATGCCTGCTATTGTGGCTTCCAATGGCGGTGTCAGCCGTTTTTGACACCAACTGACAAAGCTGTTCTTTAAGCTTGCGCTTCTCTGCCCTCTCTATCTGTAACTCTGTTTCTAGAGCATCCATCCTAAGCACTAGCTTGCTGTTCGCCTGTTCAGCCCTGTCCAGGCGTGCACCTAATACGCAGAATTTGCACATAAAATCTGCGCCTTCGGTCCAATCCACCGAATCTAACTGCGTTTCTTTTAAATTCACCGACGCCTCACACTCCGTACAACTAACCATCAGTAGCTTAACCATCTTAGCAACATTCGATTATTGCTTCCACCAAATGATAACTACAGGCTCAAGACAAACACACTTCAAAACACGTGTCCAAATAAAATAAAACGCCAAAACATAATGGCGCCATCTGGTGTCGGGGATCACGTGGCTATTTTGCTCTTAGCTTTCGCGCTTTCTACGTCACACGTGTCTTCCTGGTACTGGTCATTTAGGCTACAGCTGGACCGAGAAAACGAGGTCTTCTTTTTCTCCCCGCAGTCGTTTTTCGAAACCTCTTCTTATGAATACCTTCTCGCCTACCCCGCTTCCTTGCTTGTTTTTATTTTTCCCATGTATCTTTTTTGTTTTTATTGTTAATTGTAGAAAGCGTTATATATTATTTTTCTTTTTTTCCTTCCCTATTCATTGCCGAATGTATGACGGCGAAAAAAGAGCTTCATGGCATGACAGGGGTACTTGTTCCCCTTATGCGGAACATGCTGAGTGTGCCGCATGTAATTTCGCAGGTCTGATTTTGACAAAGCGTATATGTTGGTAGCGAGAGCCACGAATTACTCAGTGCCCACTGGAGGACTTCACCGCGCGCGTCATTTCAGTATAACGTAACCCTGCCATCAGATGTCGAAATTAAAGCTTCGCTTATGACTTTTTCGAGAATTTTGTAATAGTTGAACAGTTATTATATATGTTATCGCGGAGGTATCCGTCTTAGCCGTACCGTTTTCTCAGCAATACATGTAGTGAGGCTAAGGGCAGGCGAACACGAAGTGTTGTTTTTACTGTATTCCTATGGTAAATACGCAATTATGCGAAATGTCTGTCAATATGAAGCAAGGATTGAGAAGCATGAAGTTTAAACTTGTTCAAGCAATTGCAGGCAGAGGGAGCAGGGAGCCTTGTTCCTTCAACGCCCCTCTTTCCAAGGGTCTATGCGATAAAGCCGCTGTGTTTAAAGGCATTACTTCGGTCCTGCGGTAGCATACTGTGCTCGGTCAGTACATATTTGTTTCATTTTGTGCTTCTGCAACCCAAGTTCGTTTTATTTTTATCTATACAGCTGGTGACGTTAGGAAGGAATGTGTCAGATATTTCATCCAGCCTGACATTGACTGCGAGCCGAGGCCTCCCTAATGCGCCGCTCACAGAAGTAGAGTGCAGCGGGAACAGGATGGATGGATGGATGGATAGGAGCGCTCCCTTTGAAACGGGGTGGTGGCAATTGCCACCATGCTCAGCTTTTCTTTATTTTTGTTATTTTTTTTGTTTACTGTGTTGGCAATTCTCATTAAGATTCTCCATCAACATTGCCTACGGTTTCCTACTATTCTAACCTTATGCCACATCTCTGCTTTTCAGCCACCAATCCTCCAATCGCTTTTTGCTGACTTCCACTGCAGATTTATTTACATGACCATTGTTATCTTTAAACCCTAGGGCCTCAGAAAGAGTGACTGTGCCTGCATCGACATCCGGATGGATACCATCACATTTGATTATGAGGTGTTCAATTGTTTCCACAGATCTACCACACACTGCACATGTGTCATCTTCTTCGTTAAATTTCTTTTTGTAGCTGCGCGTTCTAAGACACCCTGATCTAGCTTCAAAAAGTAGGGCACTGCCTCTTGAGTTATCATAGAAAAATTCTTTCCTGATCTGCCTTTTCCAGAATCGATATAGTTCTGCACTATGTTTCTTTTCCATTGAATTCATCCAATTTTTAACTTCCGCGTTTTTAACCTGTCGTTTAATGCTCTTTCTTTCTCCGTCCTCATGACAGGCATACTTACTGGTTAGTTTTCTAGTTCTTTTCCGCCACTGTGAGTCAACGTTCTTTCTGTATAAATATTTAAATACCTTAGCTGCCCATCTGTTATCGTCCAATTTCCTCAGGCGTTCTTCATATAGTATTTTACTCTTAGCTTCCCGTGCCTCGAACGATGCCCAGCCCATATCCCCTTGTACTGCCTCGTTTGTGGTTTTGCCGTGGGCACCTAGTGCTAATCTTCCAACAGCTCTCTGATTTACGTCTAATCTCGACTGAACTTCTGCCCTTAAGCACAGAACCGCATTGCCGAAAGTAAGTCCCGGCACCATTATTCCTTTCCAAATACCTCTTAGTACTTCATATTTGTTGTACCCCCATAATGCCCTATGTTTCATTATCCCGGCGTCTCTTCGTCCTTTTGCCCTAAGAGCCTGTTCATGCTTTTCCGTGTATATCTGCCCTTCGTTTAGCCATATCCCGAGGTATTTGTATTCGGCCACTTTGGGTATTTCGTGGCCTTGTATTGTAAGCACCTGATCAGTTGTATCGTTAAAAATCATCACACCTGATTTAGTTGCGCTGAAACTGAATCCTAGAGCGTCTCCTTCGTCTCCACAGCAATTAACCAAAGTTTGTAAATCTTCCTGGCTATCTGCTAACAGTACAATATCGTCCGCATACATTAAACCCGGGAGTCGCTGCTCAACTACATTTCCGCCTAATCTGTACGACAGATTAAAACCTAGATTACTTTCTTCTAGCCTTCTTTCCATATTTATCACGTAAAGCATGAACAGCAGCGGTGATAGAGGGCAACCTTGCCTTAATCCTTTGTGCACCCCCACAGTTGTGGTACTTTTTTTCCCTTCCCATGTAATTTCAACTTCATTATCTCGGTAGATTTCCTGTAGAAAATCAATTACCTCATCACCAATACCTAAATCTTTCAATATGCTCCACAGGAGTTCCCTGTTCACGTTATCGTATGCACCGCTTATGTCTAGAAAGGCTATAAACAGAGGTCTATTTTCCGCCTTAGCTATTTCTATGCATTGGGTAAGCACGAACAGGCTATCATCTAACCGCCTACCCCTTCTGAATCCATTCTGAAGTTCTCCGAGTATCCTATTCCCTTCTACCCATGACTGCATTTTTAATTTCACCGCCTGCATTGCCAGCCTGTACATAACAGATGTTATCGTAATCGGACGGAAGGATTTTATGTTCATCTTATCTCCTTTCCCTTTATAAATCAAATTCATTTTACTCTGTCTCCAGCTGTGCGGAATTTGCTGATTTGTTAAGACTGCCTCCAATGCTTTTATCAGCGCGTCCTTGCTTCTTGGGCCAAGTTCATTAATCAGCTTAATTGGAATTTCGTCTATCCCTGCGGATGTGGTTTTAGGAATATTCGCTTCCGCCTTTTCCCAGTTAAGACTAGTCAGTTCTAAGCTGTTCTCTTTTGTGCTGTCCTGTGTTGCCGCCTCACTTGGGGAGATTACCCCATTGGCGTCGCTAAAAGACGCAGCTATAAATGACGTAATGTAGTCCACAGCATCGTCTCCCTCCAAACATTTTCCCTCAGCATCTATAATCTGTTCCTGCTTTCTTTGATTTGTTTTTCCCAACCAGCTTATATGGTTCCAGAATTTTCTTGGCCCCCCTTTATTTGCCTCGCGAACTTCAGCCAGCCATTTATCAGAGGACTGCTTTATTTTAGCCTGGACTAGGACCTGAACTTGCTGTTTCTTGGAGTCATTGGAGCGCCTCTGTTGGAGAAAAAGAAAGGCAATAGTTGATCAGGACCTTCTTTTTTTTTATTTCCAAAAGTGAATATACAGCGGAAGTTCGCGCGTGGAGGAAAAAAGAAACGCTGGCAATGTTCGAAGGGTGACATCGTGTTAAGGGTGCCATTCGGGCGATGATATCAACATAATGTTTGGAAAATAAATACTGCATTTTTGCAGCAAAAAAAAAAACAGCGCATACACGAGACAAAGAAGTGTGGGGACACGACGCGTTTGCCGCCGTCTCTGTTTTTTGCAACAAGATCAGACACTAACCAGCAACACTTCTTACTTTGTTAACCCACGTTCTTGCCCAATTTCCACGCGTCGGGAAATAGATTTTCCGCCTTTCACTTATTGCGTTTGAACGTCGCAAAACATGGCAGCCTCCACTAACACGGGCGTGGGGTATGCTCGGACGTCTCCTCGATGGGGCTGGCGGCCAGGTCACGTTAACAGCGGGTTTCCCCAGCGCTATACGTAGACGCTCACACCAGGAGCTAGCCGCTTATAGTTCCGCTGTAAAACTTGCAAATGGTTTCGGCTTACCATCGTCGTTTACGCAGGACCGCGAGCCATCACCACGTGATGGCCGCCTACAACATGAAATCGTCGCGTATTGACGGAGCGTCAGTAAGCCGGCTTAGGCGGCCACAGGTAGGCATTGAATTCACTGACTTTAAGGAAACCAGTTTGCTACTGTTGCGTCCAGCCTAAAGTGAAAATTCGGTACCAAGAGATCTTCTATCCGCCAGATGTGCATTTCTTCTCTGGTCGTATTTGTCGACTTCATCGATGCAAGTGCTGAAATCAGAGACTGCATTTGGGAACTGCACAGATGCGAGTGAGCCGTTGGCAAGCTTTCAAGTAACGTCCGCAGGTTCGTTGGGGTGATGAAAGTGATGGGTGATGAAGTGTCCATTTGCCACTCTCTTATCCGCGGAGTGATACGTAGTGATCGGCGAAAGCAAAGAGCCCACGCGTATTTTTATTTGCTCAGGCCTAATTTGCTGCTGTGTTGTCTGTCTGTTACTGGATCTATTTATTCACGGAAACCCTAAAACAAATATAAAAGTGAAAGCGAAGCCGCCACGCGACTGCCTGAAAGGCACTCCGCACGTTACTTGACTCCATCTACCTACAGCGATGAGTTCAAAAAAAGGCGGACGCCGGGACGTTTAATCCTATTTAAATAAGAGAAATCGGCCGCAGAGGTGAATAATTGAAAGTTTCTAAGAATGCTCGGAACATGTACACTCGCAGTCAAAAGTAAATGGAAGGTGACTTTGTCAAAAATATTTAATTTCTTTAAATCTAAATCATAATAATCCGTGCTTGTCGGTGCATAGTGCAATTCGCAAAATCACAATGAGGCTGCACATATGTATTCAAGGATGCATTAATTGGGGGCCGAATGTTTAATTTTTTTCGTGAATATTGCCTTCCATTTACTTTTGACGGCACCTGTGTATTGAGTTCCCGTGGTAAAAAAACGAGTTCAAATTCTTCTTTAGTGCACCTATAAGGACCAGCGGTTATCTTGCCTTCGCATTACGTGCCCTGCCCAAGCCAATTCCTTCCTCCTGATTTCGACTAAGCTATCATTAACACGCATTTGTTCTTCCTAACAGATTGCTTCTGTTAGGATCTGTTGTCTGTTCAATTTTACTTACGTGACCACTTTCCCTTCTTGTTTTCATTCTCACCGGCTTCTCTGGTTTTTTGTCTTTATCCGTTTGAACGCTTCTTATTCCGGCATGTCTTAGCTGTGCCGTTTTTTTTTTACTTATTTCACAGGGTTTTCCTGCACCGTTTCTTTTTCAGTCTGGCCAGGTTATAGCCATTTTCAATTGTCCCCTTTCACCGTCAATCGTTTAGCCGTGTTAGTTATTGGCTTCTTCGGGATCTTTTTTTACAATTCTTTGTTTGCGCTCTCTGCCTTTGTTTCTCCCCGCTTTTGTTTTATTTCCCTTTCCACCCCCCTTTCCTTTCCTTCTCGCTTGTTTGGGCTGTGTCATTGGTTACGGGTGACGACAAGAATACTTAGCGTATCTGTTGGCTCTTTCTGTGCTTGCACTTTGCTGATTTTTCGCCTGCGCATCACTCCCTCCAGTTCTGTATTAAAAGTGCGGGTCACCTGCCTTCTCAAATAAAGTTGTCTGTCAGCGTGTTGTGTGTTCTCCTTGTTCTCGTCCTTTGTCTGCAAGCGCTGTTTTTTCTCAAAATGTACCTCAACCAACTCGCCCAGCAACACGCCATGGTTAGAGACGCCTCGCTAGGCGTCCCAGCCATTCTTCTCCCAATTATAGCACCCCCCCCCCCCCCCCATGTATGCGGAACCTTCTTCCCATCGGAACAGAAACACGTGCTATAAGCCGGGAGAGGTCTTTTAACATACAGCACGGAGAGCGAGCGCACAGATGACTACGCTTATCTTCTCTGAGCAGCTGCAACTATTAAAAAAAAAACTATTACCTTAGTGCAAGCCTGCCCTCAGATGTGGAGGAATTTTCACAGAAAAAAAAAACAGAACTACACAGCCTACCCAGCACGGCAGGCCACTTGGTGGCCGCTAGTGGGGTAAGCTGGTGGAAAAGTGAAAAATCTTTAAGAAATGGTAAAAAGGGTCGATTTATACTAGCCGCCCTAAATACATCCTCGCATTTTTGTCCGACATTTCTTTCGTAAAATGTGCAGTGACGTCTCAGGTACACCGCAGTAGAACTCACAGAAAGAGATATATAACTTATTCTTCCAAATTTTCTGTAGAATCCTAAACAGATCACATCGATGACCCGCACGGGAAGTGAAGGTTAAAAAAATGTTCGCTGTCGCATTGGAACTAGGGAGGAAACGAGGGGGTGAGTGCCACAAAAGACGATGGTTCGCGTACCGGGGCCCCCTGGCAAAGCACGATGAGTGCGCGGTGGAGGGGAAGTGACCAGGCATTTCTCCGAATCGCGTTAAGCCCCTTCCTTTCTTTTCACTTATACTGTGCCTGCTTAGGCATAGCTGTATGCACACAATTGTTCCTTTCGAAAACCAGTCAGCTGGCAGACTCCGGAAGTTTGCAGCTGGCAGCTGGCAGACTCCGGAAGTTCGATAAGAAGGAAGGTGCTGCTAGTAAACCTGGGACCTGCTCAACCATACTGAGGCTTTGGGAAATAAGGCGCCCTGTTCTTGGAAGGTGGTGCACTGGGGAGAGAATGGAGTTGACTCAGCATGCATATGTCTCGATGCAGCTTACTATCCCTGGAACGCTTTGTAGAGGCGCCCTATAGTCAGATACAACTTCAGAACCCAGAGGCTTTTTCCTCTCATAGGACACCCTTCCAGCCAGTGGCTTCGCCCGATTCTCATGAACCTGCTAGTGTGACAAAGCAGGGAGTGGTAGATGAAAGGGGTTGGCCCCTTCCTTCTATAGTGGGGGATACACCCTCTCTCTATTGTGGCGCCGCTCCCTGCATTGTCACCCCAGCAGGGTACTGAGAATCACCCAGTGCCAGTAGACAGAAGGGCCTTCTTTTTCGGGGAAAAACCACTGAGTTCTTAAGTTGAACCCGACTATAAGTATGCAGCTTCCGAAAGTTCCGGAAATTCTTTTGTTGTTTGCTTGTAGGTCCTTTCGACCAAATTTGGGTCACGTGTACTCATGGTATAGGGGTGGAAAAAGGTGCGATTTCTCGCGACGAGAGATCATTTCTTGCCCGCACTACAGACGTTCGCTTCGTGTCTCGTGGTCTAAACCCGTCTCCAAGCATTCGCCGGGCAAGAATCGTTCTTCGCGTAAGCAACGTCTTCAACCAACCTGAAGCTGCTTCACTTTTTGCAGTGTTGGCATTTCTTGTGTTTGTGTGGTGTTATCTGCGAAGAAGTTTGGTCAGCGTTGTCGCCGAGTGAAGTTCCTCAGCATGACGCAGTCGCCCTCCGCCTCGGCGAGTACAGGCCCCTTCCCGCCCCCTCTATGGGAGAAGATTTTCCGGCATCTGGACGGAGGCTCCCTGGTCGCCGTCGCCATGGCTTCCCGGAGCCTGAAGAAGATTGCCCTTCAAGCAGAGCTTGTCCGCAATCTGACGTTCACTCCCGACACTGACGAGCTCACCCTCCAAAGGTTTCTTCGGGCAAAGCGCTCCCACCGCGTTCGCCAGCTGCGCTTTACCAACTGCTTGGTCCTACCGTCCAGTGTCTTGCTCGGCTTCGCGGAGACGTGTGAGTACCTCCAGGAATTGTACTGTGTCAACTGCGTCGTTGAGCCATGCGGATTGTTTGGGCTCGTGGCAATGAAGCTGAAAAGACTGCGGCAGCTAGAGTGGTCCATACAAGAGGCCCATTTCTATGCCTCGCCGATTGGGGAATCCATTGCGGAGATCGCCACCTGCCAGCGGTCACTGCAGCTGAAGATAGAGACCATGTATGTCGAGCTGGTCACCACGACAAAGAACGCCTACCTGTTAGAGCTCATCCTGGAACGCTGTCCAAAGCTTCAACACCTGCACTTGCACGTAGTCCGCGAACAAGACATGCAGAGCAACGGAGTAGGCAGGGAGCTCATGCGACCCCAGCCAGGCCTGACCACCTTCACCTACACCTCCGAGTGGGTTCCGGCGCCCGGGCCGCCAGCACCGCCGGTGACGCCCGGTCGGTGGAAGCCGCGTCCCGTCTTCCGAGCAGCGGGTGCAACCTGGGGCAACGTCTCCTACAACCTGAAGCTGCAGTCTTGCAGTTTTGTGTCCTTCAGGGACGTGTTGGAGCAGAAGGTATCGCTCCGTGGTGTTCAGCAAGCCATTGTAGCAGTGGAAGCGGACACGCAGGCGCCGTCTCGACTCGAAGGAGCCACTTCGAGGCCCGACTACTGGAAAGACGTCAAATCTCTCTCGCTAATCCTGAAGCCACCAAGAGGGCTGCAGTTCCCCCGAGATGCGGTCGCCCTTCGGTGCTACAGGTACCCGATGCACCTGTTCTTTAAGATCTGTGTCTGTAACATCACCGAACTCAACCTGACGTCGTTTCACTTCAACTGCGACGTCAACGGATCGTTCATCGTGGGCTCGGCGCTGCCTAAGCTGAGAGCGCTGGCACTCGCCCCGTGCGGCTTGACCAACATCGAGGCGCTCAAGCACCTGGCTCGAGGATGCGAGAACCTAGAGGAGCTGAACATCCGGTCGGAGCGCGACTCTAATGGCGAGTCTCCGTGCGAAGCCTGCGAGACTCCGCTTCATTTCACTTCTGCCGACTTTTCGAGGTTGCACAGAAGAACCAAGCTCCGGCGGCTCATCGTAGACGAGACGACGAAGCTATCGTCGCTCACCTTTCTCCAAGAGTGTCGAGTCGCCGAACTTCGGCTGAGCCTGGACAGCTTCGCCGCGGAGATCTCAGAAGCACCCGGCTTCTACGCCACTCTGCGCCACCTC
The DNA here is from genome assembly GCF_055824585.1 of Amblyomma mixtum. NCBI lineage: Eukaryota > Metazoa > Arthropoda > Arachnida > Ixodida > Ixodidae > Amblyomma > Amblyomma mixtum. Next base: position 92,968,831 of record NC_143019.1, read on the forward strand.
CTGCGCAGCAACACCAGGCTCTGCTCGCTTACGCTGGAGGCCCGCACTGTGCCGCTCGATCACATTTTATTCGCTTCGGCACTCGCGGTACTCACCACGCTGCGTAAGCTCTGCGTTCTCTCGGGCGCGACGGCCACAGTAGACGTGGCCGTGTCCTTCGTGAAGTTGATGGAGGCGAAGCTTCCGCTCCTGGAGATCCTTCACCTCCACTACATGACTGTCCGGCCGGCGATGCGGGCGGTCACCTGGATCCGGCAACGAGACTCCGTCTGGGGGTGGCTCCGAGACGGGGAGCTGCAGCCGTCCGCAGGAATCTTCCTGAACCATCATCCCTGCATTGGCTGCTCACGGAGTACTTTCATCGGCCTGGCGAGGCCTCACAACCGCGACTGATACCCTCTGAAGACCGGTGCGGCACTTGCTCGTTCATTGTTCACTAACATTGCATGCTCTATAGTCACGCCTTGTTGCATTTCATGCGCACCTGATCACTGAAATAAATGTGATTCAAACATCAAAGTTATGGCTCCTCTAGCGTTTTTGTTTATGTATGGCGCAATCTCAGTTGTGTGAGATGCGCTGTGTGGCGAGTGTTTCTTTCAATAACAAGTGTAATCGTTCAGGCGTGCGATACACGTGAAAAATTAAACGTCTATGCCATTTTGGGCCATTAGGTCTGTTATCCGAAGTGTCTGGCTGAAACGTTGTTTGAATACCCCGCCCTTTTCAGCGCATTTCTGGAGCAGTTTGCTGGATCTCAACTCACTAAAGCCCGCAATTTAAGGAAGAGTTATACAAATTGTGACGCTGCTGGTATCAAGCTGTTAAGAAGCACGAACTGGAGAGTTTCTAGCCTTAGCACACGTGTGCACCTCATCTGCATGAGCTTTTTCTCCTTCCACCCTGAGCAGGTCTTTTGGTGTGTGCGAATAAACATGGCGACGACCGGCAGACACTGAGGTGGGTGTGTGGTAATGACGCATAGACTTAACAGTATCCTATCGATAGTTGTCACTATCAATGGTAAAACAAACCTGCCTGGTAGTTTCGATAATAAGATCACGCAACACACAGGTTTTAATCACTGCAGCACAAACGCGTTTTCGTTTGTGGCCGGAGCACACGATATGCAGGTGGCGATACTACACGTTTCTCTGTTCACGTAGTGAAAGCGTCACTGTAAAAAGGCAGCGCGCATGTCACCAGCTAGGTAGGGAAACCAGATCGCTGCTGCCACGCACGGAAGTACGTCATAACCACGTGACAACATATTTAAACAAAAGGGCGCATAAAATCGGCGTAAACTTCAATGATATTCAGCTACAGCTTAAATACTCACCTATAATAATACAATTGTTAGGTTTTGTTTTTATATTTAGTTGAAATGAAATGTGCAAGTGCATGAGTTGAGGCGAGGCGGCGCCCATGGCTTAAGCGGAGTAAAGTCACTGGAATTCTTTAGAGCGGAGTTTGCACCCTTGTACAGTAGAGAATGAATTTTGTCCAGACCGTCGGCTCGAGGACACTTAGTGCGCCCATACGGAGATATTCGATGCCGAGCCAGCGTACGACAGCGTACCCTTTGTCGTGCTCCATGTTTTTACCTCCTTGTCGGACATGGGGCCTCCGGAGCTTCTGCTGGCCAAAATTCTACGTCTCTGTGAGGTAAGCACGGTCGTCGCGCACTTCGGGTCCTCGATCGGCCCCATCGCAGTGAAGAAAGGTCGGCGCCAATGGTGTCTGTTGTTGCCACTCGTATATTCTATACGGCGACCATCGAGCTACAGCTGCTTTCGTCGCAGATTGGTTTCCGCCTCAGCTGGCATGGACGACGACCGCCGCGGACGATCTAGTACTGCCTGTGGAATACCCCCCAAGGATTTGGATTTGTCCTAAACAACTGCCAGAATGTGATTACTCGTCTGAACCCACGGCTCAGTTCCAAGAAGACTGTGGTTTTCTATTTAGCTGGAACCAACACGGCGGATTAAGAATTAACCTTCGAAAATAAGACCTTCGCCCAGGGTTTATAGTTCCCATGTCCGGGAGTGGAGATTATCGATGAAAATCCGTTACGGCCTTCACAAGCCAACCGACAGCCTGCCATTACCTTCCATGGCGCGCATTTGATCAGCCAGTGGAGAGTATGCTATGCTGAATGTGTGGGCAAGTAGACAGAACTGCGTAACACTTGGCTCTATGCTGCCAAGGCCTTTCTAGACCACCACGGAAGACAGATTCTACAGGCGTTTGGGTCTCCATTTCCCACCCAGCTAGAGGAACTGGGTCGTGATCTCGATTTCGATCGAAAGGTCTCGATCTTGGTAAATCTGCGAGGGTAAGTGCGCAACATAGCCGCATGACCAAGCTGCCCCGCCACCCAAGCGTCACAAAAAAAAAAGACGACTTACGCTCCTTTACCGTATTGTGCAGTGCATATTGTGCAGTGCATAGCCATGCGAGCGTACAACGCTTAGCGTCAGTTCGTGTATTACATGACGTCTTGGTGCTACTATTGAACTTCGCTCCGAGTAGCGCGGTTTTCGTGGACCACAATCGGAATAAAGCGTTTGTGTTACGGCTGCTGTGCTCTGCGGTTGTCACTTCCTCGCGATCCATGCGAGACAGGTGACTCCGGCGAGCATTTTCATGTCCGCATATCGAGCATGAAGTGTACCACAATTTTATACTATGTGAGGCTGACATAACTGTGAACTTCTTGCAGTGAACGCTCTGCCATACGCGCGTTATAACAATTATATCGCGGAATCCTTGTAAACGATTGCATGCAAGCTTGTGAAGGCTGCTTGATGCATGGTACTGCTTACATGATTGGGTAACATTTGTTTGTTTATTTATTTTTGTCGCCTTCCTTTGTGTAGCAAACCAACAGAAAATATTTTAGGCTTCCTAAGCACCTTTAACAAGTTGTAAACAAATGAGTACGATGTGCATGTGAGCGTTTTAGAGCAGTCTCCGCATGCATGTACACAATACGACAACGACCTGCACAGCCGCAGGGTCACCAAACCTTGCTGTTTTAGATAATAACAATAAAAAAAATTTAGCAAAGTCTTCAGCGGTATTCAGGCGATCCACCCGTTGCCTCGAACAGGCGGAGAGCTGAGCGGCTCTTCGCGACATGAAGCCCGATCGCGTTTTCACGCCTAAAGTGATCAAATTCGGGTTTTCACATGTCCTTCGAAGCTTCGGACCAACCACAGTGTCGTCTTCCCACTCCTTTGCAACCGTATCAGCCGAAACACTGCCTGTCGGAACCGAAACATCAGACGCAGCAGCCGTCGCGACGAGGCGCGCGCCGAGCGGTCAGGAGGCGAGTAATGGCGGCGTGATCACGTGATCAAAGATGGCAGCCCCCATGATACGCCGCTGTAAAGCCTCTATAATCACGATATGGATCCACAATATTATGTCTCTGAGGACTGAAAGCTTTTTGCATGCCACAAAAACTAGAAAAAAGCAGTGACAGCGAACGAAAACTAATGTGAAGAACGCAAGGAAAGGAACTTTCCGTTCCGCTTCAAACCTTCGTGGGGGCGATCGCTGTTCAAACTACACCAAGGAGGCCATGAAAAAAAAAGCCAGTCGACAAACCTTGCACAAAAATGTGAAGAGAAAGGCCGGACAGGAGACGGGAGGCGAGTTTAGTGGGGAGGGAGACAGCCGTCAGCCGTGCAATCCTACCAGCAAAGATACATCGGGGAGCTTCCCTTGCCCTGTCTACGGCGCCGCGTACTTGCGTGTACACGGAGGGGAGGGGGGGGGGGGGGGGGCGCCGTCAGAATGCACGGCCGTGGACAATAGACGATACGCGAAATTCCTTGGCGGTCTGGCAACACCGCGCCCACAACTTCCGGTTTCCATCTTGGCTCGGTCGAGCTCGTCGAGCTTATAGTGCCTAGATCGAGCTGGTGCATCGTTTGCTATGCGTACTTTCTTAGCTTCAGCTGCTGCGTTGTTTTCACAGCTGATCTTTGACCAAATGTAGGTGCTTTCAATAAGCGCCAGCTTTACTCCTACCGCGTCCTCAGCTTCGCTTGAAGTCTGGCGCTGATGATCGCAATAATCGGCACTCGAAAGTGGGTTGGAAAGTCGAACCGTGACCGTGTGCTGTTGTTGTTTTAATGCTCGCATTAATGCACCAGTTCAAGCATCACGCATTATCATGGCTATTTTATTCCCAGGTGGACGCGAATTCATCTGGTAGGGTAGCGAGCGGTTATTTTGCGGTGAGTGCGCACGTGTGCTGACAAACTTCTGCGACAGTGCGAACTTTCGTTCGCGCCGACGCCAGGAGCTTCGTGCATTGCAGTATAAACACACAAGACCCTCGAGAGCTGCGTAATTCGATTCCTTTACTGTAATGTGCAATGCGCATCCGCGGTTTTCAACGTCACCGTTTCAAAGCCCGGCGTCGGTTGATTTTCGCCACAATTCGTTGAAACCGCGTCCTGCTTAAGACGCAGTCAGTCGGCATTAACAAGAGGAAAGTAGGCATGCACATATAATTCAAAATATTGTACACAGCGTTGTCCTGTGTACTTCTCCTCCTTGTGAATGCGTCCTTTTCGCTGGTTTTCTACATACCATGCACCAACTGGCCCAACAAGCTACGCTTCTTCAATTGTAAGCAAAGACGCAGCTTTTTTTTTCAGACAAGCACTGAGCCACCACGGCGGCATGATTAGAGAAAGATGCTACAGCTGTAGGTGCATGCACGGACTCGATATGCTCGTCAAGCTGTGTGTGCAGGGGCGAAATTAGCATATTCGGTTGCTTCCGAAACTTAATTAGCTCACTCCCAAACTTGGACAAATGGTTTTGTTGCGAAGCAAGCTGTTGGAGCTTGCCACAAAGATAATAAATTCTGATGGCGTGAAGCGTTTTCAGAACACTGTTGCACGTACTTTCTAGCTTAGAAATGCGTCCCTCCTTCATAATAAAGTAGCTATATTATTAACTTCTTTTTTTTTAGATTTTCGTCGCTGCAGATATCGAAGGTATAGGAATCCTCAAGAAAGAAAGCATTCGCACCTCAGTTTTTATACATAGGGTGTATTGCTTCGTAAAAAATTAACGCGCATAACATATGCGTATGGTCCAGAGAGTTTGCTCGCCCTTCTAAAACTAATTGAACACGGGAAAAACTTAACTGAACACGTAGCAAACTAAGCAGTAATCGGCATATGGTTCTTCGAGTGAACTTATTTCGCCACGGCACGAGCGATTGGCCCGCTCAAAAAAATTACCTTCTCTATTACGTTGTTCAAGTATGCGTCTATATATATTCACGCCCGACCGGAGAGTTGATAAATGCACGAAATCGGCTTCTAATTTTGATCAGAGACAACAAAGGCTGTGGTCCTTATCTTAATTTAAACGCAAATCACCTCGAGAGATTCGTCAAAAATCAGCGCAGAAAGTGAAAGCTGCGCACTGATCTGCGAGCTGACACATGATACCACGCATGGCGTTTTGTGTTGCTAAAACGTTGGGACGGAGTAAAAAATAGAAAAGCGGAAAGCTGGAACGCACCTGTTCTGGCACGCTATCACAGTGGAGAGGGTAGCGCAACACTGCGTCGGCATTTTACTTTACAAACGAAGCGCAGCCGTTTTAACCCAACGCTGGGCAGCGGTTTCGTTTTCTGTAAAGTCCCTAGATCAGCTTTGCTAAGTAGCGACAAGTCCCTCCTCTCCTACCGCCCTTTCCCCTGCGGCTCGCGTTGTCCGCCATGTTCTTCCTAACGCGTTCCGGCGGCGCGGTTGTATGCACTGGAACGGCGGACCTTGCAGAGTCGCGGCTTTGCTGTAAGGGGCAGTGAAAAATGTAGTAAATGAGCTTGGTATGAGAACAAGGGAAACGTACCAGTAATGCGCTCCGAATGTGATTTGCGTTGAGTTTTGTCGGAGACGGCGAAACTGCAGTTGTGGTGCGGCGGCCAGTTCGCGAGAGAACACGGACACGCGTGCAACTTTATATATAGCATATTATTGCAAATACTACCAACAGCGGTTTGCGGGGCAGCTTTTCTGGCCGGTGAGAGAATATTGACGGGACAGCAGTGCATTTCAGTTTCTTTATGCCAAGCTTCCTCAGAATTATGGGCTCGAATTGATCTTCAGTAAAATGGAGCTTTAAAGAAGGGTAGTCGTATTAGGAATATATATGAAGATGAAAAATACAAAAACCCAGCTGTGCAGGTGAACACACTCAAGTCCCTTCATGAATTTCTAGGACAGACAGGGAAGCCGATGTCTGCGGGGGGCCGGTATGCGCGAAATAATTGCGGTGCTGCCTCGCGGATTACTTGTATGGCGGGAATAGAATGAAATAAATATTATGGGCACTGGACGCTGAGACTGACCCTTGGTTTCGCACAGCAATAAAATTCCTTTGCGCCCGCGTCACAAACTTTTGGCACGTAGAGCACTTGTGCAGCTAACACCCCAATAAATCAGACATGCTATGCGCGAGTGTGAACACATGTAAATTCATCTAATTGGAGCGCGAGTTATGTACACACCGCCAATTTTTTAATAGTACCGCGCGAGCGTCGACTTGTCAGCGCCTTATCATGGCGCGGAGCGCGAATCAAGCGAGAATAAGAGCATTTGTTTCAGATGCACTGTTTCTCGCTCGTTTTGCCGCTCAGCGCGGTCATCAGGCGCTGACAAGCCGGCTGGTCGACGGTCGCGCGGTACTATTAAGAATTGGCGGGGCGTACTGCAGAACACTTCGCAAGAGGCTACGGTTTCAGGGCGCATTACTGAGCGAAAAGTTTTTGGCTACTTGATCTCAATGGGCCAGCTGCAGTAGGTGCCGGAATTGAGCCGTAGGCTGAAATACGCGCGCATACTTGCACTGACATGCATGTTTACGAAATGACAAAGGCGGACAGCAGCGCGTAATCAAACAATCGTCAAGCATAGTGCGAGCTGGGAGCTTTACCAATTCTGACTCGCCAGCCAAAGTTTGCTACTATAGCATCGAATCTCAACGATGGAAAACAGGAATTGAGCTTACATCGCATAACTTGCTAGAATTCGTCAGCTTGAAATTTTTTCTCCCAATCCTGTGGAGCCACGCTTTCTGTCGCACAATATCGTTCTTCGCCAGCGGCACTGGAAACAACGCCAGCCCTTTTCCTGACTGGGTCGAGCACCCGAAGGCGCAACAGCCCGGCATTTCATGTGCTGCTGCGGACACAAAAAAAGCGTCCGATAAACTAAAGTGACTTCCAGCAAACAGCGACAAATATAAAAAAGTCACCTCCGCTGAATGTCCGTGGCCAGCCCAACTATACTGTCACGTTGTAGTGACGGCAGTCCAGCGGTCAGGAAGACAGCAACTAAACTTGCAAACGAAGCTCTTTATTTGGGCTGACTTGCGCCCACAAAACAACTGAATCACTCGGCGGCGCCGTAAGCAACAGACGTGCTCGTCAGTCTCCGAACTACGAAATGCCCGCCGCTCGCGGCATCGCTCAATTTAAAGCCGGCAAGGAAACTTCGAGACAACCAGGTCAGGATCATCTACAGTAATCTGGCAAAACGTAGATGCAGCTCTGCATGGCTTCGATCAGTCGAGGTTAGTCCGGGCGCTTCTCGCGTCACGAAGAAACGTAGCGTGCAAGCGCCGTCGAACTATGCAGCCGGACGACTTAGGAAGAACATGGCGGAACGGAACCAGTTCTCAACCGGAAGTGGGCGCTGTCCAATAGTGTGCGTCGGCGGCGCTGCAAACGTTTTCGGTACTTAGCTTTTTTTAGAAAAGCTCATAAAGGGACTTTAGTTTTCTGTACCGTTCACATGGAGGACTTAGTTCTCGGAGCGCCGAGAGGTGGCGCTGCGCATTTCGCATATCTCAGAGTTCCAGTGACTTTACGCATATCGTCTATTGCATGCAAGCTTCCTCTGCGTGTGGGCTAGGCGCGGTTCTCATTGGTGGCGCCAAATCTAAGTACCGGGTGAGTGAAATGGACGAGTGAAACGCGTTTCCGTCTGATCTTTCCATTTCGAGTCTTCAGAGTGCAAATAATTTTCGTTTGCAAGCTCCGATTTCAATAATGCTTTTTGCACTGGTCTCAGGAACGCATGATAAATCGATTTAATGATATCAATCGGTGCGGAGGAAAACATCAGAAATTTCTAGACGCCTTCATTACGGCGTCCCTCAGCCTGAGTCGCTAAAGCCCCATAAATCACAACTCATCTCATAAGTTCTTTGCTGCACTATGGAATGTGGAAACCTCAACAAATCTAGATCCTCACCTTCGCCAAGGAAACTCAGATTTGAACTTTTTGTGTTCATAGAAGCCAGCACTTTCGCACCATCAAGAGATAAATTCTACTACACCCAAAAGGGTATATCCACGAAACTGTTCGCTTTGGAAACCGGCTCGCTTCTCTGGGACAATATTCCTCGCGGTAAATAGAGGGAATGCTAAGATTTGCGTTCTGATGGAATGGAAAAAGGAACCTTTCACTATCTTAGAAGACGAATGGAGTCTAGCCTCGAAATGACACGGCGGATGTTGGCGAACGACAACCAGAGCATAGGAATGGCGAGAATACATGTACGCCTGGCTTTACGGTTTTATTTTTCCTACCGCTCTGTCCTTCCTGTGAGCATCGGCAGTGAGACATTCACATTGCAACCCTACAACTTCCGCATCACCTTTCGCACAGTACGTGTGGCGCACCCTCGACGCGGGGAACAATGTTGTGCGGTTGACTTTTTCAAGAGACCACGTATTCGATGTGTCGTAAACAGCTTCTGCTTCCTTCCTGGCCGAGAGATATCCGCGCCACATAATCATACGGATATGGAAGTTCTTGTCGCCTGTACAGAAGTACATTTGTCAAGACGCAGGCACAATAGGTCACCTTCCATTTTATTACTTGTTTAGTGAACACCTGTTGTCTCCTAAGCTCCGTAATTTGACCAGGATTTGTCTATTTTCAGCTGCGGCCGGCGGTCCTGACTGTTCCTGCGGCCACGGCTTCCTGGTTCCTGCGACCAGCGCTGCTGGTTCCAGCGGCCGGTCGGCGGTTTTTCGGCCGTTTCTGCAGCTTGGGATTGTGCACCGATTTCCCTGCTGTAGTTGTCCGCGGCGCCTGCCCTCACCGAGAAAACACCCGGTTTGTCCGGCCTGCGGCGCTGGGAGACCCAGGTGGTCCGTTTCATCGACCTCCCGCGCCGGGTCGCGATCCTGGCCGGCTCCCTTTTCTGGGGCTCTGGCCTTTTTTGGCCGCGTTTTTCGCGAAGCGCGATCTCTGGGCCTCGCGCTGAGGCTTAGCCCTAGCAAGGCGTAAGGCCTGCCCCCTTCTGGGGGTCTCCGCTGCTCGCAATTCTCTACCGGGATTTTTTTTTTTTTTAGAAAGAAGACGGTCCATGTATCCATGGAACTGTAGGAACAGGCCTGGGGTGCGGCCTGATCTCGGTGACTAGAACCGACAGCGCACTTGCTCACCAGAGCAGGATTTGGCCACCCTGGCGTAGTAAGCTTGGCCGCAACCTTGTATGAACAACCCAATTAACCCTGGGCCCTCAGTTCCAAGCGGCCGCGGAGCAACTGACCAGGGCAGCAATCAGACCTGCGACGCAGCGCAGGGTGCTAAGAATCATTGGCTCCGGACAGGCCGCCATTGGAAACTGAACCTAGCAACGTTTAACGCAAGAACCTTATGCAGTGAGGCTAGTTTAGCAGTGCTGTTGGAGGAATCAGCGGTTATTAAATGGGATGTCATGGGGCTTGGTGAGGTTAGGAGGACGGATGAGGTGTATACAATACTAAAGGGCGGGCACGTACTGTGTTATCGTGGATTAGCACACAGACGAGAACTAGGCGTGGGATTCCTCATCAATCAGGTTATGGCTGGCAACATAGAGGACTTTTAAAACATTAACGAGAGTGTGGCAGCTATCGTAATTAGTCTTCATAAGAGGTATAAGCTGAATTTGGTGCAGGCCTACGCGCCTACATCAAGCCATGATGACCAGATCGTTGAAACCTTCTATGAAGACGTGGAATTGGCGATAACCAAAGTAAAATCACAGTACACTGTACTGATGAGCGACTTCAATGCAAAGGTAGCCAAGAAGCAAGCTAGAGACCAGGCGTTAGGTGATATATGGCACAGGTTCCAGGAATAGCAGGGGAGAGTTATTAGTAGAGTTCGCCGATAGAAATAATTTACGGATCACAGTACACTGTACTGATGGGCGACTTCAATGCAGAGGTAGGCAAGAAGCAAGCTAGAGACCAGGCGGTAGTTGACTATGGCATAGGTTCTAGGAATAGCAGGGGAGAGTTATTAGTAGAGTTCGCGGATAGAAATAATTTACGGATCATGAATACCTTCTTCCGCAAACGAGCCAACAAGAAGTGGACGTGGAAGGGCCCCAATGGTGAGACTAAAAATGGAATAGACTTCATGCTGTGCGCTCACCCTGGCATCGTAGAGGATGTGGAGGTCCACAGAAAGGTCCGTTGTAGCGACCAAAGAATGGTAACGTCTCGTATTAGATTAGATTTGAAAAGGGAACGGAGGAAATTAGTGAAGCGGAAGTCTATTAACGAGTTAGCATTAAGAGGGAGAATAAAGGAATTCATGATTTTGCTGCAGAACAAATTTTCTGCATTAACTGAAGATGACGACCGTAATGCTGAAACAATGAACGATCGTCTCATAGATGTCATTACGAAGTGTGCCGTTGAAGTAGGCGGTAGGATGTTTCGACAGGACACCGGGAAGTTATCTCGGGAGACTAAACATCTCATTAAGAAACGGCAAAGCATGAGGACGTCTAACTCCATAGACAGAACAGAACTTGTAGAGCTGTCGAAATTAATAAATAAGCGCAAGGTAGCTGACATCAGGAAGTTTAACATGGAGAAAATCTAGCATGCTCTAAAGAGCGGAGGTAGCCTAAAAGCAGTGAAGAGAAAACTAGGCATTGGTAAAAACCGGATGTATGCGATAAGAGACAAAGAGAGCAATGTCATTAGCAATATGAATGAGATAGTTAAGGTAAATGTTACTGAGAGAGGCGGTAGAGCACAGCAATGGGACATCCCGCCAGTAACGAAGGAGGAAGTAAAGAAAGCCTTAGGAGCAATGCAAAGGGGAAAGCTGCTGGTGAAGATCAGATAACAGCAGATTTGTTGAAGGATGGAGGAGAGATTGCGCTCGGAAAATTAGCCGCTCTGTATACACAATGCAAGATTCTCGGCCACTGGCCGCGGCTGTCGTCGGCGGAGAAGGCCTGCAAGACACTGCTCCGCTTCTTGAGAACTTCTGGCCTCCACGATAGGCTGTGACAGTGACGTTTTAGAATGACTTCAATTTTCTGTTACTCTCCTTTCTCTTTCTTTTTTTATCCCCTCAGTCCTTTCCCCCCGTGTAGGGTAGCAAACCGATTATTCTTCCGGCTAACCTCACTGCCTTTCCTCTTCTACATCTTCCTCCTCCTCCTGTGAGCTCAAGCGTACCTAGAGCTTGGAAAAACGCTAACATTATCTTTATTCATAAGAAAGGAGACGTCAAAGACTTGAAGAATTACAGACCGATCACCTTATTATCTGTTGCCTACAAGGTATTTACTAAGGTAATTGCTAATAGGGTCAAGACAACCTTACACTTAAATCAACCAAATGATCAGGCAGGATTTCGTAAAGGACGCTCGATAATAGACCATATTCAAGCTATCAATCAGGTGATAGAGAAATGCGCAGAATATAGCCAGCCTCTGCATATGGCGTTCGTTGCATTAGACTCAGTAGAAACCTCAGCAGTCATGCAGGCGTTGTCGAACCAGAGTGTAGAAGAGTGTTATGTGAAAATATTGGAAGATATTTATAACAATTGCACATCTACCATAATTCTCCATAAAGTCAGCAATAAAATTCCAACAAGGAAAGGTGTCTGGCAGGGAGACACAATCTCGCCTATGCTGCTCACTGCCTATTTATAGGAGGTATTCCGGGGCCTGAAATGGGAACAGTTGGGGATAAGAGTTTATGGAGAGTACGTAAGTAATCTGCGATTCGCTGGTGACATTCTCTTGCTAAGTCACTCAGGACATGAACTGCAAAGCATGATCAATGAATTAGACAGGCGGAGCAGAACGGTGGGGTTAAAAGTTAACATGCAGAAAACCAAAGTATTATTCAACAGTCTAGCAAGAGAAGAGCAGTTCGCAGGAGAGGTGCTGGAAGTAGTAAGAGAATAAGTCTATTTAGGGCAGGTAGTGACCAAATGGCAGTTCACCAATATCCCTCAAAAGAAAAGTATACAACAGCTGTATCTTACTGGTACTCACCTATGGGGCAGAAACTTGGAGGCTAACAAAAAGGGTTCAGCTGAAGTTAAGGACAATGCAGCGAGCTATGGAAAGAAAAATTATAGGTGTAACATTAAGAGATCGGAATCGGGCGAAGTGGGTGAGAGAACAAACGCGGCTTAATGACATCCTAGTTGAAATCAAATGGAAGAAGTGGGCTTGGGAAGGGCATGTAATGCGAAGGCGAGATAACCGCTGGCTCTTAAGGGTAACGGAGTGGATTCCAAGAGAAGGCAAGTGTATCAGGGGGCGGAAGAAAGTTAGGTGCGCGGATGAGATTAAGAAACTTGCGGGAATACGGTGGCCGCAACTGGCGAAGGACAGGGTTAATTGGAGAGACATTGGAGAAGCCTTTGCCCTGCAGTGGGCGTAGAAAGGCTGATGATGAGTTTGAAAACAGGTGCAAGCTTGATGCAGTGTGCCTCAAGCAAGCAGAGAACTTAGATGTGCAGGGCTCCGCGCTGAGCGTTGCTAAAGCGCTTCATTCAACTTTACAGATGAGGGCATTACAGATTTACGGTAAACTACCATTTTCTCCAGACAGACGCCGCGGTGGCTCAGTGGTTATGGCGCTCGGCTGCTCACCCGAAAGTCGCGGGTTTGATCCCAGCCGCGGCGGTCGAATTTCCATGGAGGCGAAACTCTATAGAGGCCCGTGTACTGTGCGATGTCAGTGCACCAGGTGGTCAAAATATTCAAAGCCCTTCACTACGGCGTCCCTCATAGCCTGAGTCGCTGTGACATGCCCCCCCCCCCCCCCCCCCCCCATAGACTATAAACCATTTTCTCCAGACACCTTATAGGAAGGCTACGCAAGTTTTGAACAAGTGTGCTGTCGAGACATTGTACTATCAGCTGGAACACACGCCGTCAGCTAAAAGAACGAAGAGGAACGATGTATAACAATAGGTAAACAGGAGAAACCAGCATGTGTGGAAAGTTCAAGGTCCATCAATCGCTCACAAGGTAAAAAAGCTGCATTAGAGTACGCCGCTCTGCAAAATAAGAATTTTGCTCACTTCCTTGTTGTGAAGTGCAGCAGCCAAAGCAGACCCTTTCGTATTTGCACCCACCGGTTAATTTTTTTGAGGAAAGGAAATGGTGTAGTATCTGATATCTCCTCGGTGGACACCTGAACTGCACCTAAGAGAAGGTGGGAGTGAAATAAGAGGTGAAGGGAGGAAGGTGGAAGTGGTCTCCCGATTAATATCAACTACCAGGGGATCTTGAACATACACTGACGACAACGCACAGCATACAGGTGGTGGTGGTGGTGTAATTTGGATTGGATTGTAAAACGTTTATTGCCAACAGTCTGAAGGGCATATAGGCCCCCCGCCTAAACGACGGCCAGAAGGTCTTGGCTCCTGGCGGCGTCTTCGGCCAGTTGGACGACTTTTGTTTGAGTCTCCGGATCGGAGCTGAGTAGGAGAGCCTCCCATTGTTCAAGTGACTTTATTTTTTGTCCCTCCAGGGGGGCAAAAGGGCATTTCCAGAGAATATGGTTGAGATCCGCTTTGGCCTTACATTGCTTACACTCGTTTGAATATTGTCCCGGATAATAACGACTACACATAACCGGGTTTGGAAACGTATAAGTTTGGAGACGGCGCCAAGAGGTGGCCTGACTCTTTGTCAATGATTTATCAGCAGCGGGGTACTTTGTTCGATTGAGCCTATAATGTTGTGTGATTTCTCTGTAACCTACAAGACGATCCCTGTCTGCGAAGCCCTCGGTATGGCCACTGGCTCGGAAAGCAAGACCTCGAGCCAGTTCGTGAGCTGCTTCATTTCCAGCCAGGGATGCGTGTGCAGGTGTCCAGACTATGCGAATTTTGCGGTCGTCCCTTGCAGTCCGCAGGATTCCGTTCGCCAGAGGGGAGACCCTCCCCTTGGCAAAGTTCATCACTGCTACCTTTGAGTCACTGACTATCGTTGACGCATCCGTGCCCACTATTGCAAGTGCGATGGCGGCTTCTTCTGCAATTTCGGGACTGTCCGTCGTGATCGAAGCGCCGGCTCGGAGATATGTCTCGGCGCTAGCTACCGCTATCACCATTCTCCCCCTCCCGCAATTAGCTGCGTCCACGTAGGTCACGTCTTCTATCGGATAGTTTTTGAAACATTTGCCGAGGGCTTCAGCCCGTTTCTCTCTGCGATCCTTGTGGTGGACGGGATGCATGTTTTTCGGTAGTGGTGGGATCATCAGCCTATCGCGCACGCTCTTAAGCATGTCCACTTTCGGACCTCGCTGACTCTCGTAATTTATTCCTAGTTTCGCGAGGATTTGCCTGCCTGTAACGCTTCCCGACAGCCTTTCGTACTGCGAGACTGTCACGCCTTCCACAATTTCATCCAATGTGTTGTAAAGACCTAGTTCTAAAAGTTTTGCGGTGGGGGTCCGAATTGGTAAACCCAGCGCCTGCTTGACACTTCTGCGAATGATCCCTTCCAGCTTGGACTTCTCCGCTGCCTTAAGATTAAGGAAAGGAGCTACGTAAGCAATCTTACTTATTACAAAGGCTTGAACTAATCTGATTAGATTCGTTTCTTTCATGCCATAGCGCCTATTTGCGATTCTGCGGATGAGCCGCATAGTCTGTTGCGCGCATATCTCCAACTTCTTTATTGCTTCTCCATTGAAACCGTTGTTTTGAATGTACAGCCCTAAGACTCTAATCCTGTCCACCGTCAGGATATCGAGTCCCTGAGCCTTAAGAGATATCCGCGGGGGATCCGACCGTGATTTCCTCTTTGGTTGGTAAAAAAGCATTTCCGATTTTTGCGGGGAGCACCTAAGCCCCCTATCATTAATACTTTTCAACTTCTCCTATGGCCATTTGGAGAGTCTCCTCTATTTGACCGTCAGTTCCTTTGCCAATCCACATAGTAATGTCATCCGCATACATGCAATGACTGAGACCTTCAATCGCTGCTAGTTTGCTAGGAAGCCCGATCATGGCCACGTTGAAAAGAAGCGGGAACAGTACAGATCCCTGCGGGGTCCCCTTGCTACCTAGCTCTATGTAGTCTGATTTACTTTCCCCGAAGTTAATTTGGGCCACTCTGTCGGAAAGGAAATTTTTAACATAGTTGTAGGTTTTCGGGCCTACTCCCAGGAGGCTGAGATTATCCAGGATCGCCTTGTGCGTGACGTTATCGAAAGCCTTCGCCAGGTCAAGACTCAGAATGACCTTCGCGTCCCGCGTTTGTGAGTTCAGAATTTCATGTTTTAGTTGCAGCATCACGTCCTGCGTTGAGAGATGAGGCCTGAATCCCACCATGGAGATAGGATAAAGATGGTGGTCTTCCATGTAGTTGTTGAGACGTGTCTGCACTACATGCTCCATCAATTTCCCTGCACAGGAGGTTAGGGATATAGGCCTTAGATTCTCGAGCGACAAAGGTTTCCCCGGTTTAGGAATAAGTACCACCTTAGCCGACTTCCACTGCTTAGGAATCTCACCCGCCTCCCAACATTTCTGCATGTAGGCAGTGAGTGCTGTTATAGAGTTGTCGTCGAGATTTCTGAGCAATTTGTTGCTTATCCCATCCGGTCCGGGCGCTGAATTAGTATTTAATCTAGCAAGCTCTGCTCGCACTTCGGATTCAGTAATGGGTTCGTCCAAGCGATCGTTGGGTATCCCACAGTAACCATGCAGAGGTACCTTCTCGGTGTCCCCTATGTACTTAGATCGAATCTCATCGAGCAGCTCTTGCTCTGTACCCTCATGTTTATGCTGGATCTTTTGGAGGTTTTGCCTCTGGGCGTGTAAAACATTTATTTATACTATATACAAGAGAGGTATTGCTTGGACCGTGTCTGAAGGGCCCGGCCCTCACAATCACTAGGAGGGATCCCTAGTCCGGGACCCCTGTGGCCTCCGCGGCGGCCCGGGCTCTTGTCACCAGGGCTCGTTGGTCCTTTAGAGTTGAGCAGCCGAGCAGGGCAGCCTCCCAGTCCTCTTGGGTGGGGTGGGGGTAGGATGGGAAAGCAGGATTGGCAGGGCATGCCCACACCATGTGATACGTGTCCGCAAACACTTCCCCACAGTGTGGACACTCGCCCGAAAAGGTCGAATTGAAATGTTTGAGCACTGCCGGGCACAGTACCGTGTTGGTGTAGAGGCGAAGTAGCCAACGCTCCTCTGCCTTATTGAGGCCTTTACAGGGGGGTGGGTATCGGCCGTGAGCGTTTTGATACAGGAGAGAGATCTCCCGAAAAGTAATAGCCGGATTAAAATCAGTAGCCGGATCAGGCGGCGAGAGAGGCGATGCCCGGTGGTTAAGCGCGCGGGCGGTAGTGTCCGCTACCTTATTTCCCTCTATCCCCGCATGTGCTGGGGC
The DNA here is from genome assembly GCF_055824585.1 of Amblyomma mixtum. Lineage (NCBI taxonomy): Eukaryota > Metazoa > Arthropoda > Arachnida > Ixodida > Ixodidae > Amblyomma > Amblyomma mixtum. The sequence goes on from NC_143019.1 coordinate 92,985,547, forward strand.
CCAGATGATGGTGCGCCGGGTTGGGAAGTCCCGGTACTCACAACTGTGTAAAATTTGGAAAGCACGATCTGGAATTTGGCCCTGTTCAAAATTGCGGCAAGCTTCTCTTGAGTCGGTGATAATGACTCGGGACGCTGGATCCGCAGCTGCAAGTGCGATAGCAACTTCCTCCGCGAATGTAATGTTGGGGGCACGGAAGGTGAGGCCCTGAACTGGGTTGTTTTGGTGGACAACGGCAGCCGTGTACCAACCCCCATGGTGTGGACCTGCCGCGTCCGTGTAAAATACCCCTGGTCGAGCACCGTACTGCTTGGAAATGGCCTCCGCTCGCGCGAGGCGGCGGCTATCATGGGCATCTTTTGTCATGTTATTGGGGAGGGGGCGAACCTTTAGTGCGAAGCGCCAGGCCTCGGGCATGGATACCCGCTTCTCCTCTTGGGTTGTGTAATTGATGTGGAGGCGGGTCAGTAGGCGGCTGCCCGCACGTGTTTTGCTTAACCGCAAGTATTGATTGCTGAGGTGAGCCTCGCGCAGCTCCCCAAAGGTGTTCGTCAACCCCAGGCCGAGGAGACGTTGGTTGGATATTGCAATTGGCAGGCCAAGAGCTCTCTTAAAGATTTTTCGGAGAATCACTTCGAAAGCGTTCTCATCGCATTTGCGCAGGTGGAGGTACGGTGCCGAATACAGGATTCGACTGGTTACGAATGCATTCGCCAGCCGCAGGGCGGCTTTGCATCGCAACCCCCCTCGTTTGTTTGATACCCGGCGGACCATACGGCCCACCTGATCCCCCACCTTGCGGAGTTTCTTCAGCGTGGTGTCAATCTTGCGGTTCTTTTGTATGTAGAGTCCCAATACTCTGATTTTATCGTGTTCAGGTATCGGGCCACTAAGCAGGGAGAGGGCAATTTTTGTTGTGCACCTTGGAATGGGACGTATGTGCACGAATTCCTATTTGTTCGGGGAGCACTCAAGGCCGCAGCGGTGTGCATAATCGTCCACAATAGCCGCCGCTTGCTGCAGGTTGGCCTCGATTTCTCCAACCGCGCCTTTTGCGTTGTTCCGCCTCCATCAAAACGTGGCTGCTACGGTTGAGCCCCAATGCCCTATTTTGACACCACACCTAAAGATCCACACTTGTACCATGAACTTCAAATTTTTACTATGTGGTTAAGGGGCCTTAGACGTTGTACGAACACTAGCGAAAAAATCTGACCAAAATGTTAAAAATTCAGGATCGAAAGGATTAAGAACTTCCGGTAAGACTAATGAATTTTCTGGTCCCTTCAAGTTCGGTCTTAAAGGCAGCCTACTGTATATGGGCTGGAAACGTTGGAGGCAGTCGTTTCCGAGCAGATTAAGCGAAATCTGTAGAGTTCAGCACTGTAGTTTATGTAGTACCGTATTTACTCGCATAATGATCGCACCCCCGAATTTTGTTGGGAAAATTAAATTTTTTTTTATGTCCCGCGTAATGATCGCACCCCGAACTTGCCGCTGCAATTCGTCGACGATGATCGTACTTGCTGTCTGACAGATGGCACGTGCAGACGACTATCTTGCTCTGTCAGAATTGCAGCGGCAGCCGCCTGTTGGCTGACCTGCGGTCACACGGGCCGTCTAAATGCGGTTATGCTCAATCGCGGATACCAAACTTATCTGCGGTAATCTCGAATCACGGTTGGCCGTTGTCGCGAGGCTCACCACCATTGCATGGGTTGCGGTGCAACGAGTGACGCAGTGATCCGGCTGAACTTTATTGTTCTCGTAAATAACAAGCCCTAGGATACGGGAACGTCAGAAAAGAATCCTCCTTGAGGATCGCTGGCCTGTACCGAGTTGCTGGTAGGAGTAATAACTGCGATACAAGCTTGTTTTACGTTCGCAGTCGCGTAGCAACTGCCGCCGTTGCAGCGCGAGTGACTCGATCTGCTTGCACGCCAGCTCCGTTCTAAGGCGTCGCTGAAATCGATCGTTTATATTTATTTTGATACGAAACAATTAGGTTGTCAGTAAGGCAGCACTATAAGCAGAACATTCATTATAGCGTTGGACAGTTCAAAAGCACCGTCCACTGTGGCTTCGATACGAAACAAGTTAGGCCTAGCGACGGCTAGGGAGTACAGAGCGCCGTCGTCCGCCGCGCTCGCAGGCGGCATCATTGCGGTAAGCTCGCGGAATCTGGTGCTGCGATCGTTCCGTATTTGCCGCCTACTTTAACGATGCGGTAGGGACCGGACATTTTTCGGCGTAACGGTGGTAAAATGCGTAGCTTGGGCGCTGCAGAACGTTGCTGTTATACAAAGGCTGCATAAAAGTGCCGTCGCGCAGCACACACTGCCTATTTTGATGCGTCAATTGCTCTTGGAACATGATTTAGTGCGAAGAAAGTACGTTCTTGAAGCGGGCCAGATCGCAGAGCTCGGTTTGCGATAACTGCGTTTAGCGGCGTAACCGCGGGTAGCGCGCCCGAGTGATAAGGGTAGTCTGACCTGCAACTTGTTTGCGTTTTCGGGGCTCAAAACTTTTTTGTTAAAAATTTAACCCCGCGTAATGATCGCACCCCTAAATTTGCGGCAACTTTTAAAAAGAAAGTGCGATCATTATGAGAGTAAATACGGTAATAACCCAGTGGTCTAGGCTAGACAGTCTTTTCTGCACTAAAATGAATATTTCTACTGACATAAGTATAGCTTGCAGGATATATCATGCAGTGCACCGCAGAAGCACATTTCTTGCTGGCGAACTCGTGCAGCACACGTGTGCCACCTGCAGGCATCGAAGCCCCTGGTGAAAGAGCAACGGAGCAGAGCCACATATAGCTTGTTCTGAAAGCACATTTATTGGGGCCCACCGGTGGAGCTGGGCGTGTCTTTTTGGCTGCAGTGAAAGGAGTTGGGGGAGAGAGAGAGAGAAGGCACAGCCCAGCTGCTGCCTCCTGGCGGCAGAGTTCAGCGCACAGTCTGGACTATGTCGTCGATCTTGAGGATGCTACGCACAGTCTCGGCTGCCAGCGTGATGGCACTCGTCGAGACCAGCAGCGGCTGCACCACGTTCTCCTCCAGGATGTTGGTCACCGAGCCCTGCATTGACACACACTCCCCCTGTCAGTCCAGACTCGGCTGTTTCAACACCGAAGCAAACCTCTGCTGTTATTACTCTTAGTCCTGAGTGCGGAAGAGTTCTTGTGACAATTTAGTATCTAAAGTAGGCTACTTAAAGGGACCGTGAAACGATTTAGAAGGGTATACTCTAGAGCAACGGATCTGTAGAGGTGGTCTTTGCGGGGATTCGAGTCAAATGTAAAAGCTCGGCGTGCACCCTATAATTTATTAATATTTTTAGAAATCTCTAGCAATAGCTCGCTACCTAAAGTTACATATCGCCGCGTCCCCCACCCCGACAATGTTAGTGGGCAATCTGGGCAAGCCCAAGAATATGCCCATTGAAACCATCTCAGGGTCCTTTTAAGTCCGCTGATAGTTCTAATACTACACGTACAGTAGGATACAACTTTAAAAAAAATAACAGTTGGTAACAATACACCAGTACACGATACCGGTTTTTTATGTTTGAAGAGTCAGAAGGGTCCAAAGGCAAAATTGCAATACTACTAACAGACTCATGTACAGGTATCCAAAATGAAGTTGTCTTCAGGGTAGCCCCGGCTAAAGTTGATGACAGTGACAATCCCATGTGAGACTAACCTCTACACTGAATTGCACTATTGTGGCACACTAGTTTTATGCACACATGGTTGCAGCACAAGATATAGTTCCTGCTGCAAGTGCAACCTTGGACCAACCCCAGCACACAAGCGTCAGAAGTTTGCAGAGCAGATCACCGTGGAGACTCAGAAGTGTCCTAAGGCAAAATGGCAAGGGGTCATCACGTGCATATGGCGGGCAGGGCAGTCACGTGCACGAGCAGCAGTTGAGGGCTCCAGAAATTTAGACCACCTGGGGTTCTTTGACGTGCACTGACATCGCACAGTACACGGGCCTCTAGAACTTCTCCTCCATCGAAATTCAACCGCCGCGGCCGGGATTGAACCTGTTGTCTCTCGGGTAAGCAGCCGAGCACCATAACCACTGAGCCACCGTGGCAGTGTGACCACCACCGCTGAGCAATGCTCATTACTCTGTAATACTGCAAGTGATGCCTTTGCTACAAAGGTGAATTTTGTGCCACTTTAAAGCCTGGCTGGGTGTTTACTGACGTTAGCTGCAGAAGATGCTTGCCTCAAACTATGTCCAGAACAATCACTTCGCTCAGGCTTCGTACACACCATGCTGTCCACAAGCACAGCCTCAATAGCGTCGAGGATTAATATAAACAAGTCTGAAAACAAGGCTGCTGGTTTGTTAGACAAAACAGTTTCATTACTGAATTTTACTGCATAACTTAGTTTTACAGCAACTGCTAGGCTCAGGCTTACGGGGCTTCAGCGACCCAAAGCGACTGATGCTATGAGGGACGCCGTAGTGAAGGGCTCAGCTGTACAAGTTTTCATTTGACGGAATATTGTCATTCGTGTACACCGTGACTTCACCCATGACTGTTTACAGCGCATGGCTGTTACAAAGCTGCCAACCAAGGACCATAAGAAATGGGAAAGAATCAACGAGGTTTTCCTGCATTTAGCTACTCTGCCACACACCCTAGGGTGCCAGATGTCCTTCAAACTGTCTTCCACTTGTGCAGCCCTCACCAAACAAGAAAAAAAGCTGTTGCCCCAACACTTGCCTGCGCTTGATGAGGCAGCGCACGACGCAGAGGGCGTCGTGCAGGGACCGCTCGGCCTCCTCCAGCACCAGCTTGTTGGAGCCGCGCACCAGGATGGAGACGGTGCGGCCGGGGTTGGCCACGCCCGTCACCCGCACAAACTTGGTGCTGCCCGTGGTGACCTCCTCGACCAGCTCGGCCGACCCGAGGGCGTCCGCCGTGAAGTGGTCCAGGGAGGCGATGGGCCGGCAGCCCACGCTGCGGCACACAAACTCAATGTCCTCCCGCTCGATGTCCTTGACCACCAGCAGCTTCATCTTGGCCAGGAAGTGCAGGGTCAGGTCGCTCAGGGCGTCCCGCAGGATCGACTTCTGCACCAGCAGCACGTTGCAGCCGGTCTTCTTGATCTGCTTGATGATGTTGAGGATGTAGGCCCGCTCCTCACGCAGCACCCGGTCCATGGCCGCACAGTCGCTCACTATCACCTGGTGGTCCATCTGCAGGGGCAGGCAAGGACAAAAGGCCTCTCCCATATCCATCCAGCCAGCCCCGTCAGCTGCCGGCACCTTACGCCCGCAAACTTCCAAATCTCATGTGCCCACTTGACCCTGTGCCACCCAGTGACACACTTAAAGAAGGGAATTGCTCTAAAAAAAGACACGGACGAGAAAGGACATGGACAGGCGCACTTTCTCGTCCGTGTCTTTTTAGCGCAATTCCCTTCTTTAAGTATGTACGACCAACTCACCCAAGAACGTGCTCTCTTGAGTGATACACTTACTTTCTTAAAATCCATCTTACCCATCATCATCACCGACTGTACCCATCATGCCCACCATCATCACCCATTATACCCATCATCACCCGTCATCATCCATCTTACCCAACATCATCAGACATCAACCGTGGCCTCCGCGATCGAAGCGCGCTTTTGCTCCGGCCATCCCATTCGCACGGAGAGAGCGTAATTTGAGAGAGCGGTGTGACCGCTCCTCTCGCCGCACGGTGGCGCGCTTACCCCATGCGCGCTTTCCCTGAGGCCGTCGTGCGTAAACCGCGAAAACGCAGCTGTCGCAGGCCTGTGTGCGATGCGCGCTAGAAAATTACCGCACAGGAGCGCCGGCAAAGGACAAGATAGCTTACTGGTATAATATCTTCCTAAATTCGGAAGCAGACTTAGGACCGAGATAAAGCAGATCGTCATAAGAGCGTTTTTTTTTTATTTGTGCAGTTGTATATGGCACCAAACATGAATTAATTTACATTTGAGCACAGCGGTCAATTTTAATTGTGCTGTCCACGTAAACGTTAGTTTAGAGCCTTAAATTATATAGAGAGATTAGCGTTCTGTCGGTTTTCCTGTGCAGCAATGGTATTTCATTTGAACTTTAATGCATCCAATAAACGTTTGCTTTCGGCGCTTGTAGATATCAGTCAGTTCCTTTTTCCCTGTCGAATGTTGGGCAGGGCCGTGCCCAACAGCCTGCAGTGCATAAGGTTTTTTGGCGCATATAGCCTGATTGATTTAATTACGCAGATTAAACCAGATCTATAATGTTTCTCGCATAGTGTTCATTCTAAACACGGAGCCCTTTCCTGTGGAGCGGCTGGCTGGCGAGCTTTTTTTTGCGGTATATGCTGCCCTAAAGTCTGTGACACCACAGATACTGTGTTTGCGGCGTGGTCCTCCCTTGCTTTGCCAACAAAAAGGGAGCACTGCCAGACCCTCGAAAGTAATAGCTGCAGCCAGCTGCTGCCGCACGTTGCTTATTTTTATATGCGGCGGGGCAATATCAAGCCTTCTTAGTGGCCACCAGAACACTGACGAACTCTGATTTTGGGTAGGTTAATCCCCCCCCCTCCCCCCCTGGACTGTAGGCTAATGAGTCAGCAACGGACTAGACCCATCCGATTGGTAAAGGGCAGGCCAGGAGCTGCACCTTCTACATTCTTCAAGAGCTCTCGCCACGAACCCTGCTATGTAAGCAATGCTGGCATTTGTGATACCTGATGGCGGCCGCTGCAGTGAGATAGAAAATGCCCATATAAGTATCCCGACCATGATCCCTACCTAGACTTTCTGCAATGTACTGCAAAATTTTCAAATCATGGCATTGTTGCCACTCAGTTATTATAGCTTTGACATAAAGCAAAGTGGTCGCTTTTTGGTTGCACTTCATGGGTGGAGTAGGTGAACGAGTGGGCATCACTTTCAAGGATGTGAAGAAAAAAACTCAGCGCGATGGCAAGCAATTTAGACGACATGTCGCAAGGTGAAAGCATGTGTTGCCCCCATGAACTCTTAAATTACCACAAAAGCTGCATGGAGAAGACATTCGCAACTGTTTAACAATGTACCTCAACTTCATTGTCACCTCAGGAACGAGTCAGAAAAAAACTGCCTGCATATGCCTAGTCATTCAGTGTCGAAGCGCGCCAACAAAGCTGGTGCAGCGGCTGAAAGTGCAGGCAGTGCCGGCCGGACGAGCGCCGCTCGATGCTTAGGCTAAGACGGCCACCTCGCGGCGTTTTAGGGAACTAGCAGCATTACACTATTCTGCTGGCCGAGGCGCCGAATGGGACGGCCGGAGCAACGGCGCGCGCCGCCGCCAAAGCAGATCGCGGCGGCCACGCATCAACGATATGCGGGCCACGCATCGCCGCTAGGGGTGTGCGAATATTCGATAATTTCGAATATTCAATCAAATAGCACGGTATTCAATATTCCCTTCGAACCGAATTCTCGGTAATCGAAGTATTCGTCTCGCGCGAATAGTGTTTCTGGGATGCTTGTCCGCTTGCTTTGTGGTTTCAGTTCAGAGTATTGCCGCGTAGATGGCTTTTTTTTATCGCGCTTTCAACGCTCGAGGGTCAGTCAATACGAAAATCACAACCAGGTCAGGGTGCGCACCCAGCTACAAACAAAATAATGGTGAGGGCGACGCGCTCTTGCGGAAGATCCTGCGTTCTGGCCGTCTCCGAGCCTCCGCACTAAGGCTGCCATAAGCAGCGTCGCTGCCACCGTGTCGAGGCAGACGCAAAGAAGGAAGAGCACAGCCATCAGTCGTCTAAGCTTCAAAACAAGAAACCTCAGTTTACTGTTGTTGTTGTTGTAGCGACTGAGCGAAGGATGAAAAGGAAAGTGCATGGGCCTGCCGACTGGCTCGAGCAGAGTCACCACCGCTGCCACGTGCAGATAGAGGAGAGTTCAAAGATAAGAGGAAAGAAAGAAAAGAAAAAAGACGCGCATCACACAACGCAACAACCGCGTCCGCCGCAGCGGACGCTGGCCGGAAAAACAGATAAGCACCGAAGCCGCGCCCGCTCCACCGCCTCTCGATGTCAGCTGGCGGTGACGTTATCGATAAGCTCGGACGCCGCAAGTATTCAAATGCGGGCATCGCGCTAGTTGAGTCCTATTCAACTCGATTTTTTTTCCGTTAGAGTTGCGGAAAAGATTACCAGATAAGACAGATGTAAAGATAAACACGCAGCCCTACCGCGCTATCGCTTCACCCAGTCAGGTGACGAATCATGTGTACGGAACATGAGCGACCGTTCTCGGCAGCTTTCAAGCAAGCCATCATATTGTGAGCAGGGTTTTTGCGTACCACAAGTTGCATCTTTTCTGTAGGACGACGAGTCTTTGGGACAGTGGAGGAGGCGCCTGATAATGGTATCCGGCTGGAACCCAGTTTCCACCGCTTCCTTTTCGAGAATGCTGGCCAAGGTTTTGCTGACGCCTTTTACGCACGGATTGCATACGCGTTTTTGCTCCTGGCGTGTACTTAGCCTACGCGTAGAATTGTTTTCGTTCCGTATTTTTCTATAAGGATGTTTTCTTTTGTTGACGAGTTTTGATGGTACAAGGGCAGCCTTTCACCAAAGAGCGCCATGGAACAGTGTTTTCTTCTACATAAGGTTAGGTGAAAGACTTTTTTCGAATCAATTCACCTAAGAGAAACCACGAGAAAATTTGTATGCATTGGAAACCGATAGGTACCCGGTGGCACTGGGAATCGAACAACCCAACCGCCCGCGAACCGCATGTGCGAAGCACTGCTGTCGCTGATTTTAAAATAAATAAGAATTGGCAATCGCTTTCAACCTAAACTTGCTTGAATTTCACAGTACCCTTCCGACACAACTCTTCGACAAAGTTCCTCTCAAAAAGGCTATGACAACGCGACACAAGATTCGCGGAATTCAATGGACGACGAATAGGGAGGGGCGATGGTATTAAGCGCGAAGAAGGGTGTGAGCGGGGCCACAGGGAGAAATGGGCGTTATTTTCAAGAGTTACGTGGGTGACCGGTTGCAGGGGTAAGGGGGAGGAGAGATCATGCGGCAGTAGGGAGAGGGTGCTGTCTCCAGCTACCACTGCGTGCGCCTTTCTCTCTATCCCTTTTATGCGAAGCATATTACAATAGGTAACCCAAGCCCTTCGTGACGGTTACACGCCGTGAACACCACGTGACACAATGACGTCACGACAGATGAGAGACGGGGCTCCAACTCGTGCCGTCGCTGCGGTTGCACGCCGTGCAGACCACGTGGTATGGTGACATCACACCGCGTAACACAATGACGTCACGACAGATGAGAGACGGGGCTCCAACTTGTGCCGTCGCTGCGGTTGCACGCCGTGTGAATCACGTGGTATGGTGACGTCACACTCCCGCGCATTTCGAACGCGCGTTCACACTCGGTATAGGTGAAACGCTCGCTCCACCGGGCAGGCCGACGCGGCTTCCGTGGCAATCCCGGCGCTCACCCAACGCGCGTCTCGGGGTGAGTCGGCGTTCCGCTGTAGCCATGCCGTTGTCTTCCCCCACGACGAAGGCTTCTAGTGGTTGTATTAAAATGACCAAGTATTCAACCAAGGAAAGCCATGTATTACCAAGCCTAGCCATCAATATGCTTCGCATCTGACTAGGCTTAACCTTAGCTAAGCCTCAGCCATTTTTACTTTTCCTCGAGCCGTCGACCGCAGGCTGAGGTTTCTTCTATAGCGCGCTGTTTTTTTACTTCCTACGCTGAAGAACGACAAAGCTGGCGCGTCTGCCATGCATGGTCTCATGCATCAACGCATCCTTGCCGGCCCACATAAAAAAAAATAAAACCCTCACAGCGGCTAATGTGCCACTCCTGGCGAAGGGTCAGTCCTGAAGCGCTGAAAGATTTCTGAAAAATTATATCAGAGTTTTTGGAGCGAATTAGTTGCATTCTTTGACGTCCTGGTTACGCAGGACTGCCACCAGCTTTGTGAAGAGCGCAGTGCAAGGCACAAAGAGTGGCACAAAAACAAATTTTGGTCGATTTGGCGTGGCTACGGCAAATGCGAATTAGGTGTGTTAGCACGGCGGTTTCGATATTCGGATCCACTGCGCACGGCTCTAAGTTGATGCAGAAGATACCCAAAGCACAGCGCGAGAGACTGGTAGTTTAGGACACGGGATATTCTGCTGCGGCGATGTAAGAGCGAGTGATGTGCTGCTGAGGTGTATCGTATTACGTGTCATGTCGATCTGTCACTGTTTTCCTCATGGTTTGTACATAGAACAAAGGCGATTATGTAGTGGTCTGATGCAGTGACCAGCAAAACTAATCTAATCGCGCCGTCCGGATTGAAAGCCCACTCGCGGCCGAAAGGTATGTCCTTTTAGTTAATTTTATTTCAGGTCAAGGAAACTCCAGACATACAGACGAACCTCAGCGAACATTAAGATTGAAAGGCTCACCACTGGATAAAAAAAAATTCGGTCGCATCAGGTCGCTGTTGTTCCACCGCCATGCGGAGGCAACGGCAAGGTGTTCTCCGGCCGCCCGATGGAAACGCATCATCGTGCGGCAGTGCTTCTCGTCTGTTGACTTCATGAAGAAGACGGTACAAGAAAAGGCTCCGCTTTAGAGCCTTTACTTCGTAAACAATCCATTACACAACCTTTATGAACAGGCGAGACTTTTGTGCAGCCACGTAATTAGTGAAAGCTTCGGAAACCACGTGTCCTCAGCCTGTGTGTCAAGAAACCAGTCGTATGGAGCAAGCTATCCATTTCTATACAGATCGTTTGTAGATGACCAAAGCGACACAGCCGGAGGATCTGGTTGCGTGTTGCGTTCTCGAATTTCTTATTTACACTATAACAAGACAGACGCCTGCACTTGAAAAGCATCACGTCCTGTGCCGATCCAACCCCTGCTAACCGCTGGTAAGGCTCCACCAGCGCTGGTGGAGGCCTATCGGTGGTCCAGCTCTTAGGCCTATATCAGATGTTAGGTGTGTGTGTGTGTGCGTGTGTGTGTGTGTTTGCAAAGCGAACAAAAGGAAGCGAAGATTGGCAACAAAAAGTTGCGTGAATGCAAGCACAATTCCTATGTAAGCGCATCAAACTATATCATATATGCGACGGCAAATCTCATGAAAATGGATATACGTTTCAGTAGAGCTATCCCCATAATACTGCACGGATGCAGGAAACGGGCGCGATGTATATTGTGTTTCTCCGTTTCAGAAAAATGAAAAGAACAAGGTGACTGAGGTTATGCGTAGATGTGAATTACCTTAAATTGGCTGCATGTCCTGCTGCATGTATCCGGTCACCATACGAGATCAGCCTGCACTTACGGACCCATATGACTGCAGCCGCTTCGAGCAAAAAGAAAAAAAAAGTGAAAACAAATCCACAATGCCTTGTTTTCACTAATGCTTATGCGGCCGCTAGTTTGTTCAATAACAGTTCTGCGTGGCGGGTATAGCATGTGGTAATATCTGTCCTGCTATAGGTAATCAGTCCTTCCTCGGCGTCTAGAGCCAAGCTCGTTGTACTTTAGGCGGTGCGGCAGGGCAGTATTATATTTTTAACTGCCCACAAGGCACCTATCGAAGCTCTCTCTCCCCCCCCCCCCCCCCCCATTAGCTAGAAATTTACCCCGGGCCACTCTCGAAAAATATTCCTGCCTACGTGCCTGCTGTCCGCACTACTTCATGTAAGTACATTGAGGTGTTCACGCTGCAACTGGGCTTTAAGCTTACGACATGTGTTTCTGATTAGTCGACATGACATTGTTCTGCAGAAATTATTTCCTCACCGAAAAATCAAATTAACTGATATGGAAATAATTTCGTAAATATAAAAATCATTCGTACTACGTAGAACATGTGCTGAACGCAATTAGGGACAAAACTGTGCGTTTAGACTATCTCAGATTCCCACGACTCAAAGCAATCTGTTTGCGTGGTTCTTAAGTTTTTAGGTTCCATTTTTTGTTTGATTCACTGTTCACCTCACGGCTGCCCAGGCTCTTATTTTTTAGTGATACAATTTCTCTCGGGTTGTGTATGCGCATTTACCTTGTTCTTCATACTTTAGAGAAGTTGACGATTGTGTTAATGAGAGCAACTGCGCAACTGCCGGGCTTTTAGGGCGCCACTGTCTGGTTATCGCAGCAACAAGCTTGCCTTTGTCAGCCGCTTTGGCATTCTCCTTGTCTCGAAGTTCTGAACATCTTTTGTAACTTTTCGGTATTTCTCGTCTCGTATGCAGACTTCATTATTAGTACGAAAGCACTGTTCCGGTGTGTAAATCCCGAGCAAGATCTTGCTGTAAATGTAAATTTGGGCCAACAACATAGCAACTGCAACATAGCATCCGCAGCGACATAGCAGCGCTGTAACGTAGTTATGTAAATAAATGAACAAACAAACAAAAGCAATATTGCCGCGACTGAGTTTGCAACCCGCGGCGGTGCAAACAGATCAGCCTCGCTGGCCTGTACACGAGAACACTATGCTCTCGCTGAAGCCGATCACGCCTGATGCTAAAGTGCAACACACTCTCACGCTGTGCTTTCCGGCTCATCGTCTTCAACAACTTCCTTCTGTGCCCAAGTCACGAAAGGAAAGGAAACAGGTACGCGGCGTTGTTGTCCACATGCAAAAACTTGCTTTCGAAAAATATTTCGTAGTTACCAGTGCTAAACCACACACAAATGTTCGACGAAGATAGCGTGCGTACACTGCACTAACCATGGTCCGGCTTCTTTTCTTTCACCCCAGCAAAGAAGGGAGCGAGTAGGGGAGCCACACAATCAGCCCGCCTTGAACACGCTGGGTGACAAAGGAATAAAGAGAATCTCAGCCGGGGCCCCGAAAAGCTGGGTTCACGCGAATGGAGTGCCCACTAAGTCGACAATGGGGGAAGGTGAAGGCATCTCTCTCCCAAACCAGGAAAGAGGAATGTAAGAGGAGAAGAAGGAGCTCAACTTCATGCGGCGCGTGCTGGAGGATTTGTGAACTAGGGGCGCATGAACCAGAATCCTGGCCATCGGGCCCCGCTTCATTTTTCCCGTGTCTCCCTATTGTTTCTTTTATTTGTAATTGTCGAAAGCGTTATTTATTATTTTTCTTTTTTCCCTTCCCCATTCATTGCCGAGTGGATGACGGCGAAAAAAGAGCTTCATGGCATGACAAGGGTGCTTGTTCCCCATTTGCGGAACATGCTGAGTGTGCCGCATCCAATTTCACAGGTCTGATTTCGGCAAAGCATATATATGTTGGTAGCGATAGTCAGGAATTACTCAGTACGCACTGTAGGACTTCACCGCGCGTGTCACGTCAGTATAACGTAGCCCTGCGACCAGATGTTGAGATTCAAGCTTTGCTTAAGGCTTTTTCGAAAATTTTGTTATAATTTAACAGTAACTATACGTTCTCGCGGAGGTCTCCGTCTTATCCGAACCGTTTTCTTGGCAATACATGTAGTGAGGCTAAGAGCAGGCGAACACTAAATGTTTTTTCTGTATTCCTATGGTAAATTGGCAATTATGCGAAATGCGTGCCATAATGAAGCAATGACTGCGAAGCATGAACTTGAAATTTGTTCAAGCAATTGCAGGCAGAGGGAGCAGGGAGTCTTTTCTCTTCACCGCCCCTCTTTCCAAGGGTCTATGCGGTAAAGCCGCAGTGTTTAAATGCATGACTTCAGTTCTGCGCCAACTTTCTGTGCCTGGTCAGTACACATTTGTTTCATTTTGCGCTTCTCAAACCCAAGTTCATTTTATTTTTATCTATACAGCTGCTGACTTAAGGAAGGAACGTGTCAGCTATATCCTCCAGCCTGGCATTGACTGCGAGCCGAGGCCTACCTAATGCGCCGCTCAAAGAAGTAGTATGGCAGGCGGAACAGCACCAGTCATTGCAGCGCCTCTCTTGGAGAAAAAGAAAGGCAGTAGTTGATCAGGACCTTCTCTTTTTTTTGCTTCCAAAAGTGAACACATAGCGGAAGTTCGCACGTGGAGGAAAAAAGAAACGCTGGCAATGTACGATGGGTGACATCGTGTTAAGGGTGCCATTCTGGCAATGATATATACAAAATGTTTGGAAAATAAATAGCGCATTTTTGTGGCAAAAAAACCGCGCTTACACGAGACAAAGACGTGTGGGCACACGACGTTTTTTCCACCGTCTCTCTGCTTTAAACGCACTTTTTCGCTACAAGATCAGGAACTGACCAGCAACACTTTTTACCTTGTTAATCCACGTTCTTGCCCAATTCCCACGCGTCCTGAAATCGATTTTCCGCCTGTCGCTTTCGACTACGTACGGAAGTGTAAAAGTATGCAAGCAGGGCATTGATTCGTCGATCTTTCGCCTTCCCGCTTAAAATGTCGCCTCCGGCCTCGACCACCCCGAGGCGCTTCAAACCAGAGTGGAAAGAAGCCCAAATTCAATCTTGCTCCGTGCCGAACAGAAAATGCCTCTACGATTACGCTTTCTCATAACTGCGTTTGAACGTCACAAAACATAGCAGTCTCCACTAAGTCGGGCGTGGGGTATGCTCGGACGCCTCCACGTTGGGGCTGAAGGCCAGGTCACGTTAACCGCGAGTTTCCCCAGCGCTATACGCAGACGCTCGCACCAGGAACTAGCCACTTATAGTTCCGCTCTAAAACCTGTAAGGGGTTTCGGCTTACCATGTTTATTTTCCCAGGACCACGAGTTATGACCACGTGAAGGCCGCCTACAACATGAAAAGCGTCACGCATAGAAGAAGCGTCAAAGCCGGCTTAGGCGGTCACAGGGGGCGCTGCGCTAGCCTGTCTGACGTCACGCCTGGAAAGGAGGAAATCTTTTATCACCTAGCAAAATGCTTTTATATGTCAGGGATTGATCACCGCAGTCAGGTGTAGGGTTTTCTGACCCGGGTAGCATGGCCTGACCGGTGATGGGCCAAGGAGGATGGCAGACTTGGTTAAGAGGAAGGCAACGAAAACTTTATACAGTATTTACATTATTTATAAAGAGCGACTGAGAATGACTCTCAGTGGAAGGGAACTTATTCGCCAACCGGAGTCGACGGAAGCCAGCAGGCTACTCTCTCGCCGACACTCACAACCGAGTTAAAGAGGGTTCGGATTCCCCAGCCCTCTGACTGGGAAATAAAGTTCGAAGAGCACTGTCCGGTCGGATGGACCGAAGTGGACGCTGGGGCTACCACCCGCGGCAGGGGCGGTGCGGACTGTTCCGCTCTCTCGCAGCTCGGTCGACGGGAAGGGGTAGATGCTGACTAATCCAACACGGCTGGAAATGAATATCCCGCAGTCTACCAGCAGGTGAACGAACGTGCTTCCCCGCCGGATGTCCAGAACACGAGACATCTGTCGAGGACACAGCCGTCTTCAATTAACAGCCAGCTTGACTGTCAGTAGCACCCCTCCGTCCTTCGGCGACCCGAGAGTATACACTAGACCTGACTGGCGCCGCTACGTCGCCGCCGCTTCAGCTGCTATTTGCCACTGTCAATGACCCCGTAAGCCCACTTTGCATCTTCGGCCTTCGCCGCTGCTGCCGTGGTCACCTCCGCTCAAGGAAGTGCGCTGCACTAATCCACTTAGGCTAGGAGGGGGGCATCACAAGCACTACACCGCACCGCCGCCGTTGCGAGGTTGTCGGCCTTGTCGACTGTTGACGGTTTCTGCTCGATCGGGCCCACGTGGCCAGAAGTACAATCACAACAAGGGGAATTCTGCTTCCGGCCACGCTAGTGCACGGACACAGGATGCAGACAGGGTTGCCAGATTGGGCTATTAATAGCCAAATTGGGCTACTTTTTATCCGAGTTGGCGTCAGAAATTTCGTTTTGGCTATGTGGCAACTTTTGGGCTACATCTTTTTCATGCGTGAAAAAAAGGTTAAAGCAGTTATAATGTGCTCTGTTACAATTACTCAGGGACAGAAATAAAAGTAATTGAGCGTATCTGCTACAAAATGAAAATTTGAAAACGCTGTGTTCGAGAAAACTTATATGCGTCAGGCAGTCAAGGATCACGGCCTTTTGATAAAGCCTAGCCCACATCTTCACATCTTCAAAGCCCACATCTTCACTAGCCTGTAAAGCCTAGTGAAGATGTGGGCCCTGAACCGAAGCAAGGAAGTGATGATGAGGCAGAAGACGCGACGAAAGCCGCGGCCGAATCTCCCGAGAGTATGAAGGCTATCAGCACCGATGCCATGGACGTCAGCCAGGAAGCTACCAGTCTTCCAGCTGGGAAACGCTCCCATGAGGAGAGCATCGGCGAGAAACTGCAGCCTTGTGTCGGTGGTGATCAGCCGCCGCCTATAACATCGGGGATTCGACGCTTGACGTGTAAGCCGCGGCCGAACATCTCGGCCGTATCCAGGCAGGCGCGAAAACCGCCTCCCTATCTCCGTTTTGTTCTTGTTTATTTTTCATTTGTTGTTGTGGGAAGTACCCAGCAAGCAGTGTGCCTTCCTCCGGAAAGGCTGGCGCACATCTCTCAGCTTATCAACGTTCGAGAGATAAGTACAGATGACTAAAACTGCCTGCTTCTGAGGTTTCCTCCACAGGAAACTGAACATGTCCTGTGCTCACTCACATGGGTCTTGGCGACCGACGCCACTCTGACTCTATATCAAGCATCGCTACTAGTTAAACAAGAACACTAACTTTTAGGCATTGTTTTCGACAAAAAGCTCACATTCTTATCAAGCTTAAAGGACTTAAAGAAGAAAGCTTCTCGAACCTACAATATCCTCCAAGTGCATTCAAGGAAACGTCGGGGTTCCGATAGAACTTCTCTTTTGCATATCGATAGCTCTGCAGTGCGCTCTTATTTAGATTACGTCCGCATAGCCTATGTTTCTGCCAGGCCATCTTACTTGAAGGGACTAGAGTAAACACACAACTCAAGTCTGCGTCTTTCAGCCGGCGCATGTAGGACATCACTCGTGGAGAGTTTAAGTGGAAACAAACGAACCACCGCTTTCTTCCAAAAGAACCAAATCCATATGCACGTGCATGATCAAAATCCGTTCATTACCTTAACATCTATGTCAATAACCTTATCTTTGCAAAAACAGCACCGAGAACGCTATTTAACAATATACCCAGAGTGTTCAGGCCACTGCTTCTGCGGTTAGAGAAAAAATCGCAAGAATGAAGTATAACGGAAGCACTTTCAGATATTGCCGGGAGTCCCGCTCCATTACAACCTTGGTAGAGTTTCTATGCTGTATGCAACATTAATCTAACACACTTCAACAGCAAGCAAACTAGACTAGAATGTGTCCTTCAAGAACTCTTTGCCCTAAATGAAACATACGAGAACAACAGAGCTACTCACACAGATGGATCTAATGCAGATCTTGGCACCTGAAGTGCTGTTATACAAGATGAAGTGGATAAAATAGTCAAATTGCTTAAGTGCGTATCACTTTTCACTGCCAAATGTTAAGCAGTTTTCATCGCTGCAGAAAAAATATTAATTATGAACATAAAAAAATCTATACCGACTCGCTCGGCGTATTTGCAGTTCTACATTCCAGAAATGAAGTACACCCATTTATTAAGAGATATCATATATAATGTCATAACAGCCGAAACGCAAGGACATGTAATTAAGGTCTGCTGGGTACGTATGTTTTTGATCACCGGTAACAACAGAGATGATTCGTGCTCGCGAAAACGTCCTATAATGCTCAGTTACAGCATGTAAATACAGCAAATAGAATGCATAAAGGTCGCGTTAATTTGTGCACCGAGAACTGAGAAATGACAGTCTTCGTGGCACCACGAATCGAAGAAGTAACTGAATACAGCGAATCTGACCGTCAAGAAATGAAAATAACGAGTAATTCTATGCTGCCTCCGTATCATACCCTAATTTAAAGCACAACGTGATTCTAGAAAAACAAGGCAAACCTGCAAGTGAGCGAGGCGGAGAGATTGGGATCCCAAACTACATCTTATTTTGATGCAAAATACCTGACAAACTCAGAAAAAACACTTGTCATATATTCATGATGAATATATCTTGTTCCGCCCTCTAGCTTCGTCTCAGGACAAAATTGCGCTTAAGAAATTGCTTGTGCACTTTCCATCTTAAAAGAAAAGTTCTAAAGGGGTTGTAATGTATTTAAAAACTTCTTCCCACCAAGCAGATGTATATTGAAATGTATTGGTGACGGCTGTCCAGAAGCAACGAAGGCAGCGAAAAGGCTTCCGAAAGAAAATGTTCATCGAGTTAACTAGCGCACAAGGAGAACTGAACGATACGGAGGGGGCTAAAAGAACGAGCGTGCATAACGGTCGTCTAACGGAATGCTCGTCGCTGTTGGCCATGGTTCATTTTAAGGTGACAACAAACTTCAAAACCTTAAATTGTGCAAATTAGGCACAACCTCCCCTAATAACGTAAAAACAAATTGCTAAATCTTTGCGTCCGCGACATTGAACAAATGAACATTAGTAAACAATCGCGCCTGTTTTGAACCTTGAGTGTGGCGCACCATGGCCCCAGTTACTTATGTGCAATTAAATACAGTGCAGAACAACAGGCTCATCTACTTGAACGGAAATGAGCTGACAGGTTAAGGTTTATTTTGCCAGCTTGGTTTAAACAGAAACTCTATTACGCAATGATTTTCTCCCGCCTATACTACTGCATACTAGTTTGGGGCAGCACTGGTAAGGGTAACTTACAAAAACTGTACGGCCTGCAAAAGAAGTGTATTAGATTTATAGCAAATAAATCGCGATATGAACATGCATTCCCTTTGTTTTTCAAATATAAAGTATTACCCATTACTTATGTGTTCCGATAGAGTCTGGCAAACTACCTGTATTTAAAAATAAAATCACACGGACAAAATTTCGTTACAAGATATAGAAGACCAGACTGTGGTCATATGTTAAGAGAGGAAAAATAGGTGAAACAACGCGCTAGAACAACCTACGGTGAGGAGTCAATAGATTATCAGCTACCGTTATTACTAAACACGTTTCCAGAACTGCATTCCATCGCAAATGATTCTAAAACACGCTATTCTTTTAAAAAACAAGTGAAAGAAGCACTATTGCTAAAGGTTGCAGATTATTATCAAATGTCGCGATAATATTTTCATTTTATCGTGACCTCAGAAGAAAAACCTGAAATAAAAAACAAAAAAGGCAACCAATATGAACTGGCTCATATCGAATGTTAACTCAGAACCAGGACTGGCCTTCAATCGTTGTTGTTGGCGAGTTATACCCTGATAACGTTTTACACCTGATGTTACCTGAGACGTCACCAAAGAATGTGTGAAACTGTTCTGTGCTCTTAGCTTTTTCTTGTCGATAGTCTGTTTATGCTTTTATTACTTATGTATATTACTTTCTTTTGTTTTGATTGTCTTGTTGGCTTTTTCTTGTCGATGCTCTGTTTTTGCTTTTATCACTTATGTTTATTTTGTTTTTGTTTTGGATTGAAAAAGACTGCGCTTGAATGTGATGTGATTTCTCTAATGTACAAGGTCTCCTTCAGCAAATACTGGCACTGTTCGCCGCATAGCGTGCGTGAAGGTCACGAGGCCCCATCAGGCGCCATATGGACGCCTTTTGCCTCGTGAACCTCAGCAGATATAAAAACAAAAAATCCCCAAGTATATGTACCCCGATTCTGCTGAAATAAAATTCATTCATTCATTCATTCATTCATTCATTCATTCATTCAAAGAGGGTTTGATAGAAAAAATAAATAAAAATAAATCGATTCCACCATTGTCTCATCCATTCCATCAACTTGCCGTCCTGTTCAAAGTTTCATGATATCGCGCGAAAGTACAGCAAACAAGCAGCGGAGTTCAATCTACATAAAGTGCATCTGCGGTCCCACTCTCTTGTAAGGACGGTCTTAATACAGCAGCGTCCAATTCGACAAATCTGTACCAGACACCCTGAGCGCCAAGAAAACCCATCGATTAGACGCCGAACCCAGGGTGTCTCGGAGGGCTCTGCCTGTATGAAAATAAGGCGAATGAAAAATTGATCGAACGCTGTCGCCTGCTATGCTGCATACTATTCACCGCTAAGACGTAGCTGGTTTCCTGTCAAGCACATCTCCGTGCGTTGCCGTTCACTGCGGCGCTGGAGAGCATTCCGAGCATCGGCAAGAGCTTGTGGCTGGAAGGAACCGCTAGTGAACGTAAGCCTCTTGCTTAACAAAAAAAGGTCTGTTACTGAAGGCAAAGTCGCACGATGCGATCGAGGCTTCTCCTGTTTGGAATCTTGTTTTTCGTTGTTTGTACTTTGTTCCCATCAGATCAGCGCAACGTGTTCAAAACGACCGCGCACTCGATGATGATGTCCTCAGGTTTAATGGCACATATACAAAACCTGACTTCAATGGATGGTGATGTCGTTCTTGTCGCGTATGACTTGCGATCCCCCATTTTGCAGTGGCTGAAGCTCACATCTTGCCCATACATTCTATGGAAATCCGCTGGTCGTGCTCTGAAAGAGTTACTTTATCGAAACAGAGTTATGAACAAGCCAACCACAGTTATGGTGTCTCTTCGTGGTGTTCACTTGAAGAGTATGGTGCGTTTCTTGGAGCGCTGGCAACAAAGCGGCATCATAACGCAGTGGATCTTTTTGGTCGAAGACGAAGACAAGAGTTCTCTTTACGAGCTTTTGAACAATTCCACTGCTTGTGACTTCGTCAGTGCTATATATGTCAGCGAAGTGGATCAGTGTGGCCTTCCCTGTTTCAAGGAACTGCTGCGGGAATCTGTGTGCTCACACTCAGCACCTTATCCCCGGAGACAAAAGTTTAGAAGCGTGGGGAAAGGTTCAAGGAGTCTTTCGGGTGAAATTGTCCGCATTGCATGCATAAAGGGCACATTCGGTGACTGGTGCTCTGAAAAGTACCAGACGATGTTCATAAAGCTCTTGAGGCACATAAATGTTTCAACCGCGATAACGAAATACGGAACCTTACCCAAAGTATATTCGGACCTGGCGCTTTTTAGGATTGATATGCTTCTTGCACAGACTGACGTAGATTATCTAGCATTAAGGGTGATCAATTTAGCGGAGGTGGATGTCGGCTACGAGACATTTTACGCGAGAGCCAATCATACCCGCGTACTGTCTTTATTAGAAGCCATCGGCAGCTCGCCTTGTGTCGTTATCGCCATTTCGTGCTTGTTGTGCTGTGCAGTAGTCACTGCAGTCGCTCGAAGGATTCACAAAATAGTCCTTAGTGGGTCGAGTTTCTCTGGAGAGGCTTTATTCCTGGTAGCGTCACTTTTTGGCACCACTACAAATGAACAGCATCAGGACACGAAGTTAAAAGCCCGAGTCATCGTGTACGGCACATGGCTTCTTTTTATTATGCCCTTCTCGGTTTACCTTAGGAGCCAGTTGACATCGATGGTTACAATAAGTCGTCCAGGAGACCATCTGGACACATTCGAGGAGCTCGAGGGTGCCCTTGATGACAATTCTGTTCTGCCTTGCGTAGCCAAATGGACCATTACCCACTTACATATGGATCAAGGGGCAAAAGGTGCTGGTAATTTGTTCAATAAACTTCGTAACGCTTACCAAGGTCACAAGGACGAAGGACTTTTGACCACGACTGACGAGGATTGTCTTCGGTGCGCGAAAGCGAACAATCGCGTTTGTCTCATTAATAGAATGCCAATTTGTGAGGTGAAGAATCAGGTTACTGAAATTGGGGAGTTCAAGGAACCATTTAACACAGTCCTTTCAGGCTTTCCCATCAGTAAAGAGTTTGCTGCAATATGGCCCCTGAGAAAGTTCATGCAGGCCGTACGTGAGGGATCGCTGTTGAAAGACGCTACATCCTCATGCAATGGAGCGGACGTCAGCGTGGGAGGTGGGTTGGAGCTACGGACGTTCTTCATCGACTATTTGCTGCTTCTCTCTGCTGCCGGTGGAGTTTGTATCGCGGAAGTTCTTGTTGCAGCTTGTAATCATTTTGAACCGACGCGCTTCTCTCGCCTTATGGTCGTTGTATCACAATCCCTTGATAGGCAGTGATACCACGTGATCCAAAAAGGGCACTCAACGGGAGTCGGCAACTAAGAGGCAGCGAAATAAAATGCTCCAGCGTTGCCGAACCTTCGCCACTGCTGTGAAGGGACAGCATTTTGTTGCATCTACCGCGCTATGAGAGCACAAGCTGCAAGAGATACCACCCCTTTAATCAGGCAACTGCATGTGGGAGATGTGGAAGCAACCACTACACGGTTTAGTTTGCTGCGGTTGAGCAGGGCACAAATAAATCGCAGGAATGCATTGTGTATTATGTGTGCACCGCCAACACCGCAGAACTACACGGCTTTAATAAGCATTTCTCACCTGAAGACCATTATTACTGACCAGCGGGGAGATCTACACTGCCTTGCACAGGGGCTTGGTGCTGTAAATAGTGTTGAGTGGTACGGTAGGAAAAGTTCTTCGAAGGTGACCAAATTATGAGATGCACTCATTTTATAAGCGGTCAACTTTAGCGAGGAAAAGGGATAGGTTTAGCCGGACCCCGAAGTAGGGTCACCCGGTGATCAGTACCAGCACAACGGCCGTTTTACCTGCTCCGCGTATAACTCCTTCATTGTCCAGGTCAAACACGGCCAGCTGTCAAGCGGAATAGATGTTTAGAAGATGATCATTCAGCACTGATAAAAACTTATGGCGTTTCCAGCGAGCAAGTGTCATGGAAGGGAAAGAGAGCTACCTGCGCTGCACGACTACCAGTCGCGTGATATAGTGTCTTTCACCGACGTGCCGTTGTGCAGCGTGATTTGCGCCGGAGTGTACGGTGCACCATTGAAGTGTAGAGTGACATTTTGGAATTTCCCATGACGTGAAACGACAGAGCGAACTGCGACTTCACGGTTGCAATCTTTTCGAAGCGTTACGACTTTTTTCACGAGTATTGTATTTTGTTAATATAAAATATGTGCCCGAAAATTTTGCAGAGTACGGTTTCCCATTTTACGCTTTTGGATCAGTGGTTATGTAACTCTTAGGTCATTTTTCTTTTTCACTTTGGATGTGCTAAATGTTGATTCTTTACATCATTTTGTACTCCTCAGCCTGCCTGGACCTACCGAACTTCTATGTACCCAATAAATAAATGTGATGCCTTGTCTACACAATAGTGGTGACAGCGCAGTTACAGTTTCAGATTATGATAATGATGTTAGTAACATTTTACTTTCAGCTCAAATAGGTGGTTGGTCCGCCTATTCCAGGAGTCTATTGGATTTGGTAGCTCCTCAAGCCCTTTCTGTCAGCTCGTGCTAAACATTTGTGTCTAAGCTGGACTGCATTTCCTCTAACAGTCAATAGCCACCTCTTTTCTCGTTACTATTTATGTGTTGTCTAGGAAGGCCCAAGCGATGTGGTATAGGCCCGCCTCTATCTGACAGTGTGCGCATTGTGGTTCATAGTCGTCTGCGTAGATTGCGGTAAGTCTTTCTGGCCTTGAGTACGTGAATTAGAATGCGCCATTATCTCATCCAGTCCGCTAACTTGCCGTTCTGTTTAAATTTTACTGATACCGCGCAATAGCATGGCAGAACATGGAGCTGTAGAGAAATAAACGTAACAGATCCTTACACCATCTTCAAATCGTTAAAAAAGCGACTTTAAAGAAGAGGCAGTAGCGCGCAAAGCTTCAAGTCTGTTTCACTTTCAAGCGAAAATGCTCGCGAACGCTGCCGCCGTGGCGGTGACCGGTGAGGTTCGCACGAATTGAAATTTTCCTTTCTACGCCCCGCTCAATCGCTCAATGGCTGGCATGTGAAGCAGCCTTTAGGCGTTCTTAATTGACTACGAAAAGGCGCCGCATGACAACATCAGTGAAGCTGCCATCGTGGACGTTACTACTGATGCACCGCGACTCAGTGGAGCCCTGGACTAGGGGCCCAACCTTGCTGAAGAGAAGCCTCAAGTCGCCGGCGCCACGAAAGACGACGGAGGCTTCGAATCCGCTAATCTCTTAAAAGATCTCAATAAAAGTTTTCTACTACTACTACTACTACTGAAATGTTACGTCTCTCTCTTAGAGCACGAAATTTTGTAAAATCTCTACTTGACAGAAAATGTGTTACACGCCTCAGTGGAGACGCTGTGGGATCAATTCTCCTTCTCAGCTGCGTTCCTCGTGGATGTGTAAGGCCACCAACTCTGTTTAATATGGTTTTCATACTCCTTTCAGGGCGCTTCCCCTGAAAGTGTTTCTTTATAGCATTTATTTATTATCCGTGAATTTTTGTCTATAGACAGTCTTCTGTCTTTTGGTTCTAAAGACAGGTCCTATGTTATAATGTTAGCCTTCTATCTTCTAAAGACATGTCCTATACAAGTACGTAGGATATAGAATTTCTATACTCAGCCTATGGGCAATCTACAAATTTGTGGCCGCACACTTTCATTAGACTTTTCTCTACAGAATTTTATAGACTAACAATAGACAAAAATCAATATCTCTGTGAAGGCAATAGAGTCTACAAGGAGTTTATAGACAGTCTATAGACCATTTTCATACGGGTGTATGGCACCCACAAACTTGACACAAATGACGGAAAGCATGGTTTGGACCTCCGCCTGCGCCGCGAAACCATAATCAGCGGGGGCGAGATAATTCTCTGGGAACGTTTACGGCGGCTGACGAGAGGTGGCGCGCAGCTCGCTTTGCGTTCATAAATTCCGCAGAGCTGGAGACACTGTACATCTTACTTACTTTACATCTTACTTGAAAAAAGTAGAGTAACCACACAACGTATGTCTGCGTCGTTCAACCGGCGCATGTAGGACATCACTCGTGGAGAGTTTCAGTGGAAACCAACGAACCACCGCTTGCTTCCAAAAGAGCCAAATCCATATGCGCGTACGTGATAAAAACCCGTTCATTATCGAAACATCTACGTCAATAACCTAATCTTTGCAAAAGTAGTAGCGAGAACGCTATAATACCACTGCTTCAGCGGTATGAGGAAAATCGAAATAATTAAACATACCGGATTCACTTCCAAATATTGTCTGCACTCTCGCCCCGCTTCAACATTGGTGAAGTTTCAGAGCGGTATGCGGCATTGCTTCAACTCACGGTTTCACATGACGTTCTTTTTTGCATTCTTGATCATTTGAACGTGCGGCGCGTTGTAGCGGAAGGCGTGAGAATGGCATTTGTGAAGGGCACCACGCGAGTAATAGTAAATAGCGAGTTGACAGACCGAATGAAAGTTAATTCTTCAGTGAGGCAGGGATGCCCTCTTTCGCCCCTACTGTTCGCGACTTACATAGAGCCACTCTGCTTGTCCATAATTAACAGTCATTCACAGGCTTTCACCTGCAGTCATTCCACATGAAAGTCCTCGCCTACGCAGATGATATTGCCTTTTTTTGCTCAAACAAGGACAGCGTTACTGAAGTTACCAACCTAGTTGAAAAGTACTGTCAACAAACTGGCTACCTGATAAACTGGGACAAGAGCTATGGGTTTTGGCACGGTAACTGGGATGATGAACACTTCTGTCGGTTGCTGTAGTCAACACTGCCAACGCGGTACCTTGGCGTGCCTCTCGAATGTCATCGGGATCCCAATGACTGCTGGAACGATGAAGCGTAAAGGGCGAAGGGGAAGGCCGACACGTGGCAAGGAAGGCAACTATCGATGTTTTCGCGCGTCTCTGTCTGTAACATTTTCCTTTTGTCAAAGATAGGGTACCTAATGAACGTGTTGAGTGCATCCCGAACCAATATTCAAAAAATTCACCGCCTCTTTACTGTTTTTGTCTGGGCGTCGACATGGGAGCGAACCAGTCGTACCAATTTGTTTATTCCTGTCAAAGGTGGTGGCCTTGGTCTTGTTGACTTGTTTTTACGCCACGTTGCATCGCGTGTCATGTTCCTCCGTCAAATGTCGGACAGCTTTTTGCGGTCTGTTATTCAGTAGCGATTGCAGAGGCTGCTTCCTGAAATTGTGGTGTCATCCAGTGAGAATATGCGTGGTTCCGTCGTGGGGTATATTACAGGGGTTGTACTCTCGTTCAAGCTTCTCAAAGTGCGCTTTTCTCTTCACTACTTGTGTACAGTTTCAAACAAAAAGTTGTATAAGGACTTAATGGATGCAATGATGCCAATGCCTCTATACCGAAGCTTGCACCGTGGGAGTCCAGGGCAGGATGTTTTAAAAGGAGCTAAAAAAATGCCAGTTAATCCATCCATGAAAAAGTTTTTCTACAAATTACATTCAAAAACGCTTCCTGTTAAAACGTGGCTGAATGACAAGGGGATTTTCGCAACCTGGTCAACTAACTGTATCCTATGCGAAAAGCCCGAGACAACAGACCACGTATTCCTAGAGTATTGGGACCCAATCTATCACTGGGACGTCCTCCAAAGAACTAAGAAAGTTCTACCCCTGGACCCCTACGGTATTATATTTTTGCAAATTCAAAATGAAACAGGAGTGCCATGTGACTTTTCTGAATCTCCTCAGCCTCCACAGCTTGTGGAAAACCAGAATGTGGGTGCGGCATGCAGATGTAAACGTGCGTTCCGTGCGAAAAAACTTCATTGCAAATGTCGTGTGCCTCAGAGTATACCGGGCACGTGCTGAACAGCCTGAATGGGTCTCTGTACTAGATAACTTGGCTGCATTGAAAAGGTTTTAATCTCTCTTGTTACGGCCGAATTGGGCAGAGGTGCTTTGCCTTTTTTGTAATTTTGGGTCTGTGTCCAAATCCGCAATAAAGAAAGAAAATGTCGTGCTTAGCGGTTAGGATGCCCGTCTCGGCTTCGGGAGGTGGTGTGTTCGACTCCCTACGCCGGAAACTCGCCGGTCAAAATAGAGTACAAGTGTATTCACTGCCCAGCGCCCAACTCTACCCTGTGGGCTGTGCACTGGGAAAGCTCTGTGACGCGTGCCGGCGTTCTGTGCGAGGCGAGTGAGCCGCGTGAGACGCGTGCCGGCGTTTCGTGTGGAACGAGTGAGACGCGCGATGACGCGCCAAGTGACGTCAGGCGTGGCTCTACAAAAGCGAGCACCTGCATGAGCGCCGCCGGGAGAAAGCATCTCAGTTGTTGCCCAATAAAGTACTACGCAGTGTTGTTATCGCTTCTTCCTTGCCGTGACCCGCGAACTCCACAACTGCCGACGAGGATGGTGGAAGCAAGGCAAGACGCAGAAAAGAAGCGCTGAAGCAGGAGAACGGAGTACCGAGGCAACAGTCTGAAGAGCAACGCTGGATTCAACCGCACCCTCGACGAAAAGCGACAAGACGTCTGAGATGGCAGCCTCCAGTCAGATTGGAAAAGTAGAAGCCTTCGACGAAACTGTGAGTGACTGGCTATCTTACGAAGAACGCCTAATTTCCTTTTTAGCGGTGAACAATGTTCCAGAAGACCTCAAGGTGCATTCTTTGTTAAGCGTCATTGGGCCGAAGTCATACAGCCTTTTGAAATCTCTGACCGCACCAGATAAGCCGTCAGAAAAGACGTTCAAGGAGCTAACTGAATTGCTTCGCAATCACTTCACCCCGAGCGTGTATGTGATCGGAGAGCGAGCAAAATTTCCCAGAAGATGTCAGCTGCAACATGAAAGCATCGCACAGTACGTAGCCATGCTCAGAAAACTAGCTCAGACCTGTGAATTCGGTACCTTTTTGGACGAATCGCTTCGTGACAGGTTTGTGTGCGGTTTATTCCGCACCGACATTCAGCGATACTTATTTGCTGAAGACAAAACGCTAACATTCCAAAAAGCCGTTGAGCGCGCATTTGCATTGGAAGAAGCTAAGAAAAATGTTCAAGAAGCGCACGATAGATAAGCTGTCGATGACTTCCACAAAGTGAGCGCTGAAGACGCAGCCAAAACAAAGCATTCTTTCGAGTGTTATCACTGCGGCTCTGACAAGCATTTTTCCCGCCCCTGTCCGCACATAGCATATAAGTGCACAAACTGCGGCAAGAAGGGCCACGTTCAGCTTGCCTGCCGTGGTCCCAAGCAGTATCCAACGCGTTCATGGAAGTAGATACACACTCTTGAAAGTGACGACACGGGAAACATCGAGACGCTGTCTCAAAAAACCCGGCGTCCCATCACCGTCGATGTCGAAATTCAAGGTGTAGACACAGGCGCTACGGTGTCTGTAATATCAAGACAACAGTTCAAGAGGCTTAGACCGCCTTTGAGATTCGAACCGACGGAACTGCGACTCAAAACATACACAGGAGAAATTGTCCAGCCCTTCGGCGTCTTCAAAGAAGCCGTAAGGTACAAGGATCAAGTCGGTGACCTTCCGTTGTACGTCGTGGATTACGGCGGACCAGCTCTTCTAGGACGCGAGTGGCTCCAAACTTCAATTTCAGGAGCGTACCAAGATGGCTCAAAGCAACTATCGTGCAGCGCACCGGGCCAGTGTCGTACGAGGTCAAGGTGCAGACACCCAACGGATCCTGCATGTGGAGGCGACACAAAGACCATTTGCTACCAGCCTCAGCTGCCAACACGCCGTCACCATTTGCGGTTGGGGAGGAGACCGACATCTGTTATCCAGAACTTTCAGATTGTCCGCAACCCTCATCAACCGCTGTCTCCGCAACTAGCCCTGCACCCGTGGTCAGCGGAAACAGACCTACAAGCCGGTACCCTCAGCGAGTCAGGAAGCCGCCTGACCGATACCAGCCATCGTGACTCTACAAATTGCGGTGGGGGAAGTGACGCGTGCCGGCGTTCTGTGCGAGCCGAGAGAGACGCGTGCCGGCGTTTCGTGTGGACCGAGTGAGACGCGTGATGACGCGCCAAGTGACGTCAGGCGTGGCTCTACAAAAGCGAGCACCTGCATGAGCGCCGCCGGGAGAAAGCATCTCAGTTGTTGCCCAATAAAGTACTACGCAGTGTTGTTATCGCTTCTTACTTTCCGGGACCCGCGAACACCACACTCTGCTAACCCCGCTGCGTGGCAGTCGACACAAAAGGCTCGGTTGCAAACTTGAGCCTTTGTTTAACAGTCAGAAGCGTAAAATGAAATAAATAAAATCGTGGAGCTTATTTTTCTGCTGCACGTGGTTTTGAACGCGCTGTGTGGTTAGAGAAAAAAGGGATTTTTTTTTTTTGCAAACCTACCCCAACGAATATCGCGCATGATTCTTCCAGATCTGCCTTTTCCAGTATCGATATAGTTCTGCACTATGCTTCTTTTCCATTGAATAAATCCAAGTTTTAACTTCCGCGTTTTTAAATTGTCGTTTAATCCTCTATCTTTCTCCGTCCTCATGACCGGCATACTTACTCGTTAGTTTTCTAGCTCTTTTCCGCCACTCTGAGTCAACACTCTTTCTGTGTAAGTATTTAAATACCTGTCATCGTCCAATTTCCTCAGGCGTTCTTAATATAGTATTTTACTCTTAGCTTCCCGTGCTTCGAACGATGCCCAGCCCATATCCCCTTGTACTGCCTCGTTTGTGGTTGTGCCGTGGGCACCTAGTGCTAATCTTCCAACAGCTCTCTGATTTAAGTCTAATCTCGACTGAACTTGTGCCCTTAAGCACTGAACCGCATTGCCGAAAGTAAGTCCCGGCACCATTATTTCTTTCCAAATACGTCTTAGTACTTCATATTTGTTGTACCCCCATAATGCCCTATGTTTCATTATCCCGGCGTCTCTTCGTCCTTTTGCCCTAAGAGCCTGTTCATGCTTTTCCGTGTATATCTGCCCTTCGTTTAGCCATATCCCGATGTATTTGTATTCGGCCACTTTGAGTATTTGGTGCCCTTCTATCGTAAGCACCTGATCAGTTGTATCATTAAAAATCATCATACCTGATTTAATTGCGCTAAATCTGAATCCTAGAGCGTCTCCTTCATCTCCACAGCAATTATCAAAAGTTTCTAAATCTTCCTGGCTATCTGCTAACAGTACAATATCGTCCGAATACATTAAACCTGGGAGTGGCTGCTCAACTACATTTCCGCCTAATCTGTACGACAGATTAAAACCTAGAATACATTCAATACATTCTTCTAGCCTTCTTTCCATATTTATCACGTAAAGCATGAACAGCAGCGGTGATAGAGGACAACCTTGCCTTAATCCTTTGTGCACCCCCACAGTTCTGGTACTTTTTTCCCTTCCCATGTAATTTGAACTTCTTTATCTCGGTAGATTTCCTGTAAAAAATCAATTACCTCATGACCGATACCTAAATCTTTCAATATGCTCCACAGGAGTTCCCTGTTCACGTTATCGTATGCAACGCTTGTGTCCAGAAAGGCTAAAAACAGAGGTCTGTTTTCCGCCTTAGCTATTTCTATGCATTGGGTAAGCACGAACAGGCTATCATTTAAGCGTCTACCACTTCTGAACCCATTCTGAAGTTCCCTGAGTATCGGATTACCTTCTACCCATGACTGCATTTTTAATTTCACCGCCTGCATTGACAGCCTGTACATAACACATGTTATCATGATCGGACGGAAGGATTTTATGTTCATCTTATCTCCTTTCCTTTTATAAATAAAACTAAGTTTACTCTGTCTCCAGCTGTGCGGAATTTGCTGATTTGTTATGACTGTCTCCAAAGCGTTTATCAGCGCTTCCTTGCTTCTTGGGCCAAGTTCATTTATCAGCTTAATTGGAATTTCTTCTATCCCTGCGGATATGGTTTTAGGAATATTCGCTTCCGCCTTTTCCCAGTTAAGACTAGTCAGTTCTAAGCTGTTCTCTATTGCGCTGTCTTGTGTTGCCGCCTCACTTGGGAAGATTACCCCATTCTCGTTGCTAAAAAACGCCACTCAATAACTAACACTTCCGACCAAAAAGCCCTTCAGGATGATCTTAACCGCATTGAAAAATGGTGCGATGATTGGCTAATGACACTTAACCCTAACAAATGCAAGCTTATTTCGTTTCACCGCAGGCTTAATCCGTTGTCCTTTTCCTATAGAATTTCTAACAATCCAATTGAGCACATTCATTCATATAAATACTTAGGTATCACTGTGTGTCATGATCTAACTTGGCGGGAACATGTTACTAATGTTATTTCATCTGCAAACAGAACTCTTGGATATCTGAAGCGCCATTTACGTCACGCAACAAAAGAGGTAAAATTACTCGCTTACACATCATTGGTAAGACCAAAACTAGAATACGCATCCCCCATTTGGAGCCCCCATCAAGCATATCTAATCGATGCACTTGAAGCCGTGCAAAATCGCGCCGCCCGTTTCATTCACTCCCAATATTCATACGAAGTCAGTGTGTCATCCCTGAAATCACTGTCCAACTTACGAAGTCTTTCTTGCCGTCGTCGCGTCGCAACCCTATCTCTTTTTGATAAATTTTATTACAGCTCACTCGGCCATGAACCATACATCTGCGCACCTCCGCCGCGCTTATCACATCGCACTGGTCACCCCCTTCAAGTTACTCGTCCACGTGCCCGTACCGTAACCTTTTCCACCTCCTTCTTTCCACGAGCCGCGTCAGACTGGAACGGCCTCTCCCACTCCGCTGCTGCTATCACCTGCCCGTCACTCTTCAACGCCAACATTGAACTTCATATGTCATCGTGAAAAAATGTACCAATTTTTGATTAACCCACCCCTTATGTAATCCCCCGAAAGGGGCCTTTAAGGTAAATAAATGAAATGAAAATGAATGAAAAGCTATAAATGACGTAATGTAGTTCACAGCGTCGTCTCCCTCTAAACATCTTCCCTCAGCATCTATAATCTGTTCCTGAGTTCTTTGATTGGTTTTTCCCAACCAGCTTATATGGTTCCAGAATTTCTTGGGCCCCCTTTCTTTGCCTCGCGAACTTCAGCCAGTCATTTATCACAGGACTGCTTAATTAAGCCTGGACTAGGACCTGAACTTCCTGTTTCTTTTCTCGATAACATTCCCATTTTTCGCCTATTTCCTCTTCAGATAACTGCGCCCTCTTTGCTTCTCTGTGTTCCCTCGAGGCCACCCGTCGTTGTTCGATGACATCCTTAATTTCCATATTCCACCACCTTCGTGGCTTCCTCTTTCCTCTCCAGCGGTTTACTCCTTTCACTTGTTTCATTTTTGTAGCGATCAGCAGTTCTAGCTGATTATAGTCCCCCTTTTCCATGGGGCGTTTCTCGATTACTTCTTCTATATCGTCTGATATTAGCGCTATTTGTTCATCGTTTAATTTTGCGTTGTGTTGTTGACTTCGCTGCATTTCTGTTTTTACTAGGGCTCCCAACAGTAGACTGATACGTTTATGATCACTTCCTAGGCTGTACTTCCCCTCTTCGTCTATTTCCATTATTGCGAGCTTCCTATAGATGCCCTGCGACATTAGACAGTAGTCAATGGTTGTTTACCTCTTACGGGATTCCCACGTGATTTGTCCCTCACAATTAGTTTCTCTATTGACAATAGCTAGGTTGTGCCGTCACCCAAGTCTAGCATTAACTTCCCGTTACAATCTGTGTATCCATCCAGATCCTCAATGTGGCCGTTCATGTCTCCAACCAAAATAATATCGACACCGTCTCTAATCTGCTTTATATCATCACTGAGGCACTTAACTAGATATTTGTTTTCTTGCCTGCATTTGTTCCCGGTCCCTAAATAAACTACAACTAGCCATGTCCCTTTGCCAGCAGTTGTACCTGATACCCAGACATGTTCTTTGCAAGTTGATTTTATTCTTTCCCAATTTGTTCCTTGATGTATCAGCATACCTACTCCTCCTCCCTTCTTCTCCGTTGTTGTTCTGTTGCACCCTTCCCAGACATAGCTATCGATTAAAGGTGGATCTTCTAGATCCCTCAGATGTGACTCGCATAGAGCGTACACACCTACTGCTTCGTCCTTTAACTGCTGTTCTATTTCTAGCCATTTCGCTCTCTTTCTACCCCTTGAATGTTTATGTAACTGATCCTGGCGTTAAATTTCTTTTTCGTAGTTTTCTTTCTGGGCCTCCTAGTGGCCATTTTGTTGGGCTCAGCCGCCATTGTTGCATTTACTACATCGCTTCTACCTACCCCTACGCCCTGAGCCACCGTGGACACCCTAAAAAAGCTACCGATCGGCCTCCCAGGCGCCAGCCTATCTCTTCTCTTGCCCTTCCACTGAAATGGATGCAATCTCGTCCAAAGTCTCTGCCCAAACCTTCTCTGTGCACTTCCTTGTTTATGTCTACCGCCTCAAAGCCTTTCTCGAGGCCTAACTGCCTTATCTCTCGATTAAGATTCAAAACGTCGTTAGCAACCTCTAAATTCCTTCCTTGTACCTCCGGCACTGTACACACCACGATCTGCGCTTGCTGTGCTATAGCCCTTACACCGTCAACTCCCTCAGCTAAGGTTTTCCCTACTTGTGCGGCGTTACCATTCAGGACATCATTTAGCCCCGCCGCTACCCCTACCAAGTTACGCCTTGCAACATTTTCGGAAAGTTCATTTTTTGTCGCTCTCAGAACATCGTCCATTGTCCTTCCTGGAAACACCCCGACTGCTACCCGCCTATCACCCTTCACACGGTCCAGAATAGCTCTTTTGCATCGCCTCATGTTTGAGTCACCAGCGATAAGCACTAGCCTACTCTGCCCCTCCCTCCTATCTTCCGGATTTTGCTGCCTCTTATCAGCGACTGTGACGTCATTTCCTGGGATTAGCTCGTCCCCTTCTCAGTATTGCGTCTCGACTTCCCAGCTGCCACCTGTGCGTAGCCGTTCCTGCCTGAACATGTCTGACCTACTGGCTTATCGCTGTCCATGCCAGTGCAAGCCCCCTCCACGTGGCTGGCGCTGGAATGCCCACTATTGTGGCTTCCAATGGCGGTGTCAGCCGTTTTTGACTCCAACTGACAAAGCTGTTCTTTAAGCTTGCGCTTCTCTGCCCTCTCTATCTGTAACTCTGTTTCTAGAGCATCCATCCTAAGCACTAGCTTGCTGTTCGCCTGTTCAGCCCTGTCCAGGCGTGCATCTAATACGCAGAATTTGCACATAAAATCTGCGCCTTCGGCCTCCTGCATCGAATCGAACCGCGTTTCTTTTAAATTCACCGACGCCTCACACTCCGTACAACTAACCTTCAGCAGCTTAACCATCTTAGCAACATTCGATTATTGCTTCCACCAAATTCTAAGATATCTACAGGCTCAAGACAAAAAACACGTGCGCAAATAAAATAAAATTCTGCCTACCGCAAATGCCGATCGATCACTTAGAAAAAAATAGCTATCTCTCTAAAAGTTAACGCACAAAAAAGCACTGAAACAACTGCCGGCCAAATGGTCCCGGCCGAATATAGGTCAATGACCAAAATTATATTCTTTAACCTGCACTTCCCCTAAAAGCCTAAAACACTAAACACACTTTTAAAACTATTAAAGGAAAGTACTCATCTATTTTACGCAGTCGCTTTCGCAGTCGGTCCCGGTCTCCAAGGGGTCAACGCCAAAACATAATGGAGCCATCTGGTGTCGCTGATCACGTGTCGGTGATCACGGGGCCGGTGATCACGGTGCTCATTTAAGCCATAGCTGGACCGAGAAAAAAAGGTCTTCTTTTTCTCCCCGCAGTCGTTTTTCGAAACCTCTTCTTATGAATACCTTCTCGCCTTCCCCGCTTCCTTGCTTGTTTTTATTTTTCCCATGTATATCTTTTGTTTTTTATTGTTAATTGTGGAAAGCGTTATTTATTATTTTTCTTTTTTTCCTTCCCTATTCATTGCCGAATGTATGACGGAGAAAAAAGAGCTTCATGGCATGACAGGGGTACTTGTTCCCCTTATGCGGAACATGCTCAGTGTGCCGCATGTAATTTCGCAGGTCTGATTTTGCCAAAGCATATATGTTGGAAGCGAGTCAGGAATTACTCAGTCCGCACTGGAGGACTTCACCGCGCGCGTCATTTCAGTATAACGTTACCCTGCCATCAGATGTCGAAATTAATGCTTCGCTTATGACTTTTTCGAAAATTTTGTAATAGTTGAACAGTTGTTATATGTTATCGCGGAAGTCTTCGTCTTAGCTGTACCGTTTTCTCGGCAATACATGTAGCTAGGCTAAGGGCAGGCGAACACTAAATGTTGTTTTTCCTGCATTTCTATGGCAAATAGGCAACTATGCGAAATGTCTGTCATTATGAAGCAAGGATTGCGAAGCATGAAGTTCAAATTTGTTCAAGCAATTGCAGGCAGAGGGAGCAGGGAGCCTTGTCCCTTCAATGCCAGTCTTTCCAAGGGTCTATGCGATAAAGCCGCAGTATTTAAACGCATTACTTCAGTCCTGCGGTAGCATTCTGTGCTCAGTCAGTACACATTTGCATCATTTTGTGCTTCTGCAACCCCGGTTCGTTTTATTTTTATCTATACAGCTGCTGACGTTAGGAAGGAATGTGTCAGCTATTTCCTCCAGCCTGGCACTGACTGCCAGCCGAGGCCTACCTAATGCGCCGCTCAAAGTAGTAGTGTGTCAGCAGGGAACAGCACCATTGATTGGAGCGCGTCTATTGGAGCAAAAATAGACAATAGATGATAAGGGCCTTCTTTTTTTTATTTCCAAAAGTGAATACACAGCGGAAGTTCGTGCGTGGAGGAAGAAAGAAACGCTGGCAATGTTCGAAGAGCGACATCGTGTTAAGGGGGCCATTCGGGCGAAGATATACCAGGTGTCCCAGCTAAATGTAACCAAGCTTTTAAAAAACACGGGATGTCCTATAGCCGTCTGAAACCAAATGAGGGTTGTTTAGAGTCGCGTGACCTAGTCTGCAGTATTATTGACTTGAGGAACAAAATGTCAATGAAAAAGTTGTAGATCGCTTTGAAGAACAGCTTACTGAGACATTTGCAGCAAAGTAATATTTACGTAAAGTAGTTTTTTTGCCGGCCTTTACCCATAACCCGCACATTAAGAAAAAGCTTCCACATGAAAACTGCGCCACTTCAACGTCCCAAGACGCGCCTTAAAAAAGAAAATCCGTTTTTTCTTTAGTCCTCTCCTCGATGAGACTTTGGGTGCACATTGGGGCAGAGAAGTGAGCGAGCAGCTGGTCACGTGACAACTTTCTTTTAAGGCCAATAAATGAAGCTACGTAAATCGTAACTTGACGGACACAGTACTACTAGCGGTTTTTCGAGGTGATCTAAAACGTTTGCGCTGAAACTTTCTTCCTGAAGTCAATAATTAAAAAGGTAGCGAATCAAACTTAACGAATTAACTTTTAAGAGCGAAAAAATACTCATGAATAGGCCACGCGACTATGAACTACCCTGAGTTGGTTTCACTGTATTAGGCCACTTCACCTTTTTTAAAAGTTTGGTTACATTTAGCTGGGACACCCGGTAAACAAAATCTCTGCAAAATAAATATCGCATTTTTGCGGCAAAAAAAAACAGCGCTTACAAGAGAAAAAGAAGTGTCGGGACATGACGCTTTTCCCGCCGTCGCTCTGCTTTAAGCGCTGTTTTTCGCCACAAGATCAGGCACTAACCAGCAACACTTTTTACCTTGTTAATCCACGTTCTTGCCCAATTTCCACGCGTCGTGATATGGATTTTCCGCCTTTCTCATTATTGCCTTTGAACGTCACAAAACATAGCAGCCTCCACTAACACTGGCGTGGGGTCTGCTCGGACGTCTCCTCGTTGTGGGTGACGGCCAGGTCACGTTAACAGCGAGTTTCCCCAGCGCTATACGTAGACGCTCACAGCAGGAGCTAGCCGCTTAAAGTTCAGCTGTAAAACTTGTAAAGGGTTTCATCTTACCATCTTTCTTTTCGCAGGACCACGAGTTATCACCACGCGATGGCCGCCTAAAACATAAAAAGCGTCACACATTGACGAAGCGTCAGTAAGCTGGCTTAGGCTGTCACAGGTAGGCATTGACTTCAGTGACTTGAAGGAAACCAGTTTACTGCTGTTGCGCCCAGCCTAAAGTGAAAATTCTGTACCAAGAGATCTTCTATCCGCCACATTTGCATTTCTTCTCTGGTCGTATTTGTCGACTTCACCGATGCAAGTGCTGAAATCAGAGACTGCATTTGGGCACTGCACAGATGCGAGTGAGCCGTTGGCAAGCTTTCAAGGAAAGTCCGCAGGTTCGTTGGGGTGATGAAAGTGATGGGTGATGAAGTGTCCATTTGCCACTCTGTTATCGGCGGAGTGATACGTAGTGATCGGCGAAAGCAAAGAGTCCACGCGTATCTTTATTTGCTCAGGCCTAATTTGCTGCTGTGTTGTCTGTTTTTGGATCTATTTATTCACGGCAACCTAAAAAAGAAACAAATATAAAAGTGAAAACGAAGCCGCCACGCGACTGCCTGAAATGCACTCCGCACGTTAGTGGACTCCTTCTACCTTCAGCGATGAGTTCAAGAAAACGCGGAAGCCGGGACGTTTAATCCTATTTATTTAAATTAGAGAAATCGGCCGCAGAGGTGAATAATTGACGGTTTCTAGTAAATGGAAGGCGACTTTGTCAAAAATATTTAATTTCTTTAAATCTAAATCATAATGGTCCGTGCTTGTCGGTGCATAGTGCAATTCGCAAAATCACAATGAGGCTGCACATATGTATTCAAGGATGCATTAATTGGGGGGCGAATGTTTAAATTTTTTCGTGAATATTGCCTTCCATTTACTTTTGACGGCAGCTGTACATTGAGTTCCCGTAGAAAAAAACGAGTTCAAATTCCTCTTTAGTGCACCTATAAGGACCAGCGGTTATCTTGCCTTCGCATTACGTGCCCTGCCCAAGCCAATTCCTTCCTCCTGATTTCGACTAAGCTATCATTAACACGCATTTGTTCCCCCTAACAGATTGCTTCTATTAGGATCTGTGGTCTGTTCAATTTCACTTACGTGACCACTTTCCCTTCTTGTTTTCATTCTCACCGGCTTCTCTGGTTTTTTGTCTTTATCCGTTTGGACGCTTCTAATTCCGGCATGTCTTAGCTGTGCCGTTTTTTTTTTTTTTTACTTATTTCACAGGGTTTTCCTGCACCGTTTCTTTTTCAGTCTGGCCAGGTTATAGCCATTTTCAATTGTCACCTTTCACCGTCAATCGTTTAGCCGTGTTGGTTATTGGCTTCTTCGGGATCTTTATTTACAATTCTTTGTTTACGCTCTCTGCCTTTGTTTCTACCCGCTTTTGTTTTATTTCCCTCTCTACCCCCCTTTCCTTTCCTTCTCGCTTGTTTGGGATGTGTCATTGGTTACGGGTGACGACAAGAATAGTCAGCGTATCTGTTGGCTCTTTCTGTGCTTGCACTTTGCTGATTTTTGCGCCTGCGCATCACTCCCTCCAGTTCTGTATTAAAAGTGCGGGTCACCTGCCTTCTGAAATAAAGTTGTCTGTCAGCGCAGTGTGTGTTCTCCTTGTTCTCGTCCTTTGTCTGCAAGCGGTTTTTTCTCAAAATGTACCTCAACCAACTCGCCCAGCAACACGCCATGGTTAGAGACGCGTCGCTAGGCGTCCCAGCCATTCTTCTCCCAATTATAGCCCCCCCCCCCCTCCCATGTATGCGGAACCTTCTTCCCATCGGAACAGAAACACGTGCTATAAGCCTGGTAGGTCTTTTAAAATGCAGCACGGATAGCGACCGCACAGATGACTCCGCCTATCTTCTCTGAGCAGCTGCAACTATTAAAAAAAAACTATTACCTTAGTGCAAGCCTGCCCTCCGATGTGGAGGAATTTTCACAGAAAAAAAAAGAACTACACAGCCTACCCAGCACGGCAGGCCACTTGGTGGCCGCTGGTGGGATAAGCTGCTGGAAAGATGAAAAATCTTTAAGAAATGGTAAAAAGGGTCCATTTATACTAGCCGCCCTAAATACATCCTCGCATTTTTGTCCGACATTTCTTTCGTAAAATGTGCAGTGACGTCTCAGGTACTCCTAGTAGAACTCACAGAAAAATATATATAATTTATTCTTCCAAATTTACTGTAGAATGCTAAACAGCTGACATCGATGACCCGCACGGGAAGTGAAGGTTAAAAAAATGTTCGCTGTCGCATTGGAACTAGGGAGGAAACGAGGGGGTGAGTGCCACAAAAGACGATGGTTCGCGTACCGGGAACCCCTGGCAAAGCACGATGAGTGTGCGGTGGAGGGGAAGTGACCAGGCATTTCTCCGAATCGCGTTAAGCCCCTTCCTTTTTTTTTTTTTCACGTATACTGTGCC
The DNA here is from genome assembly GCF_055824585.1 of Amblyomma mixtum. Taxonomy (NCBI): domain Eukaryota; kingdom Metazoa; phylum Arthropoda; class Arachnida; order Ixodida; family Ixodidae; genus Amblyomma; species Amblyomma mixtum. The sequence goes on from NC_143019.1 coordinate 93,024,764, forward strand.
TGCGTAGGCGTAGCTGTATGCACACAATTGTTCCTTTCGAAAGCCAGTCAGCTGGCAGACTCTGGAAGTTTGCAGCTGGCAGCTGGCAGACTCCGGAAGTTTGATAAGAAGGAAGGTGCTGCTAGTAAACCTGGGACCTGCTCAACCATACTGAGGCTTTGGGAAATAAGGCGCCCTGTTCTTGGAAGGTGGTGCACTGGGGAGAGAATGGAGTTGACTCAGCATGCATATGTCTAGATGCAGCTTACTATCCCTGGAACCCTTTGTAGAGGCCCCCTATAGTCAGATACAACTTAAGAACCCAGAGGCTTTTTCCTCTCATAGGACACCCTTCCGGCCAGTGGCTTCGCCCGATTCTCATGAACCTGCTAGTGTGAAAAAGCAGGGAGTGGTAGATGAAAGGGGTTGGCCCCTTCCTTCTATAGTGGGGGTTAGATCCTCTCTCTATTGTGCCGCCGCTCCCTGCATTGTCACCCCAGCAGGGTACTGAGAATCACCCAGTGCCAGTAGACAGAAGGGCCTTCGTTTTCGGGGAAAAACCGCTGAGTTCTTAAGTTGAACCCGACTATAAGTATGCAGCTTCGGAAAGTTCCGGAAATTCTTTTGTTGTTTGCTTGTAGGTCCTTTCGACCAAATTTGGGTCACGTGTACTCATGGTATAGGGGTGGAAAAAGGTGCGATTTCTCGCGACAAGAGATCATTTCGTGCCCGCACTACAGACGTTCGCTTCGTGTCTCGTGGTCTAAACCCGTCTCCAAGCATTCGCCAGGCAAGAATCGTTCTTCGCGTAAACAACGTCTTCAATCAACCTGAAGCTGTTTCACTTTTTGCAGTGTTGGCATTTCTTGTGTTTGTGTGGTGTTATCTGCGAAGAAGTTTGGTCAGCGTTGTCGCCGAGTGAAGTTCCTCAGCATGACGCAGTCGCCCTCCGCCTCGGCGAGTACAGGCCCCTTCCCGCCCCCTCTATGGGATAAGATTTTCCGGCATCTGGACGGAGGCTCCCTGGTCGCCGTCGCCGTGGCTTCCCGGAGCCTGAAGAAGATTGCCCTTCAAGCAGACCTTGTCCGCAATCTGATGTTCACTCCCGACACTGACGAGCTCACCCTCCAAAGATTTCTTCGGGCAAAGCGCTCCCACCGCGTTCGCCAGCTGCGCTTTACCAACTGCTTGGTCCTACAGTCCAGTGTCTTGCTCGGCTTCGCGGAGACGTGTGAGTACCTCCAGGAATTGTACTGTGTCAACTGCGTCGTTGAGCCATGCGGATTGTTTGGGCTCGTGGCAATGAAGCTGAAAAGACTGCGGCAGCTAGAGTGGTCCATACTAGAGGCCCATTTCTATGCCTCGCCGATTGGGGAATCCATTGCGGAGATCGCCACCTGCCAGCGGTCACTGCAGCTGAAGATAGAGACCATGTATGTCGAGCTGGTCACCACGACAAAGAACGCCTACCTGTTAGAGATCATCCTGGAACGCTGTCCAAAGCTTCAACACCTGCACTTGCACGTAGTCCGCGAACAAGACATGCAGAGCAACGGAGTATGCAGGGAGCTCATGCGACCCCAGCCAGGCCTGACCACCTTCACCTACACCTCCGAGTGGGTTCCGGCGCCCGGGCCGCCAGCACCGCCGGTGACGCCCGGTCGGTGGAAGCCGCGTCCCGTCTTCCGAGCAGCGGGTGCAACCTGGGGCAACGTCTCCTACAACCTGAAGCTGCAGTCTTGCAGTTTTGTCTCCTTCAAGGACGTGTTGGAGCAGAAGGTATCGCTCCGTGGTGTTCAGCAAGCCATTGTAGCAGTGGAAGCGGACACGCAGGCGCCGTCTCGACTCGAAGGAGCCACTTCGAGGCCCGACTACTGGAAAGACGTCAGATCTCTCTCGCTAATCCTGAAGCCACCAAGAGGGCTGCAGTTCCCCCGAGATGCGGTCGCCTTTCGGTGCTACAGATACCCGATGCACCTGTTCTTTAAGATCTGTGTCTGTAACATCGCCGAACTCAACCTGACGTCGTTTCACTTCAACTGCGACGTCAACGGATCGTTCATCGTGGGCTCGGCGCTGCCTAAGCTGAGAGCGCTGGCACTCGCCCCGTGCGGCTTGACCAACATCGAGGCGCTCAAGCACCTGGCTCGAGGATGCGAGAACCTAGAGGAGCTGAACATCCGGTCGGAGCGCGACTCTAATGGCGAGTCTCCGTGCGAAGCCTGCGAGACTCCGCTTCATTTCACTTCTGCCGACTTTTCGAGGTTGCACAGAAGAACCAAGCTCCGGCGGCTCATAGACGAGACGACGAAGCTATCGTCGCTCACCCTTCTCCAAGAGTGTCGAGTCGCCGAACTTCGGCTGAGCCTGGACAGCTTCGCCGCGGAGATCTCAGAAGCACCCGGCTTCTACGCCACTCTGCGCCACCTCCTGCGCAGCAACACGAGGCTCTGCTCACTTACGCTGGAGGCCTGCACTGTGCCGCTCGATCACATTTTATTCGCTTCGGCACTCGCGGCACTCACCACGCTGCGTAAGCTCTGCGTTCTCTCGGGCGCGACGGCCACAGTGGACGTGGCCGTTTCCTTCGTGAAGTTGATGGAGGCTAAGCTTCCGCTCCTGGAGATCCTTCACATCCACTACATGACTGTCCGGCCGGCGATGCGGGCGGTCACCTGGATCCGGCAACGAGACTCCGTCTGGGGGTGGCTCCGAGACGGGGAGCTGCAGCCGTCCGCAGGAATCTTCCTGAACCATCATCCCTGCATTGGCTGCTCACGGAGTACTTTCATCGGCCTGGCGAGGCCTCACAACCGCGACTGATACCCTCTGAAGACCGGTGCGGCACTTGCTCGTTCATTGTTCACTAACATTGCATGCTCTATAGTCACGCCTTGTTGCATTTCATGCGCACCTGATCACTGAAATAAATGTGATTCAAACATCAAAGTTATGGCTCCTCTAGCGTTTTTGTTTATGTATGGCGCAATCTCAGTTCTGTGAGATGCGCTGTGTGGCGAGTGTTTCTTTCAATAACAAGTGTAATCGTTCAGGCGTGCGATACACGTGAAAAATTAAGCGTCTATGCCATTTTGGGCCATTAGGTCTGTTATCCGAAGTGTCTGGCTGAAACGTTGTTTGAATACCCCGTCCTTTCCAGCGCATTTCTGGAGCAGTTTGCTGGATCTCAACTCACTAAAGCCCGCAATTTAAGGAAGAGTTATACAAATTGTGACGCTGCTGGTATCAAGCTGTTAAGAAGCACGAACTGGAGAGTTTCTAGCCTTAGCACACGTGTGCACCTCATCTGCATGGGCTTTTTCTCCTTCCACCCTGAGCAGCTCTTTTGGTGTGTGCGAAAAAACATGGCGACGACCGGCAGACACTGAGGTGGGTGTGTGGTAATGACGCATAGACTTAACAGTATCCTATCGATAGTTGTCACTATCAATGGTAAAACAAACCTGCCTAGTAGTTTCGATAATAAGATCACGCAACACACAGGTTTTAATCACTGCAGCACAAACGCGTTTTCGTTTGTGGCCGGAGCACACGATATGCAGGTGGCGATACTACACGGTTCTCTGTTCACGTAGTGAACGCGTCACTGTAAAAAGGCAGCGCGCATGTCACCAGCCAGGTAGGGAAACTAGATAGCTGCTGCCATGCACGGAAGTACGTCATAACCACGTGACAACATATTTAAACAAAAGGGCGCATAAAATCGGCGTAAACTTCAATGATATTCAGCTACAGCTTAAATACTCACCTATAATAATACAATTGTTAGGTTTTGTTTTTATATTTAGTTGAAATGTTGAAATTAAATGTGCAAGTGCATGAGTTGAGGCGAGGCGGCGCGCATGGCTTGAGCGGAGTAAAGTCACTGGAACTCTTTAGAGCGGAGTTTGCACCCATGTACAGTAGAGAATGAATTTTGTCCAGACCGTCGGCTCGAGGGCACTTAGTGCGCCCATACGGAGATATTCGATGCCGAGCCAGCGTACAACAGCGTACCCTTTGTCGTGCTTCATGTTTTTACCTCCCTGTCGGACATGGGGCCTCCGGAGCTTCTGCTGGCCAAAATTCTACGTCTCTGTGAGGAAAGCACGGTCGTCGCGCACTTCGGGTCCTCGATCGGCCACATCGCAGTGAAGAAAGGTCGGCGCCATGGGTGTCTGTTGTTGCCACTCGTATATTCTATACGGCGACCTTCGAGCTAGAGCTGCTTTGGTCGCAGATTGGTTTCCGCCTCAGCTGGCATGGACGACGACCGCCGCGGACGATCTAGTACTGCCTGTGGAATACCCCCCAAGGATTTGCGATTTCTCCTAAAAAACTGCCAGAATGTGGTTACTCGTCTGAACCCACGGCTCAGTTCCAAGAAGACTGTGGTTTTCTGTTTGACTGGAACCAACACGGTGGATTAAGAATTAACCTTCGAAAATAAGACCTTCGCCCAGGGTTTATAGTTCCCATGTCCGGTAGTCGAGATTATCGATGAAAATCCGTTACGGCCTTCACAAGCCAACCGACAGCCTGCCATTACCTTCCATGGCGCCGATTTGATCAGCCAGTGGAGAGTATGCTATGCTGACTGTGTGGGCAAGTAGACAAAACTGCGTAACACTTGGCTCTCTGCTGCCAAGGCCTTTCTAGTCCACCACGGAAGACAGATTCTACAGGCGTTTGGGTCTCCATTTCCCACCCAGCTAGAGGAACTGGGTCGCGATCACAGCAGCAAACCTAATGCAGGTGGCGGTACTGATTACCCGGTTCTCTGTTCACATAGCCAACGTGTCACTGAACACGGCAGACGAGCAAGGTCACTGAGTGGCTCGGTGGCTCAGCGGTTATGGCGCTCGGTTGCTGACCCGTAAAGACGCGGGTTCGGTCCCGGCCACGGCGGTCACATTTCTATGGAGGCGAAATTCTAGAGGCCTGTGTACTGTGCGGTGTCAGTGCACGTTAAAGGGGCCCTGCGACGTGTATAAAGCAGGTCTTTATTCTTTGTATGCAGAGTAAGGGGTATTGTGTCTCCTGAACGCCCAAAGAGATCGCCGAAATCGTAATATTTAATCTTTTAATCTTCTCCAGAAATGCTCGTTTCGAGCCGATGGTGTCGCAGCGCAGCGGCCATTTTCGGCAGCGGAAATGAGGTGCAATCAAGATTGGGCGCTGCCTCTCTGATTGGTTGTGCGTCCAGCTGGAATACTGTTCCTTTATACTCACGATATGGATCCACAATATTATGTCTCTGAGGACTGAAAGGTTTTTGCATGCCACAAAAACTAGAAAAAAGCTGTGACAGCGAACGAAAACTAATGTGAAGAACGCAAGGAAAGGAACTTTCCGTTCCGCTTCGAACCTTCGTGGGGGCGATCGCTCTTCAAACTACACCAAGGGGGCCACGAAAAAAAAGCCAGTCGACAAACCTTGCCCAAAAATGTGAAGAGAAAGGCCGCACCGTAGACGAGTTTAGTGGGGAGGGAGACAGCCGTCAGCCTTGCAATCCTACCAGCAAAGAAACATCGGGGAGCTTCCCTTGCCCTGTCTACGGCGCCGCGTACTTGCGTGTACACGGAGGGGCGGAGGGGTGGGGGGGGGGGGGGGGGGGGGGGGGCGCCGACAGAATGCGCGACCGTGGACAATTGCATGCAAGCTTCCTCTGCGTGTGGGCTAGGCGCGGTTCTCGTTGGTGGCGCCCAATCTATGTACCGGGTGAGTGAAATGGGCGAGTGAAACGCGTTTCCATCTTATATTTTCATTTCGAGTTTTCAGAGTGCAATAATTTTCGTTTGCAAGCTCCGATTTCAATAATGCTTTTTGCACTGGCCTCAGGAACGCATGATAAATCGATTTAATGATATCAATCGGTGCGGAGGAAAACATGGGTTGAAATTTCTGGAGGCCTTCACTACGGCGTCCCTCAGCCTGAGTCACTAAAGCCCCATAAATCCCAACTCATCTCATAAGTTCCTTGCTGCACTATGGAATGTGGAAACCTCAACAAATCTAGATCCTCACCTTCGCCAAGGAAACTCAGATTTGAACTTTTTGTGTTCATAGAAGGCAGCACTTTCGCACCATCAAGAGATAAATTCTACTACACCCAAAAGGGTATATCCACGAAACTGTTCGCTTTGGAAACCGGCTCGCTTCTCTGGGACAATATTCCTCGCGGCAAATAGACGGAATGCTAAAATTAGCGTTCTGATGGAATGGAAAAAGGAACCTTTCACTATCTTAGAAGACGAATGGAGTCTAGCCTCGAAATGACACGGCGGATGTTGGCGAACGACAACCAGAGCATAGGAATGGCGAGAATACATGTACGCCTGGCTTTACGGTTTTATTTTTCCTACCGCTCTGTCCTTCCTGTGAGCATCGGCAGTGAGACATTCACATTGCAACCCTACAACTCCCGCACCACCTTTCGCACAGAGGCGCACCCTCGACGCGGGGAACAATGCTGTGTGGTTGGCTTTTTCACGAGACCACGTATTCGATGTCTCGTACACAGCTTCTGCTTCCTTCCTGGCCGAGAGATATCCGCGCCACAAAATCATACGGATATGGAAGTTCTTGTCGCCTGTACAGAAGTACATTTGTCAAGACGCAGGCACAATAGGTCACCTTCCATTTTATTAATTGTTTAGTGAACACCTGTTGTCTCCTAAGCTCCGTAATTTGACCAGGTTTTGTCTATTTTCACCTGCGGCCGGCGGTCCTGACTGTTCCTGCGGCCACCGTTGCCTGGTTCCTGCGACCAGCGCTGCTAGTTCCTGCGGCATGTCGGCGGTTTTTCGGCCATTTCTGCAGCTTGTGATTGTCCACCCATTGCCCTGCTATAGTTGTCCGCGGCGCCTGCTCTCACCGAGAAAACAGCCGGTTTGTCCGGCCTGCGGCGCTGGGAAACTCAGGTGGCCCGTTTCAGCGACCTCCCGCGCGGGGTCGCGATCCTCGCCGGCTCCCTTTTCTGGGGCGCTGGCCTTTTTTGGCCGCGTTTTTCGCGAAGCTCGATCTCTGGGCCTCGCGCTGAGGCTTAGCCCTAGCAAGGCGTGAGGCCTGCCCCCTTCTGGGGGTCTCCGCTGTTCGCAATTCTCTACCGGGTTTTTTTTAGAAAGAGGACGCTCCATGTATCCATGGAACTGTAGGAACAGGCCTGGGGTGCGGCCTGATCTCGGTGACTAGAACCGACAGCGCACTTGCTCACCAGAGCAGGATTTGGCCACCCTGGCGTAGTAAGCTTGGCCGCAACCTTGCATGAACAACCCAATTAAACCTCGGCCCTCAGTTCCCAGCGGCTGTGGAGCAATTGACCAGGGCGGCAATCAGACCTGCGACGCAGCGGAGGGTGCTAAGAATCATTGGCTCCAGACAGGCCGCCATTGGAAACTGAACCTAGCAACGTTTAACGTAAGAACCTTATGCAGTGAGGCTAGTTTAGCAGTGCTGTTGGAGGAATCAGCGGTTATTAAATATGGGATGTCATGGGGCTTGGTGAGGTTAGGAGGACGGATGAGGTGTATACAATACTAAAGGGCGGGCACGTACTGTGTTATTGTGGATTAGCACACAGACGAGAACTAGGCGTGGGATTCCTCATCAACCAGGTTATGGCTGGCAACATAGAGGACTTTTAAAGCATTTCGATAGAATTTCGATAATAAATAAAGAATTTCGATAAAGAATTTCGATAGAGGCGAAACTCTATAGAGGCCCGTGTACTGTGCGATGTCAGTGCACCAGGTGGTCAAAATATTCAAAGCCCTTCACTACGGCGTCCCTCATAGCCTGAGTCGCTGTGACGTCAACGCCCCCCATAGACTATAAACCATTTTCTCCAGACACCTTATAGGAAGGCTACGCACGTTTTGAACAAGTGTGCTGTCGATACATTGTACTATCAGCTGGAACACACGCCGTGAGCTTAAAGAACGAAGAGGAACGATGTATAACAATAGGTAAACAGGAGAAACCAGCATGTGTGGAAAGTTCAAGGTCCATCAATCGCTCACAAGGTAAAAAAGCTGCATTAGAGTACGCCACTCTGCAAAATAAGAATTTTGCTCACTTCCTTGTTTTGAATTGCAGCAGCCAAAGCAGACCCTTTCATATTTTACACCCACCGGTAAATTTTTTTGAGGAAAGGAAATGGTATAGTATCTGATATCTCCTCGGTGGACACCTGAACTGCACCTAAGAGAAGGTGGGAGTGTAAGAGGTGAAGGGAGCAAGGTGGAAGTGAAGTCTCCCGAATAATATCAACTACCAGGGGATCTTGAACATACACTGACGACAACACACAGCATACAGGCGCCTTTTGCGTTGTTCCGCCTCCATCAAAACGTGGCTGCTGCGGTTGAGCCCCAATGCCCTATTTTGACACCACACCTAAAGATCCACACTTGTACCATGAAGTTCAAATTTTTACTATGTGGTTAAGGGGCCTTAGACGTTGCACGAACACTAGCGAAAAAATCTGACCAAAATGTTAAAAATTCAGGATCGAAAGGATTAAGAACTTACAGTAAGACTAATGAATTTTCTGGTTCCTTCAAGTTCAGTCTTAAAGGCAGCCTACTGTATATGGGCTGGAAACGTTGGAGGCAGTCGTTTCCGAGCAGATTAAGCGAAATCTGTAGAGTTCAGCACTGTAGTTTATGTAGTACCGTATTTACTCGCATAATGATCGCACCCCCGAATTTTGTTGGGAAAATTAAATTTTTTTTATGTCCCGCGTAATGATCGCACCCCGAACTTGCCGCTGCAATTAGTCGACGATGATCGTACTTGCTGTCTGACAGATGGCACGTGCAGACGTCTATCTTGCTCTGTCAGAATTGCAGCGGCAGCCGCCTGTTGGCTGACCTGCGGTCACACGGGCAGTCTAAATGCGGTGATGCTCAATCGCGGATACCAAACTTATCTGCGGTAATCTCGAATCACGGTTGGCCGTTGTCGCGAGGCTCGACACCATTGCATGGGTTGCGGTGCAACGAGTGACGCGGTGATCCGGCTGAACTTTATTGTTCTCGTAAATAATAAGCCCTGGGATACGGGAACGTCAGAAATGAATCCTCCTTGAGGATCGCTGGCCTGTACCGAGTTGCTGGTAGGAGTAATAACTGCGATACAAGCTAGTTTTACGTTCGCAGTCGCGTAGCAACTGCCGCCGTTCCAGCGCGAGTGACTCGATCTGCTTGCACGCCAGCTCCGTTCTAAGGCTTCGCTGAAATCGATCGTTTATATTTCTTTTGATACGAAACAATTAGGTTGTCAGCAAGGCAGCACCATAAGCAGAACATTCATTATAGCGTTGGACAGTTCAAAAGCACCGTCCACTGTGGCTTCGATACGAAACAAGTTAGGCCTAGCGACGACTAGGGAGTACAGAGCGCCGTCGTCCGCCGCGCTCGCAGGCGGCATCATTGCGGTAAGCTCGCGGAATCTGGTGCTGCGATCGTTCCGAATTTGCCGCCTACTTTAACGATGCGGTAGGGACCGGACATTTTTTGGCGTAACGGTGGTAGGTGGTAAAATGCTAAAATGCGTAGCTTGGGCGCTGCGGAACGTTGCTGTTATACAAAGGCTGCATAAAAGTGCCGTCGCGCAGCACACACTGCCTATTTTGATGCGTCAATTGCTCTTGGAACATGATTTAGTGCGAAGAGTACGTTCTTGAAGCGGGCCAGATCGCAGAGCTCGGTTCGCGATAACCGCGTTTGGCGGCGTAACCGCGGGTAGCGCGCCCGAGTGATAAGGGTAGTCTGACCTGCAACTTGTTTGCTTTTTCGGGGCTCAAAAATTTTTTTGTTAAAAATTTAACCACCCATAATGATCCCACCCCTAAATTTGCGGCAACTTTTAAAAAAAAAGTGCGATCATTATGAGAGTAAATACGGTAATAACCCAGTGGTCTAGGCTAGACAGTCTTTTCTGCACTAATGAATATTTTTACTGACATAAGTACAGCTTGTAGGATATATGATGCAGTGCACTGCAGAAGCACCTTTCTTGCTGGCGAACTCGTGCAGCACACGTGTGCCACCTGCAGGCATCGAAGCCCCTGGTGAAAGAGCAACGGAGCAGAGCCACATATAGCTTGTTCTGAAAGCACATTTATTGGGGCCCACCGGTGGAGCGGGGCGTGTCTTTTTTGCTGCAGTGAAAGGAGTGGAGAGAGAGAGAAAGAGAAGGCACAGCCCAGCTGCTGCCTCCTGGTGGCAGAGTTCAGCGCACAGTCTGGACTATGTCGTCGATCTTGAGGATGCTGCGCACAGTCTCGGCTGCCAGCGTGATGGCACTCGTCGAGACCAGCAGCGGCTGCACCACGTTCTCCTCCAGGATGTTGGTCACCGAGCCCTGCATTGACACACACTCCCCCTGTCAGTCCCGACTCGGCTGTTTCAACACCGAAGCAAACCTCTGCTGTTATTACTCTTAGTCCTGAGTGCGGAAGAGTTATTGTGACAATTTAGTATCTAAAGTAGGCTACTTAAAGGGACCATGAAACGATTTAGAAGGGTATACTCTAGAGCAACGGATCTGTAGAGGTGGTCTTTGCGGGGATTCGAGTCAAATGTAAAAGCTCGGCGTGCACCCTATAATTTACTAATATTTTTAGAAATCTCCTCTAGCAATAGCTCGCTACCTAAAGCTACATATCGCCACGTCCCCCACCCCGACAATGTTAGTGGGCAATCTGGGCAAGCCCAAGAATATGCCCACTGAAATCATCTCAGGGTCCTTTGAAGTCCGCTGATAGTTCTAATACTACACGTATAGCAGGATACAACTTAAAAAAAAATAACAGCTGGTAACAATACACCAGTACACGAAACCGGCTCTTTATGTTTGAAGAGTCAGAAGGGTCCAAAGGCAAAATTGCAATACGACTAACAACAGACTCATGTACAGGTATCCAAAATGAAGTTGTCTTCAGGGTAGCCCCAGTTAAAGTTGATGACAGTGACAATTCCATGTGAGGTTAACCTCTACACTGAATTTCACCATTATGGCATGCTAGTTTTATGCACACATGGTTGCAGCACAAGATATAGTTCCTGCTGCAAGTGCAACCTTGGACCAACCCCACCACACAGGCGTCAGAAAGCTTGCAGAGCAGATCACCGTGGAGACTCAGAAGTGTCCTAAGGCAAAATGGCAAGAGATCATCATGTGCGTGTGGCGGGCACTGCAGTCACATGCACAAGCAGCAGGCTATTAACTACCTCAAGGCCACCGTTTAAAAAACTAAAACCGTATTTCTCGTGCTTCGGGAGCAGTTTCTGGCTCCTTAAAGAAGGCCGTCACCCCACACAACTACTTCACCACCCGGCAAGTGCTCAACAGCCCTCGTTCACCTTGCGCACGTTGATGCCGGCGTCGCGTTCGCCCTGAGCGTGCCGGTTGCGAAGCTCAGTGACGGTGGCGATGGGGTGCAGGCCTGCATTCTCGGCCAGCGTGTAGGGCACCACCTCGAAGGCCTCTGCGAAGGCCCGCACACAGTGGGCCTCCAGACCCCGCAGGGTACGCGCCCGCTCTCCGAGCCGCAGCGACACCTCCATCTCGGGCGCCCCACCACCTGCGATCAGCGCCCTGCAGAGAGCAGACACTAATTAGCTGTGGCCACTGCCCAAGGATGTGACCACCTCTGATGGTTTGGTTTGGTTTATGGGGTTTAACGTCCCAAAGCAACTCAGGCTATGAGAGACGCCGTAGTTGAGGGCTCCGGAAATTTAGACCACCTGGGGTTCTTTGACGTGCACTGACATCGCACAGTACACGGGCCTCTAGAACTTCTCCTCCATCGAAATTCAACCGCCGCGGCCGGGATTGAACCTGTTGTCTCTCGGGTAAGCAGCCGAGCACCATAACCACTGAGCCACCGTGGCAGTGTGACCACCACTGCTGAGCAATGCTCATTACTCTCTAATACTGCAAGTGATGCCTTTGCTACAGAGGTGAATTTTGTGCCACTTTAAAGCCTGGCTGGGTGTTTACTGACGTTAGCTGCAGAAGATGCTTGCCTCAAACTATGTCCAGAACAATCACTACACTCGGGCTTCGCACACACCATGCTGTCCACAAGCACAGCCTCAATAGCGTCGAGGATTAAAATAAACAAGTCTGAAAACAACGCTGCTGGTTTGTTAGACAAAAGTTTTATTACTGAATTTTACTGCATAACTTAGTTCTACAGCAACAGCTAGGTTCAGGCTTACGGGGCTTCAGCGACCCAAAGCGACTGAGGCTACGAGGGACGCCGTAGTGAACGGCTAAGCTGTACAAGTTTTCATTTGGCGGAATATTGTCATTCGTGTACACCGAGACTTCACCCATGACTGTTTACAGCGCATGGCTATTACAAAGCTGCCAACCAAGGACCATAAGAAATTGGAAAGAATCAACGAGGTTTTCCTGCATTTAGCTACTCTGCCACACACCCTAGGGTGCCAGATGTCCTTCAAACTGTCTTCCACTTGTGGAGCCCTTGCCAAACAAGAAAAAAAGCTGTTGCCACCACACTTGCCTGCGCTTGATGAGGCAGCGGACGACGCAGAGGGCGTCGTGCAGGGACCGCTCGGCCTCCTCCAGCACCAGCTTGTTGGAGCCGCGCACCAGGATGGAGACTGTGCGGCCGGGGTTGGCCACGCCCGTCACCCGCACAAACTTGGTGCTGCCCGTGGTGACCTCCTCGACCAGCTCGGCCGACCCCAGGGCGTCCGCCGTGAAGTGGTCCAGCGAGGCGATGGGCCGGCAGCCCAGGCTGCGGCACACAAACTCAATGTCCTCCCGCTCGATATCCTTCACCACCAGCACCTTCATCTTGGCCAGGAAGTGCAAGGCCAGGTCGCTCAGGGCGTCCCGCAGGATCGACTTCTGCACCAGCAGCACGTTGCAGCCGGTCTTCTTGATCTGCTTGATGATGTTGAGGATGTAGGCCCGCTCCTCCCGCAGCACCCGGTCCATGGCCGCATAGTCACTCACTATCACCTGGTGGTCCATCTGCAGGGGCAGGCAAGGACAAAAGGCCTCTCCCATATCCATCCCGTCAGCCCCGTCAGCTGCCGCCACCTTACCCCTGAAAACTTCCAAATCTCATGTGCCCACTTGACCCTGTGCCACCCAGTGATACACTTACCCTCTCTTAATATCCATCCTACCCACCATCATCTCCCACAATACCCATCATCATCACCCACCATACCCATCATGCCCACCATCGTCACCCATTATACCGATCATCATTAGACATCAACGATATGCGGGCCACGCATTGCCGCTCACCGCCCGCGGTGCACATCGCACGATTAGCGATCACAGAGTCGGTGATGTATCAGCAGCACTCAGTGCTCAATGGTGTGGCCGCGGCTTACGTGTTTGTATCGTCCGTATTGGCACAGGAGAGAGCTCGGAACATCCGGAATTCGGCACACTGAGGACAATGTACTGTGGCCAGGGAATTTCATGAATTCGTATCATCGCAAAATTCGAACCAAACATGTTCTTATCACCAAGATCCTACATTACATCCCTTGCCCGTTTCATTTGATTTCAACTAGGATGTCATTAACTCGCGTCTCTTCCCTAAACCATTTCCTGCTCTCTTGCAGTCTCTTAACGTTGTAACTATGATTTCCTTTACACAACTCTCTGTGCTGATCTCAACTGATCTTCAAGCCTTTTATTAGCCTCAAAGTTTCCTGCCACAATGGTGAGTTAATTACGTACCTCTAAATCAACTGTCACACCCAAAAGCACAGTCAAGCAAAGCTGAAGACACCAATTTATCAGTGTTCATAATACTGATCCACGCATCCTCCCCCACCTTTCCTTGAAGCACTTTAGTATGTCACTAATCATACCGTGGTTGCTCATAGCAGGCTGTTTCCCTACACAGCCAGTCATAAAGGATTAATTTGGACATTATCTATTCGTGACAATTTTTAGGGAGTCAAGCCTTATATCCTAGGCAGGACAGCGCAGAAAACAAGACACCCATTTCCTCAGCAGCTTTTGAAAACCTTTGCGGATCCCCAAGGCTAACAAGATTTGAAACCACTAATCCAAAAGCTTGGCGGCCTTCTCAACTACAGTCAAACCCACTTATAACAATATTCAAGTGCCATGGAAATACCATTGTTGTAGCCAATAATTGTTATAACAGGGTTGTGCCGAAAAAAAGAAAAGGTGACACACTTCCGAGCATTTATTGACAGTATATACCCGGAGGGGTTTGATCGTTCTAATGCCTGTAAAAGCTCATTAATTGGAAGTTCAGGACCATGCTGGCTGCACGCGCGCGCACTGCACCGACTGATTGAGAGTACGCGTGGCGCACGTAGCCAATGCAGCAATGCAGCAGCTCGCCTGACGCAATGACTCCTGCCCCTTGGACACGTGAAATTTGTGAAGCGGGGACCATGGGGAAGTCAGCGAAGAACAGGGCAAGATGGGACAATGTACGTGCTGCTGGTGCCAGCCGTAGCTCAGAGTGTAAAAACAAAGAAAAATGCTTCTGCGCATTTCTTTCTGCAAGCGGTGCAGCAGAAAGAAATAATGGACTGCTCTGCCAAGGCTCCCCACCATGCTCCCTACTTTCTTGTCTGCATGGGCCTTTTGGTCAGGGGAACGCATCCGTCATTTCTCCTGCCTGTGTCATTGCAACATGCAAGCATCCTCGGCGCGCCCGGTGGCAGCGTTTCCGAGTGCGTGGTCACGGGTTCTTTTGCTGCGCCGGCTCAGTCCGTTGGTCGGCCCCACACACGCGCGTTTTTGTGTTGTAAGCATGGTTTTGCTGGTGTGGTTGTAGCATTTCCTTTTTTTTTTTCTATTATGGTTGACACTCACTTACCAGATGTAATTGTTATAACCAATAATGTGCCTTGACAACATTGCTATAAGCAGTTTATTTTACCATAGAACTCATGGTAATGCTCATGGTGCCGCGACTGACTATTGTTATATCCGATATATTGTTATAACCAGTATTGTTATAAGTGGGCCTGGCTGTACATTCATGAAGAATATGCAACAGTATTTAGGTTGCCTAATGCGGTGTCTACAATGAGCGTGTAATGTTCTTTTGATTTTCCAATCAAAACTCCGGTTGCAACCAATTCCATTGCCCCCATGTGGCATGCATGAGACATCGCCTTCTAGAAGCCTCCCATTTGGTAGTCATATGTGATTATACAAATCCAACCCACTAATCCACCTTGATCTACCAAAAAATCCCTAATCTACCTAAATTCATCTTCAGAGGTAGGCCTACATCCAAAACTGTGGGGTCCTTAGCCTTTCCACCAGGTTGCCACCTGCCCCGGTTGAGCAGGCTGTGCTGACGTCACAATGTCATGTGACCTCTCTCCGTGAACCAGGAAATTTCATGACAGAGAAGCCACAAATTTTTAGCGAGAGGGCTACCTAAATGTTACCACATCAATACTGCATTGGCACACTAGAACTGCGTCAACACTGCAGGTGTGGAATTCAGCACACCGCTGTTGCAGGTGGGAAGGCACGGGCTGCATTCACCAACGTGCTGTGCTTCAACGGTCCCCAATACTGTTTGGACAGTCCCGGCACCAGGAGAGGAGGAGCCACACTCACGTCGGTCTTTGGTGGGGAGATGCAGAACTGGATGAGCCCAATCTTGGCCTTCTCCACCCGGTGGGGGCCCCCGCTGCCGGCCACCTTCTGGGTGAACACCAGGCCATCCACCAGCTCCGTGTCCTCCACCGTGCCACTGAAAAACCCCAGAACACACACGCGTGTATACACATCATCATCAGCCTGACTATGCCCACTGCAGGGCAAAGGCCTCTCCAATTAACCCTGCCCTTTGCCAGTTGCGGCCACCGTATCCCCGCAAACTTCCTAATCTCATCCGCCCACCTGACTTTCTGCCGCCCCCTGCTACGCTTGCCTTCTCTAGGAATCCACTCCGTTACCCTTAAGGACCAGCGTTTATTTTGCCTTTGCATTGCATGCCCTGCCCAAGCCCATTTCTTCCTCTTGATTTCAACTAGGATGTCATTAACCCGCGTGTGTTCCCTCACCCACTCCGCCCGCTTGGGACATGTATACACGTCCTAAGCGGGTCCCAGTTGGGAGAAAGGCAGAGGGGCAGGCATCCTACATGAACCCAGCCTCATGCAACACACAGATGTACAGAGAAGCATGCGATGGGTGTTTGACAGTTTCAGGGATGAAACCAACAAGTAACATTAGAATTCAACGTCAGAGGTGGGTCATCGATGTGCCGCTGCCCTAACAAGTTTGAACCATATGCATATTTCTTCCAGCTACAAGATGTGCTAGTGCCAAACAGCGTTGCCCTGAAGAGTCAAAGAGTGATGTTTTCGAAGAGAGGGGGCTGATACATGCGATCTCCCTGCCAATCCATCCACACATCAGAACACTTGCAGAAGAGATCACCGTGGTGACTCAGATGTGTCCTAAGGCGTAGTTTGCAAGAATTCATCATGTGTGTGGGAAAGGGTAGCAAAGTGCACACAAGTGCAGACAGCAATGGTGCTCCTCTACATAAAAAACTTGCAAGTTACAGCGTTAAAATTTGCTGCAAGAACCTCTACATGGTGTCGACCTCTGTATACTGCCACTAACAGCGGAGGCACGCTGAACTAGACCTGTGCCTAAAAAGCTTAGTTGCATTCTTATTAGAAGTGAAGTTCTGCCCACCTCCGTGACCACCCCATGCTGTTCTTTCACAATAACAAAATACTGCTGCTGAAGCTAAGCAAAGGCTAATCACGATATAAAAGTAATGAGAAGTAAAAAAATTTTGAAGTGTCTCTCTTGTCAGATGTATCAAAAATACTTCTGCTTACAATTCTGAATTCTAACACTTACAATGTTGATTTTGTTTACTGCAGTGATGACTGATCAGTGGAGTGATTCAACACACCGCAGGGGACCCCTTCATGTTCCCTAAACCTAAACTAAACCTAAACCTAAACTCCCTTTCTGGGCCACTTGGTAGGAAACAACAGGTCCCACACTACTGCTTTTCCCTCAAACATGGGGAGGCCAAGGGATCCCAGCACTCATGCACAGGCGAAGCTCCCCCGACTGACCCCAGCATGCGGATGACCTTGATGTCGCGCAGGTCCACGTTGGTGTCCTTGGCCGGATCGACCACCCGCAGCACGGCGTCCACCGCGATGGGTGCCAGCTGGGACGAGTGCTGGGACACCACCTTCGAATTGAGGGCAGTGGTGGCGCTCTTGAGGAGCGACTCCCGGTCGGCCAGGTCTAGCGGGTGGGACATGTCCGTCAGCACCTCCACCGCCATGCACGCCGCCGACTGGAACGACTCCGAGATGGTGGTCGGGTGGATGCCTGCAGGAACGAGGCGGGCTCACACAATGCCTGCCCAGCAACGATGACCGCATCGCTGGTGTCCTCAAAGGTTGAAAAGCTTCTCGGACACTAGGCTTGCCACACATCAGAACGCTTGCAATGCAGATCAGCAAGGGTCAGATGTGTCCTAAGGCTAGTTGTCAAGCTTCATCACGCATGCGGCAAGCACCGTCACTGTCTCCCAGATAAAGTGCACAGCTCTGGATGCACGAATGGGTAGACTTGGTCGGTTGGTTTATGGGGTTTAACGTCCCAAAGCGACTAAGGCTATGAGAGACGCCGTAGTGGAGGGCTCCGGAAATTTCGACCACCTGGGGTTCCTTAACGTGCACTGACATCGCGCAGTACACGGGCCTCTAGAATTTCTCCTCCAAAGAAATTCAACCGCCACGGCTGGGATCGAACCCGTGTCTGTCGGGTCAGCAGCCGAGCACCATAACCACTGAGCCACCGCGGCGGCAAATGAGTACACTTCCTACAAGATCACTTGAGGGGACTGACCATGAAAAAGAAGTGCCGAAAGTTTCCCAAAAATAGTTTGTAAACACGTAAGGAGTGTTGAAATACCTGCCACAGGAAAACAGCGCATTTTTGTGAACGAAAAGACGAGTGAATGAAACTGCCCCATTCAATGCAACTCAACAGCAGACCCCCTTCGCCTAGACTATAGGCCTGGCTGGCATGAACAATTTGCTCAGCTCAAAACTAGTCGCGAATCCCGAAACTAGACATTCAAAACAGAAGCTTCCAATACATCCTGTGCACAGCAGAACGCAGCTACGTTCACCACGATTATGTTGTGGTAGTCTGTGCCCAGCACAATTCCCACAGCCCGTCAAACATTGCACACTCCCTGTACGTTCACGAGCGTGCTCACACTCAAGTTCCTCCTGCAAGCTGTGCGGACATCATCATCAGCCTGACTACGCCCACTGCAGGGCAAAGGCCTCTCCCGTGTCTCTGCAATTAACCCTGTCCTTTGCCAGTTGCGGCCACCATATCCCCGCAAACTTCTTAATCTCATCCGCCCACTTAAGTTTCTTCCGTCCCCTGCTAAGTTTGCTTTCTCTTGGAATCCACTCCGTTACCCTTATTAAGGACCAGCGGTTATCTTGCCTTCGCTTTACATGCCCTGCCCAAGCCCACTTCTTCATCTTGATTTCAACTAGGATATCATTGACCCACATTTGTTCCCTCACCCACTCCGCCCTCTTCCGATCTCTTAACGTTACACCTATCATTTTCCTTTCCATAGCTCTCTGCGTTGTCCTTAACTTAAGCTGAACCCTCTTTGTTAGCCTCCACGTTTCTGCCCAATATAGGTGACTGCCGGTAGTACAGTCAAATCCACTTATAACAATACTGAAGTGCCATGGAAATATCATTGTTATAACCAATAATTATTATAACACGGTTGTGCCGAAAATACCATAGAACACATGCAAAAGCTGACGGTGCCGCAACTGACCATTGTTATATCCAATAGATTGTTATAACCGGTATTGTTATAAGTGGGTTTTACTGTATACACCTGTTGTATACTTTTCTCTTGAGGGGCATTGATGAACTGCCATTCATGATCTGAGATAACCTGCTATATGAGCTCCACCCCATTCTTATCCTTCTAGTTACTTCCCTCTCATGATCTGGATCAGCTGCGACTACCTGCCCTAAGTAGACGTATTCCCTTACCACTTCCAGCACCTGGCTACCAATTGCAAACTGCTGTTCCCTTGCTAGACTGTTGAACATTACTTTGGTTTTCTGCATGTTAGTTTTTAGCCTCATCGTATCCACGCGAACACATGGAAACAAATACTGCAAGGAGTGGTGGGTTTGATGCAGAAGGAGAAAAAAAACAAAAAAAAAACACGTGGCCGTGTATGAGCAGGCAGTGTGACTGACCCTTGAGGAGCAGCTTGGAAGCGGCGTCCAGCAGGCTGCCAGCGATCACCACCACCGTGGTGGTGCCATCACCGGCCTCCACATCCTGTGCCTTGGAGAGCTCCACCAGCTGCATGTGACAAGACGGGGGAACCACTCATCACACAACCCATCGCGCAAACGTGTGCACCCTCTTACTGTTCAGGAAAACAAGGAAGAAGCAAGAGCTGCCCGTCAAAGGGACCCTGTAGTAGACTTGGACAAGGCAGGCTCATCATAAGCAGACCAATTTCTGGCTCATGACAAGTTCAGCCTGTAGTGTTTTTTTTTTCTGGCACTCAGGACCTGGTTTCACGCCAGTAGGGCTCGCCCAAAGCGTCATTTTGGTTAGCCAAAATGGCAGCACGGGCATTAAACTCACCCATCATCTTCAGAATATGTGAATACTTCGTCACTTTTACCATGCATTGCTCTATGACTTCCATCTGTGCCCACTGCCGCAAGTGAATTTTTTTCTTTACTTTTTTTCCTTGTTAGCTTTTGAAGTTTGTAGTGTTGTGTTCAATGTGCGTGCGTTTTTTACGCGTTTTATACCAATTGTAGCCCCTCCTCATGTAATGCCCTCGGGCCTTCAAGGATGAAATAAATGAAATGAACTTGGTGCCATTAAAGAACAATGTGTTCAGCCAGGAATTAATGGGGAACACCAAGCCCAGCTAGATTGAGAAACTGACGTCCTAAGTTTTCGGAAGCACGTCACCCTTGCTCCAAACAGATCTGGGCAGGGCCAAAAAATTACACAAGCGCTGGCAGGAATTCGGTCAGGGTTAGGGTATATATAGCTCATTCTGCTGGGTTAAGGGGGGACACTGCTCTTTGAGACCAAAAAATAAAAAAAAATTGGGTATAAAAAAAATGACATTTGTGGAATCTACAGCTATTATTTTCCAACTGCACCAATTTTTTTCCTTCAAGAAATCAGCATTTTCACCATAACATTAAATTCAGATCATCGTGTGGGCTTAGTTTATGCAGGAGCACACAATTTAATGGCATGAAAATTTCGGACCTCTGGCTGTCTCCGTATGTTGATATCTCAATATCTAGAACAGATAGAGATGTCATTGTTCGCTAATGGAAGCTGGAGGCACAGTGTGTGCAAAAAATTAGGAGTCACTTTGGCGACTAAAGTGGTGCAAGGCGAAAGCCTGAGTACAGCATTCTGCCACGAATGTGGTTGTGAATGATGATTCAAGTGCTACCAGCGAATGACACGTCCATTGGCTGTCTGCGTGTGTTACTGACGTGTGGTTAACATGTTAAGCTTCGCCTGTAAGAGTGGAACGCGACAGCGTCTTGCAACGCTGCCAGGGAGTCCACAGAACGCCATCGCCAATTCGGCTGTACGCCTTGCTGGACGGTAAATTTATTTTTTGAGGAAAGGAAATGTATCTCTCTCGCATATCTGGGTGGACACCTGCACCTCGCCGTAAGGGAAAGGGGGAAGATGGGAGTGAACGAAGACGCCGTATTAGCTAGATGCGCCTTTGTTCATTCCAAACCATTCAGCTGGCATTACGGAGTGGCTAGCGTGCTCGTATCGCACTCCGGAGACCCTGGTTCGATTCCCCAACTCGACCAATTTCGTTCTCGGTTTTATTGATTTATGCGGTCTAACTAGAAAGGTTAATTAGGCTATTTCATATTTATATCGTTGTATTTTTATCCATCGTGTTCTGTCATTCACCTGTCAAATGTTGGAACTGTCTAGGATGTTCGACACAACGTATATGAAACGAGCTACGTCGAACTGAGTGGGGAAGTGCGTGGTGGTGGAGCGAACGCGGCTTCGTACTTATCTGTTGTTTCAGCAGCGTCTCCTTCCGCGGACGCTGTTGTCGCTGCGACGCGTGTCTTTCTTTCTTTTCTTTTCCTCTGTCTTCTGACCTCTTCATTCTCCTCTATCTTAATTAGGCTAATTGATTAATTAACCAATTAACTAAACTCAATCCCACTTAGTTGGAGCATCACTATACGATCCCTTTGATTGGTTGCATGGTTACTAGCCAAAGTACAATTGGCCCCATTTGAAATTCGCGCACTATGACGTCACGAGCATTTCGACCAATTGAAAAGCGTGACATTTTCTGTCGACAACTCCTGCTTACAACGATGAGGCATTAAAGGCTTCCGCCTTAATAATCGAAGGAGATTTGTTCAATCGCACTTCAAAAATTTATAATCTCGCAAAGTTTATCGATGCATTACATTCACACCTTGAACACTGATATTCCAAGTGCTGTAAAATTACTAATGGGGGTAAAACAGAAAAATGGTTTTCATTATTGCACTCTCTACTCATCATACTATGTAGCCATGGGTTAAAGATGATTTGTTATTCAGCAGTTCTTTTGGCACAGAGGCACTGATCAATGACTAATTAAAATTAATTATCTGGAGAACCGACTAATTTATGAGAGAGGTAATTCCATTGTTGAAATCAGTATAAAAAAGCTGAGCAAGGTGGTGCACTTTCATTAAGATTAGACTAAAAACAAGGAAAATAGGTTTAACACCAGTGTGCCCCCTTAAAGTCCACACAGAAAGGTCTCAATTTGGAGTTCAGCCTCACACTCACCGCTGTTTCCAAGATGACGCTCACCTACACTTATTGAGAACAGGAGCTGAAAGCATTTAATGTTTCTATTACGGCTAGGCTTTTGTGGGCCAGCTGGCCACTGGCGCCAAACGGCGCACGCAAGAGGTCCAGCTGGCCGTCAGTTGTGTTGCACCTCAGCCTACCCAGCGGACCAGGGAGGGGCCTCGCAGGGAAATAAGAAGTGCCTCTCGTTCTTCTTCTTACATCACTCTTTGCATTTTACTGCTGCAACACACGTAAGAAAAACAATGGCAGCATTTTGATTCCCACAGGACAACACAATGGAGGTCTCTGCAAGAATCCGTTTCATATATGGCACGCAATGCTGCCAAAGCTATCACGCCTGTTCGCGCAGGCTAAGTCCACACGCAAAAAGTAGTTCGCCATGAAACCAAAGCGAACACAAACATAATTCGTAGCGACAAGTCCTAAGTGCCGTGACTGGCACCTCCCAGACTTCATTTTACCTTTTGCCACATTTTCGTGCTGTGACTCGTCAAGATTTCGAGAAGCAAACAGTACACGTGGCGTTATGATATGAAGTTTGTAGGGCGGATCACTCCTACTAAATCCGCGCCCAAAAAGTAGTTCATCATCATCATCATCAGCCTGACTACACCCACTGCAGGGCAAAGGCCTCTCCCAAGTCTCTCCAATTAACCCCGTCCTTTGTCAGTTGCGGGCACCATATCCCCGCAGAGTTCTTAATCTCATCCGCCCACCTAACTTTCTGCCGCCCCCAGCTTCGTTTGCCTTCTCTTGGAATCCACTCCGTTACCCTTAAGGACCAGCAGTTATCTTGCCTTCGCATTAAATAGGATTAACTCCTGTCCATTCAGAAACGCCTTAGCAGCACCCCAATCTCACCAGAGCATCTGTCACACTCAATGCCTAGGGCAGCTTTCCCTGGGACAGCATACATTTCCCGAACCTGCGAGGCACAAAAAAGAACCCCCTCCGGCAAAGGAGAGTGGTGCATACCATCTTTGCAGCGGGGTGAAGCACCTGCATCTGCTTCAGGATGGTGGCACCATCATTTGTGATTGTGACGTCCCCGTTCGCTGCCTGGATCTGAAAACAGGCACCAGAGAAGGCACAGCTGATTAAACGCATAGCGCACAACGCACACCTGCAACAGACGCAGAGGAAGACATTTACAGGCATAGGCCGCAACCTGCTCATTTGCAGTTTTCTTCAGGGGAAAGTGCTGCCATTCCGCCCGTCCAGCAAGCTTGGCATGCCCAGGTGATTGGAGAATTTGCATAACAATCACTAAACCCCTCGCAAGCTGAC
This sequence comes from Amblyomma mixtum, assembly GCF_055824585.1. Taxonomy (NCBI): domain Eukaryota; kingdom Metazoa; phylum Arthropoda; class Arachnida; order Ixodida; family Ixodidae; genus Amblyomma; species Amblyomma mixtum. The sequence goes on from NC_143019.1 coordinate 93,047,973, forward strand.
CAAAACGGGCAGTGGATGGCTTGCTTCAATGCCCAAACTCGAGGAGAGAGGACATGGGGCACCTAAAACTGGAACTTTCCTTTATTCTTCCTCAACAATATGCCGGACCCTTGTGATAATCGAAATGGCAATGTCAATGTCCCCAACAAATTCCCCTCTGTCCAAAAAGTCCACACCTACACGACACCAGCCCAGTTCAGACCAGCACTGAACAGGTGCTTGCTCTAAGCCACAGCGGACGTCTTGCCAGGCACACAAGTCAGAACAGCTGCAGGGTAGATCACCGTGGAAACTCAGAAGTGTCCTAAGGCGATATTTGACAGCAAGGTCATCACTCGTGCCAGAGACAGTGCCGGAGGTGGCTTAGCGCGCTTAGAGGAACTCTCAACAAAGGGAACCTCACTGCAGGAAGGTACGCCCCAAAAGCTGACACCAGGCATCTGCGCTTTACAACAGTTACCACGTATGTAATTAAAAACATTTACTTTTCGATGCACTCTCATTATGTAGTTTCATTGCTCTAACTGCACACTTCTGTAAGAGGTCCTATGTTTGTCTTATTATCACCTAAATATGCAGGTTTCTATTCCACTGTTCAATGTGCTCAAGACATAAGTTCATTAACCTCAATAACTACCTCCTCAAAGTAGCTCAACCTGCAGCGGAAGATTTGTTGGCAGCGCATTCTGTGGTGATCTCGTTCCTGTGTGCGCCCATCCCTTCGCCCAACACCTAGTGCTGACTAAACGTTATTTCGCAAAATGCTTGTACTCGACCCTGGATGCAAAACTGTACGAAGTGGCTGGCATTCAAAGGTGACAACACTGACCATTTTGTCCATGCCCCGAGGTCCCAGGCTTGTGCGGATGGCATCGGCCACAGCTGGAAAACAAAAGTTCCATAGATTAATTAGCCAAAAAAAGACAACGAAATTATGCCAATTTTGCTCGGTACCATGCAAAACCGTGTTGCTGACCAACACCACGACGACCTTCAATGTTACTACACCTAAAACATGTGCAGCACATGAACAGTCAAAGTCACTGGGCACAATGACTGTGACCCGGAACATGTAATGGAATGCTGTTTCAGGTATGGAGCCTTAAAGGGAAGGTGAAATGGTTTTTTGAGAATTCCGAGATTATTCAAGAATTTGAATCTATGAAGCTTCTATGTAAAGCATGCGAAGTAGTTTCACGCTAGCGCTTAGAATGGTGACATAATCACCGACTGAAACCAGGACGACGTTCAGGCTTTCCCTCACTGCATTGCAGGAGTGCGGGAAAGCTCGCAGTGATGTCATTGTTGCCGAAATTTCAGATGTGCACTGCCTTCGCCACTGCCATTACACGACGTCAAATAACACTTCGTAAGCTTCGCCTTCGACGGCATCCTTTTTCTTTCTTGGAACAATAGTTTCTTTGCTGCAAACTTGACAACGCCCCACATGACGTCATCATTGTGGCCTCTGCCCATCGCTGTGCACTGCCGAGAAGCCTGAATGCAGACGTCGCTTTAGTCGGCAACTACGTCACCATTTCAAAAGCTAGGGCAAAAAGATTTTGCATGCTTTACCTGCAAGTTTCACACATTCCGCTCATTTAAATTCGCTGAATTCTAAAACATTTTCAGTTGCCCACTAAAAACTTCAGTTTTTACAGCACGTCCCCCTATCAGTTTTGCTTCGGCACCTCCTCTGTATTTTTTCTGTGCACTTCTCCAACAAACAAATTTATTAATAGCTAAAAGAAAAAAAAAGCAATATTTCTGCAATGCCGCCCACCACTTCCAACAGGCTACTTGACAAATGGATCAGAATAATGTGCTGAGTTTACAGCAGTAGTACGTAGTAACAGCAGATGCTGGTGGTTAATGGCTTGGCGGCAGCCATCGCAAAACACAGACCCATACGTAAAAAGAAAGCTAAAATATCAAACAATAGTGAAAATGCTACCAGAGCAATTGGAGGATGCATGACAGGAGAGGATGAAAGAAACTAATCCCCTAACTTGTTACTACCCCATGTCAATAGGACACAAACGTCAGCCAAATCAAGGCTTTGTAAAAGCGTGAACAGCGAGAGATGCTATGCACCAAACCGAAAAATGCCTGCTAAACATTACCATTTATTCAAGCATTTCCTTCTTCCAGAAACCTAACGACCTATTTGGAACTGAGTTTTCTCCCAAAAGAAGCCAGGACGATTAATAACCTCTAAGCTTGTAGTTGGCACACAGTGCTCATCATTAAAAAATACAGCAACCGCTGTGATGGCTGTGCAAGCAGTCGGCTGCACCAGTCAAGCCTGTTACAATGTAGTTACTGCTGCACACAAGTGTAGGGGAGGGTAAGAGTAAGTTAAACTGCTATGCACATCAGAAAGCTTGCAACACAAGTCACCGTAGAGACTCAGAAGTGTCCTAAGGCATGATATGGCAAGGAGTCATCACTTGTGCACAGCGAATGGTATTTCGCCTCCAAAGAAATTCGACCGCCGCGGCCGGGTTCGAACCCGCGTCTTTCGGGTCAGCAGCCAAGTGCCGTAACCACTGAGCCACAGCGGCGGACACACATAGCGAATGGTCCGCTCTGATGTGATAACTGTTTTTTTTAAGAAAACAAGCTTTCAAGCATTCTGAGACCCTCAACTAGGAGTTAGCAGCTGTGTAGAAGATATTCAGAACTATGAAGAAATGGACAATGGCACACAGGGTCTTCGATCACACTAACAATTTGTCAAGAACAACTTTTTTTTATCCAGCTTTTATCCCTTTCTTTTTATTGTTGCTGCTTTTGATAGTTCTGTTTCATCGACCTATTTTCTTTTCCTGTTTCTTTGCTAAACAAACCATGGGCTGAGACGCCGGCTAGAAATGGGCTTTTTCTTTCCTCCCTTTAACGGCGATAGTTTGCGTTAGTTTTTACTGGCTGCCGCTCCCCAATCACCACTTTGTTCGACACGTAACACGAAATTATGCACAATTAACATCGCAGCAAGTAACTTCAGTACTAAACTTTCACCTGCAAATGAAATGAGTAATCATCGAACTGCTCAGATAGAAAGCATCGCGGACGCGAAAATTGAAGCAACGATTAAACATAACGTCCGACATTCACTGCCGCTAAACACCATTCACAAGTGGCTACCAGAAGGCAATAAAAAACGGAGGTTCTGTTATTTTGCCTTATATGGCGAACGCCGGGCATCTGTCTCATCGATGTTCGATACGAGGATCGAAACGAACCCAGACCTCCCGCTATGAGCGTTAATTGATACATTCGCAGCCAACAATCATCGCCTAGGCCGTCCGCAGTCATTTTCCCATCGGTTAGAAGGAAGATAGCCCCATTCGATTCGCATGTGGCGGCGTCCAGCCCATAAGTGTAGGCCTAAGGCACGTGTGACCCACACATACCTTTGGCGGCGGTCATGTTACTGTGACGGACCTGCGACGGTTTATCCTTGTCCTTGTAGGATGCCTTGTCACCAGTGCCGCCCGTATAGGATGAAACCGGCGTCGGCGCTTTCATTTTGTCAGTCTTTGTTGATGGAAACTACGAGAACAAATCCCAACTCACGCCCGCAAATGAACGACAAAAGCTTCGCCGGCCTGACCCGCAGAATAACCATTCTGCAGAAAATGCAATGTGTTAACATTGCTATTACATAACAAGTAATAACTAAAATAATGAATTTTTGTAATATTTTGTCTACGAAAAAACTAATTAAAATTTTGTTAAAATTTCTTTTAATGTACAAAAGTTTCTACCATAAACTACGTACACGGTCACATGACCATCCACTTCAGAAAGCCCGCCTTAATTTTTTTTTGCGCGAAAAAACGTTGGGTCTTGCGACCGTTTGTTGTTTATAGTGACCGCTCTACAAACTTCCATGTGAGAAAAATTTGACCTGGGAAAAGCATTTCTCCGTAAACGTGAGGAGGCGAAGATGGCAACAAGCCAGCCGAGCGTGCTGAACGTGCTACGAGGGAATGAATACTTTCGTCGCTCCGGTGAGAACCCGCGCTCATTTGTTAATGCGCGGGCGGGCTCCGACATGTCTGGGGTATTTAATACCCGTACCGTTAGACATCTTACGTAACTACTTTCGGATGCATCGATTCTGATCTCGTAGTTAAGTTAACACCGTTTTAGAATAATCTGCTTCGTTTCTTAAAACTTAATCGAAGCTATGCTTTCTTTCTTTATCGAGTCCGAGCGCAATTATTTTGAATTGTTCTGACTGAGCCGCTCGTTATTATTGTAAGTAGCGTCGCGTATTTCGGAAGCGTTCATTTGGGAACTTTTAGCAGCGTTCTGCTGTGGGATGAATGACAGAGTGAGGATTGTGATCTCGAGTCGCGATTACGCCCAACTCGGTCTTTTGCCAAATCGCAGGGACCGACGGCCGGGCGAGCACTTTGACGTACTCCGTCCTCAAGAATCTCCACAGTCGGGCTGCAAACGATTACGTCCTGCGCAACGATGTAAGTGTGGTGCCCAGTTCGCCAAATTTTCGATTTCTTTGAGTGCCGTGTCCGCCGATTCGCGCCCAAAGTAGGCCTCGGCGTCTGGATTCGCTTATCGGGGCGCGTTTCAGTTGCGCATTAGATTTACGAGCGCGCTTCCAGGCGAAGAAAGCACGAAAGCTCTTGGTTATGTTTCGTGTCCGTGTGTGCTCGAGTTTTATTGCTTGCTCGAAGAGAAGGAATCTTTGGAAGTTGGAATTGTCGTTGCTTATCTCATCAGTGCATGTTGAAATCCGGATGAGAGGAAAAGAGTTACCGATTTTTTTTCCCCATTTATTTATTCATTAACGACGCTGCAGTTAAGCTAAATGCAGTCATTTAGTTTAACTGCAGTTTAAGAAAGGCTACAGTCGTTATAAAAAAAAAAAAATATTAGGCGGACACGGCGGCGTAGACGCTCGATAAAAACAAAATATGGCCATTCGGAGGGGTGAACAGTGAATAGAAAACATTCAAACTTAAATAAAGATGTTATGTAATCACGTGGCCATAATCAAGCAAATAAGTTTTGTGCTGTTATTGGGACAATTTGTTTTTCTATATGCAGTCAAGAAAGACCCTTGTCGTTGGGCTGTCTTGGAAGTTTTCGGAGTTGGTCAATAACAGTTCCTGTCAGAATGTTGGTGGCAGTTTCAGTTAAGGATTGCGATGAGTTTGGGGCCATTAGTCATGCGCGGAATTGTTGGGCCATTTTGTTTTGCTTGCCCGCTTTGGAGAAAATTAGAATCTCGTGATTGTGGTGACAGCTGAGACAGTTTTTTTCTTTTTCTTTCCGAGTCAACCATCAATTGTTATGTGCGTGAGGATTTAAAAGTAGTGCCTGGCTCACGCATGTCTCTGCCCTGCAGGAACAAGAGGTACCCCCACTGGCCTGCACCCACTTTCCAGGTCTGGCATTTAAATTTTTTTTTTTTTTTCATTTAACCCTTTTGATAGGCTGCTTGTCATTTTTAATCAAGTAATTTTTTTTCCCCTAAATGATCATGCAGGTCTCAAGACATCAAGTTAGTTTGGCAGTGGAAAACACGAACTATTAATTTCCTGCGGCCATGTGGGAAATTTGAAATAAAATAGGGACGCTGAGGATAAATTTAAGTTGGGCTATATCGACAGTTAGTTGTTCTAATGGAAAAGAAATTGCTTTCCGTCAAAGCAGAGTTTTTATAAACATAAAGAGACTAAAATTAAATATACTTTGGGCAACGCAAATGCTTTTGTTTTTTTTTTATCAACAGTTAATTGCATTCTAATGACAAAAAGATAGCTTTCAGTCAAAACAGAGCTTTTATAAACATAAAAAGACCAGAATTAAATACTCTGGGGAACGCAAATGCTTGTTTTTTTGTTTTTGTTTTTTACTTGCAGGTCTGAGAGATGAGATTACACAACGATTCAGTTAAAATCGGTCATCGAAAGACTGTTTTTATTCATTAGCGCTATTAATTCCAATTGAGTGGTTGGAGGAAAAAAAAAGGGCATATTTTTAACCTCAAAATTCTCGGCTGTAAATGGTTCTTTTGAGACCAAACAAATGTCGGCAGAGACCGAAAAGCCAAATGATTAATTGTTGGAAACAATATTTGGATGGGGTTGTTCCTTTAACACAAAAATGCCAGTATTTCTTAAATGAGCAGTAGAAGGTTTATGCCATAACTTTCTTTTCTTTTTTTAGAATATGGACATGAAGCTAGATACTGGGAATAAAACAATAATATTTAGAAGTTATAAAATCTTACTTGGCTGTGTCAAACTGCATGTAACCAAGCTCACTACTTTGGGAAATATTGTTTTGCTGACTTTGTGAGATAACACAAAAAGCATCACAATATGGGAAGGCCCGAATTTTTATAAAGCTAAAGAAATCGCTACTTTATGAAGACATTCTACAAAAAAACATACATTTACTGTGTTTGATAGCATTGCCAGAGTGGCAGACAGTATTGCTCGCATTTCAGTAATGGTCTGGTGCATAATTGTCTTTGTTACAGAGTGTATAATATGTATAGTCTGCACTGACTTATAGCTAGTAGCGAGGCAATAGTGGCTGCAACTGGATAGAAATGAAATGTGCTGTCGTCTTTTCTCTGCTCATAAATGTTTCCTGGCACGCTGATGAACTCATCGCCCGATATCATGACCTTCAGGCTGATTCTTAAAATCGACCCTTACACCCTTAGTAACTGCGGCATTCGGCTGCTAAGCTCAGATTCCTGGGACAAAATCCTGGTTATGACGGCAACATTTTAGTGGAGACTAAATACTAAAACGCTCGTGTGCTGCGCGATGTCAGTGTAGGTCAAGAAGCCCAGATGGCTGAGATTGGTCTGGAGCTCTTACACTGTGGTATCCCTCTCTGGACATTATTTTCGTTTACTTTTCCCTTGGCGCTGTCTAAAGTATGTGGTGTTCATCTTAGCCTCCACGAAAGTTTTGTTGTGCACTACATTGGCTTCTCTTAAACTGACTACGATTGTCTCACTGCCATATAGACAGAAGTGACTTCATTTTTGATCATTTTTTATTGTGCTTTTTCATTGACTGACGTAGTGGGAAAGCATGCTCAGAAAGAAAAGAGCTCAAACTTTTCCGTGCCTCTCTGCTATGGTTCTGCACTGACTGGCTCCATGTTCCCGTTGCAGAGCCGCACAGGTGCAACCTCCTGGCAGTGGCTGATGAAGACGGCATCATTCACATCCTGCGCACGGGACGGCCCGATGGTTGCATGGCCCTCGAGACCTGTGAGTCCGGCCGCCGCTTTCTGGCTCTGTGCTCGCTGGCTGGCAGCTGTTACTGCTCAAGTTCACATCTCAAATCCCAGCATACTGTCAGGACAGGATGACAGTCTAGACAAGACCTGTCCCACGCCACTTCCTTCTGACATTAGAAAATACACCGACCAGCCCAGCCTAGCGTCTTGGCAAGTTCTTTTTGCCTGGCAAGGTAGCAGCTACAATCGGAGAAGTGAAGCTCTTTTTCTTTCTAAATGTGTACTGAGCAAGCCATCATAAGGCATTCTATGCATTAGGGTGACTGTAGCAAATTACTGTATTTATTTAGTTCTGTGTAACCCATAGTCTTTTGGCTGGAAATAGAGGTGGAAAGCCGCCTCTCGCATTATGAATTAGTCATGTGCGAAAATTTGATAGTTTCAAATATTTGGTCGAATAGTAAAGCGATAAATGTTAGATTCAATCTGAATGTTTCGTATTCGAAACCTCAATGTATTCATCTCGAGCAAATAATGCTTCTGGAAATCTCGCTGCGTGTGGTTTTGGTTCAGCGTAACTCCGCGGTGTGCGTGCAACCAAAGCCCTGACTTCCTGCCATGTGACTGACTGCGCTCCCACGTGTGTGCTGGAGCCAGTTGGTGCATGCTCTCGGCAACAGACATGAGCAGGCAAAAATGCTATCTGTAGGCCTGTACCTGCCAGGTGTTATTGTGGCCGTGCTGTGTGCAGTGCACACGCACCATAACTGGCACGGTGGTGTGCATCAATAGAGAGATTTAGTATAGGGCAGTCCGCTTCTGTGTGCCATCAGTTTGCACGTGCTGATTGGTCCCTACGGGGCAGGCATGCCAACAACTGGCCGGCGTCTGGCGCCTTATGGCATCCTCAGGATGATCTGCACGCGTGCAACAGCAGCTCCCAACAGAAGCGGATCACGTTATGCTAGATCTCTTTAATTGGAGGATGATGCCTGGCTCCCCTGACTTTTGCGAAACGAGTCTCGGCTGACTGTCACAGCCGCTCTTCTCAGCACGAAATTCGCAAATCAAGTGCGATGGCGTAAGCACTGAAGGGAGCTAGCATGAGTCACGTGAAGTTGGCACCCTTTGCCTACGCCTGACGCAAGGTGGTGCTGAGCGCGCGGTGCATACACCTATAAGATGTTCATGGAGTCATCACTTAAAAGCAATAGCTGTGCAACGACACAATCACAGTTAATACCAGCAGTGGGGTGTCTCCTAGTAGACACGTCTCACACTCCACAAATATGTCGACATGTAGGTTGACTCCCTCAGTTTGAAAAGGCCATTTTTGCAGGACATTGACATAGCTTGACTGAGTGTGATTTGAAAGCTTCAATGCACTCTTTTTTTTTACATGTAATGGATTTGTGTGTTTAAAATATACATGATTTTGCAAATGCCTATCGTGCCATTCAACCTTTTTGTTTATAGCAGAACTACCTGAAATATTGACTTATTTGGAGAGAACTACTGTTTGCTTCGAACCAAAAAACCATTATTTGTATATGCCTAGCCAAATAATCAGTAATATGATATACAGTATCATTTTCCTGGTTCTTCGCCAGCAAAAGTAACCTTCTCGTTACAGTTGCGGTCGTGCTGCATTTCGGAAAACGCAGTATTATCGAAGCTCGTGCCTCTTGAGTCTTTGCTTCTGTTCTTGGGTGCAAGGAGCCATGTGAGAGTTCAGTCACACACATGCGACACACTGTGTTTGGTGCAGGCTAACAAAGCTTTGGCAACGGCGAGCCATTTCGTGGTGCTCAGAGCAAAACCGCAATGTCTTGGCAGTAGCTCAGTGGCATCTACCTGTTGTCATGACGTCACAGTTCATTGCCTTGCACCTGCTAGCCACCTGTGATGTCATGCTATAGCAGGTGCAAGGTGGTGGACTGCAGTGTCTTTGGGGTTGGAAGGCCTCCTTGGAAGGGTATTTGATTTGCTACCTCATTCTTGAGAGGTATCTGACTGCAATTGTGGCCCCTTAATGCAACTTCCATTATTATGGATAACTTGAATCATGGACAGTTCTCTTTGGACAAACCAATATCGAAACTCGCTGTCTGGACAGTGGATAGGGTGGATGTGTGCAGGGATCATTGGAGGCCATGTATTTTTACCACTTTATTAACCCATTACGGCCCAAGAAAAATTTAACTGAGGGATTTTCTTCCTTTTTAGCTCATAATGCTCTCTTATAAAGAAAAACAGATTGCTTAAATTTCGTTACGATTGCTTCATTTGTTCTGAAGTTACACAGGTGTACTTTCTGTAGTACACTGGGTCTTCCCCATAGCACATGTGGCTACTGCGCTCCACTTCCAAGGGTTGTTCTGCCATCTGCCGCTGTTTTGCAGGTTTTTTTCTTCTGTCGGCGTGTGAGCTACGGCGCTTCAAGTTCAAGGGCGCGCGCCGTTGCCACTCCGAGAGTCACATGACTCGATCGCTGCTTTCGCTCTCTCGTCACACCTTCGCTTGCGGCTGGCAGCAGCAAAAGCAAAGCTCCTCTAACTTTGTTTTAGCCTTTTTCCATCTCCCTCTCTCATCTTTATTACACAGCGTCCCATCTCTCTCCGTTTTGCGGGCCACTGAAAGCACACCCCCGCTGCGCGCGGTTACTTTCGGATATGGCTGACTGCGCGGGACCTGCCTCTGCGCATTGGAGCGGTGGCTCTTCAGATTCTAAATACAAGCCGAGCTCGGATTCGGACTCTGACAGCGTCTCATCCGAGGAAGAGGCGAGTTCCGCATCGTCAGATTCTGACGATGAAACGGCGGGACCATCATCCCGGAAGTGTGCGACACTGGGTGTGCGTCACAGGCAGAAACACCCGACAGCGAAAGGGTTAAATGCATTACCAACTAGCCCGGAACCTTGCTCTACTGATCTGGGGTTCCTCAGTGATCTTTTTGGAAGTGTTTGAGGTCTCCCAACTCCCCTGCCTCAGCTTGCTTTTCCTGTCTGTTTGCAGCCTGGCAGGCGCATGACAATGCGGTGTTTGACGTGTGCCCCCGTCCCGGTCGGGGCCAGCTGGCCACGGCCAGTGGGGACCTGAGTGTGGGCCTCTGGGATGTCGACCAGCAGACGAAGGTGGCCCACTTCCGGGGGCACCAGGGCAGCGTCAAGTGCGTCCGCTTCCTCCAGGGACACACCGGTGAGGGCCCTTCATCTCTGGTTTTTCACTCAATAGAAAACTGAACCCTGCTACCCAACTACATTGTAAACGAGCACAACCCTACTAAATTTTGTCAGGCATTAATTAATCACTGTACTGAACAAACAATACAGTCTAGCCCGGTTATAACGAAGTCGGCGGGAATCGGAAATTACTTTGCTATATCCGCTATTTCGTAATATGCGGACTACAAAAAAAAATGCAAACATCGGCATACCGGCATACCTGGGAGAAATAGAGAACCGCGATTGGCCAAGACGGCCGCTCTCTGCGACGTCATCGAAAAAAAAAAAAAACGTCTCTGTTCTTTTTTACGTTTTTCCCCTGCGCGGCGTGCTCTACCGCTCTACGCCGTGACGCCGTTCAAGGACGGCGCAACACGAGACCGGCGTGCCATGCGATGCAGTGAAGCAGCTCCACAGGAGAGCAGACGACGTCACGAAAGGACGCCGTCAGCCGAATTTTGCTCTTATTTTCGCGGAAAAAATCGCCTCAAGGACGCAAAAATGTGTTGATTGGCAGATTATTTTTCGGTTGGTATTAAATCTCTTCGTTATATCCGCTGACGCGCTCTTATTTACTTCGTTAGAACCGGACCCAAAATGTATTGAAAATGCAAAAATGGGAATGGGAAATTGAAATCCCTTCGTTATAACCGCTATTTTGCTATAAGTGGCTTCGTTATAAACGGGCTAGACTGTATTGCCGATTTGTTTCAAACTTCTTCATTCAGTTACGCTTAATCTTTTTCTTGTTGTTGTTACCGACCCCTCTTCTGATTTTTCACTCAATAGAAAACTGAACCCTGCTACCCGACTACATTGCAAACGAGCGCGACGCTACTAAATTTCGACAGGTATTAATTAATCACTGTAATGAACAAAAGATACTGCCCATTTGTTTCAAACTTCTTCATCCAGTTACACTTATTAGTTTTCTTGTTGTTACCACCTAATTCAACCTTTCACCATTCAGCATTTGTATTGTGATGTATCGTTCTTCGTTTTATTGTATCGCATTATGTTTTATTGTAGTTATGCTTTATTCTCAGTTGTATTTGCTTTGTCCCCCTACTTATGCAATTCCTCAATAGAGGCCTTCAAGGACAAAATAAATGATAATGATGAATACAAAGCGTCGCACTGGGGCTTAGTGTTTGTGCATCCTTTTCTCTGTGCGACCTTCGTGAGGCAAATCTGTTAGAGCATTAGCTCTACTGGTTGCGTTTTGAGCCTCCCAGTTATGCTGATCCCACGGATACAGTCCAAGATGGCGGCCCCCATAGCAACGACATTGTATCCTAGTGGTTGCCGTGGTAACCGATGTGGTTGCATATTGGAATGAAATAATACCAGCCGGCAGCATATTCCAATCCAGTATATATATATCCAGGTGTCAAAGTCGGGCCACTTAATCCCGACATTCGTGTAAAACTTGTGGGCCAACTGTTTCCTGCAGAATGTTCCAGATGACATCATACGATTCAGCATTTCATGCAGCATAAACTTACTGATTAAGTTAGTCTAGCTTGTGGCAGGGATTCGAACTGGCAACCTAATTTAGGTGTGTTAACACTGCCTCAGCGTCTGCTCATTTTTTATAAAAAGGATTTGCTACTTGGGTGACTCACATTCACATGGCAAGAGCTAGAACATGAGGAGGATCAATTAGTTGATGGCAATTTCGGTAGCCAAAATATGGATGCTTTTGAAAATGAAGCATTGATCCGTTTAGATTCTTGGTTGCACAGCCGTTTAGAGTTGTGGATAATTTGCAGAGTGTTGTTTGCCTTGCTTTCCCTTCACAGATGTGTTTGCGTCTGGGGCTCGAGACGGTGGCGTGGTGGTCTGGGATGCCCGGTGCTCCAAACCACGTAAGTCTGATCAGCTACCTCCTTCGCCAGCAGATGAGGTGTTCTCTCTAAGGGCGCATTCCTCTTTCCTGTCTCAACTGACGCTTTTCCCCCCTCTAGGTGCTCATGTGTTTCAAATCGGCAAAAACGTCTTTGCAATTTATGCTCCTGAAGGCATGAGACAGTTGATTTGAGTGAAATGTAGATGTCTACTCATGGCACTTTTTGTAGCGAAAGTAGTTTTCATGTTCTGCTGGCTACTATATTGCTATTCATCAAAGTTGGTTAGTAGTGGTTGCAGAAAGCGTGAAAACAAAACTGCAGAGAATGTTTACAGCGTTTGAATCAGTGCAAAAGCACAGAAAGCACGATGAGTGGGCAGTGCCACAGATCAGTGCTTATGGACTAAAAGCGGGGAAAGAAACAATGGAAGTGTTTTATATTACTGCGTCCAGGATATTCATTTATTTATTTACTTATCATCAGTACCTCAAATGCCCCATGGATGCAGTTTTACATGAACGATGGGCTGAGTGTTCAAATGGAGAAAGTCTTGATGGAAGTCTTGAATTACAGTGAACCAGAGTGGTTTAGAGCAGTCCCATCTCTTTCCAATTAACCCTGTCCTTTGTGGCCGCAGCTGGCGAAGGACAGGGTTAGCTGGAGAGACATGGGAGAGGCCTTTGCCCTGCAGTGGGTGTAGTCTGGCTGACGATGATGATGAGAGTGGTGCGTAGAGTCATTTGGTGTATTGTTCCTGTCCCGAGCAGTTTTTATGAAGAGTGAGCGAGGATGAATTGTAGTCTGTGCTGGAGGAGGGCAGGAAGCTTTGGGATGGCTGGTGTGTCTTGATAGGTGATGAGCTGACGAGATGAGTGCAACATCAAGCGGTGCATGATAAAATTTTCGAAGAGCCAGGGCCTAAAGATATCACATCTCAGTTCGAGATTAGTAAGGTGAGCCTGTGATTAAGTGCTGTGATGCTGGAGAGGTAAGAGTAGTCTGAAAAAAAAAAAAAAAAAAAACTCTGGCTGTGCAATATCGGTGACTTCCCAAGGTTTATGCGTGTAGAGATGCGAGATGGTTGCGTCTTGTCAGCAACAACGGCAGGCCGCCTTGTCTTGCTGTCAGAAGCACTTTATTTGTTGTCTGGTCTTTAGTCATGGAACTGCTAGTGTGCTGAAAAGTCCCAAGTGACTAGCACTGGATTTCTGAAACTGGGTTCCACAGGATGCTTTTGTGCGTTCTGCGAGCACGCGTACTGGCCTGTCCTTTCTTTCTGGTACACTGCTCTCAGGGGGCGTGTGCGAAAAAGACACAGTACCTGGTTTGTTAGAACACAGTTCAGAATGTTAGCTCTTCTTAACTCGTTCTTCATTTAAATGTCGTTGGCATTGGTCCGCAGCACAGATCTTGGCAGCATGCAAAAATGCTGCGCGCCGGTAATGCCACTTGTTTGTTTTGGCGGCAGCACCGGCAATGTGATGGAAGGGGCATAGTGCACAAGGCGAGGCGTGTTATGTGCCCTCGTGCGTGTGGCGACTGAAAGTGCGGAACACATGGCCCAGCTAAAAAAGAAGCATGCGCGTCTCACTGGGCATTTCTTCAGGCGATTCGATAGCATCAGCAGCGTTGGGGCGAAATTCTGCTGCTAGTGATCCCATTTGCTCCGGAAAGCCAGAATCTTGAAATTAGAAAAAAGAAAGAAATGCTGACACTGCGCTGATTCCAGAGCGGGACGGTGCGCTGCAGATAGCCAGTGAAAGGTGGGTGAGGAGTCATGTGATTGTGTGTAGCACAGCTTGCTGAGTGTGTGAATTGTGGGTGGGGACGTTTGTTTTGTGATGTAGTTTTCTGCATTCTTGTCTTCGGGGGGGGAGGTTAGAGGTCTGAGCATGATTTTTATCCAGATGAGCACTCAATAAAAAGCTGATTGCTGGGAGCATGGGAAAAAACACAAATACGTACTTACAAAAGTGAATGAAATGGCAAAAATGAAAGCTCATAGGGTTCATTCACAGGCAACGCTGACCAACTGTGACGCTTCTGACGAGTGGGAGGTGGGGGAGGGGGTTGTTCTTCATTATCATCCTCATCTGCCCTGACTACGCCCACTGCAGGGCAAAGGCCTCTCCCATGTCTCTCCAATTAACCCTGTCCTTTGCCAGTTGCGGCCACCGTATCCCCGCAAACTTCTTTATCTCATACGCCCACCTAACTCTCTCTGCCACCCCTTGCTACGCTTCCCTTCCCTTGGAATCAAGTCTACCGTATAAACGCATGTAAGGGCCGCACTTTTTTTTCCCAGATCTGGGGCCCAATTTTCGGGGTGCGGCCCATACATGCGATGTACGAAAAAAAATTTTTTTTTTTAAGTAAAAACACACCAATCAGAGAATGAGCGGCATTTATTATACGTTCAATCGTCACTCGCGGAGTATTTCGACTCTGAGCTGGTGCTGAGCTCCGGTGCATGATCGTCTAAAAGAAGCCGCGCAGCATGTCCGCTGTCAACGCGTAGCTGTTGTTCTGCACTTCCATCACATAGCAGAGTAGCTCTTCTTCCAGTTCAAGAAACTCGCACGGCTTGCCTCGAAAAGCACGCTTTTTGCGGCTTGTTTTTCTCAGTGCACCCTTTTGGTTGCACGATCATCGGATGCGCTTCTCAGCCACGTCGAATTCCCTGTCAGCCGCACGCTTGCCGTGTTCGAGAGCTAACTCCCAGCCGTGTAGCTGATAAGGTGCTTGCCCATCGTGTTAAATCCAAGTTACTCGGCGGCAGCACGCAAAAGCCACAACCACCACAACTGCGATAAACGCGCGAACACGCCACAAAAGGCTGGAGCTGGCGATACTGATGCCGATGTAGATAGCGAAAAGTCGCGGCGCATGAATGTCACGGCGGAAAAAAAAAATGACGATGATGATGACTGCGGCCTCGGGCACCATCCATGGACGGTTTTTGGAAGCTCTTGTGAGCGTGCTTGGCCTCCGCGATCGAGCGCTCCGTTGTTCGCAGCCATAGCCGATCGTGGAGGCCACGGCGCGTGCATTTCGAAGGCTATTCCCACCTGGGTCATGGAAAGTTCGGGTGCGGCCCTTACATGTGTTTATAAGGTATAACCCTTGAGGGGTCCCTTGGCACATGCTGAACGTTGTTGGGGTTCCCTGAGGCAGAAAAGCTTGAGAACTGCTGGTCTAGCATCCTCTACATTACTTACCAAGGTTGGGTTGGTGCATTGCTGAAAGTAGTCTGGATCAACTGTCAAGGATTTTTGTCTTGTAACGTCTTGGGGTTGCGCTCTCATACACCTCTTGGTTGTGCTGTTGCTGGTTCTACCCAAACAGTTCCGCTTCTGAGCTGAGCAAAACAAAGTGTTCTGCTTGGTTGAGAGTGGAACTCGCGTGACTCCCATCTGGTGCTTCCTTCTAGAGGTGACCATTCCCAGGGCGCACAACAGAGTGTGTGGAGTGACTCCATCCAGGAAGAGGAATCGGGGCGGCCATGCAGCGGTGGGTGGTGAGGCAGCCTGGGATGCCTTCATTCCTCTGTCTCTGTTTTTTTTTTTTAACCTTTTGTTGAAGCTTGCTCTCAACTTTGACTGTAAATCTCTCTTGAAGTGTGCCCGCTTTGCATCTAGAAGTGTTTGAGCCAGCATCACAGGGGCTTTTCCATGCTGCGCAGAACTGTGCTGGTTCATAGCGGTGGCTTCACGTGTCTTGGTAAAAGTGTGTCCAGGCGACCGACTATGAACCTGTTGGCCCACGGATTAGGTATCCTATGATGGCCCGTTTCCAGCCTGTGAGGTCTGCGGACTGGACCGGACTAGAAACGCCAGTGTAGCGTATATACTCGTGTAAGGGCTGCACCCCCAACTGCACAAGGGGTTAATTTCAAAAAAGAAAGTCAGCCAAAATAACCGTTTCATGTGCGCATAATTTTGCCCACGCGGTACATTATGCTGAGTGCTGATAGACGATAGCTACCCGAGACACTAGGTATGACCACACATGTGTTGTCCCATGCACCAGACTTTGCCATGCTACCCATGCTAGCAGCTTGCGTTGTGGCAAAGCGCCACTTGTCAGGCTTAGGCAATGCATGCCGTAGTAGCATGCTGTTCACCCCGTGATGCTAGATCTAACATGCATTGTATCGAAGCTTCTGTGAAAGCGCTTTAGATCTAGTCACAGTTTACTATGAAAGGTCTAACCTTGCTACCAGTTTTCCGTCGCAGAATAGCAGGCTAGGCGAATGCCACCTCACACTGATCGCCATGGGTCTCGCGCATGGCACGCCCCTCAGAACCATCGGTCAATGCATCATTACTGTTAGTTGAGCACCAGATCTTCACAAGATCTCTGTGTTAATTCAGAATCGTTTCATTGGCCTGTAAACTGATCTGGCAGCCTGTTTTAATATATGCAGTTAGTTCGCTCTGGTCTTCGGAGACGTGTTCTATCGTTTATACTTTCAGTGCATTATATATTTGAAGGATTCGCCAGGACTGCGCTAATTTGTTATAAAAATGCGTGTCGCAGCATAGAAAGGGACACATATTTGGGGCTCCACTGTGGGCAAAAAAAATTTACAGAAAAATGCTGGTCCTGTGTAATGGCTGCATCTAGTCAGAACTGCAGGAAGAAAAAATGCAGCTCATACATGAGTATATGTGGTATTTTTTCTGACCACGGACCTTTGGCTGCCATGTGTGCAAAAGTAGTAGACGAGAGGCCATGTGCATGCCTTGTAGGCACTGGCTAAAATGGTGGATGAATTCGCTGCAAATGTTTTTCCAAAATAGCATTTGTGCGACCAACGCGACAAACTGCAGGACAATACAGTAGAACCCCGTTCATACGTTTTTCACCGGACCGGGAAAAAAAACGTAACAGCCAGGAAAACGCAACAGTGAGGAAAGCACCGAAAATTAACGAAAACAGTGCAGCTTTGACTTGAAACAATTAATTTCCGCAAATTGACCCTAGGACTTTAAAAAATCGAGAATGGTGGATTGCAGTTTCTTTCGCTCGCTGGAAAGAACAACGCGTTTCTCAATAGCAAAGGCTGCATTGCTGTCAGCGTCGCTTTACGGTGCGGCCACACCGCACGCACGCAGCAGTGCTGTGCAGTTCACGCGCTCACTGCAGTCCACGCTGAAGCGACGTTGTGCACAGCGTCAAGCACTGAAATGTTCGTAGGCTGCTCGCCGCGCTGCTCCGCGTAAGCCGCCCTGGCTGCCTGTCGACTGCGTTTAGTACGTCCAGCTTTTCCTCAAGGGAAAGCCCCTTCCGCTTACTCAACGCTATCACGCCATCAAAGCACAATAAAGATGTTGTTGCGACTGAGAAGGATGAAAAGGAAATTGCACGGGCCCTGCCGACTGGCTCCAGCCAAGCCACCACCGCTGTCACTTGGAGATAGAGGAGAGTTAAAAGATAAAAAGAAAGCGTGAAAGAAAAGACGCGCTGATAAGCAACCGCAGCCGCACGCCTCCTCCTCACCACCTCCCACGATAAAGATCGCGGCGTTCGGCATGCGAGGCAGATAGCCATCTAGTGGCGGCCTCTCCAACTCGCGTGCGGCTTCTTGCAGCCAGTTCCGTAGCCAAGCCGGGCCAAGACTCGTCAAAAATCAAAATGGCGGTTGGCGCGCATTGCCCGGGCGGGTTCGGGGAGCCCGGTTGCGACGTATCATGCGGGATCGTTTCCTCGGCTACGACGTAACAGCGGGGTTCCCAATACATTGGATCCTATGGAAGCTATGCCGGGACCCGAAGAAAACGACGTAACAGCCGGGAAAACGCAGCAGTGAGGAACGTAACAGCGGGGTTCTACTGTACATAGGTGTGTAAGTATCTTCTAGGCCCATGCAGATGCACACGCAGTCCTGATTGCATTTCGGATTAAGTGAATTAAGCACAGCGCTAGCAACATGCGGTGGTCTTATCTGTTCTAGCTAAATGAAGCCAGTACACACTTGAATCCCACTGCAACGAAATTCACAGGACCTGCGTAAAATTTTGCTAAGGCGAAAGCTTCTTTCTCGTGAAATTGGGCCACATTGACAGGTTGGACTAGGTGGTGAACGAAGAACCTGTATTTTCCAAAAAAAACCTGTCAGCTTCGGGCACCCTTCGAACTCAGTGCCATGGCTTGATTTTAATGTGGCACTCTGATGATATCGAAAAATGGACATATTCATGTAACAAGCAGTATGAAAATGTTTTTTTTTTTTTCATGCGTTATGAAACCACTCCTGTTTTCGTCCTGTGAGGTTCTGTAGTGAGACTGCGCTGCCCGAAGGCATTTCAGTGGTGCTAGGCACATCGCTGCAGATCAATAAATAGGGGTCATATGCACCTCGAAATCGAAGCTTTAGACGGCCTGCCAGAAATGTCATTGCTCCATTGTTCAATGGCATCTTGCAACGTGCTTTACAAACATACTGGTGCAGAGTCGTGCTGTTGAGACTCCCCCATAGAACCACCATCACACTGCCACTTACACAGCAGTGGTGCCTATACTAGGTCAATGCCTGCCCAATGGGCACTGAAACCACCTTGGACATCCTGTGGACATGTAGGACATCTATGAGATGTCCAAGAGGATTCCATTGCCCATTGGGCAGGTTCACCAGAGAGGAAAAAAAGAATAAAACGTTATCACGATGCTCGCCTGCGCCGCAAAAGCGAGACTAGAGTACACACTAGCAGGTTTCGGGCTTCTTGCTTGGTGCTGCTAGGCTTAACGTACTGGCAGATTACCAGATTTTACCGGTAGCCTCACTGCTTGTGTCATCAGCTGTGTGTGCCTGTGTTGTCACTTGCAGCAGCCGGCAGCAACAGGCAGCGTCACTGCCTGCATCTTCCGCGATGAGCACCACCTGGTCACCTGCGGAGCCAGCAACGGGTGAGTGTTGACCTTCTCCTTTGGTCTTTGTACCAGCGGTTGAGCTGTGCCTTGGCTGGTGTGGGCAACCTCAGCTGTCTTTACATAACATGGATCAGGGAACAGCTGTGCGCACCACGTGACACTCACGACATGTCTCGATGGAAAGTGGAGACGAGAATTTCGGAAAGGTAGGTTCATGGTAGAGGACATCACATCCTGTTCTGAGCAGACAAGTACAGTAGAACCTCATTGATATGTTCCTAGTTCGTGTGCTCAAAATCAAGACTAATAAAAATGCCTCTTAGAGTAGCACTATTTTTTGGCAGGTTAATCTCTGGGCTAATGTGGTTTTCCAGTTAATCTGTTGATAATTTCTCCAAGTGCTGATCACACGATACATTTGCAACCATCCGAATGTGGGAGAACACGTGAGAAGGTCGAGTCTAGGGACGCACAATCACAGTCAAGCACTGGCAGCAGTCAGGTGCCAGGGCAGCTTCTCTGCAGCGCACATGTGCAGTGTGGTGCAACATCCTGAAAACGACAAAACAGATGCAGTCCCTCCTTTTTCCCTTCCCTTAAGGCGCGCTTCAGGTGTTCATGGAGATATGTGAGACAGATACTGTGCCAGTTTACTTTCCTCAAAAACCAATTTGTTTAATTTATTAATATTGATTGTTCGTCAACACCCGTTTTTGCAAGCAAAGTGTGGGGCATCAAGACTAGTGCCATGCAGGCAGTATTGCTTGTTTATGTGCACGTGGACCTGAAGGCCCATGACGGCTACCAAACAGTCTGCACTCTCGCAGCCATTGTGTAGAGGTGTCGAACAAATCTCTTCGGATGACCTTTAGTTATTGCTTCCTTGAGTAGTGTTTGAAGCTTGTCGCAATGCGGTGTCTCTGTACAGTGGCCAGATTTTTGTTCTCAATAAATTCGTTTTGCTTGGAAGGAAGAAAAAGAAAACGGGAGACTTGCATTTCATGTTCACTGCATGCGCTGTGCTTGTGTGTGGATCTGATCGCATCCCTATATCCACCTCAAACTGCCTGCTCAATTGGGCCTTCATCTAGCCATGGTCATCGGTTTGCTTGTTTGTTTCCCACATGCTGGGGATTCCCAAGCCTGTAGTCTATGCGGGAACATGAAAGAGAGCAGAGAATCAATATTGTTTACCTGTTATGGTCTTGAAGACCAGCGTCTTCACACTGTGACGAAGTCTCTCTGTCATTCCTTGAAGGGAATGAAACCCGAGATTATTATCTTTTTTTTTTTCCTTGAGACGTACACTTCAAAAGTAGTTTCTTCAACCCTTCTCCCTCCCCATGCAGGGCAGTGAAGGTGTGGGACCTGCGGAAGAACTACCAGCTCTTCAAGAATGACCCCCGGCCACTCACCACCCTGCCCTACCCAGGACACAGCACAGCCGTCCACGGCAAGTGTACCCTTTGCTACCTTGTAGCACCGGTTTGGAGGATTGCACTGGGATAACATGCTCATTTAAATTCATCGATGAGGTTAACTTTGCTTGTATCCTCTGCCATCTTGACGATCATAGTAGGTTGGCCAGCTCACTTTGCTACCGAGTGTTCTTTTTGTATTCATTTGTCTTTGGAGGTTCTTGAATTTTGCCTCAGATATTTTTTACAGCCCTGCTTCGGTAGGCTGCTATGCTTACCTAGACTTGCTGTCTCCCGTTTCCCCCCCGCACACACACACACCCATTTTATTTAGCCACGTGTTTAGTTTTCTATTAACATTATGCTCCAAGCTGGCTGCATAAGTCTAACAAGGAAGCAAGGCTGTGTGACTGCCAGGTTTAGTTTTACATCGGATATAACGAACGTTCGGCTGCTATCGCATTCAAATGATCCACCTAGGATTGCCTTACAGTTTTTATTTCTAGCTCCTCCGGCGTGCTTCGGACAGTTGACCACGAATAAGTGAAGGGTCACTTTGCCCACGTAGGGATTGCAAGACTGTCCGAGTTGGAGATTTCCGAACTTATTGGGTAAACAAATAACACTGCCAATGCTGTGTGTGCTTACTTAAGTGTGTACTCAAGTGTGAGAGATGCTTTTGACGATTATAGCCAGAGCATTTGTTGTGAGCTAAAATGGAAGTCAAATTGGGAGCAGTGAATGCAGCAATGGAAACCAAGAACCTGTGTTGTCTCTCCTGTCTTTCAGGCTACACCGGACTTGTGCTGGACGCCTCGGGAAGGCGGCTCTTTGCCAGCTGCACAGACAACCACATCTACCAGTTCGACCTCCTGGACGGCCGCTTGTCCGACGAACCCCGTGAGTGGATGGGAGGCATTGATCACTCCGTGCGGTTTGTTGCGTTTGTGAGCTATTTTCAAGTGGGAGACGTGCCGCTTGTCCATCATTTTGCGGAAGGAAATCTGCCATAAAATGTGCTGCGGATAGATGGCTGGTCCGCTTTTGTTGATCCGACGCTTACAAGACTGTGACGGGTTGAATTTAACCCTTTGAGGGTCGAATTATTTTGAAGAAAACTTTCCCAGGTGGTCAAATTACTTTATTGCGGATCTTGAATCTACAAAATGTATATAATCGAGAATAAATAGTAAAAAAAAAATTAGGAACAGTACTTTGGTGACAGCATCACTCACAACTGGAAAATGTTCAATAGAATAGAACAGCAACGGTGATAAGCAAGCTAAGAGCAGCATTAATAAAGATAGAAATCAACTTTCGCCGCCTCTCCAAAACAGTGCCCACAAAGAGAAAACACGTTTCGCGCGACTCCGTT
Source organism: Amblyomma mixtum (assembly GCF_055824585.1). Lineage (NCBI taxonomy): Eukaryota > Metazoa > Arthropoda > Arachnida > Ixodida > Ixodidae > Amblyomma > Amblyomma mixtum. Next base: position 93,069,954 of record NC_143019.1, read on the forward strand.
GCGATCCCGCGGCGGAATCGAAACCGCGTAGGCGCGTTGCCACAGCGGGCGAGAATACCTCGCGAGCAACGGTGATAAGCAAGCTAAGAGCAGCGCCAATAAAGATAGAAATCAACTTCGGCAGCCCCTGCAAGATAGTGCTGGCAAAAAGAAAACTCAAATTTCGCGCGACTCCGTTGCGATCACGTGGCGAAACCAAAACTACAAAAGGGGTGTTGCCGCAGTCTGTGTCGCCGCGCTAAAGCTAGACATAAGTTCTGCTTATCTCCGTAAGAAGGCAGCACAAAATTCAAACACTTCTTGCAACTCCTAAGAGGTGGCAGCACCCCCCAGTGAGCACGCATTGTTTTTTTGGCGCAAAATTTCAAACGGAAGATCGAAACCGTACCCGTACGGCAAAGACAATTGCGGGAAAGAAAACCGTCGCCGTACATATACGGCAAAAACCTTCAAAGGGTTAAAGACATCCATACCCAGTACTACTATGCTGCAGTTTATGCTTTGAAGATGCATAACATGGCATGCCGCATGGCCCAGTCCAGGCTGGTCGTAATGATTGGCACTTGGGCCATGTCTGCACTTGTATCCTGAAAGAGAGAGAGAAAAAAGAAAAGGCCATGAAAAGGGTTGTATAGCTGCGGCCATTTACTTTGGGCCACTGAGGGGCTGCTTACAACCTACGACATTTTAAATTCTTTTGCGGTGTTGTCTTTTGTGAGGTAGCCAAAAGAACAAGTAAGGGCCTTTGAATAGTGCTCATGACGGAATACTCATTACTAATGCAACGGTCTTAACGTTTTGGTTTCGTCGGCCAGTTGCAGAATATGAGATGCTTCTCGAGAAGGGAAACACTGTGTTGAGAATGCTAACAGTTGCGATGTAGCAATGGCGGTGTCTGTGTCCTTGCTTACAGTTTTGTTCTAGTGTTGTTCTTGGTTTGCAAGTGTGGTGTGGAGCTGTGTTATGAAGGGAGACTGGGGACAGAATTGGCCTGTATCATTAGGCCACTGCATTCCAACAACAAAGACACTGCATTCACTGAAAAACAAAGGTTTTCTCAGCTATAGATGATCCCGAAATGAAATTGAAGCGTGGTCATAACCGGCTGATTTCGCAAGTAAATTGTGGATCTCCTAGGCTAGGGTAGGTGGCCGCCCACTTCCAGATTGTGGTCACAGGACGTGTTGCGCTGTAAGCGTCATTAATATTAATCACCTGGGAGTAGAATTGTTAAATGCGGTTTTGTCGGCACTAAAGGCACCTTTTGCTGCCCGAAAGAGCAGCGCAGTCGATTTTTATTAAGAGCAAAAATCTAATGCGGCTGTCCTTGCTGTCCCTTTAGTGGGCAAGTTCAGTGGTGGTGCAGTTAAGGGGGAAGAGGGTCTTAAAAATGAATTTTTATTAATGAAGGCAGAACCGTGAAATATTCAGGGAATATGCATTTTTGCATGCTGATTCCAAATATGTCATTTAATTTTATGTACAACAAATATTTGTGCACTTGTGCAATATGTTAGGTAACTTTTGCTGAGGGTTTGAAAGAAATTCTACTGCAGGGAACTTGTTTAGACTGCATTCCATTGGTTTCTCTTGACATCAAGCTATGCAATAAGGGTAAAGGTATCATCCTGCCTCTCGTAGAAGGCGAGTTATAGGATTTTGAAATCATTAGTTTCTTCCCGTTTGTCAATTGCCAGAGTCAAAACCCTCTAACTGAACTTCTAAGATAGGCAGGACAATAATTTCACCCTTATTGCATAGTTTGTTTTCAAGACAAGCCAATGGCATGCGTCGTAGCAAGTTTCCTACAGCAAAATTTATTGAGAGCTGTCGGCAAAAAGTTACATAGCATATTATATAAGTGCACAATGACTTGTCTTAAATAAAATTAATTTACATATTTGAAATCAGCCTGCAAAAATGCACGTTTCTTTAAAGGGACAGTGAGGAGAGCTCTATTAATATTTTTTATTATAGCAAAATCCGATAGTTCGGCATTTCATGGCTTTGTTGCCACTTGGCCGGCAGCGAAAGATGCATTTATTTCTAAGAAATTTGGATTCGAAGTTGAAAAAGTTTTTCCCGCCGCTCAGATTCAAACTTGGGATTCTCCTATGACGACACAGGACTAAGTGACGTGACACATGACGTGCACATGACGCAACGCAGACTCCGTGATTTCTGACGGCCAGCAGAGCGGCCTAGCAGCAGCCGAAATGAAAGCTACCGCCTGCCGCACGTTATCGGCTATTGCGGCCGTCGCTACCGTCGCTTCGCTCACGTTTGCGCCGGCGTTACGATGGATCCGTTCTCGAAGTCGTCAACGAAGTTCTAGCAAATAGACACCTTTAGCATAGCGTGTTATCGTTAGCGGAATACCGGGAGCCCGTCCACAGCCGATGAGCAGGCGCTGATTGGTCCCGATGCTGCAGGCGCGCGCGTAGCTGCCGGATACGTGGCGCCATCCGGCGAAGTGAAGGAGAATTACGCGTGCATTGGCTGCGCCTCAGTGATTTGTAGCTCCTCGTGTTCCAGTGTTACTAGAAGCATTGGTTCTAGCAACACTGTTTTGTCCTATGACGTCACCACGCTTGTACTTGCGAGTTTGGCCTGTGGCGGCGATACCTGTATTTTGGTTCTTGCTCTTTTCTATGTTACAGGAGCTTTGTTGTCAGTACGAGTGGCGTTTTCGTAATCAGGAGCTGGTATTCTGTCGAAACAAGCCAACTTCAAATTCTCCTCAGTGTGCCTTTAAGATTCCGCTATTGTGACTTGTCTGTGGCATGGAGATGTGCGTTCCTCACCCCCACCCCTCTCCTCCTCTCGTGCGAACACATGCAGTGGGCGAGTACCGTGGACACAGTGCTCACTCCTTCTACGTCAAGCTGGCCCTGAGCCCTGACGGCCGCTTCCTGGCCAGCGGATCTTCGGATTCCTCCGCCTACATTTGGCAGGCAAGTCCCCCTCCCCCCTCCTTTCTTTCTCGATGGTGGCATTTAATTAGTGTCCGGATCAAACCTGGCAGCGAGTAGGGACGCATTTCGTGAGAGGCGAAATGCAGTGTGCTCTCGCGCCGAGATTTCCAATGGTTAGACAGCGCTTGTCTGTCCTTTCTTGTCTTTGTCCCATTTTTTTCTTGCACTGTCCCGCTGGAGTTATGCACCGACTGACCTGGCTACTTTCCACAAAGATATCTTGGTGCATGTCAGACATTCTCAGGTGGCTGAAATTAATCCACAGCTCTCCACTGTGGCATGGCCACACACCACACAGTGCAGGATTAAGGCAGTAAAATCTGTGAAAAGTGTAACTTACAGTCGAGTCCTTGTAATCTGAACTCAAAGGAAGCCAAGAGTTTGTGCGAGAAAGGGGAGCGTTTATATCTATGCTTAAAGGTGCACTGAAGAGTAATCTGAACTCGTCTTTTTGCCGCGGGAACTCGATCTACACGTTCTGAGCATTCTTAGAAACTGCGATTTATTGCCCTGTGTGGCTGATTTTACTAATTAAATCAAAATAACGTCCGACTCCCGCCTTTTTTTTTTAAATTCTGCCTCGTACAGTGGGCGGAGTCGACCAACGCGTGGAGTGCCTTGCAGCCAGCTCCGTGGAGGCTTTGCTTTCGCTTTATTTTGTTTTTTAGGTTTCCGTGAATAAATAGTTTCATTCGCAGATAATATAGCCGCGAAATAAGCCCGCAGAAATAAAAATATGCGCGGACTATTTGCTTCTACGGACTACTACGTATTACTCCGCCGATGGCAGAGCGGCAAGCCGCCACGGGACTGGCTGAAAGGCACTCCACGCGTTGGTCGACTCCGCCCATTGTACGAGGCAGAATTAAAAAAAAAAAGGCGGGAGCCGGACGTTAATTCGATTTAATTTGGAAAATCAGCCACACAGGACAATAAATCGAAGTTTCTAAGAATGCTCGGAACGTGTAGATCGAGTTCCGGCGGAAAAAAGACGAGTTCAGATTCCTCTTCAGTGCACCTTTAACGTCAACAGGAGCAAATCATCGATTAAATAGAAAAACCAGAGGTTTGTGTGCGCAGTTCGGTACGTAGCGAACTTGCAGGTTTTTCTCGGAGTGGTGACCTAGCCGAGTTCTCTGTTGCCGGCAAGTTTGGCATCCTTGATATTATGAACAGCGTTTTTTTATGACAGCCAGCAAATACATGAATTGCTGTTTTTCCAAACAGTGAACGTAGTGTTACATCTGCCATCATGTAGGCCGAGTTTGTCTACGGTCCTACAGTCGTCCACTCATAAGGCAGTGGCTGGCATAGTGAAGATAGCGCTCTTCAAAAATCACTTTGCTGCGAAAAGCAGGCCTCAGAAATCTTGAAACTGCACCGTTTCCTGCCTTCCGTTTGTGACTGGCAATACTGTTGTAGATTGTATTCAAGTGAAAGTTAAGCTTTCATCATGTCCTCACTGTCTCGCACCACCGATAGGACCAGACTGTGCGACACTTCCACGGGTCATACCGTGAACATGCTGCTCTATGCGTGCCACACGTACCGAGAACCCTAACCCCACTATATGCCATTTTATGGTCCCTTTAAGGGGGGTGAGGGGATCGAAGGCGACTTTTCTATTTTTCTACTTAGAATGATGAAATTTGGCACACCGGCTTAAAACAGCACCAAACAATCACATATAAAGTTTCACAATGACAGCTTCAGTAGGTTCCCTTTTATCATTGTTTAAATGATGTCCCCATGTTGCTTGCTTGTGGAAAGACCAGCATGACAAAAAAACAGGCTACAGGTCTGTAAATGCTTTTAATATTTACCGAGAAGTGTAGTGTGAATCAAGACTCTCTTAATTTAAAAAAAAAATTCTCTGTTCTTTTATTTGGAAGACACAATATGCAACTTCTCTTTATGTCTAGTATGTATCACGCTCTAATTACCATGTAATAAAAACATGTGAACCTAAATGGTAAATCGGAGACTGTCTTGACGCAGACCACATTTCAGTGATCCCAACAAAACAAACGGGGTAAAAATCCATGCACCCATTGCTGTGCTACGCTTTCCACAAACAAGGTATTAAGCTCAAAACAAACTTGTGAGAAAACAAGCGTGAAAGTTTTAAGCTAGCACACAGTGCTATGTGTAGATGACGACAAATATGTGCATTTGGAGCACTTAAAGTTTATTTCTGGATGAAATATTTCAGTACAACATAGAAACAGTGTTGAAGATGCCAAAGTGTACTTTTCAAAAATCAACTTTTTTCGTGATTTTTGGAATCTGATCCTCAAATCCCCCCTTAACTTGAGTAGCAACAATGAGGAACCAGCCAGTCCATTCCTGCGTTAAAATCCGAGGGACCGTCTCTCACGGCAACGATGCGCCGGTTCCCTCTGACAGCGATGCTTGCTTGCGCCTATGTTGGGCCAAAAAAGCTTTGCTGACGTCTGTTAGTATTAGTCTGAAAAAATCGAACTTTTAAATGCTGTCTAAAGTATTTATTAGTTGTGAATATTTATTTATTTAGTTATTTATTTGTTCGTTTATTGTAAATGTACACGTTCCAATGTGGTGTCTGACAGTTCCTCAGTAAAGTCTAAAATATCATGCAAGTCCGAATTTTTGGAGTCCGAAAAATGGGTCGGCCATGAAAACATTTTATCGCCCTGTGAATCTTTACCAATGTGCATCTTCGAATGAGAAAAAGATCTCATGTTTGTTTGGGTGCACATTTTCAAATTGTGGTATTTTATTAGTGTGACAGTTTCAAGCCACTGTCACACTTTGTGCAAAATCTTGTACCTGCCGGAAAAAAAAAAGTTAACGATAGCTGTTTTGCATTTGAAAACAAAATATTTGGCTTTCTTGTGGCCTGGACACGATAGTTAGGAGGAAAAATATTTATTCTCATCACTTCTACATTGGACACGTGCATTCCTGATAGAGCACCGCTTTGCACTAATGATCCCTCCCAACATGCTTCTGTTTTCAACTTGGGATGCACGAGCTCATGCTGGTTTGAAAACAGTCTAACGAAAGCTTGATGTTAAGCCTGATAGAAACTTGCGTTTGATGCGTGCTTTTCTTTCACTGGGTGCGACTTGTGCGACATTGCAGAGCGTGCATCTTGCTGACTGTGTTGTGTGGCTCCCCCTGGTGGGGTTGTGTTGCGCAATCTGTAGGTGGACCAGCCGGGCTGGCCCAAGCTGCGCCTTCCTGGCCACCGGGCAGAGGTCACCGCCCTCTCCTGGGACACCTGGCACCCCGCTAGGGTGAGTGTGTGGGCCCCCCTATGTCTAACATACTTTTCCCCCAAAGGAAATATTAAAAAACAAAAAAATCCTTGTAAAGGCCGCACAGAACCTTTCCAGGACTCAGCTGGGAATAGCCTTTGAAATGCGTGCGCACAGGAGCTTCCAGGCACTGCCCACAGATGGCACATCAAGTCGTGGGTCATCATCATCATTGTCAACTTTTTTTTCCTCCGCGAACTCCCGCTGTCCATACGAACTGCCACCGAACACTGGAATTTTAACACGATGGGCAGGCATCAGCTACACGGCTGGCTTTAAATGGAGAAGTTGTAGAGTTTGCTCTCGAACACGCGTGTGGCTGGCGAGAAATTTGGCATGGATGAGAAGTGCATTTGATGATGGTGACACCGCACCAATTTCCTTATTAGTGCGTTGTTTTTACTTTCTTCAAAAAATTATTTTTCGCACATTGCATTCATGGGCTGCACCTCTGTAATTGGCCCTCGAATCTGAAAAAGAAAAAAAAAGTGCGGCCCTTACACGCGTGTATGCGGTGTTAACTTTGTAAGTGAGTGGAACGCGAGAGAGTCCGCACAAAATCGCTTGCAAAGTGTGGAAAGTTGGTTAAAAATGGACTTTGAAAGTATTCTGTATGGCATCAGCATTAGGGCTGTGTGACCAATTGCCAAACACCCTGTCCACTTCTGTGGGATCATTTCATTTCTGCAGGGGCATTCAAAAACTTGACCTTCAGATAATTGGAAATTGGAGAAACTCTTCCAGCCCCTTGCACTCCAAATTAATGAGGTGTTGCTACCCTTCGTGTTATATTTAGTTGCGAGTCAGTTTACGGATTTCATCACTTGTTTTGCATGACCACAGTACAGGCTGCATACTGTTATATATTGCCTAATCAAGCAGTATGGGTTTCTATGCATGCCATGTTTATTTTGGGTGTTTGTGTTATGCTGAGTCAGTCTACCTTTGTTTCATTTCGCTTGCAAAGATGACACACTATTGTGGAAAAAAAAAAACAGAGCTACAAGAACAGTGGCATTGCCTGCCTATATTTTTTGGGAAATTTTTCTTTGTCATACCGAACAGGTATTCGATATTCGGAGGAATATATATATATTTTTTCTTCATATTCATATGCGATGCGTGTTTGAAAATTTAAATATTCGCATATCCCTGGTGCAGTAGAATCTCCATGATACGAATTCGTAAAATGCAGATATTTTTTGTAAGTTTTGGATGATATGAACGTTTTTTAGAACCCTGCAAGATTCGTATGATCCATATTCTACTCTAGTCTGACAGACACTATGGAACGAGCTGTGCAGTCTCATGCAGGTTTGTCACATGGGGAGAGGGGCCAAGTTTTTTTTTTCGGCAACAAAAATTAGAAGCAAGCGCTTGGCTTTGAGTACAGGTGAAGTTAAATAATTGTGCATCCATCTGGAAGGCAATTTTGAATGCTTCCACGATTTTTTTGGAGCACTTCTGACATACTGCTGTTACCTGGAGCACGGTATGATTTGTAACGTGTATGAACTTTACTACTCTTCTGGAAAAACGGCATAATTGGGTGGATTAAGCTGGCGATTTGAGTGAGGTGTTTGAATATTCCATGACTGCAGCGCAACGAACAGGACAAGGACACAGGCAAGGACTCAACACAGCGCTGTGTCCTTCTTGTCCCGTTTGTTGCAATATTTCTGAATATGTCGTTAGCGGAACATTTGCGCCTTGAAAGGCAGACACTCCCGAGGCCCGCTAAGGGTCTCAGTAAATCAGAGGAATGTCACCTTCGCAGGCTACAAACTATGTCTTTCAATAACCCAGCTACGCTTTCACGCCATTGAGCCCGAGTCCTTTTCGACACAGTGCAAATTTTGTGGCCAGAAGGCAAACTTGTACCACATGGTATGGGCTTGTCAGAAAAATGACAGCATTGAGATCATAAATCAGCCAACGCGGGGGGGGCTGGGAGGCGGCTCTGTCCAGCTCGGACCTTGAGGAACAACGAGCCCTCGTCGCCAGAGCACGGGCAGCGGCTTTCACCAGCGGCGTCCCGGACTAGGGACCCGATCAGCCTTCCCTTCAACTAAAGCCCGTTTCACATGCCAGCGAAAATGCTAGCGAATCCTGTCACCGCGACGGAAAAACCTGTTTTGAGTCGTCACTGTGACGAGCGGTGAGGTTTCAACAAGTTGGAAATTTTCGCTGCGATGCGCCGCTCAATCGCTCAGTCGCTTGCATGTGAACCGGCCTTAAGGCATTGTGGCTTTAATAAACGTTTTCATCATCATCATCCCGTTCGTTGCGCTGTAGTCATGGAATATCGGATCCAACTTGTCCAACAACTTGCCTTGCGACTGTGTGGTTATTGTGCAGTTTCAGACTAGGGCTTGAGAAGGACATTAGTCTTATCTCTCTAGAGGATCGCAGTGTCCATGTGTGTTTCCTCTCCTTGAGTTGTGCTGTCATTGTGAAGTGTACTAATTTAGTTACCACGCAAGAGTAACCCTTTTCCTTTCCACAGCTGGTCACGTGTGGAGATGACAACCGTGTGCTGCTGTGGGACGCCACCAGTGCCTTGGAAGATCTGTCAGCGCAGGACCGCACGTGTGCCGAGGTGTTTGTGGTGAGAGGTACGCCTGTCGCTTCCGCTGCCAGCTTGCTGTCTTGATCTGGCATGTTTAGGTGCAGCCACGGACGACACCTGACCACTTTAGTATTGTTTCCCCCCCCTGGGTCATTTTGACATTTTGTGCTGCTCCCCAAATGGGATGCATTTTTCCTTTGTGGCAGTGCATCTGTTAGGGCTGATTTCTAGAGCCTAAAGAAGGCAGAGTTCATGTCCTGGTTCTGGTTGTAGTGCGCCATTTCCTGTGGGCCAACTGGGCTCAGTCTTTGGCGTAGCATGCATTCATCCGAAACAGAAGTTGTCACGGCAGTCATGGCGGTCCGCAGACTGGTGCAAAAGGAACTTGGAAGTAACTTCTGTAAACTGAGGGGGGGTAAATAAAACGGGGTGTGGTGAAAGCGAGCGTTCAAATGTGGCGGTCACAGCTTCTCAATGGGAGTACTCGGACCAAGCAGTTGTTGCCATTGCTGCAAAAGCCTCCTCAGGAAGAGGAATCAGAATCCGTTGGGTTACAAGACATAATCGAATTTAGCTGGTCTTCGAACTACTTGTAAAGGAACTGAAAAGGCTAGCGGAAAAGTTTTATTCAATCACGTGTTGCACTTTGGAAGCTCTCACCATTATACTGAACGAAGATGTGGGTGGCATTTTAAGGGGGCTCAGGCTTAGTTGTGGCAGTTACATTGTCTGCAGAGGATGGATGGATGGATGGTAATGGCTTTACCCTTTGTATTGGATGGCAACTTGTGCCACCGAATCTACAATCTCCCGCTCTTTTTAAAATGTCTAATTTGACGATCTTTTTCAAGTTGGTGCCGCGACCACATGTATCGAAAATTTGCCCACATAGCGATCAGCGGCGACAGTGTCTGGCCGAGGCGAAGGTCCCAGCGCTTTGCTGGCGCTGCCTTGTTCGTTTCTTCACATAGCTGGCACTGGCCTTGCGGGTTGCTGCAGCATATCTTCCTTGATGTAACTTGGCAGTGAGCAAAGCTCATTGCTGCTGGCTGCCATTTACATGACACCACTGGAGCACTCAGTGGAGCATTGAACTCGGACTTTTTAGTGTCCTAGTTAGGCACATCTTCAGGTCTTCTTTTCATGAAACTGCAGTACTGTAGCACATTGCATAGGCTATCATGCTACTGCACTAAGTTTTTGCTAAAGTTTGCACGATAAATTTTGGTACCATCGATAGCTAAGTTTTTGCTAAAGTTTGGTACCATCGATAGCTAAGTTTTTGCTAAAGTTTGCACGATAAATTTTGGTACCATCGATAGCTAAGTTTTTGCTAAATTTTGGTACCATTGATAGCTAAGTTTTTGCTAAAGTTTGCACGATAAATTTTGGTACCATCGATAGCTAAGTTTTTGCTAAAGTTTGGTACCATCGATAGCTAAGTTTTTGCTAAAGTTTGCACGATAAATTTTGGTACCATCGATAGATGAGCTGCAGCACAAAACTGGCATGGCATTCGCTCTACAGTGAACATCAGGAGTGAACAAGTAGCATCCCTCATACAAATGATGATCATTGCCAGCCCATTGTAAGGAAACTCCGATGTAGACATTTACCACCCCCTGTTGTACTGCATAACAAATATCTTCAGGCACCTCTGCCCCTTTCTGCCAGTCCATGCTCTCTCACTGCCACATGGAAGCATTAGCAGAGAACATGGTCTTAAAACAAGAGCTCGTCCTGTTTGCCAAAAACGAAATGCTTCAGCAACAATTCTTCCAAAGTACCCCTGACGAGGGGTTCGCCTTGAGGCAGCGAGATGTAACCAGGATTCATTTCCCTCTCACTATAGTAATGGCCGACATTGCATATATGAGACAGAGAGCAAAAATGTGATTTCTGCCCGCACATCTACTTGAACTGCTAGCATAATTCAAGTAACACTCTTCTTCAACGTATTTATAAATGCAAGGCTGAAGTATAAGCTGTCAGAGGTGCAAAAGCTAACCCTAATGCAAAAAAAAACCCAAAATTTATGCGGTTGTGATGCTGCATTTACAGGTGATAGAGGGGTTTTGAATTTTCAACTTGAATTTCTGCATAGACTGCGTGTTAGCCATGGCTTTATGGACCTTAGGCACTCGGATATTAAAAATTGGCTGAAATCAACTAATATGTAATGAATTTCTTATCAATGAATGTCACTTTTTTACATTTTTGAGATCAGGGAGCCACTGATGACAAAGTCCTGGAAATTCGTAACTTTCATCTGACGGCTTCAGTGGGTAGAAATTGTTGGGATAAAATTCGTAGCTTGATGGGCAAGCTACCTCGAGAAATGGAGCGTCACTGCTCCAAGATTAGTCTGGCGGTTGCCGTGCAGGCACAGCGTTGGACTGCTGCTCCTTGTGCCATCACTGTGATGCCGGCCGCTCCGACGCTGAACTTTGGGTAAAAAAAAAGCGTTCTCTGCAGTCATGACGTTGCACCAGGGTGTAATTTGAATGTGCAGCATTGTGCACCAGGATGGAACAGATTAGAACGCAAACTTTTCGGCCACTGCTTTCAGAGAGTGCCGAGCCGTCATCAGTTGCGGCATCGCCCAACTTGGCCGGGTCGTCCAACCCGGCAGGCACCTTTCGGACCCCCAGCCGGAAGTCCTCAGTGGTGGATTGGCTTACACCTCCGACAAAGCGCAGGCTGGTCGTCACCCAGGTGAGTGTGTCCGCGTTACGTCGTACGACTAGAGGGGCCGTGGGGTGGCATTCACTTGTACGGCTGGCCAGGAATGCTGGAAGTACTACACAGGGCCCTTCAAAGGGGCCCTGAAACAGCTCCCAAGTAGAGTACGTAATCTCGTTAAATCTCTGCATCATGTTGTCTGTCGCCTCTGCGCACTGCCTGGTAGCAGTGAATTAATACAGTTCTACATGCGACAGAAAACCCACAATCATACGCAAAAGTTGGTCAGCCTTTTCCAGTGATTTTTTCATACTCGTGCCCTACTCTGTCTTGTGTGTCTGTGTATGTCGGCCAGTCAGCCACATTGTTCTGGTGCTGGCTGAGTTGACTGAACTTTCTGAACTCTTCCCGCCTTCGTTCCGTACATCGGGCTTTTTTTTTCATTCAGAACTCTCATCCCCACCTGTTGATGTTACAAAAACTATAACCTTGTGTTTACGGCCGCCGCGGTGGCTCAGCGGTTATGGTGCTCGGCTGCTGACCCAAAAGACGCGGGTTCGATCCCGGCCGCGGCGGCTAGAATTTCTTTGGAGGAGAAATTCTAGAGGCCCGTGTACTGTGCAATGTCAGTGCACGTTAAAGAACCCCAGGTGGTCGAAATTTCCGGAGCCCTCCACTACGGCGTCTCTCATAGCCTTAGTCGCTTTGGGACGTTAAACCCCATAAACCAAACCAAACCTATAACCTTGTGTTTGGCTCGTCATAGCCTCAGTTGCTTTTGCGCCATTAAAATCAATATAACTAACTAGCTAACTGTTTTGAGTGGTAAACGAGTGCTAGCAGACAGTACTCCTTGCAGTGTGCCCTATCGGACGTGCTCTGTTCATCTCTGCAGGGACATTGCGTCCAGGCGGGCAGCGGCGGAGCCCCCTCGGGCAGTGGCAGCAAGGCGAGGCCCGCCCCTTCTCCCAGCTGCATCCTGTCTCCGCGGAAGAAGGCCTGCGACAGCGCCCTCAACGTGCCTCAGCGGCGTCTCCTCCCTCACCTGGACGCTCTTGAGGCGGACGCCGGTGTCCCCACCAAGAGCCCCCACGACGCAATAAGCTTGACGACCACTGTGCACGACCTAGAGAACCAGCCCATACTGCAGATGCTGGAGACTCCGCCGCGGCCCGCGGAAGACCCCAAGGCCGCGGCTCCTCCGAGTGCGGTGCAGAGCCGGAAGAAACACAAGGTCATGGCCAGGCTGTTCAACAAGCAAGCTTCTGTTGTCAACAAGGTGCGTCTTCCGCCCTTCGCTTTGAAGAGCATCGTTTTCTTCCGCTTGCCACTGGCGCGATTCGTCGCTGCCGTTTAGCACATTCGGGACAAAGTGACGGAATTGTCGCTGCTGTTCTAGTGATGCAAAACTATCGATAGTAGTCTCGATAGTTCTATTGATAGTACTACCGATAGCCATATCGATGCTACTTGTTATATACAGTACTATCGATTCCATAAAATCAACCACATATACCCACTGCAACTTAAACTTGGTTTCCGGAGTGCGTGGTATGGAGGTGATGGTATGAGTAACTGACAGGACTCTCCCGTTTTCGCGGCCTATGCGTTGCCAAGCTCTGCTGACGTTCCCTACGTAAAGTTGCTGTATAAAATGTTGGCGTGCAAATGTCCTAGTTGCGAAGCACGTGTGCGAAAAGCATTTCTGCAGAGGTTACGTCAGCAAGATGAAGCCTGCAGTGCACGATAGTGTCGCGTAAACCAGCATAACTTGTTGTGCTGCTTGTTCTTTCATCAGATGCAGTTCTAGGTATTTTTTCCGAACTGTCCCAGTGCACGTCAGTGAACCGCCGCTGGTCGAAATTTACCCGGAGACCTCTACTACGGCATCCCTTATAGCTTGAGTCTCTGGGACGTTAAGCCTCATGAGACCGTGAAACCAATCAGGTATTGCAATTGTTTTGGTTATATCGCTGGCCAACAAGTGCATAATGTCAATGTTGTTACTTTCAATAGTCTTGCTATCGATAGTAATATTGTTAATAGTGCTACTATCGGTAGGGAATCAATAGTATTACTATTGATAGTTTCAAAGAAACCATCGGTAGTATTGATTGTCAGTGTTTCGATAGTTTTGCATCACTGTGCCTGCCTGCAGAGAATATCGGCTCCGCAGTCTAAGAGGCTCTCTGTTCTGAGCTTGTATGCCGTTCTATTCAATCCTCCCTTTCAGGCCTGAACCAGCCAGGTTATGGCGGCAGCTCAAATGAAGTCCGAAAAGTCGAGCAATCAGATGCGGTCCAACCGAAAAATCAGGAACGCGTACGTGTGGGCCCTAGGGGGCATGTCACAATGCTGCGAAAAAGAAAAATCTGGTGTCGAAATTTTCATTCGTGAAGCTTTGACCTGACACAGTGCTCATTCTAGCTTGCTAGTATGTGTGTGCGTGCGTGCGCGCATTAACTCAGTCTTCCTTGTGTGCACAGGGCAAGAGCAAGGCCAAGCGAGCACTCTTGAACACCCAGCAACAGATCACATCTTTCTTCAAGCGCTGACGAAGAAACCCCTCCCCAGGCCGACACTCGCCATTTCTACTCACTGCCGGTGCAAAGTGCACAGCAGCGGAATGCTGGAGAATAATTTTTTTAACATCCGACCAATGTCAAGCTCGGTATTTACCTGAACAAAAATATTCCTGTAGCCAAAGGGCATTTACGCGACTCTCTTTTTTCACTCTTTACACAAGAAGTCGTGCGACGAGTGTTCGTGGAGAGCCTTTCACTGTAGTGTGTTTGTTTTCTAAAGCTTCCAGGGCTTTTTCAGTATTTGTGCTTTTTTGTCTTACGTGTATTAAGAGAAGCATCTGTGACACATTCTAGAGTGCAGGAACTCGTTTTTATTCCTCAGCATATCTGACATCCCACACACTAAGCTTCCTACGAAAAACAGTTCCTGAAATGACAGAAAGAAGTGATGCATGAACACGCTCCTATATAAAAGAACTGTGGCAGATTCACAAAATTGGTTTTGTACTCTCGTCTCACTCGGTATAATGATTATCATCAGATGTGCAAATCAGTTTCATTTGTGTCGCGCATCCTTAGAGCATGTTTTAGTGACAGATTTTTTATCTGTTTTTTGCCACTCGAAGTGCATGTTATTAGCGATTTCATAATCATCTGAACTGTCATCTGCTCATGTTGCTAGTTAAACAAAAATTCGTTGCCTACATCGCCCACACACATCACCCTTACTCTGCGTTGACCCTCATCCTGTGAGCATACACATGTAGTCTACATTGTATAGTTAGGTTATAACCGCAAGCAAAGCACCTTTATGTTAGTGAGGCAAAACAAAAATTTACCGCAACCCAGCACAGTTAGTAGTATGTTACATCTTACTAGTTATTAAACGGCCGATTGCGTCAACAATCGCCATTTGGTCTTATTTCTCGCAAAACAAGTGTCGTACCGCCTACAGCCAGGAAACAAAAGAATACTAGAAGTGGTCTGTCCAGCAAATAAAGTGTGCCAATTCAGATTGAACAGTACTAGGGCCAGTTGGAAATCGTAGCAACTCGGTGACAAATGTCTCGCAAAATAAGTGTCCTGTGCAATGGAAGCCTCCTGCATACAACACGAGGGTGCTATGCCTGTACAATGACAATAAAGCTTGCTTCTACGGTGAACTGTGTGGCCTGACCTTATTAAGGTAGCGCCATCTAGGGAAGAACTGTGTCCCTTCTGGCCTGTCTCTTCACACAGCGGATGTTTCGCCAGTTCTTGCAAAAGGACAGCATGTATACTGATTAAATGTTGTGCCTTGAGCCTCTGAAATAAACATCTCCATCTGGAACTCGGACATTTTTCTGCATGCAAAGTTGCTTACTAAGGTAACAACTCGACAAGCTATCACACGGGTTCAGTATTACACAACACAGGAACGTTAAAGCAGCCACCCAGACGGAGCTAGGTTCACTCAAAGGCGTCAGGTACGAGGAAAAACTGAGTCACAACGTTGCTACGGAGTACAAACAGTCGGGGAAGAGGAAAACAAAGGAAAGAGGAAGTCCGAGAGGGGGGGGAGCTCTGGAAGTCTCGCCAGGAGCCCTGCATAAGCTCAGTTTCGAAACAAGTCAAATCTTTGGGTTTGTGAGAGCTTATGTTGCATCATGGAAACATTCAAGTGTGTTTAATTAGTACTGATCATCGGAACATTAATGATTTTACCACTAGTTCCTTTCGTTAATAAGTCTTCCTTCGAGCAAAAGTGTGGAACTAATTAAAGCATGAATGCCCGGATCTGTGAAAGCTAATTCGCTCTAACTGCTGCCGAGAAAAAGAAAAAAGCCGCGAGGGACCAGCAACTGGCGAGACTTGAGCAGTGAAAGAGAGGGAGGGGGGGGGGATTCAGAGCTTGGCCGTAGACGGAGCGCCCCGTCAATCCTTGCAGACGGCCAGGGCGTCGTTGCGCTCCTCGACCAGCTCCTTGCCCGTGGCCTCGATCTTCTGCCGGGCAAAGTCGGACAGGCTGAGGCCCTCCACGATGCGCCAGCGCCGCTGGGCGTCCACCTGCACGGGGTAGCTGAAGACCACGTCCGAGGGGGAGCCGTACGAGGCGTTGCTCATCACCGCCATGGACACCCACTCGCCCTGCAACAACAGCGCCACCACTCTCAGCCACAACCCATGCACCAATGCACAGTGGCAGAAAATCTAAAAAGAAAGCCTGTTGGGTCTACTGCTACTGTGATGGCTTGGTTTACGGCCCCACAGCGGTGGCTCAGTGGTTACGGCGCTCGGCTGCTGACCCGAAAGACACGGGTTCGATCTTGGCCACGACAATTGAATTTCAATGGAGGCGAAAGTCTAGAGGCCCGTGTGCTGTGCGAACATCATCATCAGCCAGACTACGCCTACTGCAGGGCAAAGGCCTCTCTCATGTCTCTGCAATTAACCCTGTCCTTTGCCAGTTGTGGCCACCGTATCCCCTCAAGCTTCTTAATCTCATAATCCGCCCACCTAACTTTCTGCTGCCCCCTGCTACGCTTGCCTTCTCTTGGAATCCACTCCATTACCCTTAAGGACCAGCGGTTATCTTGCCTTCGCGATGTGCGATCTCAGTGCACGCTAATGAACCCCAGGTGGTCGAAATTTCCTGAGCACTTCGCTACGGCGTCCCTCGTAGCCAGAGTTTCTTTGGGATGTTAAACTTCCATAAACCAAACTTGGTTTATTGGGGTTTTAACTTCCTGAAACATCTGACATTTGGCATGCCAACCAATATGACAGTGTACGAGTGAAAAAGGGGGTCTCATCTGTCGCAGTAAACACAACTGGCTACGAAAATCGGATGCACACCGCGATTCTGGCAGTGACCACTGATGGGGCACAAGACGCTGATGAAAGTAAAAAAGGGCAAGGACAAATTCACATCCACGAAATGGGTCGACCAGTGTAGCATTAATGCACTTGAATGTGGAAAACGATTAGGTACCCTGCTGCAACTGCCATCAATGTTGGTTTGGTTCTAAGTGTGAAGCAGAACTTGCGTGCGATGAAGATGAACCTGGCTGTTAGCCCAAGCGGATGCTTCTGTTAACAAACCTTTTAAAGACAATGTGGGCAAGTTGTACATGGAATAGATATGGCCAGTGGAGAACACTGCCTCACTCCCATTGGAAGGATGAAGGCCTATCATGTGTTCAAAGGAACCAGGGATGATGCTCTTTGGGATGCTAGCGATGACGGTGACAGCAGCCACGATAATGTCTCGGCTGACGATGTCATGGCTCGGAGTCTGATTTTTCCAACAGCGACTCCGACTAGATAAAGAAGGTGTTAAAGAAAAATCATTTCCTTGGTGTATGATATTTTGTATTTTTATATATATTTATTGAATGTTCCGCTGAACGCGAGGGTAGTTAACGTTATCAACAGTGCTATACTTTTGCGCGGGATTTTCAAGGGGGTGTTGTTATGTTCGATACAAACTATAAATCCACGTATCCAGGCTTGACAGTGCACCGTAGCAAGGTTTGACCGCTATGGCGAAACCAAATACACTGCAAAAAGCTGATACAGGTGGCACCACCATCTGTTAACGTCTCCTCAAGTGGCAGCAGGGAGCATGGGCATCTCTAAGCTAGGTTTCCCCAACTGGTGTGATCAAAGAGGCCACGGTTTCGCTTGTCACTTATTCCACTGAAGGCGACACTGTTTACTGCAGGGAAAAGAACCTCATGGAGCTGTTAGGCTAGATTTCAGCGCAATTTCCTGAGAAACGACGGAAGTCAAACAAGTCGAGTGGCACTCCATCCACGACGTATCGCGCAACTCACCTCGGCGGTGCCCTGCCACCAGTCGTGCACGTGGTCGGCCGCTGCCTTGGCAGCCGACATGGCGCTCGACAGCTTGCGTGCCGCAATCACTGCAGCACCACGCTTCTGCACAGTCTGCAAGGGGGGGGGACACACAACAAATGTTTACACAGAGAAGGAAAGCGCAAACTACTACTGTGTGCATGGGAGAGAAAAAAAAACACGTGCTGAGCTACATGACCACGACAACCAGCGTGCTACCAGAGAGACCATTTTGCATGCCGAGAAATCCCTCGGCAACACTGTTCCATCTCTACAGACTTCAGCTGAAAACTATCATAGACCTCTTTGAAACTGCCTAGCCACTGAGTTCAGCACCAAGCTGGGTTCCAATAGTCAACACAGTCACTGAAATGTGCTCAGATGCTTTGTTTTGTGCTCTTCGGGGCCTCCATGCTCATTGCAAACCAAGTTTCAGGTGGTGTTTCTGTATGATGTATTGGGTTCTCGATTCTTCCAGCCTCTGATGTTTCCATTCGAAATAGTGACAACACTGCATGCGCTAAACAAAACAAGAAACGGAAATAGGAAACAGTGTAGCCTGTAACTTACACTTTGAATGTGCCAATGTAACTGAAAATATGTTTACGCAACAGACACACATACATCTGACAAAAAAAATCTGCATGTCTGCTTCTAATACCTTCCCAAACCTCTCTCTCCCCTCAGGGTTCATAGCTTTGGACAAAAGAGCAAGTACGAAACCTTCACGCTTTCTTTCAAGCTGCATAATTTGATCATGACAGCCTGGGCAGACTTGGTTGGTCACAGATCGGTAGCATGCCATTATGTGTTTGTTTGTGGTGTGATGTTGTAAACTTCTGGCTCAAAGATGACCACAGGTCTCTGACCAAATACCTATACGATATCTAAGCACATGTTAACTGAAACTCCTGTATCCTGAAATATCAGTCACGTCGGAAGTCATGTTGAACATTACAATCCAATAAGAGGGCCCAAATTACAACATCCAATATGCACATTGGATACTTTATTAGTCTCCTCTGTTCATTTAAAATGTTCCTCTCTTCTTCAGAGTTAGTTGCCGAGGGTTCACAACCCTGATAGCTCAAGAACACCCAATAACAGAAAGTTCACTGGCAAATTGAACCACTTAACAACATGGTATTTCGTTTGTATTCAACAATACGCACATCCAAAGTATGTTTTCATCATGCATAGAGCTCAAATGTGATGACCCGAACACAACTGATGCTGATACTGTCCCTGTGAAGCAAAATTAGGAGTTACAGCGAAAAGAGAAGACGAGGCATTGCGTTTACGCACAGTGAGGAATTCCCCCTGGAAGTAGGCCTCGTCCTTGATGGCCTCGGTGACCTTGACACTCTGGCCGTTCAGGTTCACCGAGGCATGGCTGGCGTCAGGGAACTGTGTCGACGAGTGGTTGCCCCAGATGATGACGTTGCGGACGTCCGCGGCAGACACCTTCAGCTTCTGGGCAATCTGCAGCCGCGGAAAGCGACGCTCATCATTGGCTGCGTTCGGGAGTAAACGACGAAGCACAAACACTGCTGCATGCGAAAACCTTGGGCTTCAGGTCGTTTTTGCAGATAGTTTTCCTTTCTGTTGAAAGAATTTCATTGCACTGATTTCAAGAATGCAATTATATTTACACTAGGACAATCATGTTTGAAAGATTTTATTTATTTCAAGATACCCCTAAAGGCCCTCTTCACGAGGGTATTACATAGGGGGTGGTAAAAATTTCAACTTGAATACATAGAAGGAACATTAACATGAATAACAGGGCAAAAAAAAGAAGCAAGAAAAGAGCAATAACTGGTAGTCAGCAAGAATCGAAATGTGGCGGAACAACAAGACACAAAATAAAAAAAAAGAAAAGAAAACACAAAGATAAAAACAACGGAATAAACAGAACGAAAAGCAAAACTCGAACACATTGCGGTGAGCAGAACAGAACTAGAAGAAAACTACACATGGCTTTGATTTTTTAAAAGTTCATGAAATGACGTCGCATTCGTTTCAGTTGCGATTGTGTAAGGCAGCCGGTTCCAATCAATAATGGTTTTGGGTATGAATAATTTAGCATAACTTGAAGTGCAATATGTGATGCGTTTGATCTTGAAAGGATGGTCACGGCGTGGAAACACTGCTGAGGGTAACTGAAAGAAATCGTCGTGAAGCAACGGATGATGGTAAATTTTGTGAAAAAGAGTTAAGCGAGCCAGTTTACGACGATGGGAAAGGCTGTCAAGTCCAGCACGAGCTTTTAAAGCCGTGACGCTAGTAAAACGTGAGTAGTCGGAATAAATGAAACGAGCAGCACGGTTTTGCAGGGATTCTATGCTATCTTTGATGTAGGCTTGATCTGGGTCCCATATGGCGGAAGCGTACTCAATTTTAGGTCGAATTAATGTAATATAAGCAAGTTTACACACATGCGCCGTAGCATGTCGAAGGTTACGTTTTAAAAGGCCATGAGAATGGTTGGCAGCTGCTAGAATCAAGTTAATATGATAGTTCCAGGTTAAGTCTGATTGAAGGTGAACTCCTAGATACTTGTAAGAGGAAGTTGTCTCAACTGTTATGCCATTAAGAGAGTATGCGGTTGGTATGCGATAAGAATTTCTAGTAAAGGAGACGAGCTTTGTCTTAGAGGGATTTAAGGTCATAAGCCACAACTGACACCAAGTGTTAATAGAATCGAGGTCAGTTTGTAAGGATTGTCGGTCACAGTCATTTGTAATGGTTTGATACACAACACAGTCGTCAGCAAACAGTCTAATTTGTGAAGAAATGCAATTTGGCAAGTCATTAATAAATATTAGACTGGGCAATAAAAAGCATACCCCTTCAGGAAAATCCCTTCAGGAAAAGCTTAGAAAGAAAAAGGATAATTCCTACTGATGCATATCTACGCACTGTAAGGACTTTCTGACGGGTGAATTGGTCTCGTGACAGCACTTGAGAGCTTGGTCTTCTTCAAATCTCACTGCTGGGCTTCTGTGAACGTGGTTTCTTGGTTTCATGCCAATTTGAAGCAAACAGTAATTTTCTTTGAATAATTTCGAGGCAAATAATTCTAATAGTTTTAGCGAACCGAGGAGGCTGAATGACGCAGCAGTCAATTTCAAAACCATGTTTTTTAACATATGATACATCACCATTACATGAAGAGTGCACTTAGGTTTTTAACTCAACGTCAAAAGCTTTACAGTACAGTGCCTTGAATGCATGAGAAACAATGCCTACCTGCACGGTAATACATAAATACCTTTTTTTTTACTCAAATGTAATGAGAGTTTTTTTACTGATAATAGAAGTTAAAAGTTGCACCTCTGTGATGCCGGAGCTCGTGGGGTGCCCAGAGGCATTCCCCCCCCCCCCCCTCCCCCCAAGTTTTCTTTTGGGGCAGCTCAGCCTATTTAAAACGGCATTTACATTAAAAAATTGCCGACGACTGCGTTACTTCCTAATGCGAAATTTGAGCGCAGCTCATCAGCTGTTTCAGCTTTTCGATAGATTGAGGCAAAGAATTTGATCATGACATGTGTGTACAATTACACACAACTTGTTATTTTTCACACATTTTCCTTCTTCAAGAAACACTCCACTAACAGTTCTTGATTGTCATGAAGGAAGCTTTGTGGTCGCAGAAATAGATGGATACATGCTCGACTTGCTGCACCAATGCCTGGTTCTCAAAGACGAGGTCTGCGCAAAAGTTTTGCGAGGTGGCCACAGCTGTGGGAGCCGTTACGAGCGAGAGGAACGCGACGCTCTCCCGCATAAGTGTTATGTTATCCCCCCCCTCCCATAAAAATACCATGATAAATATCTTGCATTACCAGACTTATTTTCAGCAGTTCGAAACTTCGAAACTCATTCAAGCAGCAAAAAGGAATGTTATGTCAGTGCTGACGAAGGATGTCCACACTACGCCCTGTCCTTGAAGATGCCCTCACCTGTCCCTTGGCCCTGTTGTGGTCGAGGCGGGTCATGGCGGTGAAGTTCTCCTTGGGGATGGAAGGGGCGTACTTGGAGCAGATGAGGGCATTGGTGTTGGCCGGGTTGCCCACCACGAGCACCTTGACCGACTTCTTGGCAAACTGGTCGAGGGCGCGCCCCTGGCTCTTGAAGATCTTGACGTTGGCAGCCAGCAGGTCCTTGCGCTCCATGCCCTCCTTGCGGGGCATCGAGCCCACCAAGAAGGCCACGTCAATGCCCGCAAAAGCCACCTTCTCGTCGTCCGTGGCCACCACGTCTGCGCACACCCATCCCCAAGACGGGCCAACAACAACGGTCAGGCCTCCCCCAGGCATCTGCTGCAAAGCGACTGCTCTAGGCGGGCTGTTCGTCATCATCATCATCAGCCTGACTACACCCACTGCAGGGCAAAGACCTCTCCCATGCCTCTCCAATTAACCCTGTCCTCCGCCAGTTACCGCCACCCTATCCCCGCAGACTTCTTAATCTCATCCGCCCACCTAACTTTCTGCCGCCCCCTGCTGCGTGTGCCTTCTCTTGGAATCCACTCCGTTACCCTTAAGGGCCAGTGGTTGTCTTGCCTTCGCAGGTTCTTCTAAAATGTGAAATGACCAGTTTTTTTTCCAGCAGGTAGGTACATCATGATCATCATCAGCCTGACTACGACTACTGCAGGGCTTCTCCCATGTCTCTCCAAATAACCCTGTCCTTTGCCAGTTGCAGCCACCATATCCCCGCAAACTTCTTAATCTCATCAGCCCACCTAACTTTCTGCTGTCCCCTGCCAGGCTTGCCTTCTCTTGGAATCCACTCCCTTACCCTTAAGGACCAGCAGTCATCTTGCCTTCGCATCACATGCCCTGCCCAAGGCCACTTCTTCCTCTTGATTTCAACTAGGATGTCATTAACCCGTGTTAAAGGGCCCCAGAAACACAATCTTAGTTAACTGTTTTGCCTGTTGATTGCATACGGTGAGTTAAGATGGGGCTATTAGCGTCAGTAATGCCACGTATATTCCGTTTTTTAATATTTTAATGTCCTCCCCAAAAAAACTTCATGGCTCTGATGGTGTCGCCACACAGTGGCGAGTTTTTAGCAGCGGATATGACATCACCTGGCGCGAGCTTGATGATCGGACAAACAGTAAATATACTGCAAATTGTGTGAATAAATAGAGACATTTTGTCACCTGTCTGCGTTTTATATTAGATCAACAAAAACAACTTGTTTGTCTTAGATAAAAGCCCTGCAAAGCAAGTAAAATAAAAATACACCACCAGGGGTGCTCTGGCATGGAAACTCAGCAAGAATGTCTCGGCAAGAACGAGTTACAGAGAGCAGGCAACCATGGAGCCCAAACTTCCGCGACGTGCTCTGGCTGGCTGTTTTGATTGGTTGCGCCAGGTGCCGTCATTGGGAGAGCGAAATAGGAGTGGGAAGCCCCGCCAAAATCGAGTTGCGGGCAGCGTTTTGGTTGCTTGTATTTTGAAATTTCCTCACTGAATAACTCCCGTTCCTGTGCATCGATTCCTGTAATTCTTTTTAAGTCAGCATCTGTGTGACATAAAGAACCCACCTGAAGAATAGACGGTATCCCCCCAAGCAGTGTTTCGCAGCCCCTTTAATGACATCCTAAGGACAGTTGCAAAGGACAAAAGAAGTTTCAAATTACAGAACTTCAGGATGCCATTCATTTCACCATGCATCCAGGAGTACGAGCTGACTAATGTGAACAGCCTTGAACAGTTGTCCACACACCTGCTCGAGCCGTGTCTTCAGTCTTCCACTTACTACAATCGGCGCTGCACGGCGGGCCCGATACAGCTTTTAAACAAATAAGGAGTTAAACACAATAAAAGGGAATGAGTAAGCACAATGAGGTCAAGTTTGAAGCTCTAGGCCACTCATAGATAACACAAGTATACTCGCCAATGCGCCATTCGAGCGCTCTAGACAGGTGTGTGGATGACTGTATCATAGAGTTTCTTACTATTCCCTAGAGGGAAAGCTGGCGGCGAAGCACTTCAGCCACTATGGACGCTCAAAGCATCATGGGGCGGTGAGCTACTTGTTGCGAGACAGTCGTAGTTGTTCAGGAACACAGAGTGTCATTACTAAGATGTTTCATTCCAAAAACGCTGTTCGTGTGTGCGCAGACAACTTTCGCGTGAACGCAGTGGGCAAATCCCATAGTAGTGAAAACGCGACAACACACGACGCCAATAAAAGGTTTCTCTTTTCCGAAATGCCATTAAAAGCCTCTTATAGTATTTAAGCAACAATATCTTTTTTGAAAACATATTTACTTTTAAAAGTTCGCCTGTTAATTATGAAGTATTAGCTTTTATAGTGTTCACTACTCGGCCAATAGGAGAGCGAGTCATCTCTTATTTTGGGCAAACTTTGCACTTACATGCTTTTCTGCTTGTTTGTTGCAATAATTAGACAAGATATTGAATGTTAGGACGTTTGTAGTTATCAAACAGCTTAATTTTTCTATTATTTTTTGGCCAAAAGTTGCAGTTCTGCAACAAGTAGCTCACCGCCCCATGATGCTTTGAGCGCCCATGGTGGCTGAAGTGGTCTCGAGGGGTCGCCATGCAAACTCCCATAGACAGGCTGCCAGCTTTCCCTCTAGGTAATAGTAAGAAACTCTATGGACTGTATAGCTGCTCTATAGATGCATATCAATAGGTTCACATAAGCAAAATTTTGATCATTAGTATCACTTCAGCTTGCTGCTAAACAAAAAAAAAAAAGTACTGCTCAAATTGCCTATTCCTGGTTCCCGTGCGGCTACTTTAGATCTGTTCAGACACTGGGCGCCTTCCTATGATAAGTTAACTCAGTGCCTTGATTTCCTGGACGGAACTACAATGTACTACAATGTTGAAGCCACTTACCACAGAGAACATTTCCCCTACAGCTGTCTGCACAGTAACAAAACAGGAGAGCAGAGAGGAATGTTTCTCACCCTTGAGCAGGGGGAAAGCGCAGTCGACCAGCTCCATGACGACACCGTTGAGGACGCCCATCATCATGGGGATGTCCAGCAGGTGGAGGACCACCGGCTGCAGACACAAGTCCACAGGGGCCCGTTTACTCCCCCCCAACACTCTACTGCCACACTCCAGATAGCCTCAGTCACCATCAACACATTCCCACTAGAGGTGAACAACACTACACAGGGGTGCCCTGACAAAATAAATGCTGCAGTAAATCTGGCCCCACAAGCATAACAGTTCCCATGCATTTGAATTAACATTTCAATTCAAAGGAATTAGCAGTAAGCTCCAACGGTCAGATGGAAGGTTTTGGTTGATTATCACTCTTCCGCATCTTTACGAGCATGTTGGCAATGCCTTTATTCACTACGTGGTACATTGACACACCATTGCTGCCTGTCAGTCAGCAAGCTCACCTGATCGGCTCCAAACACATGGCCCTTGGCAATGATCGGCACCAGGGAGTAGGCGATCTGGCCAGCAGCGCCAGTCACCAGCACTCGCACGGGTTCCTTGGACTGCACACCGGGAAAAGGGTGCGGCCAATCAGACCCCATAGGTCGTTCATTCGACCTTCCATTGAGCACTCCGCCCACCCTTATGGGTTTATGGGGTTTAACGTCCCAAAGCGACTCAGGCTATGAGAGACGCCGTAGTGAAGGGCTCCGGAAATTTCGACCACCTGGGGCTCTTTAATGTGCACTGACATCGCACAGTACACGGACCTCTAGAATTTCTCCTCCAAAGAAATTCAACCGCCGCGGCCGGGATCGAACCCGCGTCTTTCGGGTCAGCAGCCGAGCACCATAGCCACTGAGCCACCGCGGCGGCACCCTCACAAGTGTGTAAGACATGCATTTGTATTATCATCCATTCATTTACATGCAGGTGCAAGGAGGTGTAAAAGGGGTGCAAAAATAAAATGAGTAAAAAATGTTAGAAATATCAATTACAGAAAATATAGACAAAACACGGGGTCTTCAGGAAGGGCCCAGAAAACTCTTGGGGGGGGGGGGGGGGGGCACTCTACTTCACTTAACCTCATCATTGTCAGTGTTTGTATGATCTGTTGCCTGCGGCACTAAGCCGTGCAAAATTTGTCAAAAGTGCACTCTCGGAAGTACCGAAAAAAGTTGTAATATTTTTATCACTTGCATGAACTGCTCTCACAGCTTGAAGAGCAAAATGTCCCTGTGCTGACTGATAAAACAGCGAAGTGGAGTAACAAAAAAAATAAGTGAAGTCCAAATAGTGCCACAACTACTAAATGCAATGTGCTCTATGCTTCTTTCATACATCAAGCCAAGCATTACTATAAATGTGCCGCTTTGCATTCAGAAGCAAACATCAGGAAACAAAATTGAAATGGGAAACTATCGTCTGATATCAATCTTACCTGTGTTTTCCAAAGGCCTCGAAAAAGTTATTCTTAAACGGCTATCCTGCTTCACTGAAAGATGTAACATTATCACTACCGCTCAATATGGGTTTCGTAAAAATAGATCGACTGAGTTAGCTCTCCTTGCTCAGAAAGAATTCATATTAAACAATTTTGAAGCAAAAAACACGGTACTTGGATTATTTTTAGATTTTTCAAAGGCGTTTGACCTTGTTAGTCACTCTGTGCTGCTTAAAAAATTAGACCAGTACGGTATTAGAGGCATAGCCCACATGCTGATTTCCTCATACTTGCGACTAGGTCTCAGTTTGTTAGTACTGCCGGTGAATGCTTCCAGTTGAAAGCGGTAGCTTCTGGCATTCCGCAAGGGAGCATTTTGGGTCAGTTTCTTTTTGTTCTTTATATCCATGATATTGTTCGCATCGATAGCACTGCTAAGTACATAATTTACGCAGATGACACTAGTTTTTTTTTTTTTGGGTACTTCCAATGGCTGATCTCGCAAATCGAGCTAACAAAACCTTAAAAGAAATAAATATTTGGACGGCTGATAATCACTTAAGAATTAACGTTAGTAAAACTGCAGCCATCATGTTTCACCCACGTCACAAACACTTCGAACTTCCTCTAATTGAATTAAACAATACCAGAATAGAATTTGTGCAGTCTGTGAAAACTCTGGGCATTTACTTTGCAGCAGATATGTCGTGGAATGACCATATTAATTACGTCGTTCAGAAACTTTCCAGAACAGTTGGTATCATGCGCCGCCATTGCTGTTACTTTATCACTCTTTGTTCTCTCCATAGCCAACTACGGATGTATGGTGTGGGCAACAACAACAGCTGAAAATATTAACAAACTCACAGTCTTACAAAAACGTATTATAATAAGGGAGTAATTACTCACTGACATCCACCCGAGCGCAGCCATACGGCTACAAAGGAAAGCTATACAGCTTTCTCAGAAACTTCGTAGTTAAAGAAAAATTCGTCCTGGTCCGGGGTTCGAACCCGGGACCACCGCTTCACCGGAGCAGTCGCTCTACCAATTGAGCTAACCGGGACGGCAAGCTTATGGTAGGGCGAGAGCGAATTGATCAATAACTCGAAGTGAGAACTGTGTTGGTCAAATGTTTCGGGGAATCCCCCAAGGTGGAGTAGATTTGTAATAAGGGAGTAATTACTCATTGACATCCACCCGAGGGCAGCCATACGGCTACAAAGCGGTGAAGCGGTGGTCCCGGGTTTGAACCCCGGACCAGGACGAATTTTTCTTTAACTACGAAGTTTCTGAGAAAGCTGTATAGCTTTCCTTTGTAGCCGTATGGCTGCGCTCGGGTGGATGTCAATGAGTAATTACTCCCTTATTACAAATCTACTCCACCTTGGGGGATTCCCCTAAACATTTGACCAAAAAAGTATTATACGCATTGCATGTAAAGTGCCATATTTCTTCCACACTGCGAGCCTTTTCCACCGACACAACGCTATTCCAATGAAATCCATGTATAACTATAGGCTGTGCTATAAATATAAACTCGTCATAATGAAAAATGATGACTCCTTACTTACACTAGCTGGGCTAGAGCAAAGCAGAACTGTGTATGATGCCCGCGCAGCAGAGCCTTGGAATGTTAAGAAATGCCGCACAAACTATGGCAAACAAATGTTGCAGCATACCTTACCGACACTTCTGAACCAGTTGTACTGCCACAAGAATCAATGTATGTATCCAATATTTCTCTGAAAGAATTGCCCCAAATGTTCGTGTAGTTCTTTTTTTCTTGCTATTACCATTTTGAGTGCACCTGTCAATTTCGCTGTCCTTAATTTTCTCCTCCCTGTGTTTGCCTTTATAGGCTCTTTGACCTAATGTAGTTCTTTTTTCCTTTACAAGCAGAATGTACTGCATACTGAACGTACATGTGTCATCTGTACCGAATATACGTGTTTTTTCTCCTTGCATTTTGTTTGATGTCCTTTTCCGCCGCCGTCAATGCTGCCCTGTAAGAGGAAGCCGGGACCTCTCAAGCTGTCTATACAGCTTTTTCCCTGGCTGAACTTGCAACACCTAGTTGCGGAAATAAACCTTCAAACCTTCAACAATAATCAGAGAATCAGAGCAAGCTCTCCATTCGTGGGTGCTTCGCAGGAAATGCGTGGCCTTTGCAATCTTTATTCCTGTATGTGATTATCTGAGATAAGCCTTCACAGATCAAAAGCATATTGCAGCAGCTAACAGGAAAAACAAAATGGCTATATCAAATGCCACAGCCTATCAGGCTAGAGGCAGTGATGTCATCACCATCACTGGACCATCAACGGGAGTCACCAGCACTCACTGCAGTGAGCCAGGACACTCATTTAGCTGTTTCTCTCACCAGTGTGTGAACACACAGGGCAAAATGCTGTCGTGACAGTCGTGCAACTTTTCCTGTGCCAGTGGAAAAACACGGTGGACACCAGCGGTGCTTTGGAAGAAACTGTGCCTCAAGACTGCCACACGTGAACTCTTCCCACTGTTCAACCAAGGTAGGAGACTGGGCGGGACAGCATTCGACTACATGTGTTGACAACATCGGGAGGGGACAGAAATGCCATTGTTAAAGGGACAGTGAGGAGAGCTCTATCAATATTTTTTTTTACAGCAAAATCCGATAGTTTGGCATTTCATGGCTTTGTTGCCACTTGGCCGGCAGCGAAAGATGCATTTATTTCTAAGAAATTTGGATTCGGAGTTGAAAAAGTTTTTCCCGCCGTTCTGATTCAAACTTGGGATTCTCCTATGACGACACAGGACTAAGTGACGTGAAACATGACGTGCACATGACGTAACGCAGACTCCGTGATTTCTGGCGGCCAGCAGTGCGGCCTCGCAGCAGCCGGAAAGAAAGCTACCGCCGGCCACACGTTGAAGGCATATATCGGCTATTGCGGCCGTCGCTTCGTTTACGTTTGAACCAGCGTTCTGCCAGCGTTACGATGGATCCCGTTCTCGAAGTCGTCCAGGAAGTTCTCGCAAATAGACACCTTTAGCATACCGTGTACCTTGTTACCGCTAGCGGAATACCGGGAGCCCGCCTACTGCTGGTGAGCAGGCGCTTATTGGTCCCGATGCTGCAGGCGCTCGCGTAGCTTCCGGGTACGTGGCGCCATCTGGCGACGTCAAGGATGCATTGGCTGCGCCTCAGTGATTTGTGGCTTCTCGGGTCCTAGAGTTGCTAGAACCAACACTGTTTTGTCCTATGACGTCATCACGCATGTACTTGCGAGTTTGGCCTGTGGCGGCGATATCTGTATTTTGGTTCTTGCTCTCTTTTACGTTACAAGAGCCTTGTTGTCAGTATGAGTGGCGTTTTTGTAATCAGGAGCTGGTATTCTGTCGATGCAAGTCAACTTCAATTTCTCCTCAGTGTCCCTTTAAGGGGGCTACTATACAGTAAACTTGGCAGCGTAAAAACACTAAAGCTGGAAGGTAATCAAGCAGAACTATTTGCTGGGCTAGTTGGTCCATTCTGATATTTATTTATTTATTTATTTCAAGTTACCCTCTTGGCCCAGGGGGCACTACAGAGGGGGAGTGATGCATTGGAAAAAAAAACAGTGCAACATACGTAACAAACAGTTCTAAACAATGTAACAGCGTGAAACAGCGCGAAAGAAGAAGCCCGAAGGCGAAACGAAGAAGGGACAGGAAAGAGCGCTGAACTGACAACTGAATATCATTGAGCAAAACACGCACAATATACCGGGTGTCCCAGCTAAATGTAACCAAACTTTTAGAAACGGCGAAGTGTCCTAGTCCAGTGAAACCACCTCAGGGTTGTTCATAGTTGCATGGCCTAGTCTTGAGTATTTTTTTCGCTCTTCAAAGTTCATTAATTAGTTAAGTTTAATTAGCTAACTTTTTATTTATTTACTTCAGGAAGAAAGTGTCAATGCAAAAGTTTTAGATTACCCCGAAAAACTGCTAGTAGTGCTGTTTCCGTCAAGTTATGATTTACGTAGCTTCATTTATTGGCCGTCCCGTGACCAGCTGCTCGCTCACTTCTCTGCCCCAATGTGCACCCAAAGTCTCATCGAGGAGAGGACTTCAGAAAAAATGGATTTTATTCTTTAAGGCGCGTCTTGGGACGTTGAAGTGGCACAGTTGTCATGTGGAAGCTTTTTCTTAGTGTGCGGGTTATGGTCAAAGGCCGGTAAAAAAACTATTTTACGTAAATATTACTTTGCTGAAAATGTCTCAGTAAGCTGTTTCTCAAAGCGATCTACAACTTTTCCATTGACACTTTGCTCCTCAAGTCAATAATTAAAAAGTTAGTAAATTAAGCTTAACTACTTAGTCAACCTTGAAGAACGAAAAAAATACAGCATACTAGGTCGAGCGACTCTAAACAACCCTCATTTGTTTTCAGACGGCTAGGACACCCCGTGTTTTTTAAAAGCTTGGTTACATTTAGCTGGGACACCCGGTATAGGAAGGCAGTGGAAAAGATAATCAGATGCAGTCAGTGTCACATGGTGTAACGAGCCATAAAAGCGATAAAAACATAACAGGGTGAAAAAGTTAAGGGTTAAGGTCTGTGCACTTTTTTTAGCCATACGCTGTCACATTCAATCAGTATATATTCTTTCCACAATTCCATTTCGTCAGTTTTTATCGGTTTTACCCTTGTTACCTGCTATTAATGTTTTATCGGTTTATATGGCTCTTTACACCATGTGACATTAACTGTTTTTAGTCATCAAGTGTACTTTTTTTCATTTTGTTACCATCCCTTTTGAGATTCAGTTGACTTTTAGCTTTTTTCCCCGTTATATTTTTATCACTTTTATGGCTCTTTACACCATGTGACGTTGACTGCATCTCATTATCTTTGCCACTGCCTTCCTATATATTGTGCGAGTTTCAGTCAATAAAATTCAGCTGTCAGTTCAGCGCTCTTTCCTGACCCTTCTTCGTTTCGCCTTCGGGCACCTCCATTTGCGCTGTTTCACGTATATCACTAAAGCTGCAGATTCTCCGAACTTTCTTTTATTAGAAAAGTGGTTGAAATCATCACTCTGCTGCCACCATATCAAAGAACTTGTTTGAAATGCAGAACATCCAAATAAAGGCTTAGTTTGAACTTGAAAGCACAGTAATTCCTAAAGTTTCATTCTAGCTCTAAGCATGTTTGCATTTCACTCCCAAACAGGTATCCCATTTTAAGAGGCACATTTTTCCTTTAAAAAAGAACAATTTAAGAATGGAAAGTTTATGGTCCAATTTGCCTCTCGGAAGCGATAAAAATTTAGAATATGTGTTTTAGCACATAATTTTAAGCACAGCAAGTGCCTTTGGAGCAGCCGAACACAAGATAGCAGGATTCTTTTCTGAACCCAACTGTTAACCACCGAACGGCGAAAGACAATGGGTGGAGTGAACGTTGGGAAGCTGCCAGCCGCCTGAACGTGTCCTCTGTCAGTTTTCTTTTATTTTTTCTAACACCTCAAGGGCCCTGTGAGCGAGCCATTAGAGAAGGAGTGGGTATAAAAAAAAAAGAAAAAACCAATTCATACACACTTTCGAGCTTACACAGAGAAGCAAGAAAAAAAGAGAAGAAACCAGATTAATCATAAAATCAAGGAAAAATGATAACTAGGGGTGTGCGAATATCAAATTTTTCGAATACGAATACTTAGTTCCGAATATCGAATCGAATATCGAATAATCAAGGAAAAACGCATTTAACCACTGCAAAACATTTATTTCAGCATCCAAGAACATCACAGCTAAACTATCAAATATGTAAATGAACACAAAATGTGTGTGTGGCTGCACAGAAAGTATCGAAGTCTAGAACACTATTCTTAGAAGAGTGGAATTTTCACAGAAAATGGCTAGTACACAGCACTGATTGAATCGAGCATGCCATCAGTGCAAAAGCGCGTTGCTGGGATGAACATTAAAGGTTGTTGTGAAGGAAAACCAGCTGCTCCACATGGTCAGGCAGGAGTCGCTCCCTTTTAGCTGAAATGACTTCTCCAGAGACAGGTAATTCGCTCTAACTTGGCACTGAAGTGGCAGGTATTACGAGGTACTTCGTGCATAGCTTTGACTATACCAGCGTCGCAGGTATAGCCACAAAGAAGCTCACAAGCACAGTCAGCCACGGCATGGCCCAACATTACGCATGGCTCTGAACGTCGCCATGTTGTTATGTCTATGTCGATTGGTCTTGCGCACCGAAATGTACGCCGGTGCTCGGAATAAAATATTCGGCTAAATACGAATATTCGCATGGGATCGAATAATCGAAACAACATGAATACTTAGATTTCGAATCGAATACGAATAGCAAAAATCTAATATTCGAAATGTATTCGAAAATTTCGAATATTCGCACACCCCTAATGATAACCTAAAGCGAAAGCCCTGGTACACTGATCTAAAAACAACATCTTTATTACTAGCAATACGCGGAAGCCACAAAGAAAGTGCATAGTCAAAGCCGAAATAGCACACTTAGGAATTCCAACTCTTCCTTTGAATAGCCTAGAGGAGGAAGCAGGAAGTTCTGTTGCATTAAAGACCAAGCACACATGTGGCACTCACTTGCATAACTATCAAACAGCCCTTGATTTTCACGAGGTAACACACGAGGGGCGTTCGCCTGCCTAAAGATGTTCCATATTAACCTAGCCACGACTGTAGAAGCAATCAGAAATGTAATGTCCCCTACGCGTGCGCAATCCTTGCATTTTTCAGGCCTGCATACAATGGCCACCCATCTAACTGAAGAAATTCAGTAAGACGAATGAGCTGCATGGTCTTGTGACATCAGTCGGTTCTGCCCCTGCCACAGAACCATGGCATTAAAGACGCACTGAAGAGGAATCTGGACTCGTACTTTTACCGCTGGAACTCAATCTACACATTTCGAGCGTTCTTGGAAACTTCCAGTTATTGCCCTGTGCGGCTGATTTCCCTAATTTAATTCAGACTAACGTCGGGCTCCTGCCTATTTTTTTTTTAATTCCCCAAAAACAGTGGAAGGAGTCAACCAACCTTTCACTCAGACCCGTGGCAGCTTGCCGCTCTGCCATCGGCAGAGTGATACGTAGCGATCGGCAAAAGCAAAGAGTCCACGCATATTTTTATTTCCGTGGGCCTAATTTGCAGCTATGTAGTCTCTGACTAGACCTATTTATTCAGGGAAACCTAAAAGAAACAAAATAAAAGTGAAAGCAAAGTCGCCACGCGACTGCCTGAAAGGCACCCCATGCGTTGGTCGACTCTTCCCACCGTATGCGGGGAATTAAAAAAAAGGCAGGAGCCGGATGTTATGCGTTGGTCGACTCTTCCCACCGTATGCGGGGAATTAAAAAAAAGGCAGGAGCCGGATGTTAATTCGATTTAATTAGGGAAATCCGCCGCACAGGGCAATAATTCTAAGTTTCTATGACTGCTGGCAATGTTCAGATCGAGTTCTTGCGGCAAAAAGACGAGTTCAGATTCCCCTTCAGTGCACCTTTAACACAGGGAGTTAATGCCACGGCTTTTACTGTCTTAATGCTCACAGTCTTCCATTCAGACATAAGAAGCTTGGGGAGTCAAGGCTTCTATTCACTTCAGGCAACCTTTTATGCGCTTGAAAGCACAGCACCATTATACAGCCCAGTTTTACAATCCGAGGTAAGAAAAGCTGGTTCCCTTTCAACTCAAAGGACTGCATCTCAAAAGACAGAACATCCTCAAGGATAAGGAAGGCTGGGTCATAAATGTGAGACTGAATTGTGGCCAACAAAGTGTCACAAATGAAAGCTAAGTGGAAGTTCGGATACTCCAGACATTTTATAAATAATATAAATGCAGTGGCTGCAAAAATTAGACAAGGACTGAGAAGAAACTAATACGACGACTGACAAGCGCTGCTACCAACTGCTTAATGGGGTGTGACACACGGAATATGAAGCAAAAATACAAGCATGCGCAAAGACAGTGGAGGGACACACGTTATACAACCGCGTTTCGATTATGGCAAAAAAGAATTAAGATAAGCAATAAGCTTATTCAGCGGTATAAATCTGCAAAGAAGCATCACTCACGCAGCGGTCAGAGAGCCTTTTAATGTGGAAGGCCTCCTGCACAAGCGGAGCTTTTACATTAGCGCTCCTGCCTAGAATCTTAGTGTTGTCAAATCTAGCCCTACAGGTGCTGACACAGGAAGAAACCTGCCGTACAAGATTTGACATCCTGATGTTATTTTCTAAATTTTTCTCGTGCTCCCGTGGCCGTTCATTAATTGCAACGGCCAGTTTGGCTGATATAAGAAGACCCGAAAGAAAAGGGTAAGCTTACACAGCTCCTGTACCATATTTCACTCAAGAGATGCCATGTCCCTGTTTACAGCCACCCTCGCAAACACCAGAAATGCGGCAGAAAAGCTTAGATAGCTTGTTGGGGGCTGAGAAGACATTTTCTTCTTTATTTTTCTTTGGTTACCACCATCAGCAGCAGCAAGCTACTACAGGAAAACCTTAGTCCACACTTCCCTGAATGATGAGGGCATGCAAAGCCCTGAAAATGGATTTACCCATCGCTGTGACCAACTTGCTGCTCACTCTAAAAAGGGATGTCTCCGCAAGTTCACTACAGCTGCACCCCAATAAATGATTTGCATCCTAGAGTACAGGGAAGTTGCTGCTACCTGATGACTCCCAGGCAAAATCTTCAGAACTTATCCTGGTCTGGCTGCAAGACTGCAAGCAGCACATCACCATAAAATGCATACATCATCATTATCATCAGCCTGACTACACCCACTGCAGGGCAAAGGCCTCTCCCATGTCTCTCCAATTAACCCTGTCCTTTGCTAGTTGCCGCCACTGTATCCCCGCAAACTTCTTAATCTCATCCGCCCACCTAACTTTCTGCCGCTCCCTGCTACGCTTGCTCTCTCGTGGAATCCACTCCGTTACCCTTAAGGACCAGCGGTTATCTTGCCTTCGCATTACATGCCCTGCCCAAGCCCACTTCTTCCTCTTGATTTCAACTAGGATGTCATTAACCCACGTTTGTTCTCTCACCCACTCCGGCCGCTTCCGATCTCTTAACATTACATCTATCATTTTTCTTTCGATAGCTCACTGCGTTGTCCTTAGCTTGAGCTGAATCCTCTTTGTTAGCCTCCACGTTTCTGACCCATGGGTAAGTACCGGTAAGATACAGCTGTTGTATACTTTTCTCTTGAGGGATATTGGTAAACTGCTATTCATGATCATGCATACACATGGATCCAAAGCTCATGGGTTTCTCACTCAACTAGGGCTGGTGAGCCAAGAACATAGCGACTACGTTAACCCTACAAAGAATGAAAGTCAAAAGTTATCTCCTTAAAAAACAAAAAAAAAAAGAGTTGGACATAACATACATTCAGTCTACCAGCTGTCAGTATGTACAGAGGGCAAAACGCATGTCTAGAAAAGGCAAACTGTCTGTTCCGCACCTCCCAAAGTCACTGCGACCAGGAAGTCAAAAAATGATAACGAAATCCAATAAGTTTAACAGCACATGCTTACATCCATACCATTTTTAACCAAATGTTATCTATAGATATCGCGTGCTCAGCCCAAAACACGCCCAGAACGTGTTCTAGACAATCGTTTTGCCCTCTGTACATGATGAACCTCCCCAGTTACAAACCTGCAGAGACAGCAATTAATCTCCGTGGCTGAAACATGAGCGTGCTGGTTTAAACTTGAAAATTTAGCTTCCAAGAGCTGCAACGTGTACAGGAACAGAACGGGGCGAAAAACTATCCCAAGAATTGAGAAACGAACCACATAGAACAAAAACCCAGAAAATGCATTTCTTTTGTGCAATACTCTGGTGCCTATTCTTCAAAATGGAAACAAAAATTAAATAAAAACCTGTCATACAACGGGTCTATTCCAAGACTCATGGCACTGACCCACGTTTGACTGACAGCTCCCAGAATGTCAAAATCTTAACGCGACATTCACGGAGGCCTGCACATGGCTGATGCACCTGTTGCCTGTTAAGAGCAAAGAAATCTGTGCACAGGTCTACCATCTGTCTGTCTGGCCAGCGTGTTTCTGTATATAATGAAGAAAAAAAAATGCCACCATCAATTAATGAGCCCAAACTCCCAATGCAAAGAGAACGCACTGTCCCGTGACAGCTACTACCTGACAGACCATGCCAGCAGTGCTCTGAATCTTTTTCAGAAAGAAAAAGTTCACAACCAGGTATGTGCCCGCAGTGCAATGCATATAAGAGACTTTTTTTTCCCCCTCAAACTTAATTACCAGTGACCTGACTTTACAGCTGTATCCTACAGATACTCATCTACAGAGCGGAAATGTGGAGGCTAACAAAAAGGGTTCAATTTAAACTGAGGAAAACGGAGCAAGCTATGAAGAAGAAAATGATTGCTGTTTATGTTTTATGGGATTTAACATCCCAAAGCGACTCAGGCTATGAGGGATGCCATAGTGAAGGGCTCCGGAATAATTTCGACCACCTGGGGTTCTTTAACGTGCACTGACATCACACAGCACACGGGCCTCTAACATTTGGCCTCGATCGAAATGCGACCACCTCAGCCGGGAACGAAGCCGCGTCTTTTGGGTCAGCAGCCGAGCACCATAACCAGTGAACCACCGCGGCAGCAAAATGATCGATGTAACGTTGAGACAGGAAGCAGGCAGAGTGGGTGAGGGAACAAATGCATATTAATGACATCCTAGTTGAAACCAAGAGAAAGAAATGGTCTTGAGCAGAGCATGTATTGCGAAGGCAAGATAACCGCTGGTGCTCAAGGATAACGGACTGGGTTCCAAGAGAAGGCAAACGTAGCAGGGTGCGGTAGAAAGTTAGGTGGGCAGATGAGATTAAGAAGTTTGCGGGGATACGGTGGCCACAGCTGGCACAGGACAGGGTTAATTGGAGGGATATATCGGAGTGGCCTTTGTCCTGTGGTAAGCATAGTCAGGCTGCTGCTGATGATCAGTTAAGTAATGCATGTGGACATAACATCAGGACACAAGTCCTACAAAAAGAAAGCTCCTTAACGTACGTATTTTGCTTCTGATATCACTGATATGTGATCACTTTCCCCAGCGTGCACTGGACTTGGAGTAATACTGGCGCGGTAAACTTCACTGCACGTTTTTTATCGTAAGACTCTGCCTCCTATTCTGATTGCAGCTCGAGTTTTATCACTGCTTAACTCCACTTGAGCGGTGAGCCATGACAACGGGCACTTAATCTAACACTAATGCACTTGAGATAGATACGATCCCAGACATCTTAGAACTGAAGTGCTCTTTCGCGTGCAGCATGATTTTGCATGAAAGCCAGATGTATGATAGCCGTTCCACGGCAGACTTCCCAGAACTGCCGTCCAGACTGAAGTCTTAAATTTCTTCTCCCTTAGCCTTTCAGGCTGCAGTGTCATAAATGTGGCACATGACGTAAACAGCGCAGCTCAAACTTTCAAATACAAACGTCCTCAAACTCAGTGGTGTTAAAGCGACGTGATGGGCGCCATTTTGGCGAGCAGCACGTGGTGATAAGCCGATTAGACATGCGTGCATCCTTTGGCTATGCTCCAAGTGCAGTCGTGAGCAATATTAGAGGAAGTTTGAGCACTCATTTACTTATTACTGCGCAATAACGTGTGACAAGCAGTCTTTTTTCTGTTTTACAGTAAGTTTTCCTCTTGGCGTTATAATATTCGAAAGCAATTCTGAAGTTCAGTGGGGAAATAAACAAAAAATATACAATTTTGTGCAAAAAGGTTGTTCCCTCACGTATCGCTCAATTTAGGCTTCAATGCATCCTCCTTACAATTACAGGTCAATAAAATCGTTTCCATGCCAAGTCGAAGATCATTTCGAAGCATAACCCAGAATGCAATCTGACAATTACGATTTCGCATGAAACACATTAGTAGCTGAAACAGCAGTGGGCCAATGTTAGTTTATTCCATATCGTCACCAGTCAAGGTTAACGAGGCAAAGGCCTTTGCCAGTGTTCTTGTAACTACTGCTGTCATGCTCCAGCCACGCCCCCTGTCGGGACACACAAAAGGCTTCACATCTCATCCACCTGTTGTCCCGCTGTTCTCCAATAATCTCTTCGTACTAGTTGCATCATAAAAGAGAGCACTATGCACATCACATGTCCTTAGCTGCACGAATCTAGTAGTCTTAATTTCACTCTAGTGCTCTTCAATCAATGTTGTTTTTGTGTCCCTTAATGATAACTTTTTTCATAGGCAGCAGCATGCAAAGGCAACTTATACTACTGCAGACCCAATGTCTCATGCTCACGACCACACAGCTAACGAGCCCGAATTAATAAAAAAAAGAAGTTCTCTTGATGGCCAACCAGAAAACAAGCGTGGCCTTCACGGCCTCCGCCGTTTATTAAACAGAACGCGAGCATTTCTTTTTTTTTTCTGCTGAGAATGCAAATATATACCGCACACCGCCAATGACCGGCAATGCGATACCATCGCAGAGCACGTGTTTTATGTCACATTTCATTCATTACAAAGACAAAACGATTCCACTACAGTCAAGAGACGCGGTGACGCGAAACCAGGGCGCCGTACGTCCTTCCTTCCTGCTTCAAGGAGAGCGAACAATTTCACACGCGCCTTTGATAAACGTCTCCTCCCGCACTTCCTATAGATGCAGCCGCGCTGACACGATAGCGACCGCTATTAATACCGGCGCGAGCCGGTTAATGTGACGTCAGCTGTGGTGACAATACGCGATCGTAGTGCCAAACCAACGGTACCGAACCCAGCGCCAAGTGGCGCAGACACAACACATTGTGCAAGGGCGACTTCGTCCACATTCGCGAGACGGAGACGGAAGCGATCGCACGAAGCCGGAATGAATAGCAGTGCTGCCTGCAGCTCAAGGTCAAAGTGGCTTCGAGCACGCTGCTCGAATAACAAATCACAAATGAGAAACTTGCGGCTTCAGGCTACGAGAGTCCATGGTTAAGCCGCAAATCACACTTATTTGCCGTGGAGTAGACGCCGTGCTCACCATTTCGTCGGCGTTTGAAGTAGCGAGCGAAACAAGAGACCGGCCTTCACACTCCCCTTCGAACGTCCGCAACGTAACACCGCCGACCGAAACTTGAACACAGGAAAACGCCGCTCGGCGATACGAGGAGGCGCCGCTTGCAATCAAGCGTGTAGATTAGTTTTCTTTGTTCCGTTTGCGGCGCTAACAGCTAGTTATAAAAATAATGTTTCATAATATCCTTTTGTTTAAGTTATGCAGTATAAATAAACACATATTAAAAACATAATCTTAGAATAACTTGTTTTTTTTTATTATAAATAAATTGAGAAATAAGCATTCAAACTAGTTGGAAAACTTTTTTCTTAATTTTTTTTTTGCGGTGTGTAGATACCTTAGTGTAAGAGAAGTAAGCATAGCAGCGTGGACTTATTATAAGTATAATGTAACGTTAATTTGTATTTTATTGGATAATAATCGCAATTAGTGCTTTCTTGGTTTCAACGCGAGGGGACGCAACCGCAGCTTTCAGTGAAGACAAAATGGCGTATGGTCGCTCGAAAAGTAAGTATCCGCAATTCACTAATTTGTTCTCTCTCTGATGGTTAGCCGAAGCATTGCTGATCTTTCTTTACAAATAAGTTGAGGTTTTTTCTGATGGCAGTGCGAACCTGCCGCATATCAAAGAGCATGACCTTTTCGAGCTTCCTCTGCGTCAAGATCAATGTTAGCTCGGTGTCGAGAAGAGGTTTTGCACCGGTGAAAATTGGATTTGACGTTCTTGCTCGGGACACTTGCTGTTAGTGTAGCGCTTCGCTGCAATTCGTTCCCTAGTTAATCTTGTTTGCATGGGTTCACGCGATCGTTACGTCTTGTTTGCGGAGCTGAACGAACCGGCTCCTCGCAAAACCTGACGGACTCCTCTGCTCGTAGCAGACGGTAGTCCCGCCTCCCGGCGCTTACCAGTTTCGGGCGAGCTAGAAATTGGTTTTTCTTTTCTTTTAATGCGAAAACACTTGCGCCTCGATCCTGCTCATCTTTGCCTACTGTGAGACCGCTTTGAGGCTGGCGTTGCCTTGGCGATACTTTTCAATAGCGATCCATTACCGATATGTCACATTGTTAGCCCCTTTCACATCTGCGACAACTTGGAACCATCGGAATGCAGCAGAAACCGACTGCTACCAACCAGTGCGACACGGGCTGTTAGTCCGGTCAGATTGGTTAGTTGCGTTTGCTGCAGGATCACAGATCTCTCTTTTAGCGAGTTCGGCAACTCCCAAAGTTTATATTTTTATTTAGAAGTAAAGCTGAAACTCATTCGTGAGCACAAAAATAAATGTTCCCTTGTGTATTGTTCACGTCTGTATACTTCTAACTCCTGCAAATCCTTAAGCCACCGTCACTTCGCCGCAGTACGGTTCGCCGGCTTTGGTGAGCTATGTGCTGCGCGGCAGAGCCTGAACAGCTGTGTGTGTATATCTGTGTGTACCAAGGCTCGGCCGGACGTCATGGGAACTCCAGTGGTGGGAGCCGCGTCGCAGCTGCGGGAGAGCCCTGCGTGCACTTTTACTTTCTTTTTGTTGCTTCTTTTCTCGTTAGCTTGTCTTTGTGCGGCATTGGAAGCTGCTCGCGAGCGCGCTAAAACTGTCGACGCGACGAGTAGTGAGCACGCTCACAGAGCGCACTGAACAACGGTCACGTATGTATGCTCCCGAGTTGCATATCGGCTTCACTTATCAGGGGTGGCTTGAAGCGATCGACGTGAGAGGCTTCCGCCCAGATAATGCTCGCGCCCTCCTGTCAAGTTCCCACGGGGTGTCGCGCGTCCAGATCTGCCGCGTCTTTCGGGTTGCCTGCTGTTTAAGGCGGTGGCTGACAGCAAATGCGACAAGGTGTCGTTCCATTGTTCAGCCGATAGTATTAACTCTCACACGGCGGCCCCGTTAATATATCAGTCGTTACCCCTCTTCTATCAGCTACGTGCCGTTCTCAAAAATGGATATTTTTTTCTAACTTGTTATCTCGCTGGAATTGGTCACTGCATGGGGTGTCCATCAGTGTCGCAACTGAAACGAGGTGCTTCGAAGTGGGTGTTACGGAAAGTCCTTTGCATCTAGTGATCTTGGGACATATTTACCCTGCAGACCAACTTTCCCAGCACTTTCTTCGGCTTCTTGACTCTCAGGTACTCCTCTCTGGCACCTTGCCACATTTATGGGGATAGCACCACAAATGGCATCACAGGGGAGTTTCTGGGGTGTAAATGCTGTCAGTATTGTGGTACATTGCTACCAGAAACTCCCACTTTGATTGGCTGTCCGTTGAGGGCGTATTTGAAGTGGTTCAGAGTGGGTGCTTTAGTCCAGCTGAGCCCAATGTGATTCCTTTCTTCTGTTGTCATGCAGCCTGACCGCTTAGTCGTTCCTTTTGAATTTTTTGCTCCAGTGTCTGTGCCTGTGATGGTGCTTGTGAAGTGACTATTTTGGGCTCTACTGTGTTCACCAGACGATGCATCTAATAGGGAAAGATGAAGCAAGGAGGCTGTGTTGCTATGTCTACTTTGCCATGACAACATCGATTGTATTGTGTACCTTATGTCAATCTTGGCTTTTGCTGCTAGGAATGAGGATCTGTCATCATTTTCACAAGAAAGCTTTTTCTAGTGCTCTTTTTTTTTTTGCTTCTTTTTCTTGTGCTTGCAAATATGCTTCATGTTTAAATTATCATTTTTTTTACTGGCTACATATTGTAATGGGTATCAGTCCAAATGTCTCCAGACACTTTTTTTCTCAATTTTTTGAGTAAAGCTACCCACTAATTGCTTAATTCATCAACCTGAACAAACACCAGCAAGACTATGACAACAAATACAGAGGCTGCTGTTGTGTCCATGTGTAAACCTGTATGTTAGGCCTGTGGGAAAGTGGTGTTCTATTCATGTTCACAACCTAAATGTAAATCAGGCTTTCTCGATGCTCGATCTCTGTTGCACGTGCAGTGGAAAGTACGGTCAGCACTTCAGCCAGCGCATTTTTTACAGGACAAAACTGCAAGCCACGTCGTTTTTGGGCAGCCTCTACCTTTAATTCAACCCCAGTCAAACAGCTGTAATTGCACAAACCTGTTAGGAGCATTAAAATTGCACTTGCAGTTTGCTGCTTACTGTGCTTGCAGCTAACTATTCAGTTTGTGATATTCACCCTCACATGATGTCGATGCATGTTGAAGAAATCCAGTTGGCCGAAATTAATTTCTTGCCCTCCACTGACATCTCTCATAGCCCTTGTGGGGTATTGAGATATTAAACCCTACATACATACCAATAAGTGTGGAACTCTTCATTGTTAAACATCTGGTGAACTGTATGGATGCCTTCGCTGTCATTTTTACCACTGTTTATTTAGCTTTGTTCAATTGGGCAACGCATGAAACTCGTGTTATGCAGAAGGAATCTAGAAAGGCAGCTCTCAACTCCTAGAAAACCTGAGAAAGAAAAAAAGGCTGCGAACAGCTTGGCAAAATTATTAACATCACGAGTGTTTGTTCTCACGTTTCTATTTATGTCTCCTGTTTCTTGTGACTAGCTGTCTGCAAAGTTCATGAATAGTTCGTTGATTCGTTTATTTACTTTGCAACATACATTCACAAAAATTGGCGACAAGTTCACCATCCCCTTCAAGGAGCCCGCCGCAGTGGCTCAGTGGTTATAGTCCTCGGCTGCTGACCCGAAAGGCGTGGGTTCGATCCGGGCCGCATTGGTTGAATTTCGATGGAGGCAAAATCCTAGAAGGCCCATGTGCTGTGTGATGTCAGTGCACGTTAAAGAACCCCGGGTGGTCGGAATTTCGGGAGCCCTTCACTATGGCATCCTTCATAGCCTGAGTCGCTTTGGGACATTAAACCCCTACAGACCAAGCCAAACCAGCCCCTTAGCTGTTAAGTAGTTTGGGTCTATGCAATAACGGCTCTAAATAAC
Source organism: Amblyomma mixtum (assembly GCF_055824585.1). NCBI lineage: Eukaryota > Metazoa > Arthropoda > Arachnida > Ixodida > Ixodidae > Amblyomma > Amblyomma mixtum. The sequence goes on from NC_143019.1 coordinate 93,113,262, forward strand.
TTACCCAGGCGCCAGTAATGAGCAAGTGGAAAAAATTTGTACACTACACATGAATAAAGAAATGAGTTATATGAGAGGAGTGACCAAATGGATTCAGCATCGCATGGTATGCGACAGAAAGCCAATAGCACACATTCTTCACTTAGTGAAGCACACATAGCACACATTCTTCACTTAGTGAACTGTCATGATGAGGAGAACAAAGCTTATTGCAGTGTTAAAGTAGACAAATACGGATTGCACGCTCTATTAATATTTTATCGGCTGGGATTCTCCTGAGTGTAGCGTTCATTGCATTGCAGAATTCCCTGCCAAGGTGGGTCCGGGATAACGGGTGCATCATGGCAACCATGGAGGCCGACCTCGATGCTGCACCCTTGCCAGAGGGTGTCGGTGCCCTTGGCTCCCAGGCTGCGCCCGCCGCAAAAATTGAAACTGGCAGCTTCGACCAGCACGGTCACAACTGTGATGACTTTGACGATGACGACGACGATTTCGGGCACTTCGCTGTGGCCACCACAGTGCCAGCCACCGTGGTGCCAGCCGGGATGGCCGGCACAAACCACATTCCAGTGAAGGCCGTCGCCCAAGAAGTGGCGGCCAGCATGTGTGATGGAACAAATGGTGCGCTACCGCCAGAGGTGTGCTCAGATGAGGACAGGGGCGGTGATGACGACACTAGTCAAGACACCACCGAAGTTCCGCGCCAGGCTTCAGAGCAGTCGTATTCCGCTGAAGCTGGTGACGGTGCCTCGTCAGGTGGTGTCAAGAGGGAGGACAGCTTTGACGACTTCCAGCAGGCACAGGCTGTGCCTTTTGAGGCTGCGCTCGCAACTGTGGACGAGGGAAGTGACTTTGCGGACTTTGAGCAAGCTGGCGAAGGGTTGCCAGTGGCTGCAGATGGTTGTGACTGGGGCGACTCGAAGGGGGACGACGGGTTTGCGGACTTTGCAGCTTTCGGAGACGCGTCGAAGACAGCGGTGGAGGACAGTGAGTGGGCCGACGATGGCTGGAATGCGTTCACGGGTGCGGAGGAGGGGGACGGCACAGTTGAAACCACCCCCGCGCAGCCACTGCGACGTGATAGCATTCCTGTGCAGGTGAGCGGCAGCTTTTTGTGATTCGAGAGGTGTTGACTACTCGGGAGCTTGCGAAGTATGCTTCTGTGTGTGGGCAAGTTATTTTGAAACTTTCATAGACACGCATGTAATGACAACATAGCTCTAACTAATGTAACCTAATGATAGTGCGAGAAATCTAATCTTAAGAAAGGATGCTTTGCACAGCCGTTTTAGTTTTTCAACAAAATGTGTTCCACTCTTGTTTAGTATACTTTTATTTTAGTTTCTGATCACTGTATTCAAGACGTTTCAAGATGTTGCATAGACTTTTTTTTTGTGAAAAAGCTAAAGGCAGAAAAACATCTCATTTTTTTTCCTTGCATTTGTTTTCATGTTTACTCGCTTTACAGATCTTCTACAGATGACGAATGAATCAGCCTGTCGTGCTGGCATGAATACGAGCTTGTGGCAAATGTGCGCTTGTTTTGGAGCAACTCCACAACTGTTTGAGAGCACTCCAAAAGGTCGTTTTCATCGTAGGTGATGTTGATGGCACAGTGAAGGCAAATGTTGTCAGGCTTGATTGTAAGGTCAGTGCTTTGAGGTGACAGACTTGTCGCCCGAGAACATTGATTTCACAACTTCTGTGATCAGCGTAACAATTGGGTGTGCCAAGGTAATTCAGGGCCTTTGGCTACTGTGCCTTTTGCACATGGCTTTGGGGCATTGAACCCCATATTCTACATGTTACTTCTACTTAGAGAAAGCTTTGGTAAAGCGAAAAATTACGTAGACGTGAAAAACTTGTGACCACAGTGTCAAATTCTTTTGCCAGCACCTTGTCACATTTTTAGCGTTTCGAGGAGTTTATGTCACTGGCTTTGCTACCCAGCTATATAGTTGAAGTGTGGTAGCAGCACCCTGATACTGGTACTGAACCCTGGTACCTCGGTACTCTAAAAAAAAGAAAAAAAAGCCCCCGCCCCCACCAGAGACACTTGGACCACATACATGTACACCCGACCAAATCTTTAACTGGCTCGAGTGTTGCATCGTTAAATGCACCTGGTAAAAGGTTCTTTTCGGCTACACCGCTGGCATATTCATGCTGTAATTTGATGCATGAGATTGCATTTCGTGGTTCTTTGTGGAGTACTTGCGTGTTTAGATCAAAGCTATCATGAAATATTCATTTTCTGCAACTACGAAGAGCCGAAACAAGCAGCATAAGCAGCAATGGTTTTGGTCCATATGGCCTCCTCCTCTGGGTAAACTACCACTTCTTTCATGGCGGACAAGTCGTTTACCTAGAGTAAGCGAAAATGCGCCACCAGAACCATTGCTGCGTATTCCGTTTGTTTCAGCTCTTCGTAGAGGCAGACGATGAATATTTCTGATAACTTTGATCTAAACACGCAAGTACTGTACTCAAACATTATACGAACAAAAAATGCCATTTCATGCATCAAATTACCGCTTGAATATGCCAGCGGTGTAGCCGAAAAGAATCTTATACAAGGTACATTTAGCGATGCAACACCCGAGCCAGTTGAAGATTTGGCTGGGTGTACCATTGGCTTAGGCTTCTAGGTCCATTCCTGCAGAGACCTTAAGGTTATCTCACCTACAGGACACAATTTGCCAGCACTGCTGCAGCGGTATAAAAGCAATGCAGTGAATACTACTTCAATCTGCTCATAAAACTCTGATGCATTCGCATGTTGTGGAGTGGTGAACTTTATTTTACGTGTGAGAACGCTTTCACATTCTCACACGTAAGCAATCTTAAGTGTCTCTGCTGAATTTTTCCAGAATGACCTTAGCCGCCTTCAAAATTGTACTTTGCTCTTTTGCAACTATGACCACTTTTTTTATTATTTCAATGGTCATATTACAACACCTGCCTCACTGTCTTTCCATTGTGCCTTGCAGCCCGGGCGCTCTCTTTGTAAAAAAGAATGTCTTGTATTGCATCTTTAGGTTTGCATTGTGCCTCTGGAGCTTGCAGGCTGTCATTGTGTGATCAAGCGGCCCTGTTTTAAGCGTGCATTGTGAAACGAATGCGAAGCAACTCCAGCAGCAGGCATGATGGACAGGCACTTCTCTATTGTGGTGGCCAAGGCGTCAACCACTGTGTGGCCGTTTTCAGTGTCACTCTGGTATTGCCTTATACCTGTGCCACACGTGCAAATTTAATGCCATGAAGTGCTTACAGCCTTAAGTTTTAGTGGCATTTGCATGGTGCCACACGCATAAATTTAAAGGGTAACTGCACTACTTTTTTCGAGAATTTCGCGATATTCAAGGATTCAAATATATATAGGCTGCAGGTAAAGCATGCCAAGTGTTATTGCATTAGCATTTAAAATAGTGACCTAATCGACGATTGAATTTTGCGCTATTCCTCAAAGTTCTGGAGGAGTGCAGGGAGATTCAGCGTGACATCACGGAAGGTATGATTAGAAATTACTGCTGTCGTCAGCCACACCCTGCCCTGACTCATTAGACGTTGCCAAACAACTCTCGGCAGGGTTTGACTTCGGTGGCGTTGGTTTTTTTCCTTCAAAGCAGGCATTTGTGCGTTGGAAATGTACCGATACATTCGATGACGTCATCATGCGCCCCCCGCTTGGGGTTGTGCGATGCGGAGAAGCTTAAAGGGTGTCTTGATTTTAATTGGCGATTACTTCACTATTTCAAGTGCTAGCCCAAAAAGACTTCGCATGCCTTACCTGCAAGTTTCACACATTCGACCCTCTTATGCTCGTTGATTTCTAAAACCTATGCAGTTTCCCTTTAATGGCATAAGCCTTACTGCCATTCGCGACCTACTGAGTTCTCCACAGCTCATTCGCCCGAGCAATGTGTACTCTCGTCCGCATTCCACGCGCAGAAAATCATGCTACTTTGTTAGTAACTACTTTCTAACCAGTAGCAAATGGCCAATTCATAAGTTCAGTCAGATGAGGCATCTCTTGTATTTTTGATGCGAAGGGCGCCATTTTTACCATCACTTCTGACAGATACTCTCACCTTGTGCACTGGCACGCAAGTTTATGGCTATTTTTTTGTCTTGTCAATCAAGAACAGTGGTATTTTCTGCAAAGTAATTTTTATATTACATTTGAACAACATTCCCGTGATATTGTGGTCATTAACACTTTTCAAAGTTCCAGGTGAAACTTTTGACTGCCTTGTAGGCATTATCATCATTGGGACTTTTGTGCAATGACATTAAATGTGGACGGGTAGCACCAAATTCGTAAATAATTGCATTAACAAACTCAATGCCTTAAGGTATGTCACCACCTTTGAGAAAGCGCTTTTTTTGGAAAAATGACATTTTTTCTTTTTTATATTTTGGGAATCCCAAAACCTTCAAAAATGTTTTGCAGCAAGAATAATGTTCGTATCTTATTTTGTTAAAAAGTTACAGCCAACTTTCGAACAGGTGGTGAACAGTTCTGAAACCGAAACTAATGTGGTTTGGTAACAGAAAATGATAACTCGGCAATAATCAGCGGCGTATACTGAAAATTTTTTGTTTTGTTTTAGTCTGATATGTAAAAGATTACTCAAAGGCAATTTTTAAGGCTTATTTGGTTTTTTAAACATTGCTTTAAAATTCCACAATGGGGATGCATGACGCTACAAGCGTCTCAGTTGTTTGCTTCGCGCTATCGCTTTGAATGCTACCGAATTCAAGTACAACAGATATTTTGAGGGAAGCAGGCATCGAATCTGGCCACCACACTCTCCTAGCATGTTGCACCAGTGACCATTACCATGTGATGAAGGCCCAACGTCAATCAACGGGTGAGGCAAAACATCTCCACAAAAAAGGACAGGCAGAAACAAATGCCAAAAGAGAGCTCAAATCAGCTAAGGAGGGCCCTAGCTATGAACCTGGAGCATTTTAACTTCCTAGGGCATGATGATCTTCTTTCTACAAGGATTGAAAAACTTTAATCTTGTTTTTCTCAAAACTTTATTTCTTGCACTTTCGTGTTGCGCAAACAGTCATAACTCCGAAATAAATAAATATTTTTCAATGAAGCTTTGCACGCTCTCTCCTTTTTTATTAGCCTGTGCAATGAACTAGGATAAATTAAATCGAATGGGGAGTTTTGATATAATCATGTTTTATGTCAAGGAATGCAGGCAAAAATGACACATTTTTTTGTTTTCTTTGGCATATTTGCTATAACTTTTTTCCCAATTATCGGATGGCAAAGATCCTAGTTGGTTGCACAGTATGGTTAGTTGGCTAAGTCTGTGCCAAAAAGTTTAAAATTCCTGCTCTCCATTCGCTAGTTATGAATGTTTGCATAACAACCAAGTTTGGGCATTATTTTGTGAATAATTAATGCCAGCACGGCTTTTTTCACTCTTTCTTGCTTTTGAATATCATATAAAACGGTGCTTTATAACGTAAATGTGAAATAAAAATTTAATAGTCAAAATTAAAGAAATTTTTGAAAAAAGGTGGTGACATACCTTAAAGAATTTGCTGTCATTTCTTGTGCACGTTTGGCACGGGCATTAGAGATCGGGTTAAATCTCCTTATTTTCCGATAGCAGCCTCACAGTTTTTGCATGGGCTTGATACGAACGATTCTGGATTTTTTTCCAGTGTTTCTTTGGGTCTTTCACCTATACAATTTGTGGCTTAAACGGTCTAGCCCTCTAAATGAACGATAGCTCCATGGGACTACATGGGGCTTGTTGAAAGCTGAATATGTAAGCTTTGGTATGACGAATGGGGCAGGTTTAGCACTTCATGTACAAAACCGCTTGCCAGTCTGCCTCTCCGATTAAGCACGGCAGTGGAATAAGGTGTTGGTTCTTGCGTAGTTTCGTTAAGTCACTGGCCATGGTGACCAGCAGGCAACAAAACTACCTTTATGAAGCAGTACCAGACCGAACATAGAGTCTAATGTGATTTGGCGGTTCTCATGTTCATTCCAGCTAAAGCACACCAACAAATTTTTTCTAGCCCGAAGGTCCCAGTGTGTAACACACACAGCGGTTCAGGATAGAGGAGTCCTTCGGCTAGCTGAACCCGTATATTCGTTGCAGCCTTCATGCGGAAATAAACCTTGTTAGAGCACTTTAGTACGAGCAGGTTAAGCCTGAAGTGATCACCTTCAAATTGCGTTACACTGTACATAATTTTGGAGCTTGCACTTGAAGTGCAGTGACCTAAAATAGCCATGGTCTAGAAGGGCAGCTATTGCGGTGGAATTCGGATCACTTTGCACTTCGCCCATTGGAAAAGTGCAGTTTGTCGCTAAAGAGGCTAATTGCTTATGCTGGTCTGCCTGTTGGCATGCATTTTATTCCTTCACATCCTGTATGAAGTCTGTATCAAGAGTTCGTTTTTGTGTTTTTGTCTATATGAAGCACGTTTTGTTGCTCTGCTTATTATCGGTCTCTGCCAAATAAAGAGTGCTACCTAGAAATGCTACCTGCATGTAAAGTGAGTGCATATTAGCCGGCAGTTCTGGGGTTAAATTATGTACGTGTCCTCAAGGGCAATACAGTGGTTGCCTGAGCTGTGCGTTACCCGAGCTTGTCGAGCTAGTTTAAGCTGAGGCAGGCTAACTGAGTTTGTTGGGTTCAGCTTTGCATAAGCAACAGAGGCTATCGGCAGTCTGCAGTGGGATAAAAAAAATGCTTGCTTCTTGCTTTTGTTAGAAGATGCTTTACATGAAAAAAATGTTGCAGTTCTTTTATGATATGTCCGCATCGCTTCGTAGCAATGAGGGAAGAGCTTACAGGTGCATTGCGGCCAAAGGGAAAGCACCAATACTTGCTTTGGGATGGGGCGAAAGAACGGGTTCTAAAAGGTAACTAAGGGCATCTCTCACAGTAGCTGTCACAACTTGAAAGGAGGGCAGTAGAAGGCGCTGCTGTGTTTTGCTCCCCTTTAGATTACATCATGCCGCTCTTGTATAATTTCTCACTTGAAATGGGTACCATTTCAACCGGCATGTTGGCACCCAGTTCTCCCCTTGCTATTCTTTTTTCCATGGTTGTGACATTACTGTGCCCCCTGGTGTTTGCAGCTGACGTCCGGTGAAGGCTCGTTTGAGAGCCTTCTCCAGAGGGCCTATGCCCTGGAAGGGACACCACTGAGCCCAGACTCCGGCGAGGGTGAAGACATTGTGGCACTGGGTTGCTGTGAAGCGCATGTCAGGTAGGCAGCTGGCTGTTGTGTTGGTGTCGTTGCTGGGAAGTTGCTGGTTTGGGTCCCATGATGGTGCTCCTTATGATGCCTTCATTCGACCCAGCCACTTTTCGGACGTTGTGTATGCTCTTGATTGCCAGGGCTACACGTGGTCAGGAGCAGGGGTTTTAAGCCATTTTAGCCTGAGGAAACCGTGCTGTGGAATGCTGCACATCTTCAGTTCGGTCCCTTCATGTTTAAGACGCCTGCAAAAAAGAGCAGGCAGGCAAGCAGCCACGCAGAAGAATGACCGAATTCAATAATAGGGACTGTCTGTAGAGTGAAATGGTCTGTTGTGAGCAATTTCGCAGTAAGATTAGTTGCAAAATGAAGTGGGTGAAAGGTTGGGGTTGAGACAAGCACGGATTTAGAGGCTTGGAAAACCCAAACAGAACTCCAAGGAACTGAAGGGTTCTTCAAAACTCAATTTGAGAATATTAGGGGCAGCACACTTCACTGAAGGGCTGCGTGTATTGAGTATTTTCTGTTATCACCTGAGGTTCTTCAAGTTTAATGTTTAAATCTTAGTATGTTCGAATGCATACATCTCACATCTTTCCCACAATACTTTTGTCAGACTTGTACTTGAATATGCGAATGTAGCCTGATTTTCATTTGATCAACTAATAAAGAAACTAGATTGAGTTCAAAGGAAAGCTAAGATTTGTCTATAACAAATACAGACAAACTGATTCACCCACAAGACTGATAAACAGTGCTGGAACACTGGCGTTACAAAACCGCGCCAGACTAGCACAATAGAGACTACTTTATCAACTGCTGCATAACATGGTGGACATAGTCGGTACAAGGTATATTTCAAAATCAGAGCCAAGAATAGCGCGACATATGCACTCACAAAGAATATCAGTTCAACACAGGCTGTTTTAGACATTCATTTTTTCAATTAGCCATTAGAGAATGGAATAACCTACCATCATGCCTAACTAGCTGATCTTTACAGAAATTTATAGAGACGTATGAAGCCCCGCTGTGGTGGCTCAGTGGTTACGGCGCTCGGCTGCTGGCCAGAAAGATGCGGGTTCGATCCCTGCCACGGTGGCCGAATTTTGATGGAGGCGAAATTCTAGAGGCCCGTGTACTGTGCGATGTCAGTGCACATTAAAGAACCCAATTATGGTCGAAATTTCCGGAGCCCTTCACTACGGCATCTTCCATAGCCTGAGTCGCTTTGAGACGTTAAGCACCAATAGACCATAGAGACATATGAAGCACACATACTACATAGTTCTACACTAAATTATAAACACCATTTCGCCTGCTTCACTGCTCTATCTTAACTGATGAAATTTGTGCTTTCTAGTGTATAACGCATCATGCAGTTCTTACTTTTTTGACATTTTTTACTTGTTACTGCCATCTTATTCGTCACCGGTTATTATTATTGCTATGAATATAGCAGCCTTTGTTCGCATACTGTTGCACTGCTGTGTATTATGTACTTCCTTTGTTGTATTCTGTATTTTGCCCTTCCTGAGATGATCACAATTGGGATTGGCAGTATTCCTAAATAAATAAATAAATGTAGCTTTCATAGCAGGAAATTAAACCTGTGTTTCTTCATAATTCAACTGGTTGCCCGCAGCTTGTGGAAAAGAAATAGAAGTGTTTGCTTGTTGGTTCATTTTGGAATGCAGATCTACCATACAAACTGACATGGCATGGGGCATAAGTTTAATTGAGAAGAAAGTGCTCAGTTCGTTACTTACAGCACTTTAATTTGTCGTATTGCAACATGCTTAAACTAGTTGATTTAATTCCTGGTGGAGGAGTGACGTTGCGAAAATAAAATAAATGTGCACAAAAACAATAATAAAAGTGTTGAATGAGAATTCGAACAAAACTGCTGTAACGTCGTGAAAAGTCAGCTAACGACAAAAAAAAGTTTTTCGTTATTGAAGGAAACCCAAAAGCATTCTTGAAGGAAGTGTTCTCGAAAGTATATCGGAATTCCAGAAATCTCTTTCTGTTGAAAAGTGTAGCTTCAAAAATACTGGAGCGGCTCAATATTGCTGAAGTTTGGAAATGTTGGGAAACATTTCTTTTCGCCCCGCATGTGCGCGTAGGCTGTGGGAGCAGCTGCAGGACCTGGATCGGGCCCCATCCCTCAAGTTCAGCTGGAACGGCTCCCTGTCCTGCCAGCACCTGCTGCAGAGCCTGTCCATCGACTCCAGGAACATTGTGAGTGGCTGCTGGCATACACTCAAAAGGAGTAAAAAGGGAATAGGCTGCCCTACAGTGCACTCTTTCATAATAGGGAGTGTGCGAGATGAGAGCTTACACCCTTTTTATTCCGATATTTTACTCCCATAGTTTACAATGTAAGTAAAGGTGCCCCTGCAGCCCTTTATGGGAGGGGGGAGTGGGCAGCTACTCTCTTTTTACTCCCATAGTTTGAAGCGTAGGCAGAGGGTGGTCCTGCAGCCCGTATGGAGGAGGAGTGGGCGGCTACTCCCTTTTTGCTCCCGTAGTTTGGAGTGTAGACAGAGGGTGCTCCTGCAGCCCCTATGGAGGAGGAGTGGGTGGCTACTCCCTTTTTGCTCCCGTAGTTTGGAGTGTAGGCAGAGGGTGGTCCTGCAGCCCGTATGGAGGAGGAGTGGGCGGCTACTCCCTTTTTGCTCCCGTAGTTTGGAGTGTAGGCAGAGGGTGCCCCTGCAGCCCGTATGGAGGAGGAGTGGGCGGCTACTCCCTTTTTACTCCCGTAGTTTGGAGTGTAGGCAGAGGGTGGTCCTGCAGCCCGTATGGAGGAGGAGTGGGCGGCTACTCCCTTTTTGCTCCCGTAGTTTGGAGTGTAGGCAGAGGGTGGTCCTGCAGCCCGTATGGAGGAGGAGTGGGCGGCTACTCCCTTTTTGCTCCCGTAGTTTGGAGTGTAGGCAGAGGGTGGTCCTGCAGCCCGTATGGAGGAGGAGTGGGCGGCTACTCCCTTTTTGCTCCCGTAGTTTGGAGTGTAGACAGAGGGTGCTCCTGCAGCCCCTATGGAGGAGGAGTGGGCGGCTACTCCCTTTTTGCTCCCGTAGTTTGGAGTGTAGGCAGAGGGTGGTCCTGCAGCCCGTATGGAGGAGGAGTGGGCGGCTACTCCCTTTTTGCTCCCGTAGTTTGGAGTGTAGACAGAGGGTGCTCCTGCAGCCCCTATGGAGGAGGAGTGGGTGGCTACTCCCTTTTTGCTCCCGTAGTTTGGAGTGTAGGCAGAGGGTGGTCCTGCAGCCCGTATGGAGGAGGAGTGGGCGGCTACTCCCTTTTTGCTCCCGTAGTTTGGAGTGTAGGCAGAGGGTGCCCCTGCAGCCCGTATGGAGGAGGAGTGGGCGGCTACTCCCTTTTTGCTCCCGTAGTTTGGAGTGTAGGCAGAGGGTGCCCCTGCAGCCCGTATGGAGGAGGAGTGGGCGGCTACTCCCTTTTTGCTCCCGTAGTTTGGAGTGTAGGCAGAGGGTGCCCCTGCAGCCCGTATGGAGGAGGAGTGGGCGGCTACTCCCTTTTTGCTCCCGTAGTTTGGAGTGTAGGCAGAGGGTGCCCCTGCAGCCCGTATGGAGGAGGAGTGGGCGGCTACTCCCTTTTTGCTCCCGTAGTTTGGAGTGTAGGCAGAGGGTGGTCCTGCAGCCCGTATGGAGGAGGAGTGGGCGGCTACTCCCTTTTTGCTCCCGTAGTTTGGAGTGTAGGCAGAGGGTGCCCCTGCAGCCCGTATGGAGGAGGAGTGGGCGGCTACTCCCTTTTTGCTCCCGTAGTTTGGAGTGTAGGCAGAGGGTGCCCCTGCAGCCCGTATGGAGGAGGAGTGGGCGGCTACTCCCTTTTTACTCCCGTAGTTTGGAGTGTAGGCAGAGGGTGCCCCTGCAGCCCCATATTGGGGGTGGAGTGGGCGGCGGGAAAGGGAGCACCATTTGCAGAGGAAGTACAGGCTAGCACAGTGGAGTTAGCAGACTGGGTTCCGAAGGACTGTTGGGTTCCTTGGAGTGCTCTTTTGTGTTTGCCTAGCACCTAGATACCATGCATGTCTTAACCTCCTTCTCTCCTTTACGCATTTCTTTTGGAACTAACCATACAGTAGTTGGTCATAGCAGGGTCTTACCCTGCACAGTCAGTCACTGTTAAGTGAATTTAGGCATGCTTTGGTAAGCAGTGCAACTGCATGCTCTTTTTTACATGCATGTAGGGCAGGAAGGGATGGAAGCCAAGACAGGCTGGCTTCCTCTTATAAAAACCACTGGGTCCCCTAAGGCTGGAAAGGATGAAAACCCCTGGGCTAGTAGACCAGCGAGACCGACAGACATGTCACTGACAGTTAAGGGGGGGCGCAGCTTTTAAATCTCCAAAAAACTGATTTTCTTGAAAATTGCATCCGTTAGTATGCCTCGTTTTTTCATGCTGTCCGGAATTTTCATTGCTGAAATCAACGGGGAAGTACCCTAAGCAAATTACTTCGTGAACCACGGCGGAGGTGCGTTTCAGAGAAGCGCTCGGAGAATGGGCGTTTGTCTCTGTTATGGCCTTCTGCTTAGATACTCACCTTGAGAGAGAGAGTCATTCATGACGGTTTTATCTATTGCGACCCCGTTTGTTTTGTTGCATTCCTAGGACCGTATTGCAGGTTGATACGTTCTTTGTTTTTCAGGCTTGTTTTTATTACTAGTGGCTCTTCATTAGTAAAATATGATGCCAGCTGCGGCATCTAGCATCGAAACCTGAAGCACCTGGGCTGTGGGTAGCGGGAATAAAAGGACAGGGAGAGGGAAAGAAAGGATAGGGTTAGGGTAGCAATGTACACTATATACAAATAAAAATATACAAAAAGGTTGCAAACTTTAAACTTATTGCATTAAATTTTTTTCTCACTGTGGATATGTCAAGAGACGCTGCATTGCAAAAAATTCAAAACAGACATTTGTGCTTTGCAAAAAAAATATTAAGGATGTGTTGACCTGTAGCTCGCCAGTAGGAACACAATAAATGTTGAACCAGTCTTCTGCCACATTTCCTTAACACTGCAGCCTTTTCACAGGACTAAGGGGAAGATTAGATATATTAGAAAATAATTTTCTGGAGATATAACAGTGAAATATTGTGAGCAGTGCAGTCACAAAATTATTTCTGATATTCTTGAAATGTTTGATGTAAATGCATCAAAAAAGCTTTGTTGCTGATGGCCATGTCCCCCTTAAATGAACATGGGGCAGAGGGCAAGACTGTACTGTGTACAATGCGTTTGTGCATCTCGAAACACAGAAATGATGCACATTGGAAGGTAGGGGAAAGTATTCAGTGGGTTGCCAGTGTTCTTTGCCCCTCGCCCTGCGGATGGCCGCCGCGGTGGCTCAGTGGTTATGGTGCTCGGCTGCTGACCCGAAAGACGCGGGTTCGATCCCGGCCGCGGCGGTTGAATGTCTTTGGAGGAGAAATTCTAGAGGCCCGGGTACTGTGCGATGTCAGTGCACGTTAAAGAACCCCAGGTGGTCGAAATTTCCGGAGCCCTCCACTACGGCGTCTCTCATAGCCTTAGTTGCTTTGGGACGTTAAACCCCATAAACCAAACCAAGCCAAACCAATCGCTCTGCAGATGGTGTGGGCTGGGGAGCTGTGATTGGGACTCGTGCAGTATGCACACCCACGAGCACTAAGAGGTGGCATGGTACCATAAATAAATCCGCTAATTTGTAAATAAATTCGTGTGAATGCATTCCCCAATCTTCAGCATATGGATTTTGTTTGCTTTTCGATTTTACAAGTTTTAGATTAGTAAACGATACAGATCTTTTTTGCAGTCTCCTATGATTTGTATCAGCGATATAAGATCAGCATACAAGATTTGTATCATAAGATTTGTTCTCCAGTAAATTGAAAAATACATGAAAATCTATATGCCTTCCATGTTTTCAGTATCCTTTCTATATAGTTTCCACATGATTCCCGCATGATTTGCATAGGATGTGCATGGTCGTATGGAGTGCTTATGAATTTTTGACTTTTCATGGTTGTCACCCATGCTGTGCGTATAGACCGTGCAATACCCGTGCCACACGGACAGATCTAATGCCACTAAGTGCTTACTGCCTCAAGTTTTAATGGCATTCGTGCGGTGCCACTCACATAAATTTAATGGCATTTGCCTTATTGCCATTCGCGACCTACTGAGTTCCCCACAACTCATTCGCCCGTGCAATGCGTACTCTCGTTCCCATTCCACACGCACAAAAGCATGCAGCTTTGTTAGTAACAGGTTCCTAACCAGTAGGAGATAGTTAATTCTTAACTTTCAGTCAGATGAGGCATCTATACGTCATTTTCGGTGCGAAGAGTGCCATTTTAACCAACCTTATTGACAGGTACTGCGAGTTGCGAGTATTGCGAGTTTTTGGCTACTTTTTCGACTTGTGAAGCAGGAAGAGCCATATTTTCTGGAAAATTGTTTTTACGTTACATTTTAACAACATTCCCGATATACTGGGCTCATTAGCAGTGTTTATACTCATATGAAGCTTTTGACTGCCTTGCAAGCGTCATCGTCTTTTTCGATAATGCCATTAAATGTGGACGTGTAGCACCAACCCCGAAAATAATGGCGTTAACAAACTTAAGGACTTCAGCATTTACTCCCATTTCTTGTGCACATGTGGCATGGGTATAAGTTTTGTGCAGTTTCCATTTGAGCCTTGCGGGCAACGTGTGAAGTTGCCAGCTTGTAGCAGTTGTCGTGCGGAATGTTTCGCTAGGGCTTCCCTGTCTCCCTTGTGTCTTGTGGATGCTTGGCTAACCAGGTTTTGCTGTCTCTCTCTCTTTCTCCTCTCCCCTGACTGTGCCACTAACCCTGACGTGCTGCCACTAACACGCCTGCTGCTGCTGCTGCTGCGGACGCTCTCTATGTGTGGTGTGTGGTGGTGGTGTGCAGCTTCGTAACCCGTCGGTGCCGTTGTTTGCCTCCCACCTGGGCCTCCTGGAGCCTCAGCGGGGGCCCAGCCCCTCCTCTGAGGAGCCGGCCGCTCCCCCTCCACCACCGGCCGAGGTAATGCCGGCTCTGCACACCGTGTGGAAACCTCGAGTGGTTTGAACCAGTCTGGAGCTATGGGGCAGAAACGTGGAGCCTAACAAAGAGGGTTGAGCTTAAGTTACAGACAACGCAGCGAGCTATGGAAAGGAAAATGATAGGTGTAACTTTAAGAGATCTGTAGCGAGCCGAGTGGGTGAGGGAACACACGCGCGTTAATGGTATCCTAGTTGAAATCAAGAGGAAGAAATGGGCTTGGGCAGGGCATGTAATGCGAAGGCAGGATAACCGCTGGTCCTTAAAGGTGCACTGAAGAGGATTCTGAACTTGTCTTTTTGCCGCGGGAACTCGATCCACACGTTCCTAGCATTCTTAGAAACAGTGACTTATTGCCCTGTGTGGCCGATTTCCCCAATTAAACCGAATTAACGTCCGGCTCCCGCCTTTTTTTTTTTAATTCTCCCTCGTACGGTGGGCGGAGTCGACCAACGCGTGGAGCGCCTTTCACCCAGTCCCGTGGAGGCTTTGCTTTCGCTTTATTTTGTTTTTTAGGTTTCCATGAATAAATAGTTTCATTCGCAGATAATATAGCCGCAAAATAAGCCCGGAGAAATAAAAATACGCGCGGACTATTTGCTACTACGGACTACTACGTATTACTCCGCCGATGGCAGAGCGGCAAGCCGCCACGGGACTGGGTGAAAGGCGCTCCACGCGTTGGTCGACTCCGCCCACCGTACGAGGGAGAATTAAAAAAAAAGGCGGGAGCCGGACGTTAATTCAATTTAATTAGGGAAATCGGCCACACAGGTCAATAAATCGAAGTTTCTAAGAAAGCTCAGAACGTGTAGATCGAGTTCCCGCGGCAAAAAGACAAGTTCAGAATCCTCTTCAGTGCACCTTTAAGGGTAACGGAGTGGATTCCACGAGAAGGCAAGCGTAGCAGGGGTCGGCAGAAAGTTAGGTGGGCGGATGGGATTTAGAAATTTGTGGGGATACAGTGGCCGCAGCTGGCGAAGGGCAGGGTTAATTGGAGAGACATGGGGGAGGCCTTTGCCCTGCAGTGGGTGTAGTCAGGCTGATGATGATGATGATGATGGAGCTCTCCGTTGCTGCATGTTTCCTAGGCCGCATAATTGTTTCGCATCAGGCGTGCGTACGCAATTGTGGAAGTCTGTGTGATGTGGAAAACATTTTCAGACTTGTGCGCGTTTCATGTTTTGTGTGGTTTTCATATGATACAAATTAAGTCACACAGCGTTGTCTGTATTTTGACTTTATGTGCACTGTCCATATTTCTTCAGAAAGAGATAGCGCACGTACAAAGCATGGAGTTTGTACATTATTGAAGACAGTTCGGGACAGTACAGTTCAGGACAAAAGTTTCCAGGGCGCGTCATCGGGAACCGAAGTTGATAGCTCTGCGAGTAGCTGCTGGCTGGCGATTACACTTGTCGAGGTGAAAGTCGGACTCGCATGCTATGATGTGTGATAGTGATGTCAGGTGGTCACTAAAAAACATGGCAGCATTTAGCAAAAACCGCTTGTCGTGCATCCTGGAGAATTTTGTCCCTCCATAGTACCAGCTAGCTCACATTCAATTCTGCCACTGTCCATACAGTTCGTATAGACACCATTTTTCATATAGCTTCCATATGAGCCATACTGAAGACATATTGAATTGTGTGAATGGTCATGTAGAGCACTTCATCAGCACTTTGACACATAAAAATCAATTTCAGTTTTAAATTGTTTTAAGCAGTTCTACTCGTATTTAAATCCTGTATCCCTAGGTTAGTCATATTTGCACTGATTTGAATTAAGGCAGAGAGTGTCTAGCAAATAAAAACAGTGAAGTTGTAGGATTATAAAAATGAATGACAGCTGTATTACCTGCAGTGACAGATTTGATACTAATAGTGTCACTATTTGCTGCCTACACCTCGTACTGAGAGGCTTTGCAGAACTGGACAGAATGGAGTATGTGTCTGTTACTGGAACCGTGAAGGGGCCATAAAGTAGTCACATTGACATTTAACTCATGGACTGTGGAATTGAGACTTGCTGCCAGTGGTTGTTTATTTGTAGATGAATGCGTAGGCTTTCATCAATGCGTGGAGTACCTCTCAGCCAGTCCCACGGCGGCTTGCCGCTCTGCCATCGGTGGAGTGATACGTAGCGATTGGCAAAAACAAAGAGTCCTCACGTATTTTTACTTCTGTGGGCCTAATTTGCGGCTATGTAGTCGTTGTAGTATCTGTTTATTCATGGAAACCTAAAAGGCAAAATAAAAGTGAAAACAAAGCTGCCACGTGACTGCCTGAAAGGCACTCCTCGCATTAGTTGACTACTCCTACGGTATGCGGTGAGTTGAAAAAAAGGCAGGAGCCAGGACATTTGATCCGGTTTAAATTAGGGAAATCGCCACAGAGGACAATAATTCGAAGTTTCTAAGAATGCTCGGAATGTGTAAATCGAGTTCTCATGGTAAAAAGAAGAGTTTGGATCCCTCTTTAGTGCACCTCTAAAGGGACACTGGTGAGAACCTTATGCAATTTGTCTTCTTGTAAAAATTGATTGTTGGCTGTCTCTGGCTCCTCTGGCTAAGACGATGTCTGTTTGGTCACAGAGGATGAATTTATTGCTAAGAAATTTGGATTTGTGTCAAGTCTGAAAAGGACTCTCTGACCACTGTTTTTGAAAGTGAATGGGTGTTGCAATCTAGCCTCAGAGACCCTACAAGAGTGGTCTTGATGTCATCACAGTTTTGTTGTGGAAATGGGCAGTAGTGGCGGTTACACTTGTGTTCCATTCTTTTGCTCTTTCCTAGCTTATGAAAGCTTCATTTTCAGTGAGAGTCGCCTTTTTGTTATTGGAGCTTGATAGCTTACTGATGGAAGACAACCTTAGTTTGGTTTAATTCTCCCTTTAAAGAACAATGAAGGAGGAGAGAGGCCTTCACACGAGCCGTGAGTGTGACTGGGCTGACAGTGATGACATGCTGCTTTTGGGTATGGTTGAGAAGTTTCCAGTCTCTCTAACTGTAACAAGGTACCCATGTGGGCTAGTTGGTGTACATCAGACATAACTTCACCAGCGAAAGTACGAGACACCAGGAGAAGAAGAACACAGGACAACGCTGGACTTCAACTTTCTTCCCCTCCAGTCTAGCATTTCCGAACCCCCATGTGTTCTGGTTTTTAATTTTCTGCAGCATTGACTCACTGCCCTAGTGACGCGCTGAAGTTGGTGAGTCGATGCTGCAGAAAATTAAAAACCAGAACACACGGGGGTCCAGAAATGCTAGACTGGAGGGGAAGAAAGTTGAAGTCCAGCGTTGTCGTGTGTTGTTCTTCTCCTGGTGTCTCGTACTTTCGCTGGTGAAATTATGTCTCTCTGACTGCTGTGGCTAGCTTCCCAGTGGTGGCAATTTACCCTGTCTTGGGGGCGGCTGCAGGCTGGCACGGAGAGTACAGCCATTCCCCCGGCCCAGTTTGACTGGACCTCGAGTGGCCTGGTGAATCCGCTGGAGCAGCCAGCCGCCTCAACGCTGCTGGACCTTGAGTTCCTTTCGAGCCTCTCTTCGGCCGCCGTGAGCAGTGGCAGCCCCCCAACCAGCAGTGAGTGGGACCACTCTCCACATGCTCTCTCCTTTCTGAGCCCACGTGTAGATGTTTAAAAGGGGTTCAAAATCACCTTTTTGGGTTACTCTCCTGCGTGTTTGCCTCAGTTCTAACCTTCGTTCATGACCTTGTGACACTGAGGACAGCTGCCGCATTTTCGTGGAGCACTGCACATGTCCTGCTAGCTGCAGATGCACCATCCTAGCGTGCTGCACCTAGTGCTCTTGTGGCTGAGAGTGCAGCATGCTAGGAGGACACTTGAGTTATGCGTTCCTTGTTTAGGCTATAACCCGCATTTTACGATGCGTTAGTGTGGACCTGCAAAATAATGCACGCTTCGCCACGTGCGACATCTGGGGGCAACAGTGCAGCACAAATGAGGCTGGTGAAGCTATTCATTAGCACATGTCACATGATCCCAAGGTATTCCGGGTCAGAATTAAGGCGGAGACATCAGCATAGCGGGGCAATCTGGCACACGGCTGTCTGCAGTGAGAGTTTCGTTGACTGTTCTAGACAACGCTTCACGGAGCCGGCAGTACAAGCGAGCTCTCACCTAGACTGCTTTCTGGCTTGCTTTGCTAACAAAGGCACTGCAGAAGTGAGCCGTGTACGTGCGTTTCATCACGAGATTAATGTGTTTAGTGTAAATCCGTAATAGCATTAGGCCTTCTCTGGTAAGCGATGGCCAGTTCCATAGCACGCTCCGCTAAGGCTTCGGCAAGATGAACAACCGGTGCACTGTGGGTCCGCCGCCGCCTGTCGTGTCAGGAAGCACGCCGCCGGCATGGATTCACTCTGTAGTGGAGTACAACTAAAGAGCGAAGCGGCAGATGCCCGTAAAAGGAGGCCGTTAAGCCAATGGCGTCCACTGATTTTCGTGAAGCCGTGGTTAATCCCCTTTCATCTGTCACCCCTGAGATGTTGTGCTAGCAGGCCCAAAGGGATTAGCCATGACTTCATGAGAATCAGTCAGCACCGTTTAGTGGTGGCTTCATTCTTGAGCTGTATCTGACTGCAGTCTTGCGTTTGCACACCAGGTGAACATTGTAATAACATTTTTACAGCAAGAGCTGTTAGTGCCTCGTTTCCCGAGATTACGCCGTCGTCTGCATGGTCCGCGGGAAGGAAGGAGTGAGAAGAGGTGCAGGAGTAAGTGGTGAAGAGAAAGGAATAACGTCTTGCCGTGTAGAGTGAAATGTTTTAGAAAATTCAGAGCAGCCATATTCTTGGTGCATTGTCCAAAGTGTCGATTTCAGTGCGCACGTATCCCCAACTTATTGCACAGTAACGTGAGCGTACACTCGCCTCTTCGATGCCGAGGGGCTGCTTGGTGGCACAGTCTTGATACAAATTGTCTCAGTACAGAAACAGGGAATTAAATATTTTGATAGCCATAACAGCAGGTGAATTTATTCTGTGAATGCATCCACTATGCGAGATTTAAATTATGTCACTTTCGCATGGTCCCCTGAAAGTCATATAAATCAGGGTTCCACTGCTTATGTATATGCAGTGCTTCTAGAAAATAAGGAAGTTTCAGTAGGTGTTCCATTTATGGCCCCTTTTGAATAAATTTTCCTGCTTGTATTCATGTTTGCTGTTCAGCAACCGTACCCCTCATCTGGTTGTACTAGCTGCTTTCTAGTCTGGAATGAGTCTAAAGGTAAGGCTGTGCAGGCAGATATTGTGAGTTCACAAGACTATGCTCTCACTAGATGAATGAGAGCATTGGAACTGAATAGGCAGTTGCTGTGTAAAACTCCATTTTTTTTTTTTACGTCTGTCACTTGTTTGGTTGTGGCTTCCTGAGATCTGTGCTGCAAGCTTCCACTGAAGAGATGTATTGCTACTGCAGACTACATGGGTTTAAAGTAGTAGAGACACCAAATCTTCTGTTGCGTGTTTTCTTCTCTGAGAGATGGTGCACAAGTCATTGTTGTACGTGAAGCACCGCTTGGAATTTGTACGCATGCCCGTTAAAGGATATATAATTGAATTTTTTCTCATATGTTGTTTCGGTTTCAGTTTCAGGAGCTGAATGGTGGCTCTACCATACTGAATGAGTTGAGGTCGCTTGATGCATGCAAAAAGTGTGGTGTAATCACTGCCTGTTAATTTTTTGTCCTTCCAGTTCTTGGCAGGTGTGAGTAAAATTTGGAGTGAATTAAAACGAAGGAAGCAGTTACCGTAGTGCAGTTCTCGTATACCTCACAGGTCTGCCACTCGTCTTGTATGTCATTGCCACCGTTCAGCTGATAAAACAAACTGAAATAGCATGAGGGAAAAGAAAAAGAAAAAAGAATTTTTTAACCCATGTGGGTGAGTTTCTCTCTATCCATGTTTACTGATGTCTTGCACATCATTCCAAAGAGAGAATACACAACCAGGATTTGGTGTCTCTACCAGGGGAAGGAAGCTCCATAGTTAGTTTCGGTTTCAACTAATTCAGTGCACCTCATGACGACGGTACCGATGTTTAGTTATGAATAATTCCTGCACAGGCACACAACGCGAGAAGTTGCAATGATGACTACGTTATCTGAAGCACTGCAGAACGGAAGTTGCTCTGTTTATGTTGGCGGTGGTTCAAATTCCGCAAACAAGTTCAAATTCCTCTTAGAACGAAGGCACTTTGGCCAAGCACTGTGGGGAGCTGACAATATGAGGTGAAACAATGGCGACCAATTATTTACTTGAAACAGCCATAATCTCTCAATGCATTTCAGTGTGTTGTTTGTTGCTGTTAACTGTCTTTTTCACGAAGGGCGCCACAGATTGCTGCGACTAATCGCAATATGCCTCATTGTTGTCGACAGAAGGTTGTCAACAGAAGGTTGTCAGCAGAGGTGTTACGCTTTCTCTAGTCAGACCAGAAAAAAAAATCCTTGTGCACGACGGGATTCGAACCACCAACCTTCCGTTCTGCAGCCGAGCGTGCTAATAGCTACGTTACTTCCTGCCAACGCATATGTAGTTCTCCTTGTATAGGACGCTGAAGGGTGTTTGCAGGAAGGCGTCGAATCAGACGGATGCCTC
This sequence comes from Amblyomma mixtum, assembly GCF_055824585.1. NCBI lineage: Eukaryota > Metazoa > Arthropoda > Arachnida > Ixodida > Ixodidae > Amblyomma > Amblyomma mixtum. Next base: position 93,134,205 of record NC_143019.1, read on the forward strand.
TCAAACGCCCTCCAGTGTCTACAGCATTTAAGATTCACAAACAATTGTGTACTTAATTAACATCTTAACCACACGTCAGTGGCACAAGCAGCAACACCGCGCTAAAGCTTTCGCCTCACCGCACTTTAGGTCAACAAAGGGCCCCCTGAATTTTTTTCAATTTCGCCGTGAAGTAGTCATGTACTATCACGCTCAATGTGAGTTGCAACGCGCGGTCATCGACCGGGGATCGTTCCGTGGTGTGCCTCCTCCAAACAGTCGCTCGGAATTCTGGAAGAAACTTTTTCCAGAGTGGGGGTGCTGTTGTTTCCTGGAACAGCAGTTTCTCCCAGAATTCCGAGCGACTGTTTGGAGGAGGCACACCACGGAACGAGCCCCGGTCGATGACCGCGCGTTGCAACTCATATTGAGCGCGATAGTACACTGCCATACATTGATTAGTTTTTTTTTTTCAATGCAAGGGGAAAAGTCTATTATCTGGCAAAGGTATGATCAAACCACTAATATTTTGAAAAATGGGGCTCAAGAAAAAAGTAGAAAGGCAGTTATAGGCATTTCCACTTACTAAAAAGGCCTGTCTGCGCTTGTCGATGCAAAGCCTAGAGAACTGTTCTAGTGCTTGTAGACTTCTGTCCACGTCTGCATAGCCCTTAGCATGAAAGAAACTTCACAGCTGGTGATCGGCAAGGGCGGAAGTATCCGGAACCCTTGCGCTGCCACCGTTGTCGTTTTCAGATACTTTCCCCCATTGCATTTAGGCATTGCGGAGAATATGCTTTGGCAGCTGACTGCCGCTGTGCTGCTTTTGTCCAATTGCTCTAGGCTGGGCCTGTTCGTTAGTGCATTGTCGTCTTCAGGTGATTCGGCCCATCGTGTTTAGGTTATTGTGGATAAATCAGTCCGGCAGCTGACTGCCTCACGTGCTACCAGACTAGGCACGCTCGCACGTTCACGTGTCGTCGCTGGCTCTGAAATTCTTCGCCCCATTACATTTATGCAGAGCGGAGAAGCCATCCTGGTGGCTGATTTTCACTGCACTTCTGCTTGTAGTCATAGGTGCCGATAGTGGGGGTGGGGGCTAGAGGGCTCAAGACCACCCCCAAAAATTGTTAAGTTATCATGGAAATATTTGTATTGCCCAGTCGTTTCTTACAAATGAAGAGTTTGTAATATTTCAATTGTTAGCTTATTTTGGAAATATTTGCATTGCCCAGTGTTTTCTCTTACTTTGACAGAACCATGGGGTCATCCTTTTTAGCATATTCACTCGGCTAGAGACAAATAAAACTGATGTTTACAATATAGCCTCTATACCTGTGTATATCTCTTGCCAAGGACCATGGGGGGGACAATGAATGTAAAAGAGAATGCTAACTAGACCCCAGCCCCCCCTCCCCACAGAATGAAAATTCGGCACCTATGCTTATAGGTATGTTGTGCGCCTGTGGCTCACTTAGCAACGAACCATCTGTTAGTTGCTAAGTGTATCATACGATCGGAATTTTTATGAACATACTTTCGAAGCAGTCGGTGCTATCAGGGAGCAGATTAGGTGATCAGAAGAAAAATGATGTTATAATTGGGACATTTTTATTGCTATCAATTTTGAACATATGAACCAGGAAGTCGTATAAAACTGAAACATGTCAATCAGGTTCCACTTTATTGCAGCGATTAACCAGAACAAGGAAAGACGTGAAGAGTTCCATATATTTCCTTTAGGCTGAGTGCCGCTCATTTTTTCCTGACACCCAGGTCTGGAGAAGGAGTTTCTGGAGCTGGGCGTGTCGGCAACCACGGCCACAGCAGCACCGCCGTCCTCCGCACCGTCGAAGCTGCAGGAGCTGCTGCGCAACAATGTGTCAACACTGTCATCAACGCGCCGCCGCCCCTCGATGCTTAGCAGTGAAGCCCAGGCCATCCTGGACCATTTGCCGGACCTGTCGTTCATGCAGGCGCGCGTGCTCATGTTTCCTGTGCACTTAGACTGATGATGAGGAACCTTATATGGTCTTTAATAAGGCCCGTGATACGTTTTTCACATTCCCTGTGGACTGGTAATCCTTGTGGATAGGGCCCCGCAGCCAAGCCACGCCCTCTTTCCGCGATAAAAGGAACTTGATGCGGCCCTTCAATCGTGCGTCGTTAGCGTGGGCTGTTTCGTACAGATGCCACGAATCATGCATGACCTGTTGATGTTGCATGAAGTGGAGGCAGGTTGTGTTACATTTGACATTTCCATTCTTCTATTGTACGTTGCGTTTTGGCCTTCATTCCTCATGCAATTAGCACACGTCTTGTGTTGGTGAATGTTTTGGTATTCAGCGTATGCGTATAGGATATTCCTCACCACCGATAATTTATTTAACTTGTGTAAGCAGAGTGACGGGTGAGTATGAGTTCATGTGGCAGCCTTTGGGGAAGTAAGGTGGTATGCCTGTATTTACATAACATGACGTGGGAAAAATGGATTGTTCCCAGCCTCTGTAATGGTAAAAGCCTTACTTGTTGACCGCTGTAGTTAACCTTTGTGCAGGAGAGTGCTATTTGCTCATGATTTTATCAGTAAGTAAGCCTTTATTCTTGTGGCTGCATGTGTTACGATTGCATTTATTTGCGTTGAATTGTGTTATGCGCTGCTGGGCTAATAAAAGTAAATCTGCAGTGCAGTTAGGTGAACGCTGTTCAAAATAGGCATTTCTTTTTTGTGCTGTGACCAAACACTGGGTATGTGAATGTTTCAAGACAGAAAGAGCAATTTACCTCATGGCCGCAAAGGTAGGTAGCACAGTTCTTCAAGTATCAAGGCTGTGGTTGGAGAAAAACACAACCTCTAACTCAACTCAGACTCTAATAGGACCAAACATTGGGTTGACATGCTGTCGACATTCAAAACAATGGGCTGATGCCAGCACTCCCTAGGACATTTTTGTCCATGTACGGCTGGCCAGCACTCCGAGTAAGTGCGCCGCCGCGGTGGCTCAGTGGTTATGGTGCTCGGCTGCTGACCCAAAAGACTCGAGTTCGATCCCGGCTGCGGCGGCTGGAATTTCTTTGGGGGAGAAATTCTAGAGGCCCGTGTACTGTGCGATGTCAGTGCACGTTAAAGAACCCCAGGTGGTCGAAATTTCCGGAGCCCTCCACTACGGCGTCTCTCATAGCCTTAGTCGCTTTGGGACGTTGAACCCCATAAACCAAACCAAACCAAACCTCAGAGTAAGTGCTAGATTTTAAAGTGGCCATGAAACTGTTGAGCAGATATCCAGCAAATGTGTTGACTGCCTAGAACAAGTGCTTTTAAGCATTTAAGCATTCCTCCTCGCACTGTTTGCCCTACTGTAGACACTTTTCACGTGACGTCGTGGGACCCATCTTTGGGTGCTGTGGCTGTCTTGCACAGTATACGCGGGAACCAGTTGGCGATGGGTGGGTTAACAAAACGGCGAGGCTTTCGCTGCTCTTTCAGGGCCCAGAGATTGCGGCCGCTGTGATGTCGGTGAAAACTATGTATACCTCTTGGCTACAAAAATTTGAGCTTGTCTACTTGGCTACTTTTGGTATCTAAGGCAGGACAGAATAATGGCATTATCCTTCTCTTTTGTCCGGCTGTTGGAGCAAATTGTAGCAGTAAGACGTGGATCATCGGCATTCACACAAACATAGCTCAGCGATGCAAGGAAGTGACGTTACTTAGCAAGTATACCTAGTTTCCTCTATAGGCTACTGGTTCAAAGCGCATTGACTCATGATCAACGGTACACCCCAGTGCGACAACTCATGTGTGGTGCTGAGAGCGAGAGCCTTGGTTAAGATTTTTAAGGCATTCTGTGGGCACTGGAGCCCTTGAAAAGTAAAAAGATCTGAAAGAGGAAGACAAGCACTCTACTTATATTACACAGATGGAGCTTTAGGTGAGCCATAACCTGTAACAATACCCGGTCCCAGGGATATCGGAATCATAACCAACTATCCTGAAAACTTTGAGTACTCGCGAGTGATGTCCATGTGTTTTAGATATATCTGACACATTAGCCTATGGATATCCCATCCAGGTGATATTACGGACAGTTACTTCAATCATGTCTCATTACCTTTGCATAATGTTCGCTACGAGATGGCAGAGTGGGCTGTTATTTCCTAATCTGTAACATGATCTGCTCATCCATTTTTATGTTTGTGGGCCCACGTGAAAAATATCCCCAAAGCCTAATTTTCATTCTCTTGAGATATACGTGAAGAAATGACTACAGCTGATTAAAATGGTGCAGTTGTTTTTGGCCCAGTGCTGACACTTTTTATGGATAAAATCAGCATAGCATCACCCGCTGTCACAGTGAACATCTATCAACAAACATATGCAAAACACAGATCAGTCTATAGAAATGCGAAAAAATAAGAGGTAATGCAGCCCCATCATACTGAGCATACATACAGAAGGAAGATTTACCACAAGCTGATATACTCGAAATCTGCCTCTCCTTTTGGAACCAGTGGCTCTTGCACGTCAAACAATATTACTCCATTCACTTATGAATTTGTGAGTTTTATTCTCCTGGGCCCAAAAAATCTCAATTAAATTCACCGTTTTTTTTGCCAATCACGAATGTATGTCCTTGTTTAGAAGTTCAAAGAAGCTTATAAAGGAATCACAGATGATCAACGCGATTCATGCAACGCAGTATGCGTTAGCATAGTGTTTCCCTACAGGACAGAGCTGCCACTGACGGGAGCTACTCGACCTTGCGAGCGGGTGGCGTGGTCCAGTCGATCATTCGTACCGCCGCTCCGGATTTTGTTGCGAAAACATCACTACGCGAGTCGCCTTGCCATTTCGCGGAGCTGACGAAAGGCCATACTGCGCATGCGCGAGGAGCGGTGACGTCACACGGCGCACAGCTGGCGCCCCGTCGCTGCTCGGGTGGCAGGTGCGCCACCGCGCCCGCCAGTTTCGCAGTAGCAGCGCATAGCTAGCGTGCCGGGGCCGCTGCCGCGCGCTCTCCATCGCCTCTCTCTCCCCTCGTTCCTTTCGCAATCCTCGAGGTTTAACCAGAGCTAAACCACTGCCATTTTTTTTCTCGCAGTAACTAACCTCCGGTTACGCACTCCGTTCGCGCCACATTCAGCTTCCACGCTAACCGTCCGCCTTCCACGGTAACCACCGTCTATAGGTGGTTCCATTTGCAACCACGTACTGGTTACACCGCCTTCTACTACTATCGGATAAAACTCTAGAAAGCAGCGGAAAATCGATTCTCATCACGTCGCGATTAATCCCCGTAGCGTGAAATCATAGGTCACTGGAATAATCGCGGCGTCATCACAATCGGTCAAAGCCACTGGACGGCCTCTTTTGAGGGGTTCTTCAGTTGTATAATATATACAGGGTGTTTCACCTAAGACTTTCTGCAATTTTTAAAAATAAGCTATTTGAATTAGATGCGCGCTTTTTCTGGCATAGCATTGTCAGTGGTGTAGTACATCATAATGCAGCTAAGACGTGCTAACTAGCAGGCTTGTTAACCAATATTTAATAGTTAACTTTTAAACTATTACCGTTGGGCTCCTTAATTATTGAGAGGCATGTAGCCTACCGTAAGTAATGTCCATATCCGTTTTTAGAATTTCGAGAACGCGATTATCCTCGGTGCTGTGGCCCAACAAATTTCGCCTACATCGCGCCAAAATACATGCGGTTTGAGAAGCTTGCAGGCAAAGCAACCTCTCCAGTGAACCTAACTCGTCGAAATAGCCAAAATTTGTTGGGCCACAGCGCCGAGGATAATCGCGTTTTCGAAATTCTAAAAATCGATATGGGTATTACTTACGGTTGGCTACATGCCTCTCAATAATTAAGGAGCCCAAGGGTAATAGTTTAAAAGTTAACTATTAAATATTGGTTAACAAGCCTGCTAGTTAGCACGTCTTAGCTGCATTATGATGTACTACACCACTGACAATGCAATCCCAGGCGAAAATCGTAACTGGTCACAGTGGTTTAAGGAACAATTTCCCAGTTGATTTTTGTTGTTTCCAGTTGGATCCCAGCTAAATTCCAGTTGCATCCAACTGGTATCCAACTGGAATCAACTGGGAAATTGTTTCTTAAACCAGTTAGACCAGTTGCGATTTTCACCTGGGATGCCAGAAAAAGCGGGCATCTAATTCAAATAGCTTTTTTTTTAAATTGCAGAAAGTCTTAGGTGAAACACCCTGTATGCTACTACTATTACACGGATGCGAAGCGGTAGCGCAACAGTTGTCGAGGCAAAAACATTGTCGGAGAGCGATTTTTTGGGTATACTGTTAAAGGACGTCGCACCCTTGGGATAATGAACAGATATGCGGAAAAGAATGAAGAGGAACAAGGACGGACAAAGTGGAGGCTTTGCGCTAACACTGAACCGAGGAGCGACAAGACGAGGTAAAGTTCAGCTCCAGCTCGCGTCCGTATTGAGATGAATGACGTTTGAGATCCCTCTCGAGTTCGACACCGATCTCGCTGGCCCACTCGTAAATCTGCAGTAATAAAGTGGGATAAAAATTAGCTGAAGTTTAGCTCTGGTTAAACCTGGCAAGTTGCGTAAGCAGCGTGGAGCCTGGTGGAGCGCGGCTGAAACGGTTGCTATGGCAACGGCCCTCCATCTGTTTGACCTCGCTGCGGCTGAAGGTCAACCGCACCGCCGGGAGCTACTCGACGGCTCGAAACCTGGCGCAGTACTGCTCACGCAATAAAAATGAAACTCATCCCTTCCTGCAAATCGTCGCCATCCCACACTGAACCATCCACCACAACGGCATTCAATGGTTAATCATCTCTCTGTGATTACCGGTTTACGATTGTTGCTCACTGGTTAGCACGTTCGGTTGGGGTTATTATCGCTTGTTTCACTAATTCATTTGCACTGCATCACCCCGAGATAAACGCGACATGGATTCTGCCCTGCTTCGTAGAGTGTTTTCGCGCTAAATTCAACCAAAATAATGAAAATGGTACCAGCTGATCCGAAAGACGCGGGTTCGACCCGTCCGCAACAGTCGCATTTCGACGGAGGGGGAATGCTAGACTCTCGTGTACTGTGCGATGTCAGCGCACATTAAAAAAAAAAAAACCAGGTGGTGGAAATTATCTGGAGTCCCCCCAAAACACCGAAACCGTCACTTCGTGCTTCCAGTTTCAGTTCAGTTGCGTCCGCGTGTGTAGGGAGACTCCATTGCTCGTCAGTTAAGGTGCGTGGCCATTAGTGACAGGAGCGCCCGAGGCTCAATTAGGAACGGAAAAGAAGGACGACTTGCGCTCCTAAATACCGCTGTTGTAGATTATGCTGTGCACAGTCATAGAAGCCGACAACGCTTACCGTCAGTCCGCGTATTACATGATGTCTTGGTGCCAGTTTTGAACTTAGCTCCAAGTAGCGCGGTTTTCGTGGACCATATTCGAATAAAGCATTTTCGTTACATCTGCTTTTCTGGGTAGTTGCCGCTTCCTCGCGGTCCATGCGAGCCAGTATACTAAAGGTGACACCCCGGGCCAGCGCTCAGAGTGAAGTCGATTGCTTACAGCCAGAGAGACCTTGAGGATTTTCATGCCCGCATATCGAGCGTAGAGCGTACCACAATCTTATAAGTGAGGCTGACATAATTGTGAACTTCTTGTAGCATGAACGCGTTGCCATGTGCGCGTTATAACAATTATACCGCGGATCCTTCAAAATGATTGCACGCCAGCTCATGAAGGCTGCTTGATGCATAGTACTACTGCCATGATAGTTAACATTTATGTGTTTATTTATGACGCCTTTCTGTGTTTAATGAACCAGTAGAAAATATTTTAGGTTTCCTAAGCACAAACAAATGCGTACGACGTGCATGTGAGCGTTTTAGACCGGTGTCTGCATGCATGTACACAATATGACAACGGCCTGCGCTGCTGCAGGAGCATTAAACCTTGCCGTTTTAGATAATTACAATAAAAAAAGATCATTCAGAAAAAGCCTCCAGCGGATGCAAAGAAGCATTCAGGCGACCCTTTGGCTCGAAAAGGGAGAGCTGAGCGGCTCTCCACGACGTGAAGCCCGATCACGTTTTCACGCCGCAAGTGATAAAATTAGGGTTCTCACGTGTCCTTCGAAGCTTGGCCAAACCGTTGCGTCGTCTTCCCAATCCTTTACAACCGTATCGGCCGAAACACTGCCTGTTGGAACCGAACCTTCACACGCAGCAGCTGTCGCGACGAGGCGCGCGCCGAGCAGTCAGGAGGCGCGTAATGGCGGCGTGATCACGTGATTAAAGATGGCTGCCCCATGATACGGCACTGTAAAGCGTCTATAAGATGATGCTCTACAATGGACGATGTCGCAGCACAAATAAACGGGTGTATAAACGATGCCGGCATCCACGGCGACTGTAGTGTGTGAGCGAAAATTGGAACCGGAAGTAGCTGGCAGACGATTTTTCCATGATTATTCGCGTTCACTCCGGAAACGCCCCTGCATGTGCATGTCACCGCGACTAAATAAATTAGCACGTCTCAGGAGATTCCGCGTAGAATCTTAGCTGCTTGTGTCGTAATGACGCTTTTTTGCTTTTGTGATGCACCATTCGTCTGCATCAGATGCTGGTGATATGATTTGTTCCAGGTACGCTCTTTCTTTCGGCGCTACCTCTTTTAGTGCAACCAGCTGAGATGCTGATTGGGCCGTTTGTTCTGGATAAGATCTTTTATTCACCGTTATAAAGAGCGCTGTTTTGATATTATTTTCCCATTTATGCGGAATAGCAGTAGTAGACGCCAGCATCAAGCTTAGCATGCAGCGTGCAGCAGGATTGTTGAGCAGTGCACAGTGCAAACTTTCTGTGGGCCCACAGTTTTCTAGCCCCTCTTTTGCAGAACAAAACGAACAGAATTTGCAAGAACAAAATGCGGGTACAAATCCAATTGCAAACACCTTCCAAACTACATGCATTCGTATAGAAATGGTATTCCTGTTGCTCATACAAGGGTGGAAGCTTGGGCGAGTCGGTAACTGTGATTCATGGTATGTGAGGTAGCGCAAAACGGGACAAGGGACAGAGAAAGACGCACACAACACAGGCGCCAACTTCCGACTGCCAGAAACCTAGGCGACCAAGATGAACTTGAACCGTAAGGCAAACAGGCACATGCGCCCGGAAAAAATAATGAAAATCAGGTGAATGAGGAACAACGGACAAACGACTCAGCGATTATTTAAGAGGGCCAGCTCTCTTTTGGACAGGGAGATAGACGGCTTGCTGACACATTTATCATCCAAGTGAGTGATACGCGCTGCTTCAATAATTTCGCGAGCTAACTGATACCGGCGTCTGGCCACGATCGAGCACTTATCCAAAAATGGCACACAACCACACTCCTTACAGTGCAAAGCCAGATTGATGCCAGTAAAAGTTTTCAAGTTGATTTTGTTTTCACGAATCCTATCAGTCAAGCAACGACCAGACTGACCAACATATACCGCTTGGCACAGGAGAGTGGGATTTCATAAACGATGCCTTCAGTACATTTTATGAACTTTTTTCTGTGATTAACGGTGCACTGCAGCTTTTGGGGACGTTTGTCTGCGGGCAAAGTTTTTTTGAATAACGCGCTTAGTTTTTCAGGGGCTGAAAAAACCACGCGAACATTCGCGTTTTAAAATTGGTCGCCTAGGTTTCTGTCAGTCGGGAGTTAGCTCCTGTGTTGTGTGCGTCTTTCTCGGTCCCTTCTCCCGTTTTGCGCTACCTCACATACCATGAATCACTTCTAGATGTTTTTTACTACGTTTGAAATAGGTATTCTGTAGACAACTTTTAGAAGTCTCTTTATTACGCCTAGAAGACAGATCCCGAAACAAAATAAAATCACAGTACATACTGATGGGCGACTTCAATGCTAAGGTAGGCAATAAGCAGACTGGAGAGCAGCGGGTAGGTGACTATTGCATAGGTTCTAGGAATAGCAGGGGACAGTTATTAGTAGAGTTTGCAGATAAGAATAATTTACGGATCATGAGTACCTTCTTCCGCACACGAGAGAACAGGAAATGGACGTGGAAGAGTCCCCATGGTGAGAATAAAATTGAAATATACTTCATACTGTGCGGTCACCCTGGCATATTGCAGGATGTGGAGGTCCCCGGAAAGGTCCGTTGTAGCGACCCCAGAATGGTAAGTTCTCGAATTAGCTTAGATTTGAAGAGAGAACCGAAGAAACCAGTGAAGTGGAAGCCCATTAACGAATTAGCGGCAGGAGGGAAAACAGAGGAATTCAGGATTTTGCTGCACAACAGATATTCGGCTTTAACTGAAGAAGGCGATCTTGATGTTCAAACAATGAACGATAATCTCACAGCTACCATTACGGAGTGCACCGTAGAAGTAGGCGGTAGGATTGTTCGACAGGATTGAGAAACGCCAAAGCATGAAAGCGTCTAACCCTACGTACAGAATAAAACTGGAAGAGCTATCAAAATCAATAAATAAGCGGAAGACAGCCTATAGGGAAGTTTAATATGGAGAGAACCGAGCATACGCATGCTCTGAAGAATGGAGGTAGCCTAAAAGCGGCGAAGAAGATACTAGGCATTGGTGAAAACCAGATATATGCGCTAAGAGACAAAGAGGGCAATGTCATTAGCAATATGGATAATGCACAGTAGCCAACGTAATCAGAACGTCAGTGAGAGAGACAGCGCACAGCATTGGGACATCCCTCCAGTAACGAAACAGGAAGTAAAGAAAGCCTTAGGAGCATTGCAAAGGGAAAAGCAGCTGATGAGGATCAGGTAGCAGCAGATCTGTGGAAGGACGGAGGGGATATTGTGCTACAAAAACTTGCCGCCCTGTATACGCAATGCCTTATGACCTTGAACGTAACAGAAGCTTGGAAGAACTCTAACATTATTTTAATTCATAAGAAAGGAGACGTCAAGGACTTGAAAAATTACAGACCGATCAGCTTACTGTTTGTAGCCTGCGAATTATTTACTAACGCAATCGCTAATTTAGTCAGGACAACCTTAGACTTCAATGAACCTAATTATCAGGCAAGCTTTCGTAAAGGATACTTCACAATATACCAGATTCACACTATCAATCAGGTGATAGAGAAATGCGCAGAATATCCAACACCTATAGTAGTAGTAGTAAAATACCTTTATTCGGCCATAATTTACAGACCAGAAGTCGCTGTTCTTCTTCCCCTTCAGCGCCAAGCCAGTAGAGCCAGGTGGTGATGGATAAAGAAGGGGGGGGGGGAACCCGACTGCTGAGCAGCCGGGCAATAGAAGAGGCAATGGGCCAGGTCCACATGGATACCGGGGAAGTTGGGGCAGGAAGGGTCTGATCGATAGCAATAGAGAAAGAGGCGAGACGGGGTGATGACGGGGTGGGCACGGTGGACCGGGCCGGGACTTGCAACTGAACATGCCTCCCCTCTTGTTTATTCAGGCCCTGCTCTTCGGTTTCACCGAGATTAACTTGGACACATGCAGCAGATACCCGTTGTCACCGCTATCAGGCAACGCCTCCGCCCGTGTGTATGACGCACCAAGACTCAGCTGTCCCCCTGTCGGCCACGTCGGTTGGAGTGTGACGTCACCATCTGCTGCAGCTATAAAGGAAGACCTTCATCGCTTCGCTTTCAGTGGGCACGGTGGACCGGGCCGGGACTTGCAACTGAACATGCCTCCCCTCTTGTTTATTCAGGCCCTGCTCTTCGGTTTCACCGAGATTAACTTGGACACATGCAGCAGATACCCGTTGTCACCGCTATCAGGCAACGCCTCCGCCCGTGTGTATGACGCACCAAGACTCAGCTGTCCCCCTGCCGGCCACGTCGGTTGGAGTGTGACGTCACCATCTGCTGCAGCTATAGACCAGATTTTTTTACCCTCGCACGCAGGCTGCGGACGCGCGCCTACTCTCGACACCAGTCGCCATCTGTCGGCGCGCGCGGCCCGAGGGACTGCGGGTCGCGCCGGCGCCGCGCATAGAACGCATGTTTACGTGTTCGCTTCTGCCGTTTTGTGCTCCATCAGCTAACGTATGAGGGTGTGTGCTGTGCGTCACTACTCACATTTGCCCTCTTCCAGACAGTGCTGCGGTTATCTTGTGCGCAGTTACGCGTTAACGTGACATCCGAGGGTAGTCGACCAGGTAGTGTACGGACTGGAAACCGGCACTTCGAAGCAGATTTCTGCGCTGTCGTGTCGTTTGTTGTCGCCTTTTACGTGCGATATCATCTATGATAATATTATGCATTAGAATGTAGATATATTGACTTGACTCAGTGGAGTAGTAACTGGATAGGCGAGCTGCAGACTGAAGGTTGTCCCGACGGAGCGCGTGTTTTCGATCACCAGTACGTGTTCAGCATCCTTGCGCTGAGCTTGCTCTTGTTCCCATTCAGAACATTTCATGCACAGGATTGTAAGCACGACCGCTACCGATTTCAGCTGCTTTTTCCGCACGCATGTCAGAGCTATCTGGGGGGTAAAGGTTTATCTATAGTATCTTTCTGCTGTTGGTATCTACCTTAGCTTGGTTTGGTTTATTAAGGTTTTACGTCCCAAAGCGACTCAGGCTATGAGGGACGCCGTAGTGAAGGGCTCCGGAAATTTCGACCACCTGGGGTTCTTTAACGTGCACTGACATCGCACAGTACACGTACGGGCCCTAGAATTTCGCCTCCTTCGAAATTCGGCCGCCGCGGCCGGGATCGAACCCGCGTCTTTTGGGCCAGAGCAGAGAGCCGTAACCACTGAGCCACCGCAGCGGTGCGGTATCTACATTATTCATAGGAAAATATGCGCGATTTCATTACATTTTCCACACTTAGCCAAACGCCTACGCAACGCTCTCACACGCGGCGAGAGCTCCTGAATAAAATAACGCGACTTCGGACCTCAGAATTAGTGAAAGCTGGATTAGCTGCTCATATCTATTCAAGCTTTGATAAATTAAGCGAAAGTACGTTTTTATGCACCAGGTTGCATAAACCATGACAAAATTTCTTTTCTGTAGGCGCTGCGACTCAGTGGGCTCACAGCGGTAATTTGTTGATAAACTGGCGCGGCGACAAGAAAGCCCTGTTTGTGGAAGGGGTGGGGGGGGGGGGCTTTATGTCCGGCCGGCAGGAAGGAATAAGAGTGCATGGGAATTGGAACTGCATGCTAGGCGCACACCTAATGCTTGATATTGAACAAAAGTTTCTTTGCGGTGGAGCACCAAGACGGAATTCGATATCAGCACGAGCGCGTGCTAAGCGCCGGCACAATTAACCTGAATGTCAAACTAAATGTCATTAAAACGCGTCAATGTTATCGCTTTGATAACGTAAATACTTCCTGCAACACAGCCACGCAGCGGAAGTATGCTCGGTGCAAAATGGCCGCGCCCAGGAGAGGCTCAAAAATCTGGTCTATAGACCAGATTTTTGAGCCTCTCCTGGGCGCGGCCATTTTGCACCGACTGGCGCGCCGCGGTGCGGGCGTTTCTTTGGGGACTGCGGGGCTGCGGCAGTTCCGCGGCCGCGCCTGCATATAGCCGCGCTTCGGGCGCTAAAAAAACATTGTCGAGCATACTTCCGCTGCGTGGCTGTGTTGCAGGAAGTATTTACGTTATCAAAGCGATAACATTGACGCGTTTTAATGACATTTAGTTTGACATTCAGGTTAATTGTGCCGGCGCTTAGAACGCGCTCGTGCTTATATCGAATTCCGTCTTGGTGCTCCACCGCAAAGAAACTTTTTATTCAATATCAAGAATTAGGTGTGCGGCTAGTATGCAGTTCCAATTCCCATGCACTCTTATTCCTTCCTGCCGGCCATAAAGCCCCCCCCACTTCCACAAACGGCTTTCTTGTCGCCGCGCCAGTTTATCAACAAATTACCGCTGTGAGCTCAACTGAGTCGCAGCGCCTACAGAAAACAAATTTTGTCATGGTTTATGCAACCTTGTGCATAAAAACGTACTTTCGCTTAATTTATAAAAGCTTGAATAGATATGAGCAGCTAATCCAGCTTTCACTAATTCTGAGGTCCGAAGTCGCGTTATGTTATTCAGGAGCTCTCGCCGCGTGTGAGAGCGTTGCGTAGGCGTTTGGCTAAGTGTGGAAAATGTAATGAAATCGCGCATATTTTCCTATGAATAATGTAGATACCGCACCGCAGCGGTGGCTCAGTGGTTACGGCTCTCTGCTCTGGCCCAAAAGACGCGGGTTCGATCCCGGCCGCGGCGGCCGAATTTCGAAGGAGGCGAAATTCTAGAGGCCCGTGTACTGTGCGATGTCAGTGCACGTTAAAGAACCCCAGGTGGTCGAAATTTCCGGAGCCCTTCACTACGGCGTCCCTCATAGCCTGAGTCGCTTTGGAACGTAAAACCTTAATAAACCAAACCAAGCTAAGGTAGATACCAACAGCAGAAAGATACTATAGATAGACCTTTACCCCCCAGATACCTCTGACATGTGTGCGGAAAAAGCAGCTGGATTCGGTAGCGGTCGTGCTTACAATCCTGTGCATGAAATGTGTTTAATGGGAACAAGAGCAAGCTCAGCGCAAGGATGCCGAACACGTACTAGTGATCGAAAACACGCGCTCCGTCGGGACAACCTTCAGTCTGCAGCTCGCCTATCCAGTTACTATTCCACTGAGTCAAATCAATAGATCTATATTCTGATGCATAAAATTATCATAGATGATATCGCACATAAAAGGCGACAACAAACGACACGACAGCGCAGAAATCTGCTTCGAAGTGCCGGTTTCCAGTCGGTACACTACCTGGTCGACTATACCCTCGGATGTCACGTTAATGAGTAACTGCGCACACGATAACCGCAGCACTGTCTGGAAGAGGGCAAATGTGAGTAGTGACGCACAGCACACACCCTCATACGTTAGCTGATGGAGCACAAAACGGCAGAAGCGAACACGTAAACATGCGTTCTATGCGCGGCGCCGGCGCGACCCGCAGTCCCTCGGGCCGCGCGCGCCGACAGATGGCGACTGGCGTAGAGAGTAGGCGCGCGTCCGCAGCCTGCGTGCGAGGGTAAAAAAATCTGGTCTATAAAGGAAGACCTTCATCGCTTCGCTTTCAGTGGGCACGGTGGACCGGGCCGGAACTTGCAACTGAACATGCCTCCCCTCTTGTTTATTCAGGTTGGTTGCTGTTCTTTCCGTAGTAACGATCCCATGTTACTGGTCCTACCGTGCCCAAAGCGTTGTGTTTCCATGGCGTATGAGTGTTTTTTGGTATGTAAACTTCTGCTGTGTGGTGACGTGGAAAGCAATCCGGGTCCCAATAATCAAAATATGTTTGATCTTATTATAGGAACGCAGAATCAAATACAAAAGATATTTCCGATCTGAAAACTTGTTATGACAAAATAAACGCGTCCCTTAGTGTTTTGTCCGCTACACTCGAGGGAGTAGAGAATAGTATTGCCAATTTTAAAATCAGTATTGACAGGATACCGCAAATTGAGCAGCACGTGGAATCTGTTCACCAGTCATTCGACATACAACAGAGAACGGTTACCAATATCGAAGACCGTAGCCGTCGCTCAAATCTGATTGTTCACGGAATTACTGAAGACGAAAAGGAAAATGAAAAATCGCTCAAATACAAGGTACTCATTGATATATTTCAGACCATTTTAGGCGTCCAAACGTCCTCAGTGACCCGCACTCATAGGCTTGGAAAAAAGAGTGATAAGGAGCGCCCAGTTATAGTTTACTTTCAGGACTATGTAGAGAAGAAAAATGTATTTTCGAATGTAAGTAAACTAAAGGGGTCCGATTTTTTCATACAGAATGACTATTCTCGGGAAACATTGAGAAAACGTAAGTTACTATGGGAATCAACTGAAGCGGAGAGAAAAAACGGTCTCAAAGTAAAGCTTATTAATGACAAGCTGACAGTCAATAATCAGACATATGTATGGAACGACGCTACATGCAAGCGAATTCAGTTTCTTTCCTCGGACGCTAGGACCTCAGATTGACGCTCAACCTCCAGAGAACCATATCTTCCCCACTTTATTATTCTGAACACGAATGCGCAAAGCTTAGTTAATAAAACTGAACCCCTCGAAATAGCCTTGCTTAATCATAATCCGCACGTAGCCATCATAACAGAGACCTGGCTTTACCCTGATATTAGTAGTGGCTGTATCTTTCCTCCGTCGTACTCTGTTTTCAGACGTGATAGGGCAAGGGCGTCCGCAGAATTTTTTGCAGGGGGGGGCCCCGTTGGTGCCCCGGGGGGGGGGGGGGGGGGTATGTTCGTAGCAGAAAGGCGCTATTTGCGGAGTAAATTTATTTATTTATATATAAATAAAAATTAAACAAAATGCACACATGAAAGAAAAATTACAAACAGCAAATTAAAGCGCGGCTAGGAGAGGTACATTGGAGTTTATCAACGAAGAAACAACTAAAATTAATAAAAATGCAAAAAGATGCTATATCACTTCGTGGAGAAGAGTGCTCAGTCTTGCTGCATACGGGTTCTCGACTCACCCGGATTGATGACCAGCACACAGCACAATATGTTCACAAACACGCAACTACAGTCACTCAGTCAGTCTCCCTTGAACAGCAACTGTAGGCGCCTCGGATTTTTCTGGCCGAATTGCGTAATTACACGTGTGATAAATTCACTTCTGTGCTTCATTACACGCTCTCGGTGCACACTCATCATACACATTGATTGGAAAAACTGTTGAACGCGTACGTTGAAAACAAAAGATGACTATATATACAACGAAAACTTATTTACAAGATAAATGCACGCTCGCAGCTTCATACACCTCGCTCCATCTTGCTAGCGCATCCGCACAGTCGAGCAACCGCACACACACTGCTCTCCGCTCGTCGTTTTCTCGTCCGCTGTCTTGGTTGTTCTCAGCTTCGCTGACAACCGGCCACTAAAAACACCCAAGCACAAACACAGAGGCGCGCACACGTGCAAGGGCTTACTTGCCGCAGTATCCCCGAATGCGCACTTTGGGGGTGAAAGGAACGCCGCGCAACTTCCGAGGGGAAGGGACACTCGCCACTCCAGTCGGAAAATTTGTTTTTGTGTTTTTATGGGGTTCAGAGCCCCAAAACGACTCAGGCTATGAGGGATGGAGTAGTACAGAGTTCCGGGTAATGTCGACCACCTGGGTCTCTTTACCATGCACTGACACGCACAGTACATGGGCGCTGTTGTGATTTGAGGCCCAGCCAGAGGTGACAGGCGAGCCAGGCAGGCGCCATCGGGCTGCGTTGACCAAAGGCGCTGGTTTTCGCAGAAGACGCAAAGAACGCTGGTGTGGGGGCGCCTCGGGAGACTGCGTCGCCGTGAACAAAAGCAGCTAATCCCCTTTGCCGGAGATTCTGAAAGCGGCGCTTCTACCGAACTGCGCTACCCGTGGATCGGAGGAGACAGCGAGCGGCGGCGGCGCCAACTCATCGCCCGCTTGCCCCTGAGCAGCCCGACAAAGCGGGGGTGGACACGGCTGATTTTACCTTCCCTCCTTAAGAATTCATCGGTGACCGGCGTAACGATAGGCGAAAACAAGATGCCCCGTGCACTGTCTGCCTCCGTGTCGCTATCTCTCTAGAGATCAAAGAAACAGACACCCATCTCAAGGCGGCTCGAAACACATGCTCGCCGGTGCCGCTGTATGTCTGGAACAGGTCGCCCTTCAGTAGAGCTAACGATGGCGTGGTTTGAAAACGGCGGAACGACGCACGCCCGGACGCGGCATTTCGCAGATGTGACCATGCGGGGCTGCTTTTACCCTTTTGACTGAGCGCACCACCGCCCCTGGCGTGCGGCCATCACTCACGGTTCGAGTGAGTGATTTTCCAGGGGGGTGCAGCCGCCCCCCCTTGCCCCCCCCCTCCGGACGCCCATGTGATAGGGCATCACGTGGAGGCGGCGTCGCAGTGTTACTAAAACAAAACATTAAAGCTACACTTCTACAACAAATCGAAAATCATGAAAGCCTATTTCTAGAAATCACGTACAGCTGCCGTACCTTCATACTATGCGCATTGTATAGGCCACCAAATTCTGACGCTGATTACCTGGGCAGGCTGCAGGATCACCTTTCATTGTTTGGCAAGAAGAGCATAATTCTTGCTGGTGACTTTAATGTTCCAAGCATCGATTGGTGTACTGAAAATTTCGAATCAATGCATGACTCAGGCCTTCTTTGCGATATTATGTTTGCTCATAATCTGAAACAAGTCGTCTTGGAACCAACTAGGGTAAGCGGATCTGCCAGCTCTATTCTCGACCTAGTGTTTTTAAACCGCTCGATTTCTGATTCTTCAACCGTAGTATACAATGGCATATCTGACCATAAGATAGTAGTTGTATCTTTCGCTCTATCGAAAGGCCATCAAACAAAAACAATCAAACACAAAATCATTAAAGATTATTCAAAGGCAAGAGACGAGTCTGTACTGGACCACTTAGAACTGGCATTTGAAACGTTCTCAGCCGAGAACGTGTCAGAATTATGGGCAAAACTGAAAGAGCTTTGTCAGTATTGCATTAATAACTTTATTCCAGATAAAAAGATACGCTTGAAGAAAACAAATCCATGGATTAGCCGGTATATTATTCATTTGAAGAGGAGGATTAAACGCCTAAAAAGAACTAAGTCCCCCAAATCAAGTTCCTTAAACGCGTTGATGGTGCATTTGTCCTCTAGCATCCAGTCGGCCAGGCAACGTTATTTCACTAAAACCCTTCCGCAGTTTATGCAAAAAAATCCTAGTAAATTTTGGAACCACCTCCGGGATTCCACTCAGCCTGTTCAGCAGATAATTGTGAATGATGAGGTCATAACATGTCCACAACAAATGGCAGCGCATTTTAATTCGTATTTCCATTCTGTGTTTTCCATTAACGATGATGACGATGATGTTAATAATCTGAACATTGTTCCTAATTCCTCATTTGAGCCTGTTATCTTGGTATCTTATGAGGGCATCGTGGAGATGCTTCTCAGACTTGATCGAAAGTGTTCTACTGGTCCTGATGGTATTCCAAATGCATTCTTAAGACGTTATGCAGAATCCCTAGCCAATTTCTTATGCAAAATCTTCCGTGAATCACTAATGTTAGCTTCATTACCTCCTGATTGGCTCACAGCCAGAATCGTGCCTATTCACAAGAACGGGGACCGTTTTTCGGTGGGGAACTACCGTCCTATCTCCTTAACTTGTTCTTCATGTAGTAGTAGTAGTAGAAAACTTTTATTTAGATCTTTTAAGAGATTCGCGGATTCGAAGCCTCCGTCGTCTTTCGTGGCGCCGGCGACTTGAGGCTTCTCTTCAGCAAGGTTGGGCCCCTAGTCCAGGGCTCCACTGAGTCGCGCTGCATCAGTAGCGTGCCGCACTAAGGCCCTTTGGGCCGCGAGCTCGCTGCTGGTGAGCCGGCTCTCCCATTGCTCCGCACTCGGGAATTCGTGTTGGTGGAATGCTTTATTTCGTTCGCACTCCCATGTGATGTGGTATAGTGTGGGTGTGTCGCCGCACCAGGGGCAGTTTGCTCTGTATTGTGTTGGTGACATCTTGTTATAGATGTACAAGTTGGGGAAGGAGTTTGTTTGTAGCCTACGCCAGCCGACTGCTTCCTAGCTCATTGAACACATGGTTGCAAATCATATAATGCAGATTCTAAATACAAATTCAGCGCTTAGTCCATGTCAGCATGGTTTTAGAAAGGGATTTTCAACTGTTACGCAATTAGTCACAGCTATCCATACCTTTAGTGCCGTATTAGATAAGTCCGGACAAGTAGACGTCATTTACCTCGATTTCAGTAAAGCATTTGATAATGTTGCGCACAATGAACTACTACTCAAACTTAAAATAATAGGAGTACCTCCACCACTCATAAAATGGATTGCTGCTTACTTACGGCATAAAAAACAGTATGTGGAGATTGACGGTTTTAGTTCCCCTACTCTCGAGGTCACCTCAGGTGTTCCGCAAGGGAGTGTGTTGGGTCCCCTACTGTTTTTGGTTTATATAAATGATTTAGTTTCTGCCATTGACGAAAATGTAAAGGTTAATCTGTTTGCTGATGACTGTATGCTATTTAAAGAAATACGTTCGGTTTCGGACCAAGCCCTGCTTAATACTGCTTTAAATGATGTTTCATCCTGGTGTACGAAATGGGGAATGTCACTAAACCCTAAAAAAACTGTATTTATGCGTATCACAAGGAAGAAGGTGCCTCAAATGTTTAACTACACCCTCAATTCTACAACTGTGACTCAGGTAACCAAGTACAAATACTTAGGCGTAATCATTAATGACCAGCTCACATGGAGTGACCACATTAGTCATATAACTTCTTCTGCAATGAAAAAACTGGGATATTTAAGACATAAGTTAAGGGGAACACCAAGCAATGTAAAGAAATTAGCTTACGAATCCATTGTTAGGCCAAAACTCGAGTACGCTGCCGTGGTATGGGACCCTCACACGAAAAAGGACATTGCGCAGGTAGAAAAAGTTCAAATGCTGTGCGCTTCATTTATAATAAATATAAAACCTCCGAATCTCCATCTCTCCTTATGCAAACAAACCAGATAAAACCTCTCAGCATCCGAAGAAAGATAGCAAGAATAGAATTTTTGTACTGCTTAATTCAGGGAAAGTTTGGCATCTCGGCAAGTCCTTATGTTACTCCATCATCAGCTCGAAAAACGCGACACACACACAACTACAGCTTAACTCCTCACTTCGCAAAAACAAACTCCCATAAGTTTTCATTTTTTCCGAAAACAATCAGTGAATGGAACTCACTACCGGAAGAGGTTTTTACTTGTCCTAACTTCAAAGAGGCCATTACAAATGTCTTTTAACCCCTGAAAATGCCCTTCTGAAACGTGAATTTATGACTATTTTATATGTGACGAAGATGTATATCGGAGTGCTTTTATATCTGCATGCATGAATTTTAAACATATGTATGTACGTAAGATGTTCTGTAACCATTTCTTGTGCAATTTGCTTTTGCCCTTCCTGCTTGGACCAAAAAGGTCTGCAGTATCATGTAAATAAATAAATAAATGATTGCATTTACATTCATTTGTATGTGCCGTAGAAGGCGAGCCTTCGGCACCGTGAGTGATGGATGAGGGGGAGGGTAAAGGCGTTTGTCGAGGCGGAGCTCGAGGTAGACCTCTTTTATAGTGCGGCGAAGGGTGAGTCTCCCACCGTTATCCGAGGGCTTGGGCCAGGGGATCAACGGTGCCCGGAAAAGTGTGTCGCCGGCGTGCTGATGGGCCAGCTCATTGCCGTCAATCCCTGAATGCCCAGGGACCCAGCGGAGGAAAACGATGGAAGACTGCAATGCGGAGACCGCTCGTTCGGCCTCCTGTCGGAGAGAAGGGGTTAGGGTGCGTTTCTGTATGTGGTGTATAGCGGCTTGTGAGTCTGAATAGACAGTGTACTCTTGAAGAGAGGGAAGGAGGGCAAATGACTGGAGGGCATGCGCAATGGCGAGGACCTCGAGGGACATTGCGTCCGGAGGGCGTAGATACGGCCCGCTGGTGTGGGTTTCAGGAGCGGGGAGGTGGGGATGGTACAGGGCGTAGCCGCAGGAACCTCGAGGAGCCACGAAAGAGGCATCCGTGTAGGCTACACCCTGGGTATCAAAGAGAGGGGAATGGTGCTGCGCGGCCTCATGACGACGTCCGGCGTGCAGGACGGGGGAGATGTTGGTCGGGAGGGTGATGTGCTTGGTGGTCGGGACCAGGGTCTTCACCGCATGAGGATGAGGTGGGCAGACTGCGGAGGGAAGTCTTCAGGAGGCGCAGTAAACTTGGAGGTTTTATTTACATTATTTACAATAAAAACAGAGAGACCAAAGGTCAGGAAAGAAGCTGTCGACAAACAACAGTTTGCGGCTTAAATACAGTTCATATTCCCCAGGTCCCCAGCTAGGGAATCCGAACTCTGGTCGAGTGTCCAATGGGCCATGAGCCTCTACATAAGCTCCGCCCTCCCCACGTGACCGCGCACACACCATAGAAACACGCACTGGCAAGGAGGAATCCCGGCGCCTGGCAGTCGCGGACGGCGTGGTTTCTCGCGGGCCGACCAGGCCCAAAGGTCGTCGGCTTCTGTGCGGCGATCCTGCCGTTTTAAAGCACGAGATCTGAAGGCGCGCACCGGTGGACTCTTCAGGGGGAGGGACAAATCAGCCGTGTCGCTGCCCAGGGGCAAGCGGGCGATGGGTAGGCGCCGCCGCCGCTCGCAGTCTACCCCGCTGGTCCACGGGAGAGCACAGTTCGGGAGGAACGTCGCATTCCACGTCACAGACGGGAGGATTGTTGCCTTTGTTCATGGCGACGCCGTCGCCAGAAGCCGCCCCCAGGCCAGCGTTTCCTTGCGTTTACTCCGAAAAACAGCGCCTTTGATCAGCATAGCCCGATGGCGCCAGCCCGGCTCGCCTGTCTCTGCTGGCTGGGCCCCCATCACAACAAGGTGGAGGATACGAAGACTGGGAGCCGTAAAACGGGGCGATGGGAGTGGACGAGATACCCGCTTGAGTCAGTAACCACTGACCCTGACTGGTAAGGGAAAGATGGGCAAGCTGTGAGTCACGATGGAGAGAGAGAAGAGAACGGAGAGGATGAAAGAGGCCGGTGGCAAAGAGCTTAGCGGTGGAGGTAGTGATAGGGAGGTTGAGAGCTGCCTTGTAGAGGCCCACAAGGGCAGTCTCGAGAGCGTTAAGTTGAATCTGTTTATAGCCTTCATTGATTACAAGAAAGCGTTTGACTCAGTGGAAACCTCAGCAGTGATGCAGTCATTGCGGAATCAGGGTGTAGAAGAGCCTTATGTGAAAATATTGGAAGATATTTTATGACGATTGCGCAGCTACCATATTACTTCATAAAGTCAGCAATAAAATTTCAATAAGGAAAGGTGTCAGGCAGGAAGACACGATCCCGCCAATGCTAATCACTGTCTGTTAACAGGAGGTATTCCGAGGCCTGAATTGGGAACAGTTGGGAATAATAATTAATGGAGAACACCTAAGTAGTTTGCGATTCGGTGATAACATTGCCTTGCTAAGTCACTCAGGAGATGAGCTGCAATGCATGATCAATAAGTTATGCATAGCAGAATGGTAGGTCTTAAAACTAACACGCAGAAAACCAAAGTCATGTTCAACAGTCTATAGCAAGGCAACAGCTGCCGAGGGATAATTGTGCACTGTAGTTCGCGCCCGTGCGTTGCTGCGCCGCGGCAGTATTTTCTGGTTCTAACGCAGAATAGCATAGCGTAATTGTTATAATCACCACGACACCTCCCACATTGCATTGCTGAGGAGCTCGATTAGCGCTGACCGGTGCTGCACTTGTTCGAGACCTGTATTAATGCGGTGGCATTCGAGGTCTCGTTTACATGAAAAGCCGGCGTCCGTCCGTCCGTGTCACGAAAAAGCGGGTGGCCCACCTTTCACGGTGGCAGTGAAATTATTTTAAAAATTCAGCGTAGTTTCAACCTGCCCTCAGTTGCACGGCGCATCAGCTAATCCGTCGAGATCTAGGCAGCTTCCAGGAGAACTTCGTAACTGTGCAGAAATTAGCGTTACGGGTGCTACGGAACAGTGGGTGTATTTGAAACAGCCACCTGAAGGGGGTGTGTCGCATCGCTTAATCCATGTGCAAATGCACCAGTAAGAATCCCCGCGATAGCTGCGTCATTAAGAAACGACGATTGGGTAATCTCCCCAAGTGAGAGAGCAACACAGGACAGCACAACAGAGAACAGCTGAGAACTGACTAGTCTTAAAGGTGCAGTGAAGAGGAATCTAAACTCGTCTTTTTGCCACGGGAACTCAATCTACACGTTCCGAGCATTCTTAGAAACTTCGATATATTGCCCTGTGTGGCCGATTTTCCTAAATAAATCGAATTATAGCGTCCGGCTCCCGCCTTTTTTTTTTTTAATTCTCCCCGTACGGTGGGCGGACTAAACCAACGCGTGGAGTGCCTTTCACCCAGTCCCGTGGGGGCTTGCCGCTCTGTCATCGGCGGAGTAATACGTAGTAATCCGTAGAAGCAAATAGTCCACGCGTATTTTTATTTATGCGGGCTTATTTTGCGGCTATATTATCTGTGAATGAAACTATTTATCCACGGAAACCTAAAAAACAAAATACAGCGAAAGCACAGCCTCCACGGAGCTGGCTGAAAGGCACTCGACGCGTTGGTCGACTCCGCCCACCGTACGGGGAGAATTAAAAAAAAAGGTGGGAGCCGGACGTTAATTCGATTTAATTAGGGAAATCGGCCACCCAGCGCAATAAGTCGAAGTTTCTAAGAATGCTCGGAACGTGTAGATCGAGTTCCCGCGGCAAAAAGACGAGTTCAGATTCCTCTTCAGTGGAAAAAGGCGGAAACAAATATTCCTAAAACCACACACACAGGGATAGATGAAATTCCAATTAAGCTGATTAATGAACTGGGCCCAAGAAGCATGGAAACGCTGATAAAAGCATTGGAGGCAATCATAACACATAAGCAAATTTCGTGCAGTTGGAGAAAGAGTAAATTGAATTTGACTTATAAAGGGGAATGAGATAAGGGGAACATAAAATCCTTCCTACCGATTACGATAACATCTGTTATATACAGGCTGCAATGCAGACGGTAAAATTAAAAACACAGACATGGGTAGAAAGTAATAGGATACTCGGAGAACTTCAGAACCGGTTCAGAATGGGTAGGCGCTTAGATGATAGATATTTCTATGCGTTGGGTAAGCACGAACACGCAAAGGCGGAAAACAGGCCTCTGTATTTAGCATTTCTGGACATAAGCGGTGCCTACGACAGCGTGAACAGGGAACTCCCGTGGAACATATTAAAAGATGTAGGTATAGGTTATGAGGTAACTGATTTTCTACAGGAAATCTATCGAGATAATAAAGTTGAAATTACATGGAAAGGGATAAAAAGTACGAAAGCTGTGGAGGTACACAAAGGATCAACGCAAAGTTGTCCTCTATCGCCGCTCCTGTTCATGCTTTATGGGATAAATATGGAAAGAAGGCTACAAGAAAGTAATCTAGGTTATAATCTGTCGTGCAGATTAGGCGACAATGTCTTTGAGTAACGCCTCCCGGGTTTGATTTATGCGGACGATATTATACGGTTAGCAGATGGCCAGGAAGATTTGCAAACTGTGGTTAAAGGTTTCAGTTTTAGCGCAACTAAATCAGGTGTGATGATTTTCAATGATACAGCTGATCAGGTGCTTACAATACAAGGCCACGAAATACCCAAAGTGGCCGAATACAAATATCTTGGGATATAGCTAAACGAAGGGCAGATATAGACGGAAAAGCATGAACAGCCTCTTAGGTCAAAAGGGAGAAGAGACGCCGCGATAATGAAACATAGGGCATTATGGGGGTACAACAAATATGAAGTACTGAGAGGTATTTGAAAAGGAATAATGGTGCCGGGGCTTACTCTCGGGAATGAGGTTATGTGCTGAAGGGCAGAAGTTCAGTCGAGATTAGAATTGGTCGATAACAGGTGGGCAGCTAAGATATTTAAATACTTATACAGAAAGAGCGTTGACTCACAGTGGCGGAAGAGAACTAGAAAACTAACCAGTAAGTATGCCGGACTCGAGGACAGCGAAAGAAAGAGCATTAAATGACAACGCGGAAGTTAAAAATTGGATTAATTCAATGGAAAAGAGGCATAGTGTAGAACTATATCGATAATGGAACAGGCAGATCATGAAGGAATTGTTCTATGATGCCGTTTCCTCGTTGGCCTTGCTTAATTCTCCTCGCTGTTCCGGACCCCTCCTCCTCTGATTTTTTTCTTCTCTCTATTCGTTCGTGGAGCAGGGCGCTTTTTTCTCCGCTTGAGGACGCCACAGAAGCGCGGTACGGGGTTGTCCATTGCATCGGAGAGGGCGGGGGGGGGGGGGGGGGGGGGTGGAAGTTAGCAAAAAGCTCATAAGGTTACAAGTGCGGGAAACCGTAGTGAAAGGAGAGGGCGAATTTTAATGAAAATTTACAACACATATAAACAAAAATAAAGAAAAAACCCGGGCAAGGTGGCAATTGCCACCATCCCACTTCAAAGGGGACGCTCTTCTATCCATCCATCCATCCATCCATCCTAGCTTGGCCTCCTTTCTCGTGCTCCGTATTATTCTGGCCGCACCTGACGTCCCAATATACTTAATATCGAGGGTAATCGGCATCTGTTCTTTAAATCGAAGCTATTCCGTCGCAAGAACTACTTGGTGCGGAAAAAGTGACATCCCGAGAAAGCCTAACGGTACATTCGTGTAACCGCGCTAGACGGTGAGCGCGTTCGCACAAAACAGCAGCGGCGTGTGAAGGCTTCCACCAACCAACCTTTACTCACTATAAGCCGAGGCAGGAGCGGAAACACGGTGTAAGAATACATTCTTACACCTTGAGCGGAGCAAAAAAGCGATCGCGAAATGAAAATTTAAGACGCAAAGGAAAGGCGTTCAGTGTGCGCGAAAGCGAAACGTACAGTCTTTGTGAAAAGTAACCACGCTACACGGTTTACTTCTCAGTCGTATAGTGAAGCTATTATGCCAGCCCTCAAGCTGTAAATCTCTGTATGGTAAGGAGAACCCCTGCCCTTTCCTTTAAAGAAGTTTTCGACCTTTACCGAAGGCGTGAAGGGTCTACTATACGAATGAGAAGCAAGCCGTGCAGCCTGGTTACTTTTGACAAAGGCTGTACAAACAAAAATGCAAGCGCAGGTTTAAGTCCCGCCTTTTTTTTTTATTTTGACCACTACTCGTAACGAGCGAACGAAGATGAATTCCAAGAGTGAGCGAGGAGGGGCTAGTTGGTATGACATGACTGCAAAACATAAAACCTAGCAGGGGACAGGAGAGATATGCAAACAAACTATGGTGATTCCATCGAGAAGCGGGCGGCTCCGGCTTCGCCGAGTGCCACAGTGTTCTGCGCCTCGAAACGGACAAGCTGAGTATTAGCAGCGGTTTATCTCACTAGGTTAGCAAAGAATCTGCCTATGTTGCATCATTTTACACTAGAGCTATATTTACCCCGAGAATACATTAACCCACCCCTGCACTGCTGTTTGTTTCTCAACCTCGCAGTGTGTGCCAGCCAAGGACGAGTGCACTGGAAATGTTACGTCACTGAAAGAGAACCAACCACTGTTCGTGCTGGCATTTTACGTGAATCTCTCATTTACTTCAATGAAAATGTGCGTCCTGACTCAGTAAAGTGGACAACTTGCTTCTGGAAGAAAATTTCATTAGGCAGTAGCCTCGGGCGGTGTCGGCGGCCAACTTTGCACAATGGCCGACCCGTTTCAAATACGCGGAGGGGTGCAGAAAAGAAAGCATGCGCAAGGAGTAGTTATTCGCAAACTCTTGGACATTACCGGCTTTTAACTACTCATGTCCATTATTTTCAGACAAAAATTTTGAAACTTGAAAAATTGTAAGATACTGTTAGGAAATATCGAAGGTAATGTTCCGTTCTTCTTATAAGTAGCAAAATCTTTCTTTTAAGGTATTTACATCGATCGCAATCAAGAGTTCAGACTCCCATAGAAAACCAATAGAGAACGCTTTTGACGATGGCAAAAACGTTAATCGAAAAAAGATACAAGACTTCCGTCGGGTTATCTGCGGAGATATTAATTGCTGTAGTGAAATCTTCCATTATATGACAAAAAATTGCTTCTATAAATGGTTTCCCGCGCAAAAATGCTTTCGTCCAGAATTGGTGGGTGTGATAGACCGCAAGACATAATGAAACAATAATATTACATGACACACCAAATGATGGTGTCGTTTTTAAAATGGCTGGTCTAAGGAGAAAACATTGGACGGGATGATCACGAAGCCTGATGCGAGAAAGCTGTCATGCCATTTGGACATTCGCTGGATGAATCTGTTGAGGCTTTTACTCTAATTTATGCATTTACTCTAAGCCGAAGCTTAACACATGATGCAGAAGAAAGTGGGGTGGAGATTTGAGTTAAGCGTGTCGGTGGGTAGGTGGGGCTTATGGAGGGCAGCTGCCTTTCCCACTACGTATTTTAATTCAATTTCACCATCGCTTTTTCGTTGCGCTAAGGCGTGGGGTTCTAATGGGTAGAGGGCGGAGGAAGGTTAGGTGGATTACCGCTCGTTGAATCTTGTGCGGGGTAAAGGCTTCACTCATGTACCTTTAACAGAAGAAAACTTCCTCTCAGGATGCCTGCATTTCCGCCAAGTGTCAATCTTACAGTATCGCCGAAAAAGATCCCGAAATAAAGACTTTGGGTCTTATCAAGGGAAGATTAAGAGATTCAGAGAGGGGGAAAGGCACAGGTGTTAACCAGGAAGGTTTCTAGTCGGCTACCCTGCACTGTGGAGGGAATGAGGAGATTAAAAAGGGAAGAGAGAAGGAACGAGAAACACTGTCACAATCTGTCAATCAAGGCAGTCTCTCATAAAAAAAAAATGGCTGAGGCTTAGCTAAGGTTAAGCCTAGTCAGATGCGAAGCATATTGATGGCTAGGCTTGGTAAAGTTCCTCGCTTTGTTCTTCAGTTGTTGTACTAGAACGTTGTCGCCGAGCCGCATATTGAGCACGCCGCTTAGCCAGACGTTCATCCCGCTCTTCATCGGTCTCTGTGGCACGCTGAAGCTTTCGCTTCTCGTTCAAATCAGCCCTGCTTCTAGGCGGCATCCCAACACCTGGCCGCCTCGTAAGTGCCCGGAGAGCGAGGCAAGCTCAGCTTTATACCGCTGCTGTAGCGTCACGTGGTCAGCTGCAGCGCCTCTGATGTGGAGCCTCCACCGCCGCGGCCGACCGCGCAAGCCGGCAGCCCATCTCTCCTCTGCTGTGACGTCATGTTGTAACGTGGTGTCACGTGGTCACGCTAAAGGTCAATGGTAGCTCCACCGCCGCGTTTGACGGGCTGTAGTGTAGCTCTAGTAATATGCTTCGCATAAAAACAAAATAGTGTCTTGTAAGCCTTGATGGCAGTCGACGGTTGTGGCCAGGGTTGCCGTTGGTGGCTACTTTGCGCCAAACTGGCTACTTTTCGACCCCGTCTGGCGATGAAAATTTCACGCTTGATCCTTGGCTACTTTCTGGCTACTTTGAACTTCTATTTTGGCGCATTTACTAGCCATTTTTTTTTTGCAATTGCATATACAATAGCAAGCAAGAACAGAAAAGAACAATTATTTCCAAGCTTTGCTGTCCTCATCGCTGTCCTGGTCGCCTTGATGCGCGCGCGCGTCCTCGACGCATATATTCCTCCAACGAGCTGGAGTCTGAAATACGCCAGCAGCAGAGAATTAGCGGTGCACTTGATCGCGCATCATGTTTGACTTTCCGGCACGCAGCGGCATCGTACAAGGACACTTGCGGCGAATGCCCTTTTCAACACCTGGCGCAAGGAGCACTGACAATTTTGACCCTTCCAATTTCTAATGCTGATGCAGAGCGCGTGTTCTCTTACGTGAACATGACGAAAACAGAGATCCGTAACAAAATGTAGCTGGATTTGCTTATGGCAATTCTGCGAATCAAATTCGGGCTACGACTCCAAGAAAAAACATCATAATCGTTTAACGTTCCTGCTGAGTTGTTGAATAGAATGTGCCAAAATTACTCCGGCAAGAACACTATCTACTCTAGATAAACTACGCGGACTGAAATTTTATTTATTTGCAACGTACCTGATACGTGAAGGCCGAGCAAGAGGCCCAAAATTCCGTGCTCTTTATTTACTCTGTGTTTTTGTGTTGATTCAAAATGATATTATTTATTGTTCATTAATAAAAGTGGCTTATAATAATGGCTCTTTTCTACTTGGCTACAAATTTGGCGCCAAGATCAGGTGGCGTGGCTACTTTTGGCAACTTTTAGCTTTAGTTCTGGCTCTTTTTGAAAAATTCCCAACGGCAACCCTGGTTGTGGCCACGGACCGAGGATCTTGGCCTCTGTGAAAGGGCGAGGATCAAGAGGATTCTATTACAGCACTCAATGTCACTGTGTTCAGAACACTTCAGTATACATACACATGCATGAGGCAAAGAAATAAACACAAAAGACTTGACTTCGTTTCCCCCCCCTTTTTACATTCTTTTTACTTGTAGACTAATACTCTCTCCGGTTAACTCGTCACATGATTTCGACGCAGGGGAGTTCAACCACGACACCGCAATACCGGCCTTGCATACCTTTGAACGTGTTGGAAGAACGCCTTACAACCATGTAGCCGAACGTGGGCGATAAATTCAACAAAGCTTGTTAGGAGTTCCTTTTAGCCACTCATCGAGAAATTATAGGACCCCGCTTTCGGGACCTCATTCGTAAATTTTAATCAAAGCCCACTATCTTTCAACAGCTTCCCTACGTCATTCACCGAGTAAACAAATGTTTTACGCACGTAAACTATAATTAAGTATTAGTAATAAGGCATTTAAGAACAAGTCGATTGAATTCTGAGCCGTTTTTCTGCGTCTGATTCTAGTAAATTTAAAATGAAAATCAGAATTTATAGAATCGCGACATAAGAAACTGCGCATCTTTCAATGAAACACCTTTCATTACGGCCTCCTGTTGTGAAGTACTTTACGCGCCTCATTATTTCGTTGTGCGGCATTGAATTGGTAAAATACAGTATGAATGTAGTAAGGGCGAAGAAAAAAATAGAGGTGCACGATGAATCGTGGTCCGCAGTTTTCTCGCAGCAGTCGGAATCGTGTATTAGTTGCCTTTCTCTTGTGGGAAGGTTTATACTGAGCAGACCATATGACGCCGGAATCTCAGACTAAAATTGGATGCAAATTATCTGTGTAGCCTAGCTGCCGACGGTCGCAAACGTAGCAAGCGTGCTTGGGCTCCGTTGTATTCATAAACAGGTACCTGTTCCGCCTCCGTGATGACGTAGAGGGAGATAGTAGAAGCGTTCTTTTTCCACTAGACCAAAGAAACGCGTGCGAGCAATCCATTCATCAGCCTGAGTTGAGAAGAAACACGTTTTTTTCGTGACATCTGTACAACAAGGCTTCCTGCCAGAAACGTGCAGGTGTGCAAATGTGCATGCTTTTGTGTGCGTTTCTTTGCCTGATACGCCGTTACACTCGTTTTTTGCCTCAGTTACTTGGAGACCGAGAGTCAAAAGGGACACTTTTAATGCGCACCCCTATGCCAACACAGGAGCAATAAATCATTACCTGTTTTCGATGAGGCAACTAAGAGATGCTATTTTGTTTACTTTGAAAGTAGAAGGCGGCCTTGGGGCAGGTTGGTATGCAAGTTGTGCGAGGTTCGGCCCTTCTTCGTAATTGATGGCTACTTACAGCTACTGTCAAAACGCCCGGCCAAGCAGGTTGTTGTGTAATAAACATGCCATGCTATCGTTGGCATTCAGCCATGCTCGCAGCACCATTAGGCCTGCACTAGATCTTGCACGCATCAGAGAAAAACAAGTTCCGGAATTCTTACACTCCGAGGAGGAGACAATTTCCCTCATTGTGTGTTGGGCCTCGAACATTACATATTCATTGCGTCTTCAGTGCACGTCTGATGCATTGCAGACGGCCCGCTAGGCAAACCGCCAACTTCACTTAAGGGCATTCTGCAAGGATAAACTGCTCAGTGGACGAACCCGTATGTTTCCAGCACCTGTTTGCAAGCTCTATAACGCATGTCCTGTAAAGGAGGCTCCGTAAGGTATGTACAGTAATTTTTATACATCTTATGGCAGAACCGGCGCAGGCAGGAGAAGCGCAGTTTTTCGTTGTCGCCTTATAGTCGTTTAGAATAGAATATAAAACCTGTGCCTTAGTGAGCAGTCGCCTATGGGCCAGGAACTTTTAGGGCTAACGAGAAGACTAGGTGAAATTGAAGATCACGCTTTTGCTGTTTGGTTTGGATTATGTCGTTCAACGCCCGAAGGCGACTCAGGCTGCGAGAGTGGAGGGCTGCGGATAATTTCGACCACCTGGGGTTTTTTACGTTCTTTAATCGCACTGTACAAGGACCTCCAGCATTTTGCTTCCATGGAAATGCGAACGCCGCGGCCGGAATCGAACCCGCGTCCTATGGGCCAGCAGCTGAGCACCATTAAACACTGATCTATCGCGGCTGGGGCTCATGAGCGTGCGATGGAAATGAAAATGATAGATGTAACGCAAAGAGAGAGCAAGGGAGCAGAGCGGGTATGATGACGAACTCGAGGCGCCTGAAATCAAGAAATGGCCTCTATGGCAGGGCATACAATGCAAGGGGAAGGTAACTGGCAGTCCTTCTAGGTGACGCAGTGGATTCTAATAGAAAACAATCGCAGCAGCGGGCTGCAGAAAGTCAGTTGAATGAACGAAATTAGGAAGCTTAGAGTGATAAGGTGGCCGCAGCTTGTCCAGGACAGGGTTATTTGAGGTGGTATGGCAGGGGCCTTTGTCCCGGAGTGTAGGTAGTTATGCTGATGATGATAATGATGAGTTCAGCATGGGAACAAGGTACTCAGCAAAGCAGAAATTTGGGCGAGTTGGTAAGTATTCATGATATTGTTCACAGCGCAACAAGAACGGGAAAAACGAAAGACGGAAGAGTAACACAAACAAGCGCTGTTTTGTGTTACTCTTCCGTCTTTCGTTTTTCCCGTTCTTGTTGCGCTGTGAACAATATCATGAACAAGGTACTCAGGGGGCTGCACTGTCTTGCGTCATGTTCGAGGAGCTTCGTACAAGTTGCGCCTGAACGAGAAGGAAGTGCACAGTGAACTTTGGTGATCAGTTCTTAGTTCTGACAGTGAAAGCGCTCAAAAAGACTTGGGCGACAGAAAAAAGAGAGACGTACAAAGCCGTCCTAGTTTTCTTGAGCGCTTTCACTGTCAGAATGGAAAACAAACTCGCTCACTCACTTTCATTATTGAGTTCTTAATGCTGTGTACGCGCACTAACTCCAATCAACGCATTCTCGGCCCAGAGAATGTAAACAAACAATCTCATGCAGCAGGTTTTGCCTGGAACATGGGACATTGGACGGATATCTTCATCAGCGTTGCGTCGGTTTTCGTAGTCAACATCGTGCTATTCGTCATTCTGCGAGGACCTTCGTCATTCTTCGAGGAGATTCTTCGAGGATTTCGGTATTCATGGGCCGAAGCATGAGTTCATTTGGGAAAACATGCAGCGAATTTCCCCCTACCGAATTACGGTACGCACTGAAGCTTTGCACGTTCATCATTTGCAAAAAATGCACTGGCTATGGGTGCTGCCTCTGGGCCGTGCTCGTTCTGCATCGCTAGCGTTCCATATCACTCGAGGATAGCGGGAGGTTACGTTGTTGCCACTTGAGAGCTCCCCAGTAGCACCGGTGCTAAAAGCATTCTCTTTTGAACGGCCCACAAGCAAAGCTGGTGGACAGCGCATTTTTGAAAACCGCTTCTTTCACACGGAGTCCTCGCGCACAAAAATCTACCACTCGCCCTCTTAGAACCCTATTTACCATGGTTTCTCGCTGCGTTGTAATACAATGTCTGAGATGACTTTCTTAAGACCCAATTATAGAGCTAAAATATTCTGACAAGGGATGTTGCTGTAAATGAACTATCACTCTGCTCTGGGGCCGGAGCCATCAGGTCAATTTGCGCGCCATTCGAGTATCGTAGCCTACCTAAGTGCGCGTATGTTCTTTTTCCTAGCCATAATACCAGAGGTACCAAACAAACAGATGTAGTAGAGTCGACATTTGAGCTAGTTTCTATATCAGCATGGAAAAAAATAGGACACTCAGGACAATGGACAAGGAAGACAAGCCCTTACTGGCAACTGGGCGTTTATTCAAAAAAACGCAGAAAAGAGAGAGAAATAAAAAGAAAAAAGAAAATACAAAACAAAGACCGTCAGGCAAGCGTATCAGGATAAGAATCACGCAGGCCCGCCAAGACAAGAAAACTCCTTTTCATGCAGGACCACCACTGGGTCAGCAACACACGTGCGCTCATTCTTACGGATATGGTAGGCCACTGAAATTATGGTACCAAGGTATGAAACCATGGTATTTTCCCGTGGTACCAAATACACCTTGGAATTTTTGGTTATAATCTCAGAGTTTATCTCGTAGTGCAGTGTACAAAATGAGCTACTTTCGATAATGTGTGCACCAGCTGGCCCGCCCTGTTTTCTTTCCTAGTTCTGCCCTGTCAGTGCCCTTCCTTTGGAATCAGCTGTGAAAGGACTACCACCACAGCGTACTCGTAGCAAATGGACACTGCATTGTGCGCACGCATGTTGCATTCGATTCAAGCCTGGCGCCAATGCTTGTTCTCATGCATGCAGATGCTCACGGAGTAGAAGAAGCAGTACGAAACGATGTTCGGCGTCTACATGGGCAGTGATCCCTTCTTGGTCATCACAGACCCGGATGTGGTGCACGACTGTTTTGTCAAGCAAGCAGCAATATTTCAAGACAGAACCATAGGCCTGGTCGATGCGGAACCTTTTAAAAGCAGTCTCCTTCAGCTTGATGGTGAGCCCCGCGAAACTTGGAAAACAGTCACGATGCGTTAGATTTCCTGGCCATGTTGCAGATTGCACGTAAAGGAGCGTTTTCATTAGTGTTTTGCGAAGAGAACTTCTGAGGCACGAAAAACAGACTGGTATCGACCATTTTCCGAAAATTATTTGAATTGAGTTAGTGTACTTTGGATACCTAACTTTCCTCGAAATGCACGTAGTGCTGAAGACAATGTTACAAACTTTATAGAATTAATGATTAAACTATCGGCGCTAGTGAAAGCAGGATATCCAGAACTTGCTTCCAGAGTAGAGCGCAAAATATTCTGGCACCGATGCGCGTCTTGTAAGAAATACTACTCTGCTTTAATACATGCAAATATCACTTAAGTGCAGTTTGTTCGCAACGTTCAAAAAGTAAGAGCCCGCAGTCAGTGCGACGTAATAAAAAAGCCAGTTCAGAGGCCTTTCTTGCCCATATATGCGCGCCCTTCCAGATCGCATTGTTTCGTTCTACCCTGAGTTGCGAATGGGTCGAGGAGAGGAGGAAAGGAAGAAAAAAACTGCTGGAGTTTTCGCTTTAGCTCCGGGCTGTTGCCATAAGCGCCCATACGCCTCACGTGAGGGCACAATTCCGAGATTTCCACCTCGTTCACCTAAATACGCCTTACGATTACCACGATAAGAAACTTAGCCAGCGGGAGCTGCTTATTTGTGACATACTTCATTGACGCCAGCGGAGACGGCGTTTATACCTTATATGCTTTCTCAAACCGCTTCGGTGGAGAAAAACGCACAACGCTTCAGAAATAAGAAAAATTCATCCCATGTTTACCCTTGTTGTAATGATAATTTCCTCGACTGCTGATCTGATGTCGGGCGAAATCCTTATGCCAGCCGGAGTGTATAGTAATCATGCACGGTTAACGCGAGCAAAAAAGCGAATTCGAAGAGAAGACGACGACAACACAACACAAGCGCTCACTCGTAACTGAACTTTTAGTGGGAAAAAACAGCAATATGTACACAAAAAGGCGAAAATACAAAGAACCAAGAGACCAAGGTTCAATAACGCCGAACCAGGCATATTATACGCGCATCAACAAGAGATCTAAAGGAGGAGGAGGATGTAGAAGAGGAAAGGCAGGGAGGTTAACCGAAAGAATAATCGGTTTGCTACCCTACACGGGGGGAAAGGAGTGAGGGGATAAAAAAAAGAAAGAGAAAGGAGAGTAACAGAAAAATGAAGACACTGAAAAATCAGCGTTCGTTAAAGTAACAGCCTATCGTGCAGGCCAGATGTTCGCAAGAAGTGGAGGAGTGCCTTGCAGGCCTTCACCGCCGACGATCGCCGCGGCCAGTGGCCGAGAATCTTCATTTCCGTCAGTGGGCGTGGATGCAGACGCTCCAGCGCACGGCTGAGAGACTGCCTTTCAGAGCTGTAGGCAGGGCAGTTACAAAGAATGTGGGTTATAGTCTCGTCATCCCCGCAGATGGCACATGCAGGGCTATCAGCCATACCGATTAAGAAAGAGTAATGGTTGATGAAAGCTACACCAAGCCGGAGGCGACACAGCAAAGTTTCTTCACGTCGTGGTAGGCCTGATGGAAGCCGGAGCTTTAGATCTGGGTCCAAGGATTTTAGACGTGAATTGCAGAATTGGCCGGAATTCCACGCGGCGAGACAAAATCAAGTGTCGTCCAGGAAAGCTATTTCATGACTTGGTTGGTGGGGGTTGGGGGGTTTGATGTCAAGGTTTAGTGGCGCTATATGCGTATTATCGGGGCAACAATCTCTAGTGAATTCTTTTTGCTCAGAGGGTTGGACCACATAAAGCCGAGTGTGGTAACTATTCTTTCTGTGTTTAGCTGGCTTTTACGGGCAGGGGTGTGGGCGTAGGTTACCGCATGTGCGTAGTGGTGGCGTGAAAGGGTAGAGATGTGAGAGTAGAGTAGCGCAGTGTAGAGCAGGTATGACTAATGTTCATGCACACAGTCACGATTATGCACTGTCATGATTGGCCCTCTTGTGAGTCCGGGGTTACCTATGACGTAACTATGTCCTGACATATCAGCGTGGCGCTATGCACATGTCATGTTTTTCCGATGTCGCCGCAAGCACGGAAACCGTGGTCTTAACCGCTGGTACTCTAAAATGGCGGCCACAAGAATTGATAGCAGACCATCTGCCACATTCGTGCTAAGAAAAGGGGACAGCAATTTGTCAACGATGCCATTGTCTAGGGCCGACGAAGTATCCTTCAATGCACCACCAACACTAACAAGCTAAATGACTCCCCTTCCGTGGCCTCTGCAGAAACGTCAAGTTTAAGCACATCACCAATGGTTAAACAGAGCGACGCGAGGCACCTGAAACAGCAGAACCACGCTCTTCGAGCGGTGAGGCCGAAGTCCTCAACCATCACCTCAATACCTGGTGTTTCTGAACAGTTTTCGGACGCATTGGTTTGGTTTGGTTTTATGGGGTTTAACGTCCCAAAGCGACTAAGGCTATGAGAGACGCCGTAGTGGAGGGCTCCGGAAATTTCGACCACCTGGGGTTCTTTAACGTGCACTGACATCGCACAGTACACGGGCCTCTAGAATTTCTCCTCCAAAGAAATTCAACCGCCGCGGCCGGGATTGAACCCGCGTCTTTCGGGTCAGCAGCCGAGCACCATAACCACTGAGCCACCGTGGCGGCATTGAGCCGATCGCTGTCACCAAGGGGCCGAAAGCAAACCACATCTCCTAGAACCGGCTCTCATCGATGAACCGACATCGTAGACAGAAGCAATGGACAATAGCAGCAACACGCTGCCGCCGAAGCCGCTCCACGCTGCGGCTGCTTCCGCGTACTGTTCTATCTCTGGTTTAGGGTGCGTTAACGGCGCATCGAGACAACATAAATGCAATGAAGTGGCAACGACATCTAGGACAGAGACCCACGAACAACATATATATGATCACTCTTGCCCACCTGCTGACTTCGTCCTCTCTCAATTCCGTGCTGCAGACGAACCAAGGAATATTTCCCGAATATCTTGATCGCTGTAAAAAACAGAAGAAGTCGGTTTCTGGGCTAATAGCTGTTTATACTTGACAGATGCGCTATATATACTTGACAGGTACAGGCAATCCAAACCGACAAATGACAGTGTGTGAAAAAGACCTCAGCACTCAGCAGTAGAGAGATTTAGCATACCGTAGACCAACGAATGGATACGTATGCCGGTTTTACGTGCGCCTGTTACAACACCAGGGCCTGTCGCACACGCGTGGTGGTTTTACCCAGCCGCACACTCGCCACGGCGCATACGCAGCTCCCTTTCGTGAAACCGGCATACATCTCCACTTGTACGTTTATGCTATGCGAAATCTCTCCAATATTTCAGTTTGCTCACGGACACCTTGTTATATTTCAGGCAGCTCAGGAAGAGGGTGCGGTCGTCGTTAAACTACGCCTTCAGCTCAAGAGTGATTAAGGAGCTCTCTCCGGCTGCGAATTTGTGCTGCTCAAGGTTTGTGGAGAGGGCGGAAAGGATAAGCCGCTCCAATGGACACGTCGAAGTGTTTGAGAGTGCCCTGGGCCTCGCGTTCGATTTCATCATGAATGCAGTTCTAGCGCAGGAGGTGGGTTTCTAAACGGTTTGTATATTTGCGCCATTGTGGAGCAAAGGCGGGTTTCGCGTCGTAGACGGTTTGTATATTTGCGCCATTGTGGAGCAAAGGCGGGTTTCGCGTCGTAGACGGTTTGTATATTTGCGCCATTGTGGAGCAAAGGCGGGTTTCGCGTCGTAGACGGTTTGTATATTTGCGCCATTGTGGAGCAAAGGCGGGTTTCGCGTCGTAGACGGTTTGTATATTTGCGCCATTGTGGAGCAAAGGCGGGTTTCGCGTCGTAGACGGTTTGTATATTTGCGCCATTGTGGAGCAAAGGCGGGTTTCGCGTCGTAGACGGTTTGTATATTTGCGCCGTTGCGGCACGAAGGCGAGGTCCTCGTTGGTTTTGCTGTGCCTAGGACACATGCAAAGTTTGACCGACTATATTCTATAAACATCTCCCCGTATCGTTTAGTGCGCTGAATAATGGATTCGAAGACGGACAAAGTAGGTTTGCAAAGTGCGCTGAGGAGAGCCACGCAAGTCCTAAAGCATACACGAAAGAATCAAGTTAACTACCTGACACTCAGCTTGAGGGCAACTCAAAACTGTGCACAAAGATTGAAGTAGATATTTATTTGAAATACCTGCACCGCCCGAAGGTATTATTGCATTAACGAAAGAATAAATTACAATGGCCTGAGGGCAACATAAAAAAAGAAGGAAAAATATATAATGGAACAAAAATTAAGCAAACTTACGAATAACAACCAAAATTGCAACCGCTCAAGACGTTATACATCTAAAAACAGAGCCCAAAACTGCGCTTCAGTTTGGCGTTCAGTATTTTTTTTTTGCAGTTGATTTCAGTGGTTCGTGGTGTATGAAAAAAATCAGAAAAAACTGTTTTGTTACCTTCAATTGTTGCATAATACTTTTATGTCATATTCCGTATTCCTTCTAAGTAGCCTAGATCATTTTGTTTTCAATGTTAACTTGCCACCTCAAGACTAGGCTGTGCGCTATTACCGCAGTAAGGACAGCGCCTTGCGCTATAGTCTTCACAGGCTCATTGAGACCTTTCGAGACGAAGAAAATGCATTGCTACCTTCACGTACAAAAAGGGCAGTGAATCTTTGAAATGCTGTTCTCGGTTCAATGCTGAGTTTTAATCACCATTTTCTATTTTGAGTGCTCCGTGCCTAAAGAATTTATCTCTTTGTGCATTCGTTCAGGTGGACGGCCAGGAAAAATCCAGCGAACTAATTTTTGAAAACTTAAAGCAAGTATGCAACGACATGGAAAACTCAGCCATCGAAGTGGCTTTCTCAGTGCCCGGAGTACACACCCTTCTTACGTGGTTGTATCCCTTCACAAAACATTCCAGAGCTTTCAAGGATGTCGTGAACCTAGTACGGAATACGACAGAGCTCCACCGCTCCGGGAAGTGTGCGAGGAAGTGCAGCATACTACAGGTCCTTTTGGACGCGAACGCAAAGTGCTTCAGCGACGTCCACCAGGGGTCTACGAAGCGGGTGAGGCATCTGGACGACCGGTACATCTTCTCTGAGCCCGCCATTTTCCTACTGGCTGGCTTTGAGTTCATGGCTATCGCTCTATCCTTCTAGCTGTACCTTTGGGCGATGCATCCAAGCGAACAAGACGAAATAGTAAAGGAACTGGAAGACCTTTTCCTTGAGAAAGGGGGACCTCAGCTTTTATGAACTGCGACAGCTTAAGAGGCTTGACTAGAAAGTGTTCGCGGGACTCGACTGCATGCGGGCGATTCATCCCTGCCGGCATCAGCGTTCTGGCTGTACCCTGGCTCATCCACCACGACGCCGATCTATGGCCCGACCCAGAGCAGTTCCGCCCCGAGAGGTTTGCCGAAGAAAACCGCCGGCGCATGCGCAGTGGGACGTACCTATACCGTTCGGACTGGGACAGAGGGTGTGCATACACCCGCGTTACTCTTAGTGAAGTGCGCACTCGTTCAAGTTCTTCAAGATTTCCGGTTGATGCTGTGTGACGAAGTGGCCAACCCACTCGTGTCTGATCGTGGGTTGTCACTGATTCCCGAATTAATAAACATCCGACCCAGCGCCGGGTGGGGAGAGCGACTGCTTGAGTACATCTTTGAGCAGAGAACTTGTGGTAATATCCTGTCGCGTTCCACTCCTAAAGGTGAAGCATAAGCGTCATTAATTAGTAGTTGGTTGGTATTTTGGGCATTAATAATTAATTACCCAATTAATAGTAATCGGTCACTTGTAATTAGTACCTAATTATGTGTGACGTCATCCAGTGGGGATGTCACCAGTGCCACAGACGCAGTCAAAGTGGTGCGGAAAACGCTTTCGCCTCTACGCACTTTAGACAGCCAAAGTGCCCCCTGAGATGCCGCCGCCGCTGCGATTGCCGCGGCGTTGCTTCCGCAGTTCTACTCGGGTCGGCGATTGGTCAAACCACAGCCAATGTTTTTTTGAAGTTGGTATCGGGTTTCTTTGTTTCTAAAATAATGTCGCCTTGCTTTTAATTCTCCTGCGACTTTGCAAGCGCCGCACACACTTCTAAGTGCTATTCACTTACGTTTGAGAGCACGCCAATTTATGTCTCCAGCCCCAATAACAGGGCTATATGGACAATGAAAGGTACTCTGATGAATCCTTTTCTCCGATAAGAACGCCATGGTTGTGCGTTCACGTTACCTGCAATTTCCGAAAA
This sequence comes from Amblyomma mixtum, assembly GCF_055824585.1. Classification (NCBI taxonomy): domain Eukaryota; kingdom Metazoa; phylum Arthropoda; class Arachnida; order Ixodida; family Ixodidae; genus Amblyomma; species Amblyomma mixtum. The sequence continues at coordinate 93,175,083 of NC_143019.1, forward strand.
CGGCCCTTGGTTGCTACAGACCGACAGCATAGTGTTGCACAGGGAAGGTCACAAAATCCAAAGGAGGAATGGCACGAGCCATGGACACCAAGTATCTGCAATTCCATTCACCGCGTGTTTACAGGATCCGTACAGAGAATTGGAATGGGAAGCGTTGTATGCCGATAAAAGTTAATCGCCAGTTCTTTCTAACATCCTATTGTGTGACAGCATTTCACTGCTGAGAAACTAAGCGAGCAAATTATCAGCATCACTGAAGGCTTAGACAGGCTAAGCAGAATATGAAAACAGACATATTATTCAACAGTCTAGGATGTGCTTAGAACACTTTACAACGGACAGCGAAACCTTCAAAGTGGTGAGAGAATATCTCTACCTGCGGCAGGTAGTGACGTCAAGTCAAGAGAAAAGTAAGATAGCTACATGATCTGGAGTGCATTCGGCAGCCAGGTCATGTATAGGAGCTTGTCAGTATCCCTCAAAGTGAGAGTACCTAACAGCAACTTGCTACTCTTTGTGGGAAGAAGCCTGAATGCTGACAGAAAGGGTCGAAATTAAATTTAGTAGAGTGCAGAGAGTTATGGAAAGGAAATTGAAAGCTGTATTAGGGTTTAATGCCGGAAAGCGACTCAAGCTATAGCCCCATGAGCCTCCTGCCTAGTGTATTCAGTCGCAATGTATCGTAACTTCATTTCACTTAGGCGTTCCATTTTCTTTCGTGATGTACGTCAAAGCAATACTTTCTTTGAAGCAGTTCTAACGGTGCCCAATGAACAATTTTTTTAGGTTACTATTCTCTGAATGCAGAACCGGGAATCATTACAAAGTATCTACACATATTGCGCGGTCCTTTAACTGCTGAGTTGGTTCTTTATTGATCGATCTGTCTGACAGCACGTTGAGGCGATTCTGGTTATATCCTACTCAGTTTCCAAAAAAAAAAAAACAGCCGTAGTTTCTAAGTAACATTTTATTCTCATGCCAAAGGCAAGATGGCTCCTCAGAGGCCGTTCGCTTCTATTGCGGCGCGCAGAGCGAATCCTTGGTGCAGCTCTGCGTCGGCTCGGCGACGTCCCTGGAGAAGACGAAGCCTATCTCTCCCTGGGGGTCGACGACGCCACGCGCAGCGGCGGCGTTGCCGCATCTCGAGTCTACGTCGTACAGCTTGTAGACCACGCGGTTGTTCTGGCTCGTGATGGCTGCAAAACACGAAGTCGAATCTCATTGACAGGAATCGGCGCCATGCTTCCCATAGAGTTGCTGGCGTGTATATCAGGCGCTTTCCTCATAGACCTCCTTTTTTTTTTGCTAGTTCAGCTGCGTATAGTTACTCGTTTCCAGACTGCTGTGTTTTATTTTCTTGAAGGTACTCGTACCAGTCCACATGCAGTTTATTAGACTATAATTGTATGACGTAAACGTAGCTGTTCTCATTGAAATACAAACTTGCACACGCGAAGCCAGCGAAGAACACGGATCTGTCTCTCACTTTTTTTTTTCGTGAATTGTGCTGGGATGGCGCAGTACGTAGCTAGGGAGTTTTTTTTGTATGGGATTTAAATTCCCGAAGCTGCTCACGGCACCGCGAACTGTTACGCCGAGGCACTAGCGTTTCTATAGAGATGCACGCTTACGAATTCAGGCATCTGGGTCCAACTGTACAACAGCCACACTAGAAAATCCTCGTCGAAACACTGCCTGTCCACCCTCCTCTTAACTTCAATTGCCCGGTCACAAGCTTCTTCCGGTTCCCCGTGCGCGGGAGATCGCACCAAGCGCTGGAAGTTTGAATTACGGGGCTCACCCTCGAGGAAAATACATTGAAATAAATTTCCTCTCGTACTGACAGTTAAGTAGTTCTTGTATTGATGGTTTCGAATGTGAAGCCCTACACAGTGTTTCAAAAGTTTCGCTAAAATCAGTTCTCCTTAAAGCCACATCCTCATAACCTCTGCCTTGGGCAAAGGCTCTCAGGCCGTAATGTTAGCTTATGAGCCATGCTGTCGAGAACTTTGCCAAGTGTAAAGCTTCATGAGTAACAAGAGGTGATGACAAAATACTTCCTTCTCATCTGAAAAACGCGACTTCTGTCGTGCCCTGACTGCCCTAGTACAGTGCTCAAAAGCGAGCGCCGTTGCATAATGATTTTTAATCGGGGACGTACGCTTCTTCGGTTCAAGGTTGTAAGTAATAGCTGGGACTTACTTATGTTCACGTAGTAGGCCAAGCCGTTGAATGGCTCAATGAGCTGAATAAAGTGCTCCTCCACATCTGAAAAAGAAGGAAAACAATTTAGAAGAGTGCCGCCGCGGTGGCTCAGTGGTTATGGTGCTCTGCTGCTGACCCGAAAGACGCGGGTTCGATCCCGGCCGCGGCGGTTGAATTTCTTTGGAGGAGAAATTCTAGAGGCGCCTGTGTGCTGTGCGATGTCAGTGCACGTTAAAGAAACCCAGGTGGTCGAAATTTCCGGAGCCCTCCACTACGGCGTCTCACATAGTCTTAGTCGCTTTGGAACGTTAAACCCCATACACCAAACCACAATTTAGAAGAGTAGTTACGGGGCGAACGCTTCTCCTCTGCTTCGCTGCTCTCACTGCAGCGTCTAGCGAGAGAAGGAATCCGATTCTACATTCCGCAATCACGCCTTCATGATGCGCAAATCTATAACCTTAGCCGCGCATCTTGCTCAGAGTCAAGGAGCATGTTCGAGATCACGGCGACATCTAGATAACGCTCGAACGAGCAGCCTACCGAGGACAGTTTTGCGCAGGCGCGCTGCCCGTACTACACATCAAGGCTCGGGCAAAGCGTACCAGCCGCTAGGGAGTTCCATAGGTCGCGTCGCGCTGAAGGGGCGTCCGTCCCGGCTCTACAGTGACGGTGTAGCGGCGGCATTACAGCGGTACTTTGTGTTTGTGGCTGCGACGCCCCCAGCCCCGTCATTAGTGCAGCGTCGAGCAAGGAGGTAGTCCCTTTGCGATATCCGGACCGCGTGATATTTGCGCACTGCAGCTAGCGTTTTTATTATAGCATATCATTGTTAAAACTGCACTACAGCTCCCACCCTGCAGCGCTGAGGAGCCAAGTGCTGCACCCTAACTGAAGATTTGTATTAATGCGGTTAGAGGTCCCGTTCACATGAAAAGTCAGAGTTCGTCCGTCCGTGTCATGTAAAAGCTGGTGGCCCACCTTCGACAGTGGGCAGTGTCCACCATAACTGGTGGGAGTTACATTAACTGAAACAAATTCAGTGAGTTTCAAATTGCCCTCCGTTGCACGACGCATCTGCTCGTTGGTCGAGAGAGTGGCAGGCTCCCGAAGAAGTAACTGTGACAAAATTAGTCTTGCGGGAGCTGGGGACGAGCAGCCTGGGTCCCTGAATGGCTGTGTTTGAAACAGCGGCCTGGCGACGGAGTGGCGCATCGCTTAATCGCTGCTCCACTGCGCCGGTAGTGGTCTGAAGAATACCCGCGGTGTAAGAATTCATGAAAGAGAAGCAGTAGTGTCGCGAGAGGGATCTGTAATACTACCTTAGTGTATACTCTTCAGGGTAGGTCAAGCATCGCACAAGTTTTTGTTTATGTCGCAGTATTGTGGTGCTTGTTTCCTTGTAGAGTTCAGTGTTATTCTGTTGGCTAGCAATAAACGCTGGCGTCTGTCGCTTATGGTGTGTTGTTATTCGCCGGGCGATACCACCATTCGCGGGCTGCCCTCAGAGCAAACATTTAAAGTAGCGCTTGATGTGTTCGGTAATGATAAACATGAACACCCGGCATTATATAGCATCAACTTATTCATCATATTTCAAGTACTCTTTTAACTTCGTCTTACCTCCCGAATGCTAATGATCACACCTGTTTTTTTTTTTTACCTCATATGTCTAAACACAGCCGGGCGCTCGCTCAGGGCTTCACATTTGGTAACAAATATGGTGGCGCTTCCAGACGCACCACAGCTTCGAGAGCAGTGACAAGATTCTTCGAAGTGAAAATTGTCCACATTTCAATCTACACGTTTCTCAGGAATTAGTAGTCGACAATAGTTTATTTATTTGGTCTTTCCATCAAATATAATGGAGGAGATAAGGCAAAAGCTGCGTACGCAGCTTGACTAAGGCCTTATCTCTTCAAAGGCAAAACAGCAGTGAACACAGACCGAACACCGATCAGAACCAAGTAATAAGGAATAATGAAAACAATAGTTACAAATGTACAATAGATTCAACTATCTATTGCAATAACATAAACTGATTTTTCGACATGGACCAAAGGTAGCTTTTGCAGGGGAAGATGATAGATAAGGAATTTCGTTGCTTTTACTTACCAGAGGAATTTATTTTGATCGTCGAGGTCGCCTCGTCAAACTCAAAAACAAATGTACTTCTGCAAAAAGAAAACACGACTGCAACTCCAAGTAGTTTTTTCCAATATCCAAAATAACCAGCTCGCATCCTGACAACTTAGAAAAATGGTTCAGCAAAATTTGAAACATTAAGAAATGTGGAGCCAATCTTTATTTTCCCTTTCGAAATCGGATGGTCAGCTTCACTTTGAGATTAAAAGTTCCTGTATGTATTGAGATTTCGCCAATTCCTGTGAAGCGGTTGTAGAATGGCGAGTGTCCCGTCCTTTTATGTTTTTCTTTTTGTTCTTAGCAGCTATTAAAAGCGTAATCATATCCGTACACGGAAACGGTCTGGCCAAGCCGTACCGGCGCTCATTCAGTGCAACTGCGCTACTATGAGCGGAACTGGTTTAGCCTGGCCGACGTGGAGCGAACTATCGACTGGTTCAGCTCCCCAAGAAATGCGCTGAGGCAGCCTTGACACGTGACCTGCACTTCAATGACTGCATGCATTTCATGGGCACCTGATGAGCGTCGCCGCGTTTGCCCGAGGTAGGAACACTGTTCTGTCAGCAGATAGAATGTGACGCACGCCTTCCGTCTGTTCACTATCAAAATGTATGGGTGATTCTCAAAGACCTGCCTTGTGCGCAAAGAGGAATCATGGAAAGAATCTGGTAGGAAAAAATATTAACATACGCTCTCTCACCTGATGTTGTTGATGCCCTAAACGTAGGCGCACCTTATACCGAGATAACTCGCTAGCTTGGGGGGCTAATAGACGATATGCGAAATGCGCAGCGCCATCTCTCGACGCTCCGAGAACTAAGTCCTCCATGTTGGCACGGTACAGAAAACGAAACCGCTGCCCAGCGTTGGGTTAAAACGGCTGCGCTTCGTTTGAAAAGTAAAATGCCGATGCAGTGTTGCGCTACCCTCTCCACTGTGAAAAGACACTACGATGCGTGCCAGAACTAGGTGCGTTCCAGCTTTTCGCTTTTCTATTTTTTTACTCCGTCCCAACGTTTTAGTAACACAAAACGCCATGCGAGGTATCATGTGTCAGCACGCGGATCAGTGCGCAGCTTTCGCTTTCTGCGCTGATTTTTGACAAATCTCTCGAGGTGATTTGCGTTTAAATTAAGATCAGGACTACAGCCTTTGTTGTCTCTGATCAAAATTAGAAGCCGATTTCGTGCATTTATCAACTCCCCGGTCGGGCGTGAATATATATAGACGCATACTTGAACAACGTAATAGAGAAGGTGATTTTTTTGAGCGGGCCAATCGCTCGTGCCGTGGCGAAATAAGTTCACTCGAAGAACCATATGCCGATTACTGCTTAGTTTGCTACGTGTTCAGTTAAGTTTTTCCCGCGTTCAATTAGTTTTAGAAGGGCGAGCAAACTCTCTGGACCATACGCATATGTTAAGCGCGTTAAGGAGTCTTTGTGAAGCAATACACCCTACGTATAAAAACTGAGGTGCGAATGCTTTATTTCTTGAGGATTCCTATACCTTCCATATCTGCGGCGACGAAAATCTAAAAAAAAAAGAAGCGAATAATATAGCTACTTTAATTATGAATGAGGGACGCATTTCTAAGCTAGAAAGTTCGTGCAACAGTGTTCTGAAAACGCTTCAGGCCATCAGATTTTATTATCGTTGTGGCAAGCTTCAACAGCTTGCTTCGCAACAAAGCCATTTGTCCAAGTTTGGGAGTAAGCAAATTAAGTTTCGGAAGCAACCGACCATGCTAATTTCGCCCCTGCACACACAACTTGACCAGCGTATCGAGTTCGTGCAGGCACCTACAGCTGTACGCTCTTTCTCTAAGCCGCCGCGGTAGCTCAGTGCTTATCTGAAAAAAAAAACTGCGTCTTTGCTTACATTTTGAATTATATATGCCCACTTTCCTCTTGGTAATATCGATTGACAACATCGCAATACTCGCTTCAACTGCGTCTTAAGCAAGACGCGGTTTCAACGAATTGCGGCGAAAATCAACCGACGCCGGGCTCTGAAACGGTGACGTTGAAAACCGCAGATGCGCATTGCACATTACAGTAAAGGAATCGAATTACGCAGCTGGTCGAGGGTCTTGTGTGATTATACTGCAATGCACGAAGCTCCTGGCGTCGGCGCGAACGAAAGTTCGCACTATCACAGAAGTTTGTCAACACACGTGCGCACTCACCGCAAAATAACCGCTCGCTACCCTACCAGATGAATTCACGTCCACCTGGGAATAAAATAGCCATGATAATGCGTGATGCTTGAACTGGTGCTTTAATGCGAGCATTAAAACGACAACAGCACACGGTCACGGTTCGACTTTCCAACTCACTTTCGAGTGCCGATTATTGCGATCATAAGCGCCAGACTTCAAGCGAAGCTGAGGACGCGGTAGGAGTAAGCTGGCGCTTATTGAAAGCACCTACATTTAGTCAAAGATCAGCTGTGAAAACAACGCAGCAGCTGAAGCTTGCCTGTTGAAATTCCACTCGCAAGAAGAAAGTACGCATAGCAAACGATGCACCAGCTCGACGAGCTCGACCGCGCCAAGATGGAAACCGGAAGTTGTGGGCGCGGTCTTGCCAGACCGCCAAACAATTTCGCATATCGTCTATTGCAAGAACACTGCACTTTCTCCTTTTGTTATACAACTGAGAAAGATCAGCCGTGTATATCTCATAATAGAAATGTGAAGCCTGAGTGCTTCAAATAACTGAGCACGTTAAAAAAATATCGCAGCGAACCGATATTAGCAAAACATTGCTAGCCTGTCTTGCAGTTATGCTACAGAGCCCAACTAATTGAGATGCGTTCAAAAGTCCAACCGGAACTTTGTGGTATTTACAACCGGAAGTACCACCAAAAATCATGAACATACTTTATCACAAAAATTCATTTTAGAACTATCTTTTTGAAGACATCGTAATGAGTCAAGTCGAGCAGTTTGTGCGCACCAGAGGCTTCGTTCTGTGCGTAATCTCTTGCCCCTTCGTTACTCCACATGACTATCCATGAAGCGGAAAATATATATTCGATATTTCCCCTCACCTAGGGCTGCAGTACTAGATGGATTCCTCAGAGCTCGTAAAGACTTACGAGGCGTATTGATCCACTGTTCCATTCGGGGAGTACCACGTCGTAGCCACCGCCTTGTCGTTACCGGGCTCCGTGCCGTCCCAGAGAATTGTAAAGTTCACCGTGCCCTCGGGTTCAAGGGTGACTCCGGTCCGGTAGCATTCGTACGTCAAAAGTGGTCTGTACTGCGATTCCTGCGAAGGACAAAGTTGATACTTTCAGGGTGCGCCAAAGTTGTATGCCAATCTGGGCCACCAAAAGAAAGCTTGTATAAGCAGAAACTGAAATTTGTTTGTTTTTCTCTGCTTTTAAAACTTTTAATACGCTCGAACTCATGAGTTTCTTCAACTCGTCAGTAGGAGTTATGCCTTACATTACAGTAATGTTTGAAACTGACAATATTGTAGCCAGGCGCTGGGAACTGGCGCACGGACTTAGACGTAGTATGATTAGGTTTATTGCTTGACAGTCAATAAAGTCGCCTTTCCTCTCACTTCGAATCATTGGCCCTTAGGAACCTAAAGGTATCACGCGCTAAAGAACTTCCCTAAGCATGCCGCCCCTCTTTTTTTGCAAAAATGGGGTCAACATGTCAGAAATTCTACAAAATATTAAAATATTTTACATCATGTGCTTCCCCTGAAAGCTGAAAAACTAGCGAAGCGCACGCGACAAAAGTCAGCCGAGGCAGGTTCACCTCCGAATCTTTTCCAGTGTGGAATCAATCTTGTTAATGTGGCAAGTAATGGTTTATTACTAATAAAGTAAGAAAGCAGCGCAGAGAGACAATCGCCGGAAGGCAATCTTTTATTACTATTCTAAGATGGCCGCTCCAGCGAATGAGCCATGAGGCCGTAGTTTTTGTTTTTATAAAAATTTAAGAGCACCGCCTCCAACTTGAATTCAGCGCGCTGCTTGCACCGATGAGGTAACCGTGTTACTAATCGGGCACAGAGATGCATGAGCCAGAAATATGCGGGCATTATTGAGGTTTTCTCAGTAAGTGCGCGAGCTGGACATCGACAGGTCATGCTTGTCACGGATTTCACAGCTCACATTTTCCGCTTGCAGTGAAACTCAAGCAATGCAGCTGGAGTGCAGTCAAGCCAGTGAGTAAAACTACGATGATCGAGCATCTATGGGCTCGAAGGGTCGCCTGGCTGTTAACTTTCGTCGTTTGCCTCCGGCGACGCCGGAGGCTGCGAGGCTGCGTGTGCAGCCTGGACGCCGTATAAACGCTGCTGTGTGTTTCGGTCTCTATATCGATAAAGTTAACCGTCCATCCGGGCGTTTTCTGCGCTTTAATTGAGCAAGATCTCTTAGTGAATATAGAGTCCACTCCTAAAGCCTGCGTGACTGCCAGAATTCTGGCACTTCGGCAACGTCTGAGGGGACTGCCCGGAGCCGAATCCATTCATTCTTTTGTCGTATAAAAGCAGTAGGGTCTCGGAGGCAAAGCGAATGTTCACAAGTTTTTTTTTCGGCTTTCGTCGGATCTTTCTTTCGCGCAAAGAAAATCATGAAATAAATCAAAATTGAAACAAATTTTTCGGCACTTTTTGGGACGTTCTGAGACTTTCCTCTGGACATTTTGCTGTATTTGTACCGTCTGCAGAGATATTTATTTCATTAGTTAAAATTAAATAACTGCTCCCTTGAACAACATAAAAGAAGTACGATGAGTTGCCAGTAAGTTGGTCAAATATAATGCTATACTTTGGTTTAAGCACCACATGTGTGTTGCGTGTGGAATACAGAATGCAAACAAATAAACAAGGAAGTACTTATCTTCATTTGGATGGATAACTGATAACCGTTGTGTATCCCGAAACAGTGAGCTAAAACTGATCAATTCTTACCAGGAATAATGCGCCTTCCTTACCTCGTAAAAATCCTTTGTGTACTGCTGACCGAGGGCGACTGCACACAGCAGTGCGAAGGCGACGAGCTCAGATAGGCGAGTCATTGTCTTTGGTATTGGTCCGCGACAGGCGCTTGACTGCAATGTCATTTGGAGAATTATTTCGTATATATTTTAGCACAAGTTTTATTTTTCCTTCCAAATTATTCCAGCACTTTAAGACTATGAGAAATAATGCCGATTTTTCTGGAAACCTATTTCTGCCTAACATGCAGAATTTTAATTCAATTATTTTATTTTCTGAGTTAGTAAATTTGCTTACCAGTGCAATGGCACCTCCCAGCGAGATGCGACGAGCTGCAAATCGGTGGAATTGGCTCGTGACCCTTGTGACGACAGTCATGCTATGAAAGCCGCCGCCCGCACTTATGCTTCTATGTAAAATGCCGGTATATTTTGGTACAGAACTACTTTGATAGTTTTAAAGCCCTGCTTCTGCTCTTTTCTTTTTTGTCTAAGTTTATTGCACTCTTCACCTCACTGCCGCCAGAAAAAGCGCCTTTAAATTTGGGACTGACAAGTTACCAGGGCGTAAGCTCTCTCTTTTAGCGCAGTGAGATGTTTTTCATAAATATGTGCATTAAAAAAGCTTTAATTGTGTTTATTTTTTTTAGGAACACGTGACTGATCGCAGTGGAGTCCTTTTGATGTGGAAGACGTAGTTGTTTATTGCTCCGAGTACTCTCAATAAGGTGGAACACAGTTTAGTAATTTTTTCGGTTGACGATCAACTGCGCAATTAAAGTTTTTTAAAATCTACTCCGGTGCCTGACTTCTTACGCACAATCTCCAAACAGGCTTTTATAGCCAATATGAGGAAAAACTCACATAGATAGATTCGTTAAAACAACTTAAGACGGCAGGTTCTGCAACTCTCAGCAAGAAGCCGCAGGCTATGTGCAGCACTGAACATTCCGTTTCAATATAGGAAGCTAACGGCTAGAATGCATCGAGAAATATGACTTCGTTACCCGGGCCGTATATTTTACCAATTCGCATGCAAATTGATATGAATTTCCTTGTGCAGATTGTCACAAAATTCGGCGCATTTTAGGAACAAAGAAAAACCGCCGCGCGCACGGCGTCTCGCCGGCGCGAGCCCGACGGGGGAGAGGGAAAGCCCCCGCCGAGCGCGTGCCTCTCTCTCCACCGCCGCGGCGTGCGCCGAGGAAATGAGTCATCCCCGCCGACTATTCTCGAACATGCGAGTCGGTTCTACGGCTGACGGGGGGAAAGGGCGTAGCCTTGCGTGCACTAAGACACGTCCCCCTCGCCCGTCGGCGTCGGCGCCGCTCAAGAACACGCTCGAAACTTCGAGATGCGACCCCCGACCTCTGACCAATGGGGACGCGCGGCCGGTGAGAAGAGGAAAGGGAGACAGCACTGCCAATGCTGCGTGTATGTGCGCGCCTACTCGGGCGCGAACAACAAACAGACGGGAGAGCGAGCCTATAAAGAAGGACGTTGACCGCTATCAGTCAGTCCGGACCGCCGTTTAAGCTTCGGAGAAGCGCGCCCGTTCGACTCCCGGGGAAAACACCACTCGGCCAGCCACGGACCAACGAGGCAACGTTCGCCAGTCTGCGGGACGGCATCGTCGTGGAACTCTGGTCGTCGGACTGCCGCAGTGCCCGGTGAACAAATTGTGTTTTGTTTGTTTACCTCTCTCTCTCTTGTGTTAGTGCACTTTAGGTGTAATATTTCCTTTGAATTGTATTCTCTCTCGAGTTTAACTTTGCACGAAGTGCATTGTTCAATTAATCACTGTGTATGTGTCTGTACTAGTGATTGTGTAATCCTCTGTATCGCCTCTTTGCTATATAAACCTTGTTTTGTTTTGTGAACGTTTTGCTCCGACCCATTCTCTGGCTTGCGACCAGCGAAAGCTGGGCACCGAACGCCCAAAAACCTCTTGTCACTTGGTAGCTGGTCTCCGCTGAGTTTGCCACGCTGAGTCGAGGGTATCTCCTTCGAGTCCGAGACCGCTACCCCCACACGCTCTAAGGGTGTCTGGGAGCTTCCCACTAAAAGTGCGCGAAGTCTGGGTGACAATATATTCTGGCGTCCGCGACAGGACGTTTGGTGTTTGTAAGCACAGAGAACGGATAAAGAGTCGGAAGGAGTTTACGAAGAGGTCGTAAACGAGTGTTAATCAGCAGAGCGATATTGTGAGGTGCCGCGCAGAGGCGGTTGGATCCGGTTCCCCGAGTGGAGCTATGTTCGAGGCTTGAACAGCTGAGACTCCAAAATGGATCTAAGAGATATTGTGAAGTTGGGTCGTCAGCTGGGCCTGGAAGAATCCGAGATTGCGGATTGGGTGAACCAGGAAATAGAAGGAAGAGAGAGAGAACGAAGAGAAAACGAGGAGAGGCAAAGAGAGATGGCTAGAGAAGCCGCTGAGAGAGAAAGAGAAATGGCTCAAAAAGCCACTGAGAAAGCGCGAGAAGAAGCGCAGAGAGAAAGGAAAAATGCCCGAAGAGAGGCAGATAAATTTCAATTGAAACAAGAAGAAGTTCATCTAGAGAATGAGATTCTCATGAGGGATGAAGTGAAGAATAAGAGCGAGCTTCAGCTCAAAGCTCTTAGCAAAAGAAGGGGCAAGCGTGGTAGAGTGCCAGTGCCCTCGCAGAAATGCTACCGGTGCAAGAAGATAGGCCACTATGCCTCGGATTGCCGTAGCAACTTAGTGAGCAAGAGAATGCTTGTTTGTTTCAAGTGTGGAGATAAGGGGCACAAAGCAGCGGCGTGCCCAAGTCTCGAAAAGCCAGTTCGACAGGTATCGCAACCCTGTGGCTCTTCGTACGATGGCGAGGAGGAAGACTTTAGGGCCGACTGCGTAGAAGAGGCGTACTGGGAGAAACCGCCAGTGTTGTGCACTGTTACGTGCGTCAGACCAGGCTCTCTAACTGAGGGAATGCCTGTCCTTCCCGGCAAAATTCGAGGAAAGTCCGTTTCCGTTCTGAGAAGCACAGGAAGCACCGGAGTTTTCATCAAAAGGGAACTGGTTAGCGATGAAGAACTTACTGGAGAAATGAGCCCTGTGTATTTCTTGGATGGTTCCGCACAGCTGTTACTTGAAGCCAGAGTGCACGTGAACACTCCGTACTTCACCGGAGAAGTGACAGCGCTGTGCATGGAGCGCCTACTGTATGACGTCATCCTGGGTAACATCAAGGGCGCGAAATCGCCGAACGACCCAGAAATTTGGGCCACCGATGTGGCTGACGACACCGTCGCTCCCCATACGGAAGAAAGGACGGCAGGCGATAAGTCTACAGTAGAGACGGCGGCGCAAGCACAAGCGGAGGTTGAGGAAGCGGAGTGTCAGTTGTTAGCCTCTAGCGAAAACATGTTCAGTAATAACGAGACTGGTTCGTTAGCAACCACAGAAGAGGTGGTGACTAGATCCACAGATCAAAGCTTGGTTGTGGAACAGCCTGTTCCTGCGACTGAAACCACCGAGAGTGAAGAACAGACCGGCGTGTCGCTTCCTCAGGAAACTGAATGCGTAGCTACTACCGAGGTAGTCGACACTGTGAAAAAGGCCAACCTGACGCTTCAGTCAGAGTGCACCTTAGGGCTCTCGCCTGAAGATGAGGAAGAAAAGAGTTGGAGCTCCAGCGACAAATCGCTGTGCTGCACGCCTGAGGGTTGCAGTAGGGACCATGAGGAAGAGCGGTCAAATGTCAAAGAGAATGAATGCTCCGACGCCATCATATCTCAGGAGAGCTCACTCAGTGATGAACCGGAAGCCGTTCCGAGTGAACACTCGAGCAGCGAGGGGGGCTTTCACGATGTGGAAGGCGAGGAAATCGGTGCCTATGACGAAGGAGAGGAAATTAGTGCCTCGGAGGAAGGAGACAGTGCAGTACAAGGAATGGAGCACCACTGCACTGAAACTAACGAGCTCAGGAAAGTATCAGATGAAGCTGAGGAAGCAACACTGAGCGAAAGTGAGGAGAATGAGTCATCAACGGCTAATGAGCCATGCTCAGAATGCCCCTCACAAGAAAGGCTCCAAAAGAAGAAAAAGGATTTGGAAGAAGAAAGCTCAGTCCTCGAAGAACAAAAAAGAGCTGAACCAATGGCTGCATCGCGAGAGAACAACTCGGATGACGCAATCGTCAGTGAACCGGGCTCCGCCCAAAGCAGAGTTCGGAAGAAAGAAAAAAGAAAGAGAAATGAGTCGAACACCACTGAAGGAGGTGAAACCGAAAAGCAGAAGCCCTGGAGAAAATTCAGGAAGAAAAAGAACAGAGACAGAACCAAGCTGAAGACAGCCGAGCCGAATGCAAGCGAGCTGCACGAGCATCGCAGCAAAGTGAAAAAGAAGCTGAGACGAGCAAGCCCAGCGTTCAGGAACGACACCGTCTGGAGGCGAAAGCGCAAAGAAACGGGCGCACGCCAAGAAGGAAAGCACGAGAAGTGGAGCCGTCATGAGCGAACTGGCGTAAAATTTGCTCGCAACAGACGCGCTAGCCACAGGAAAAGAGGAAGAGCTCGAAGCATGAACCGATGCACAGAGAGCAGCACGAATAGGAAGCTGGGCTACAACAGCGTTCGCAAGAGAAGCCTCAGCATGAGGCGGAAGAAGACTAGAACGCACGACAGGAACAAAAGTCAGAGTCGCGTGCGTAAGAGAACTAAAAGCGTGACTGAAACCTTGAGCGAAACAATCCTGTTCCGAGCCCGCTCGGTAGGCCAAACTTGGAAGTTTAGGCGAAAGTGTGCCTTGTATTTGCGTGCTCCATGTTTGTAGCCTTGTGTTAATGTACTGTCCAATCGCGGCGTGTACTTATGTGCATTGTGAACATTGCACTGTGTTGTGTATGTGAAAACATCATGGCAGTGGTGTATGTATTTTCACATGTAGTTTGTGAGCGCATGCATGTGCGCGTGAATTGTACCGCCGAAACGCGGCGTGTTTTGAAGTGTTGTGAAGTTTTGGAGTGCACTCTGTCTATTGCACTGTGTTATGTATGTGAAAGCATCAAGGCATTGATGTATGTATTTTGGCATACGCCACTGACTTTGTGAGCGCATGCATGGGCGCGCGAATTTTGTGTTTTGTGAATATTGTTACACAATATTCTTAAAGGAAGGGGCAGTGTCACAAAATTCGGCGCATTTTAGGAACAAACAAAGAAAAACCGCCGCGCGCACGGCGTCTCGCCGGCGCGAGCCCGACGGGGGAGAGGGAAAGCCCCCGCCGAGCGCGTGCCTCTCTCTCCACCGCCGCGGCGTGCGCCGAGGAAATGAGTCATCCCCGCCGACTATTCTCGAACATGCGAGTCGGTTCTACGGCTGACGGGGGGAAAGGGCGTAGCCTTGCGTGCACTAAGACACGTCCCCCTCGCCCGTCGGCGTCGGCGCCGCTCAAGAACACGCTCGAAACTTCGAGATGCGACCCCCGACCTCTGACCAATGGGGACGCGCGGCCGGTGAGAAGAGGAAAGGGAGACAGCACTGCCAATGCTGCGTGTATGTGCGCGCCTACTCGGGCGCGAACAACAAACAGACGGGAGAGCGAGCCTATAAAGAAGGACGTTGACCGCTATCAGTCAGTCCGGACCGCCGTTTAAGCTTCGGAGAAGCGCGCCCGTTCGACTCCCGGGGAAAACACCACTCGGCCAGCCACGGACCAACGAGGCAACGTTCGCCAGTCTGCGGGACGGCATCGTCGTGGAACTCTGGTCGTCGGACTGCCGCAGTGCCCGGTGAACAAATTGTGTTTTGTTTGTTTACCTCTCTCTCTCTTGTGTTAGTGCACTTTAGGTGTAATATTTCCTTTGAATTGTATTCTCTCTCGAGTTTAACTTTGCACGAAGTGCATTGTTCAATTAATCACTGTGTATGTGTCTGTACTAGTGATTGTGTAATCCTCTGTATCGCCTCTTTGCTATATAAACCTTGTTTTGTTTTGTGAACGTTTTGCTCCGACCCATTCTCTGGCTTGCGACCAGCGAAAGCTGGGCACCGAACGCCCAAAAACCTCTTGTCACTTGGTAGCTGGTCTCCGCTGAGTTTGCCACGCTGAGTCGAGGGTATCTCCTTCGAGTCCGAGACCGCTACCCCCACACGCTCTAAGGGTGTCTGGGAGCTTCCCACTAAAAGTGCGCGAAGTCTGGGTGACAATATATTCTGGCGTCCGCGACAGGACGTTTGGTGTTTGTAAGCACAGAGAACGGATAAAGAGTCGGAAGGAGTTTACGAAGAGGTCGTAAACGAGTGTTAATCAGCAGAGCGATATTGTGAGGTGCCGCGCAGAGGCGGTTGGATCCGGTTCCCCGAGTGGAGCTATGTTCGAGGCTTGAACAGCTGAGACTCCAAAATGGATCTAAGAGATATTGTGAAGTTGGGTCGTCAGCTGGGCCTGGAAGAATCCGAGATTGCGGATTGGGTGAACCAGGAAATAGAAGGAAGAGAGAGAGAACGAAGAGAAAACGAGGAGAGGCAAAGAGAGATGGCTAGAGAAGCCGCTGAGAGAGAAAGAGAAATGGCTCAAAAAGCCACTGAGAAAGCGCGAGAAGAAGCGCAGAGAGAAAGGAAAAATGCCCGAAGAGAGGCAGATAAATTTCAATTGAAACAAGAAGAAGTTCATCTAGAGAATGAGATTCTCATGAGGGATGAAGTGAAGAATAAGAGCGAGCTTCAGCTCAAAGCTCTTAGCAAAAGAAGGGGCAAGCGTGGTAGAGTGCCAGTGCCCTCGCAGAAATGCTACCGGTGCAAGAAGATAGGCCACTATGCCTCGGATTGCCGTAGCAACTTAGTGAGCAAGAGAATGCTTGTTTGTTTCAAGTGTGGAGATAAGGGGCACAAAGCAGCGGCGTGCCCAAGTCTCGAAAAGCCAGTTCGACAGGTATCGCAACCCTGTGGCTCTTCGTACGATGGCGAGGAGGAAGACTTTAGGGCCGACTGCGTAGAAGAGGCGTACTGGGAGAAACCGCCAGTGTTGTGCACTGTTACGTGCGTCAGACCAGGCTCTCTAACTGAGGGAATGCCTGTCCTTCCCGGCAAAATTCGAGGAAAGTCCGTTTCCGTTCTGAGAAGCACAGGAAGCACCGGAGTTTTCATCAAAAGGGAACTGGTTAGCGATGAAGAACTTACTGGAGAAATGAGCCCTGTGTATTTCTTGGATGGTTCCGCACAGCTGTTACTTGAAGCCAGAGTGCACGTGAACACTCCGTACTTCACCGGAGAAGTGACAGCGCTGTGCATGGAGCGCCTACTGTATGACGTCATCCTGGGTAACATCAAGGGCGCGAAATCGCCGAACGACCCAGAAATTTGGGCCACCGATGTGGCTGACGACACCGTCGCTCCCCATACGGAAGAAAGGACGGCAGGCGATAAGTCTACAGTAGAGACGGCGGCGCAAGCACAAGCGGAGGTTGAGGAAGCGGAGTGTCAGTTGTTAGCCTCTAGCGAAAACATGTTCAGTAATAACGAGACTGGTTCGTTAGCAACCACAGAAGAGGTGGTGACTAGATCCACAGATCAAAGCTTGGTTGTGGAACAGCCTGTTCCTGCGACTGAAACCACCGAGAGTGAAGAACAGACCGGCGTGTCGCTTCCTCAGGAAACTGAATGCGTAGCTACTACCGAGGTAGTCGACACTGTGAAAAAGGCCAACCTGACGCTTCAGTCAGAGTGCACCTTAGGGCTCTCGCCTGAAGATGAGGAAGAAAAGAGTTGGAGCTCCAGCGACAAATCGCTGTGCTGCACGCCTGAGGGTTGCAGTAGGGACCATGAGGAAGAGCGGTCAAATGTCAAAGAGAATGAATGCTCCGACGCCATCATATCTCAGGAGAGCTCACTCAGTGATGAACCGGAAGCCGTTCCGAGTGAACACTCGAGCAGCGAGGGGGGCTTTCACGATGTGGAAGGCGAGGAAATCGGTGCCTATGACGAAGGAGAGGAAATTAGTGCCTCGGAGGAAGGAGACAGTGCAGTACAAGGAATGGAGCACCACTGCACTGAAACTAACGAGCTCAGGAAAGTATCAGATGAAGCTGAGGAAGCAACACTGAGCGAAAGTGAGGAGAATGAGTCATCAACGGCTAATGAGCCATGCTCAGAATGCCCCTCACAAGAAAGGCTCCAAAAGAAGAAAAAGGATTTGGAAGAAGAAAGCTCAGTCCTCGAAGAACAAAAAAGAGCTGAACCAATGGCTGCATCGCGAGAGAACAACTCGGATGACGCAATCGTCAGTGAACCGGGCTCCGCCCAAAGCAGAGTTCGGAAGAAAGAAAAAAGAAAGAGAAATGAGTCGAACACCACTGAAGGAGGTGAAACCGAAAAGCAGAAGCCCTGGAGAAAATTCAGGAAGAAAAAGAACAGAGACAGAACCAAGCTGAAGACAGCCGAGCCGAATGCAAGCGAGCTGCACGAGCATCGCAGCAAAGTGAAAAAGAAGCTGAGACGAGCAAGCCCAGCGTTCAGGAACGACACCGTCTGGAGGCGAAAGCGCAAAGAAACGGGCGCACGCCAAGAAGGAAAGCACGAGAAGTGGAGCCGTCATGAGCGAACTGGCGTAAAATTTGCTCGCAACAGACGCGCTAGCCACAGGAAAAGAGGAAGAGCTCGAAGCATGAACCGATGCACAGAGAGCAGCACGAATAGGAAGCTGGGCTACAACAGCGTTCGCAAGAGAAGCCTCAGCATGAGGCGGAAGAAGACTAGAACGCACGACAGGAACAAAAGTCAGAGTCGCGTGCGTAAGAGAACTAAAAGCGTGACTGAAACCTTGAGCGAAACAATCCTGTTCCGAGCCCGCTCGGTAGGCCAAACTTGGAAGTTTAGGCGAAAGTGTGCCTTGTATTTGCGTGCTCCATGTTTGTAGCCTTGTGTTAATGTACTGTCCAATCGCGGCGTGTACTTATGTGCATTGTGAACATTGCACTGTGTTGTGTATGTGAAAACATCATGGCAGTGGTGTATGTATTTTCACATGTAGTTTGTGAGCGCATGCATGTGCGCGTGAATTGTACCGCCGAAACGCGGCGTGTTTTGAAGTGTTGTGAAGTTTTGGAGTGCACTTTGTCTATTGCACTGTGTTATGTATGTGAAAGCATCAAGGTATTGATGTATGTATTTTGGCATACGCCACTGACTTTGTGAGCGCATGCATGGGCGCGCGAATTTTGTGTTTTGTGAATATTGTTACACAATATTCTTAAAGGAAGGGGCAGTGTCACAAAATTCGGCGCATTTTAGGAACAAACAAAGAAAAACCGCCGCGCGCACGGCGTCTCGCCGGCGCGAGCCCGACGGGGGAGAGGGAAAGTCCCCGCCGGGCGCGTGCCTCTCTCTCCACCGCCGCGGCGTGCGCCGAGGAAATGAGTCATCCCCGCCGACTATTCTCGAACATGCGAGTCGGTTCTACGGCTGACGGGGGGAAAGGGCGTAGCCTTGCGTGCACTAAGACACGTCCCCCTCGCCCGTCGGCGTCGGCGCCGCTCAAGAACACGCTCGAAACTTCGAGATGCGACCCCCGACCTCTGACCAATGGGGACGCGCGGCCGGTGAGAAGAGGAAAGGGAGACAGCACTGCCAATGCTGCGTGTATGTGCGCGCCTACTCGGGCGCGAACAACAAACAGACGGGAGAGCGAGCCTATAAAGAAGGACGTTGACCGCTATCAGTCAGTCCGGACCGCCGTTTAAGCTTCGGAGAAGCGCGCCCGTTCGACTCCCGGGGAAAACACCACTCGGCCAGCCACGGACCAACGAGGCAACGTTCGCCAGTCTGCGGGACGGCATCGTCGTGGAACTCTGGTCGTCGGACTGCCGTAGTGCCCGGTGAACAAATTGTGTTTTGTTTGTTTACCTCTCTCTCTCTTCTGTTAGTGCACTTTAGGTGTAATATTTCCTTTGAATTGTATTCTCTCTCGAGTTTAACTTTGCACGAAGTGCATTGTTCAATTAATCACTGTGTATGTGTCTGTACTAGTGATTGTGTAATCCTCTGTATCGCCTCTTTGCTATATAAACCTTGTTTTGTTTTGTGAACCTTTGGCTCCGACCCATTCTCTGGCTTGCGACCAGCGAAAGCTGGGCACCGAACGCCCAAAAACCTCTTGTCACTTGGTAGCTGGTCTCCGCTGAGTTTGCCACGCTGAGTCGAGGGCATCTCCTTCGAGTCCGAGACCGCTACCCCCACACGCTCTAAAGGTGTCTGGGAGCTTCCCACTAAAAGTGCGCGAAGTCTGGGTGACACAGATAATGTCCTGCTGTGTAAAATACCAGGCAATAATTTGCAAACTGTCTTTCACTTGCGCTTTATTATAAAGTGCGATGCACTTCGCAGGAAACGACGTTCAATCTGGGAGTAGCAGTGGTCAGTACAGCTACGAAGACTTGGTAATAGCACAGGACACTTTGCACAGCGTGAAGGAAATATAAGCGCAGAAACTAGGCGCCGATGGAAATTTCGTGATTTTTAGGGGGGGGGGGTAAATATGCGTTTCCTGCGTTTGAATTTTCTGAAAACTGTTTAGGCATGGCTTCATTTCAGAGTAGCAGAAGAAAAACGGCCAACAGCTATTTCAAACCGTTTCAAGATGTTAGTTCCTGCATTAAAAAAAAAAAAAACAAGGCAGCAAGAAATCACGATGACTCCAAAAATATGTCACAGTGAACTCACGGAGATGGTTTGCCTTTTGTCCTCTTAGCACTCAATGCACGAATGAAAGTGCGAAGTGATAGGCAACTGAAATTGAAAAATTCAGCTTTTTTGTCGATCTTGTTCGGCGGAGACAAAATTTTTGCGCATTGCTTTAATTTCTCCGAGGCAACAAAACCGCCTTTTTGTTTTTGAGTCAATTTACGTTTCCGCAACTCGAACACACTGACCGGGAAACATGACGAGGTAATGGGCGGGACTAGTCCAAAAAAAAAGCGCATAAAACTTGTCCAAAAATAATGTTGACTTCCTGTCTTAACTACGGTATTCCCTGTATTTGCAACATTTTTAGGAAGGGCCGCCTGCTGCCGCAATTCTCGTTACCTCGTTACTACGAATGTCGAGAGGTAGCTGCAACAACTTTCTGATCTGGAGAGAGCTAACCCGGCCGCCACAAGAGGCGACCATCATATACTGCACAAAATAACGCGATTGAGTGTGCCGCTGCTGTAGGTTTAAGGCCTCTGGTACAGCAGAAATTCATATTGCAAGAGCAAGCACCTTTCCATTTCAATTTGCACTTTCTTCAATGCGAAACTGAAGCTGCCGTGGGAAATTCGGCTCGCAGTGTTGCCGAATTGGTGAGCTGGCTTTTCCCAGTTCTTAACTCAAAGGTTCGCTTTTTTTCCCACAGAATATTTATTTTGCAAAAAGAATTAGAGTGAATGCCGCCAAGAAAATCAATTGAAAACATCAGTCCGGTAAAATTAAATACAAAGGCCATGAATTACGAACATAAGAGACAAAGCCCTTCGTAGCGGCTTTCACCTCCACAGCACAGCTTTCTCTGCAGACTCAGCGTTACAATAGAAACGCTAGCGGCCTGCGCTACCCTCCGATAAAAACCTGTTGCGCTGCGCTTAATCTTATCGTCATCGTCGCTTCGTTTTAATAAGTTTTGAGATGAGAATGGCGCATGCGCGACTTGCGTCGTTTAGGAGATTCAAATAAAAACGTATAGTTTTCGGTCTGCCCGAAAAATATCTTGCAGCATGATCTAAGCTACGAACTTTCTCATGACATGTTGAAGAGGTACAGCCTTTGTCAAAAGTTTAGAGCCCAGGGGGTCTGCTTCTGAGCACTGTTGTGGCGCTCCTGTAGGACTCATGGAAGTCCTACGCATCGGAGAGAGCAGGACCAAAAATCGCCTTACCTTCAGGAGATTTTGGACGCTGAGGTCGCATTACGAGCAAAGCAATGTGGCCCAGAAGCAAACCCCCTGGGCTCTAAACTTCTGTCAAAGGCTGTACCTAGGCCCGGACCAAGCACTGATGCGTGCGAAACGGGTGTTCGCAGTGCTCTAACCACGCCGACGAAGTCCACACGTACATGTTTTTTCAAGTTCACGATCCTGGCGTTAAGCAACTATAACGCAGTAATGCATGACGGAAGCCAACAGTCATCGTATCTCATCTGCGCCTTGAGAGGAGGGATGAAAGAGGGTGTGAAATGAGGTTGAACGAGCCGAAGTGGAGGGGCCCCGCCATACTCATGTTCTCAGAACTAACAGATGGGCGTCTTTGGTATACCCTCCATTGAAATCCGGGTGCTGCGGGCATTCGTCCCCGTGCCGCGGGGAGTTACCTAGCGACCCCGCACCTTCTCTCGAACTTACTTCCTTATACCCTCCGCACCCCTAGCCCGAAAAACGATCAACCCACTTCCCGCATGTGGACAAAAACCCTACCTAGCGTCTGCTACATTGCCCAAAAAATTGTGAAGGCAACTGAATGAATTTCTGAAATCAGTGTGCACGAGGAGGGATATACTATGGGAAAATGAGAAAGCTGTCCCCTCCTCACCTTCCCAAAAGAGAATGCGGCCATGGGCGTCCCACCCCGGCCTCTTGTGCAGTGTACCCGTACCGCACCCGCGATTAGTTATACTACCGGACAGTTTTCTATGGTTATTTATCCAAGGCTAGGCAGGAAAAAGAAGGCGGTGAAATTTATGTACCCATGACTGGTCAGCCCGCTACGATGAAAGACTTTTCAATGCATCTCTAGACATTTTCCCACGAAAACACATTTGGAACAGCAGTTTTCAGTGGCACCGAAAATTTCTCACATTTTCAATGGGTTAAAAGTAAATTTCCCTTTTTCCCTTTGTAGCTTGCTTTTCCCACGATATGGGAAATTTCCCGCGATTCGGCAACACTGGCTCAGTGGATCGGCTATTGAGCCGGAGTACCCAGGTTTGAACCCGACCGCGGCGGTCCCGTTTCGATGGAGGCGAAACTCAAAAGGCGCCCGTGTGCTGTGAGATGTCAGTGCGTATTAAAGATTCCCCGATGGTCTAAATTATTCCGGAGCCCTCCACTACGGCACCTCTTTCTCTCTTTTCTCTTTCAGTCCCTCCTCCCTCCTTCCTCCGTTCCCTTACGGGGAGATTTGGGTGTCCACCGAGATATGTCAGATACTGCGCCATTTACTTTCCTCAAAAGCCCCTACTTTGAAGAGCCTGAATCTCAGACTTCAAGCAACTTTTTTGACGAAGGTGCAGGCAGTTGGGCAAAATTTGCAGAATCCCCTGGCGTTGATCCCCTGGCCCAAGCCCTCGGAAGACGGTGGGAGACTCACCCTTCGCCGCACCATAAAAGAGGTCTACCTCGAGCTCCGCCTCGACAAACGCCTTTACCCTCCCCCTCATCCATCACTCACAGTGCCGGAGGCTCGCCTTCTTCGGCACGTTCAAATGAATGCAATCATCACCCCGTCTCGCCTCTTTCTCTATCGCTATCGATCGGACCCTTCCTGTCCCAACTGCCCCTGTATCTATGCGGACCTTGCCCATTGCCTCTTCTATTGCCCGGCTGCTCAGCAGTCGGGTTCCTACCCCCCACCTTCTTTATCCATCACCACCTGGCTCGACTGGCTTGGCGCTGAAGGGGAGGAAGAACAGCGACTTCTGGTCGCCCAGGCGGTCGATATGCTCGGCCTGTAAATTTTGGCCGAATAAACGTCTTCTACTACTACTACTATCGCATAAGCCACTTAAATAACATATATCATATTTCATCCCTTCATTTCAGTCGATAATTGGCCGAGAAGATGAAATGTCACAGCACTATGGGCATTTCATTTTTTCTTAGTCGAGGGTTTGACGAAATCTCGTCTGGCGGTGAGGGAACATAGCAGGAGAAAATAGGAACACTCGACAAAAAGAAGAAAAAGGAAAAACACATTGACGTTTCGGGGCCCGTACGGTTCCCTTGTTCACAAGGGACCTTGTTCTTTTTGGCGAGTGTTCCTATTTTCTGCTGCTATGTTCATTTTATCTGTACGAATATGCAGAAATGAAAGAATTCACCTCACTTTTTCGGCTCGCTTCCACAGTGGCAACTAGATTAAGTGGAACTCACCCAGCCGACCCATTTATATATTAACAAAGTGGAGCACTTGCACGGGATATAACCTTGCCTTGTCAACAAGTCGGAGGTCATTTTATATCCAGGGCCATTCTTTATTTCTATGGGAAACAAATTCGCGCACTGTTATTCGCAGTACCAGGTAATAAAATGCACAGCGCATTCCTGTTTCTGTCCAGATAAGCGGATGTTTTTCTTATTACCGTTATTCCAGTCATATAACTGCGGTTCTCATACACTATGACAAGTTTTCAGAACAGTCGTCGAAGAATTTAGCCACACGTAGCAAAGCGCGAACTCTGTCGCCCAGGTATGCTGTTCTTTCTGCTTTCGATAGGAAATATTGCACATTACCATGCTACAGGTAAATAGCAGTGGGAACAAGCGCCTCAAGGCAGAACGAGAAAGGCACAAGCAAGGAGGAAGAAGTAGGAGAAAGCATTTCTAGCCTCCTAACTCTCCCAGAGGAGATGTGAGAACGGAAGTGGCACTGCGTCCCACTAACACGAACAGCATCTATACTCAGGCACACCACATCGTGTGAGAGCAGGTGTTACACTCTGTCGGACACCTGCACTCCAATGAGGCCAAGGAGCGTGCTGCAAAGGGCATATAATATAACAGGGCACACATTCTCTCGCCCCAGTTTTTGAATACTAAAAAACCGAGCAAACTCCAAGAGTTATTTTTGCCGCCGCGGTGGCTCAGTGGTTATGGTGCTCGGCTGCTGACCCGAAAGACGCGGCTTCGTTCCCGGCCGCGGCAGCTGAATTTCTATGGAGGAGAAATTCTTAGGAGGAGAAACGCAGCCGCCACGGTCGGGTTCGAACCCGGGTACTGCGGCTCGGTAGACGAGCGCCTTACCACTGAGCCACCGCGGGGGGTCAGCTGATGAATGCGTAATTTCATTGCGACTTCTCCATTATGGCGACCGCTCACGAACTGAACTTCGCAACCCTAAACGTCAATGGACTCCGTACTCGACGAAAAAAGTACACCTGGAGTCCAGGATAGAGAGCGATGAGGCGACAGAAAGCCCTCCGGCGCTTTTATAGCGAATTTAAATGTCTGCGTTTCACACTATGAGTCTTTCGGTTGGCTGTCTTCTCTTTCTGAAAAAGTGCATCCCCTATTCTAACCTTGCGCACCGAGTAGACCCGGAAGAGTGATTTATATGTCGCGATTTTTAGATGTATGGAAAATTATGACGCTTGAACAATGTTAAGTTTTTCAATGACAAGGCGGGTACATTTCTTTGAAAAAAAAAAAAAACAGATGCTCTTCTGGATTCTGAACGTCATGCTGTTCAGATGGGGTACTTTAACTGCGTGTGCCCAGTGGTCGTACTGGACCAATACAAAGTATAGATAAAAATTCTACAAGGCTATCTATCTTCTGAAGTGACAACGCAAGCCTAGCAGACACTGGCTTTATGGGCTGACAACCTGCAAATACATGTGTATCCAAGGGAATTCGCATGTCTGCACTTGATTTACGTTCCTTCGGCACTCCTTAGCCGACGCGTTTCGTGCAGCGCAGAACCGGTTTCATTTCCGAATCACAGCATGCTTACTGCGTCCATCTGTGAATGCACCCGCTGCAGGTTACAACCTTGATTGGTTCTTTAGGACTTCAGAGTTACTCTGATAAGCCATGGGAATTTCAGAGCAGACGTGAATTTGACTTTCGGGTATTAGGTCTCCAGGAGCAGCTACTTGCATGCAACTTGGGAGATGTTTAAGGACGAAGTCCAAGGCATATTGAAACTGGTTCGATGAGGTCCTAATTTAAAAAAAGCTCAACATAAGCAGTTCTTGAAGAACCTTTATAATGGGCTTGAATGTGAAGCTTCTGGCTCGAACTCAGAGGTAATCACTGCTGTGAAGCGCCCGCCTCGACAGTTTCATGCGGAATTCTCGAATCTGTTAGGCGTTGCACTCTAAGCAACCGACTCCACAGGCCTCGTTTGATGACCGCTGTCGTGTGGTTGCCAGGCCCACATCAACACTTTACTGTCGTGGTGCACTGGTCACAAGCACAAATGAAATTACGAATTGACAACAAAATTTTCAATTACCGAACGAAGCACGAATGAAAATATGTTGTTACACGAGAAACACAATGCGTCTCTGTTCATCGCTACCTCCCACGCCATTAATGAGGAAGCTATTGCACGATTCGTCTCCCTCGTAGCCACTTTCAGAGACTGAGTGCTCGACAACTGGTGGCCCTTTAGCTGTAGCAGAATTGCAGGATGCCACTGATCAGTTGCCAGTCTTGACATTGATGTTTTGTAACAGTCTTTCTTAAAACGTCATTATGCTTTGATTCTCAAGAGCTTCGATATAGAAGAAATTCAATATTCCATTCAATTCAATGTAGACTGAAATTTTTGTATCTTTGGCAAATCGGCTATAGATTTCGACGTCGACTATCATTGAACCTCACCGTGAATGTGGTCTCATAGGCCGTTCCATTAAAACCACATACCTATGGGGCGAACACTCTTACATTTTTACTGCAACTCTCAGAGACGGCTGGCAGTGCTTCATATCAGCCTTAAGAAGTCGTTTGATGGTCCTCTTATTGCTTTTAAGACAGATCAAAATTGGCTCAGTTGTATACCAAAGAATACATCTTTGCTACAATAACTGCTCTACCTGCTTGATTGTTATTGGCTGTCTTTTAGCCTGTGTCCATGTTACCCATTCTCAAACAAGGGTCTTTGTTATAGGCACTTCTGTACGCCCTTTACTTAGAAGTGCAATGCATGAATATTCTATGGAGCAGTGCCATCAGAAATTTTCCTACCGGAGATATCGAGTTCAGAGTAGCTTAAGCAAATTATCAGGCGTTTTTCTGCGTATACAAGTCCATGCTGGATGAAGTTATCTGCTTGACTTAAGAGCTTCGCCCAAAGTCTGTGGTGCACAGACTTACCGTTAAGAGTTGTAGTCTGTGGTTTGGATTGCAAGGGTCTACACCAGCTAAAAATGGTGGTGTTTCGTGGGCGTGTGCGCCATTCAAGTACCCAGTCAGCGCTTGCGAGCATATTGAAGCCTATCGAAAAGATTGCACAGCGACTCTACAACGTCATGCTCAGATATTTGTTCCGCATTGTGTGTTAATATTTGCAGAATTTTCACTGCGCCAGGCTTTATGTTCATGACTTTCGCAAAGTGTTAGTAAGCTTCGGTCTTCCTCTCAGCCTAAGAGACGCGATTATCGTTTCCAACGTGTCAGCGCTTGTGGACTTGGTTTAGGTCACCTTTCCTTGTGCCGGATCGTTTTCTGCTTCATGCCCTTCATTGACACATCCAACGGTATAGTTTGTCCATTCTTGCACAAGCTGAGTCAATGCTTTCCCTACATTGATTGTGTCCTCTAACTTCCGTGACCGAGATTTTTTTTTTTTTTGGTTCATGCATGAATTGAATTTTACTGTACGCTTTTTCAGGCAGCCCGTCTTCCTCAGTTTTTCTTTACAGTTCTGCAGACACTTTTTCCGCAGACTTGATTTCAATGCCCTTCCCTCCGTCCGTTTACTGTTCAGTGTACTTCGGTTGGCCGGGACATGATGTACTTGTACGGGTGCTGAAAATGTCATTCTCACCGGGTACCAAGACTTTCTACAAGAAGCTGCTCGCGGAGATATTTCTCGTGATGGTGCGGCTTCAGAAGGACGGAAGTTTCGTGTCATCAATGAACTGCTGCATCAGTGATGTTCCAGGAAGAACTCAGCATTGTTTCATGAATGGAAGGAGTCATTGGATTTTTGTAGACGTCTTTAAAGAGGCTAACTGCTTCAATTTGTAAGTGGACGCCACCAAGGCCTGACAGCACGATTAAAGTGTTCACTGACCCAGTGAGCCTTTTATTCGCCTTACGTTTTCCCAAAACCAACGGAGGGTTTAGACTGCGAAAAAGAAAACACTCGGAAAGACTATTTGCATCATGCAAAAGGGCTCTGGAGTCCGTGAAATGTGCGGGAACGCGATCGAACCCAAGACCGGGAGCGGAAGAAAGCCGAGTATGCACGCGACCGTATAGACGCCAAAACGGGCCTATGAGACGCCCAACCGGGCAGTCACCTGTGAAACGTTGAAATTGGCCTGCCACTCCAGACCTCTCAGTGGCTAATGCCAATAAGTTTTCTCTGATTTCTGCACTGAGTCTGCAAGC
The DNA here is from genome assembly GCF_055824585.1 of Amblyomma mixtum. Classification (NCBI taxonomy): domain Eukaryota; kingdom Metazoa; phylum Arthropoda; class Arachnida; order Ixodida; family Ixodidae; genus Amblyomma; species Amblyomma mixtum. The sequence continues at coordinate 93,202,669 of NC_143019.1, forward strand.
TTAGATCTAATGTTTTTTTTTTTGCTGTCGAATTTACACAGCGTGAAATATCCTTTTCAAAATGATCCTCACAATAAAGGTCATTTTTTCCTCCTCGAATCATTCATAGCGCTTCCACAGCCATCGCGCACCTGGTTTATGCCTTGTTTACTAAAACCTCCTGCGCCTTGATTTCGACGAATACTATTCGCCTGGCTTGCAGTTAAAATAATAAAACAAATCGGTAGAGACACTTAGGACTGCTCACGTGTGTGAATGCGAAAGCATCATTGCCTCTGGGTGTATTGTTTACGCGTAATGTTTGTACCTGCATTAAAGCTCTTTTCTACGGGCCTCTGTTTATGCACTGATTACACAGAAGACTGGAAATGTCCGGACCCTCTAGCTGCACGGCGGTGAGGTTGGCCGAGTTTGCATGTGGCCGCAAGCCGTAGACGTTTTGTGGCGGTTTGCGACCGCAAACTCACTCACGCGGGCGTATGGCATCACCCGGAACGCTGTACAACGAACGGGTGCATCACAGTTTTGACAAGAAGTCTGGGAAGGCGTGCAATTGAGGGCGCATAGGTCGTCGGTTCGAATCCTTCTCGCAAGCTAGTCTCCAACTTGGCGAGCACATGCAAGCTACATGCAATGAGAAAGCGTATGACACCACATGTACGGAACGCTGTGCGGGAAACGGTTGCGTCAAAATTTTGGTAGGAATATCGCGAAAACTGGCGCCACATGGTGGTGGGCCAATGACGTGCATATGCAGACGAACGACGTGCATACACATATATGTCTGTGGCATTCGGCTAGCAGCCTTCGGACTGCGGCCATGCCGTGTATCTGTTTTTTCAGCCAGCGTCCGTTCCGGCGGACGCGATTGATGCGACGCGCGTCTTTACTCTCTCTTTTACTCTGTCCTCTGATCTTTGAACTCTCTTCTATCTGCACGTGGCAGCGGTGGTGGCTCGGCAGGAGCCAGTTGGCAGGCCCATGCACTTTCCTTTTCATCCTTCTCTCAGTCGCAACCAACCAACCAACGTGCATATGTCTTCGCTACGGCGAGCGCGGCTTCGGCCGCTTATCTGTTTTTTCAGCAGCGTCCGCTCCGGCGGACGCAGTTGTTGCTGCGACGCGCGTCTTTTATTTCCTTTTTTTCTCTTTCCTTTGATCTTTTAACTCTCCTATATCTGCACGTGGCAGCGGTGGTGGCTTGGCTGGAGCCAGTAGGCAGGCCCGTGCAATTTCCTTTTCATCCTTCTCTCAGTCGCAACAACAACGTGCATATGCCTGTCTGAAGTGGTGGTGCTCGCTGCACGCAGTTAACGCTATAGTACAGGTGAGTGCACTATGGACTGCATCAGGTGCGCACAATCTAGAAAAAGAAATTACCTCAAGCAGTACTGCACGTTGCGGTCTATAGGCTCATGCGTGGAATGTATAAGTTCGGGAAATCAATTTATGCACCAATTTCACAGAGAGTGCAGGAACAGAAGCTGTGAAGGAGGAAGGATAATATGCGCATAAATATCTTATATGGAGACACGACCTGCATCAACTTGAATATCCGACTTTGACGCCATTGTGCTTCCTCGACAGAAGGTGGCTAAAGAACCACCGCCAGTTCCATCATATACAACGTAAGAGAGCACAGCGGGCTAAGCAGGGTGGGCTATTGGGTTTTGTAAGACCAGGACTCCTTCATTAAGAGTTCTTAGTCAAGATCTCAAGGAAATGAAGGAGTTGCTCACGTAGCGTCCACTATGGACGCTCCGGATTGAAACCAATCGCAATGCGCTGCTTTTTTCTCAGAACCTTGGTCTCGAAGAACGCATAAAGGCTGTTGGCACACAAAGTACACACAGAAACTATGCTGTAATCATCTGTGACCCTTTAACGTTAACAAACATTTAGAAATTAGAGCGAATACAGCGTAAAGTAGTTTGATTTGTGCTGAACTCATATGGCCGTGCATCTGTAAATGATCTCGTGATGCGAAGTGGGTTAGCTTCAGACGTTCAGCGCAATCGTGTTTGTCGATTAAAGTTTTTCTTCCAGCTTATAAAAGGTGATTATAAAGTTAATACTTCTAATTATCTGGCTTACTCCTGAGGTTATAACACTAGACAAAGGCATGCACTAACAATTACCGCTTTGAACGCGCGAAATAACTGCTTTAAATATTCGTTTTTTCCGAGGACTATTACTGATTGGAACAAACTTGATAGCGAAACTGTTAATCATAATTCTTTACTGATGTTTGATAAGCGCCTGCAAATGTTATGAATTTGAGTGCATTCATATGCTTATACCTTGTTTGTTTTTTCCAACCCTGCTAAGATATGTACTAGATCGCAGTATCTATAAATAAATAAAATGCATAAATAGAAGACTGACATGTATCTTAGGCACCTGCTATCCGTGGCTCTTTGTCATTCTTTGTAATGTAAAACTGGTGAATGTCGTAAACTCTGGTATACAGACTACTGTATAAACATGTTTAAAAGTTGGAGGCTTGGTCATTGCAGACTATCTATAGGTGCGCAATAAGTGGAATTTTTCCCCCATATCACCTAGTATAGCATGGACACCAACATATACTCCGCATTGTAGACTGTATACACAAAATTGCGGCAATTGGAAAATGCAAGCCAGCCAAAAAATCAACTGGCAAAAAGAAAATAGCGTGCTGGGAACAGAAAGGTCCTTAGTCAGAACACGTGCCTGAACATTTTTTTCCAAGCATAAAAATATTTTTCATGTAAAATCTGCAGCCTTGGGGAAAGAACTCAGCAATTGATTTTTCTGCCTCACTACGCTACATATGCGAACAGATGCACATAACCCGGCAACAACGAGGGACTTTCGTTGTGACCTTAATTTCAGCTCAGAGTAACAAAAGGAAAGACTACACATGGAGACCCGTTACGCGACCTTGTACTACATGCAAGCGTCCTCGTACACAGAGCCTACGCGGTGCTCATGGTTGTCGCATGGTTGGCACGTGCAACAAAACAAAGATAACTTTGTGACCCTTGACATCAAAGCTGACTGCACGTGGAGCGAAAGGAGAAATTGTTTGAGATATGATGTTGAGGCTGTTGAAAGCTACTGGCGAGGTAGCCTTGCGATTATTCGACACGGCAATCGCTTTCACTCGAGAACCTGAAGCAGAGATCTGATCTACGTCGCCGCGCACACAATCCCTCGGAATAGTGGAAAACTGCTGATTTCTCTATTTAGGGTCCAAATCATAGCCTTGAAGGAATTTAAAAATAAAAGGCGGGAAGCCTCTGTACTATTTGAGTAGTTTCTACGTATATAAACAATATCTTGAAGTGAACCGTGCAGCACTGCCGACATCTTGAGGGAAGCGAGTGGGAGACACCTCTACACACTGTACTCTGGGTAGCACAAAAGATAATGTTCTACATGCCTGCTCACAACATATGAAGAACACCGCGGATGAGATATCAGATTCGCCTTAAACATCCACACTATGGAGCGAGCAGAACCCTTTGCGAATGCTGTGCAGTGGAGATAATGTGGCAGTTAGTACTGCGCACTTGTTGAGAGCTAGGGCTACAATGTTAGGGAATTTTGCAGCATGCATGGGCGTTTCTGCGGCAAAAGAGTTTAATGCTATCGCCAAGATGCAACAAACAGCTGTGAACGTTGCAAGTAATTATTGATGGCATCCCATCAGAATGAAGGGTTGTAAATTACATATTTTGAATCACTTGTATTACTGCGTAAGCATTAAAAGCCCCATCGTGAAGAAAAAAAAAAGACTGACGATTTAGCGTGGTTAGGACCAAATGCGAGTTAGGTATGCTAGTACTTCGGTTTCTGCTTGAGGCTGGGTCATCAAGGTCATGCAGGCTTCAGGCAAAGCTCGGTGAAATCTCTGAGGGGGGGTCTTAGGGTTAGCGTACTAAAACTGGGTGGGGCACTTTAGCTCTGCCTTAAGAGTATGACGCGAAAGCGTTAACGAATTAATGCGCATGCGCGCGGAATTGGTCATTCTGTACTTTACATTAATAGATCCCCGGGAGTCCTCCTACCACTCATGGCGCAGTGTCGCAGCGTTTTAGCGATGCGTCACTGCCCTGCAATGGCCGGTGCTGCCGCCGGTGAGGCTTGTGAGACCCCGGTTGCTCTCCTCGAGCACCTTCTCGCGAGTTGCCTTTAATCGAACTGCCACCTGTTAGCTCGCAATCCGGTGGACAGGTTGGGATGACGTCACATGGTCACGTGACCTCGGTGGCCGACCTGCCATCTAGGGGGGCCACCTAGACAGGCCCACAGATAGTGGCGACTCGCGTTGCCTTGCAGTGGTGATATCGGTGAGCGGGGTTCTTAGTTCTAGCGCGTTAAAAGTGGCGTCCAGTGGTGTATTGTTGTGTATAGGCACCCTGCGCATCTAACTCCAGCGCGACGCGCGTGCGTCCCTGTCAGGAAGGCGGGGGCGGTCCAACAGCTCCCGCTGTGTTGCGCGCGCCGTCGCGACGCAGTTGTGCGCCTCCTTCCCGAGCACAAAATGGCACATAACAACAGCAGGACACATTGCTGTGTTGTAGGACGCAATAATACAGATATAAATTCGCCTCGGACAAGGTTTTATGGATTTCCAACGCGACATTGGGAGACGGCCCACCCTTCGCGACGGGCAACACGCGCGCGCGGTTTCTGGTCAGACAATGGTCAAACCCGTGCGTAAGACGCTTACTTGACTCATGCATTACCTCCTAGACAGGTTTTTTAGTCATGTCACATTCAGCAGACTCGGAGGAATGCTAATGGCTCTATGGGAACCCTTCCCTCTTCTTGCACCCACGATTTCCGGTCATTGACCTGGCTGGCAACAATATGTGGGCTTAAAAAGCCACGCCGAAACTCGCCCGCAGTCACACCTTAGGAAGGAGCCCAAATTTTGCGCTGCATAGAATCGTTTACAAAAGTTCTAGCTATGCGCAGAATTCTTGCTCGTTTCAACTGCGCCTTGTCGTCCAGCGTCTTTTTCGACAGTGAAGGCACGTTTTCAGGGGCAACGGCAACATGCTCCTGATAAATCTTTGCCTCCACGTCTGAACGACTGGGTGATAATTTCGTACAATAATCATTTATCCTAATGTCGAAGAGTCAGGGCGCTTGTGCTAAATGCGTAGAAATTAAACAAATCTTGCAACGAAATTCCGCTTTTTGAGTACAAGCATTCTGCAAGAATCCTGCATAAAATAGCCGGGGTACTCCTTTTTTGCCGAATCCCAGTTAAAAAGTTTTATGTTTTCCGCAGGAGCTTCAGTGCCCACAGGCCCTTCGCCGCCGCTTGCATTCTCTTCTGCTTGCAAAAGCTCGTTCATTGGACATTTCACATCACCAAAATACTGACGCGCGTGTTGTAGCGATAATGATCTGGCAGTTGCTGAAAAAAGAGAAAATATGAGTGGCAGTTTACGCAATGGGCACATCATTTCAAGGCGTAGTTTGGACAGGGTATTCCACATCGAACACCGAAGGTGCGGCAAACGAGAATGTTATGAAGTCAGGTTTGCGCCGTTCGCTCAGAAACTGTAGTTTTCTAATTACCTTCAATGTTATGCCGCCTGGCCATCTTTGAAAGTTCAGGGTAAGCCTTTCTAAATGCACGAACACTCCAGGCTTGAGGGTGGCTCGTTTTGGAGAGCGTTTCACTCCGCCCCAAAACACGGCAACGGCAGCAGCGTGTTTACATTTGCCTGCCTTGCAACTGCAGCTTGCGGCTACAAGCTGTCTACTGGAAGATAGCTACATAAAAAGAAATTGACTGAGAGTGCAGCGCTGACAGGATTTAGATAGAAATACTTCTTAGCGTTAATTTGATCGTTTTCGGTGGCGCAGTGATGCTTGTCTGCGCATTGCACCGGGCTGCTACTTCGCTCCCGTCGCACGACACCACCTCTTTCACATTGTGTACATGGCCTGCTTCTAAATGCTTCGTTCCCTTCCTGACGTTCGCTCCTCGAAATAATTTTTCAGCCTCATGAATGAATAGGTTGAAATCCCGCCTCTACGAACAGCGGCAGCCGCTAGCAGACGCCATCCCTTCGAGGTCGCGGGGCGAGCCTTCCTGACAGGGACGAGAAACTGGCCGCGCGGGGGAGCTGAACGCAGCCTGGCGGTGCCTGGCGGGTGCAGGGTGCCTATACCACCTGCCAACTGCCGCTTCCCCAATCACCTGCCACAGTGGGCAGGTGGAAATATGGAGAGAGGGAATACTCCTCAGGTTTGAGTAGGGGAGATGAAGTTGAGGCCGGAAGGTAGCTGTCTGGAGGAGCACCCAGAGGGTGGCTGCCGTGGACAGAGGAGCTTACGACGCGTTAAACCGCACTAAACCAGCCACGCAGGTGATCAGCAGTTTACAATTAGTAGCTATATGCTGGAAATGGGAAGGGTATACGACTACGTAGGGTAGGTAGTGACCGCTGATCAGGGTCATGAGAGGGAAATAGCTCGAAGAATAAGAATGGGGTGGAGCGCATATGTTAGGTACCCTCAGATCTTGAATGGCCGTGTACCAATATGCCTCAAAAGAAAAGTATACAACAGCTGTATCCTACCGGTACTCACCTATGGGGTAGAAATGTGGAAGCAAACGAAAAGGGTTCAGCTTAAGGACAACGCAGCGAGCGATGGAAAGAAAAATGATCTGTGTAACATTAAGAGATCGGAAGCGGCCAGAGTGGGTGAGGGAACAAACGCGGGTTAATGACATCCTAGTCGAAATCAAGGGTAAGAAATGGGCTTGTGTAGAGCATGTGATGCGAAGGCAAGGTAACCGCTGGTCTTTAAGGGCAACGGAATGTATTCCAAGAGAAGGCAAGCGTAGCAGAGGGCGACAGAAAGTTAGGCGGACGGATGGGAATAAGAAATTTTCGGATATACGGTGGCTGCAGCAGGAAAAGAAGAGGGTTAATTGAAAGGACTTAGAAGAGGTCTTTGCTCTGCAGTGGCTGTAGTTAGGCTGATGATGCTGATGAACTTCGATGCCAAAAGAAGCTTTATGCAGGTGCACGCCAAAGGGGAAAAGGTTGCAAATGTGGCCAAACGCGTCCATAAGGCCGCTATAGAGTGGCTTTATCTCCGAAACCAGCGAAAGACGTTGAATATGCTGCCCATCATGAAAAGCCGAAGCGGGAGGATGCCACAGCACACAAAGCACCGAAAGCGGTGAAGGAAGCCGAGCACCTGCCCAGTTTTGAAAAGCGGCTTATGGTGAAGCCGGCCTTAAGCAAGATAGCAGCCAGGGAGACCATACGCGACTTAGCTGGGAGATCTTGAGCGGGCGAAGACAGGGCACATTCAGTACCCAAAGACCCTGTCATATACAAATGTGCAGCTGCCACTATCTATGAGCCGTCTTAGAATGTGCTACGGTGTTTCTGCATTGCATCTCATGCTCATACACACTCTCCACAACGAGACAGACTACAATATTTACTGCTATGGAAGTCCATCTACACATTTTTACACCGACAAGGGGATCAAAGCAGCGAACCGTTGGCAAGCGTTCCTTGATTGGTATTTTATTTGTTTGTCAGTGTGAAAAATTAACTTCTCTCCCTTAAACTCTTCAAGCGGGCTTAAAAACGCCTGCAAGAAAAGCTTATCAGGACACTTTTAAACGACGTGTCCTTGAGTGTTTCTCGTCGTTAATGGTGGAGATTTAAAAAGCACGAACGATGGGAGCAAGGAAAGACAAGAGCGCATATGCTTTTTCTTGCCGCTGTGATTCGCTTTTTTTAAATCTGCGAAATAACACCATACTTACTCCCACAAATATCTCTTCTTATGCGTTACTTAAGCCTTCTTCTCATTTCGGGTTACCCCCTTGTTCTCTATAAATTCACCTACAGGATGAATGTGTTGAGGTAGCAATAGTACGTGTATATACTGCTTTTCTATGTGTATATATTGCTATTTATTGCTTTGTTAATTTCAATGCGTTTACTGTGTACGTTTTTATTTATTTATTTATTTATTTATCCTCAGGGCCGTTAGGCGTTACAGAGGGGAGTGGGAATAACATGCAAGTATAAAGAACAAAACAGTAGCTAGAAAAATTGAATATAGTTACAGCACACACTGGTATAAAATCAATAAACAGAATTAACAAAAGGCAGCATTACACAAAACAAAACACAAAAGAAAAGAGCAGCTAATAAATTAACAGTTGGACACATACTTATATAAAATTAATAACAGCGTTACGAAATGCAGCAGTATCAGTAATTACAGCAATATTGTGGGGAAGGTGATTCCAGCTGACAGAAGTTCTGGGTATGAATGAATCGTGAAAACATCTTTTGTGACCCGTTATTACCATTTGTTCCCCCCCCCCTCTTATGTAGTGCTCCATTGGGGCCTTTAAGAAATAATAAATGGTGATGATGATGATGATGATGTATACAGGGTCTGTTCTGAAAGTAGTAGGACTGGTTTTTTCCTGGGCGAACGGGCAGACGAGAGGTGGTCTGCGCGTGCAGGATCGTTGAAGGGGGATATTGGGAATGCTGGGGAAAATTGGCAGTCGGCTCTCAGCCGTTGAAGAGAGGAGGTCGCTTGTACTGTGAACCCCTGTCGAAGCGTCTCGTCACGCAGAATAATCGAGCGTTTACTGGATCAGCGATACGCGATCAAATTTTGAGGAAATCTTGGTAAAACGGGCAAAGAGACTCACAAAATGATTAAGGAGGCCTACGGTGAGGCTTCCATGGGTAGATCAGGTGTTTTTTGAGTGGCACAATCTGTTCCGAGAAGGTAAGGAAAAAGTGGAGGAAGACGACCGCTCCAGACGCCCTTCGACCAGCAAGACCAACGAAAATGTGTAGCGAGTGAAACGTTTACTTAACTGTGGTCATAGAATGAGTATCAGAATGATGGCTGATGACTTGAGCATTCCCCAAACCCAAGTTTTGAGATCATGATAGAAAACTTATCCATGAGGAAAGCGTGCGCGAAGTTATTGCCGGGAGTGTTGTCAGAGGAGGAAAAGGCCAACCGGTAGGATCTTTTATTTATTTATTTATTTATTTATTTATTTATTTATTTATTTATTTATTTATTTATTCATTCATTCAATACTGCAGGCCTTTACGGCCCAAGCAGGAGGAGCATACAAATGACGTAAGTGTACAGAACAAAGATAGCAAATAATAATTTCAAAACGCTTGTTCTTTGGGCAATAGAACATGAGCAAAACAAGGACTAAACGAAATGCAAACCGAGCTCTTCATTTGGGACAGTCAAACATAAACAAACAGAAGTAAGTCAATGAATGAAATATGCAAAAATGAAATGTCAAACTTGCAGCAAGGCAAAAACACGATCAGTTTGGGCAACCAAAAAGCAGACAAGAAAAATATTCAAGAGCAATTCAAGGTTTCAATTGAATCAATGCTGGTTAGAAGAGGCAGAGGTAAGTTGTTCCAATCGGTTATTGTGCGAGGAAAAAAGAATATTTAAAAACATGAGTTCTGGTGCTGTATGGCGTTAAGAGTCATCGTGTCGATGTCGTGTTCGGCGTGCCGTAAGTAGTGTTATGTATGGATCAGGAGTTAGAGCAAGGAGGTTATTTTTAAGAAGGAACATACATTTTAAGCGCTGAATTTTTCTTCTCAGTTCCAGTGTCGGTATTCCATGTTGTTTCATTAGTGCTGTCGGGGAATCAGTTGTATGGTACTTAGAAAAAATAAACCTGACTGCCTTACGCTGGATTCTTTCGAGAGCGTCAATGTTAGTTTAGGTATAAGGGTCCCATACTACGCATGCATATTCAAGTTTTGGTATTATTAATGATGTATAAGCTAAAAGTTTAGTTTCGGCGGGGGCGTGCTTCAATTTATGACGGAGAAGGCAAAGTTTCCGAAAAGCTGTGTCACATACGTTAGTTATGTGAGTTTTCCAGTTTAGGCTGTTTGTTAGTGTGACGCCAAGATATTTATACTCGCTGACTTCGGTTAATGGTTCTGTCCCGAGGGCGTAGGAAAAAGAAAGGTTATTAAGTTTCTTGGTTATTTTCATATACACTGTTTTGTCAGCGTTCAACTGCATATCCCAACAGCGACACCAGGAAAGAATGTTTTGTAGATTATTGTTAAGAGTTATCTGGTCATCCTCGCTTGACACTTCCCTGAACAGCACACAGTCGTCTGCAAACAATCGTATTTGGACGGGTTCGGTAATAACGCTCACAATGTCATTAATATATATTAAAAACAACAATTGTCCTAGCACACTGCCCTGAGGGACGCCAGAAGTAACTGGAAGTTCATGGGAGTAGTAAGTATCAATATTAACAAACTGTCTACGATCAGTGACATACGCAGCAACCCAGTTAATAATGAAAGGAGGAAGGTTAATCATTTTAAGTTTTTCAATACGCTTAGAGTGTGAAACAAGGTCAAAGGCTTTCCTGAAGTCTAAAAAAATAACGTCCACCTGGCCTGATTTGTCTAAAATTCTAGCAAGGGAATGGATTACCGTTGTTAATTGTGTCACCGTAGAAAATCCTTTACGAAAACCATGCTGCGCAGGTGAAAGTATATTGTTATCCTCCAGAAAATCTCTGATGAAGTTGGCTGTGACGTGTTCAAGCATCTTACAACAAGATGATGTTAGCGAAATTGGTCGGTAGTTAGTAATCATTGTAGGGTCTCCCTTCTTAGGCACTGGTACTACACGTGCCGTTCGCCAGTCAGGGGGAAGGGCTGCAGTGGACAGTGACGCACAGAAAATTATTACCAGAAAGTGTGACAACATTTCTGCGTATCGGTGCAGAAAAACATACGGTATGTTATCCGGTCCTGGGGTAGATTTTGTTTTTAGATTAAGGACCATAGAAAGCACACCTTGGGCGGATACAAATTCAGGAGATACATTTGATAAAGGTGAAAAGGGAAGTGCAAGCTCTTCTGAGTTAATAAACACACTGTGGAAGAATGCATTAAAGTGTTCGGCGATACTTTGCTTTTCGACAACGGGAATGCCATCTTTTATTATTTGATCCACTGCCTTGTTCTTTTTACTCAGAAATTTCCAGAATTTTTCTGGAGCCGTACGAAGGACCCCGATTTTTTGCCCAGCACAAGGCGGCAACGCTGCCTCAGCCCCCCTACAGCCTCGGCTTGGCCCCGCGAGACTTTTTTCTATTCCCGAGAATAAAATCGACGCTCGAGGGGAAACATCACGGATCGGTACAGGTGGTTGAACAGGCCGTGACGAGGGAGCTAAACAGCATTCCGGTCCAGGCGTTCCTGGAGGCGTACGAAAACTGTAAAACTCATTGGCAGCAGCGTGTAGGTGCGGAAGGGTGCTTCCTTAAAAAATTGTAATCGTTTGCACTATTCTCTTGAATATATTTTGTTTAAAAAAATGAGTCCTACTACTTTCAGAATAGACCATGTATATGTGTATATATAATATGTCTGGTCGCAGGAAGCTTGCACGCTGATGTTGTAGCTTGCTTGCGTACCACTGTCATGGAGATTCTTCTCACCCAGATTACTCCTAGAGAGTGCTTTGCTATTCAATATTCACAAAGTGGGGCTCCAAAACTTGTGCCTTGCGTGATTTCGTGACCTTGGTATCCCGCTCCTCCTCTGTATTGGAGAGCAAGTATCCGACAGAATGTGCGGTATGCTTTCACGTGATTTATTTATTTATTTATTCAGTTACCCTAAAGGCCCGTGTGGGCATTACATAGGGGGGGGGGTACAATAAATTTTTGTTTATTTATTTATTTGTGACGCTGAGTGTGCCGCGCGGCATAAAACGTGGTGTTAGTGACGAACGGTAGAATACGTTACAAAAACGCATGAAGCCCGGTTGCGTGTAAAAAGTCACATAAGCTTCGGGCGTAAATGTTTTTCGTTATCCACACGTGCAAAGTAGAGTCATTGTTTGCAAACAGGCCTGCCTCTTGAAGAACTCGAGCGCGCACCAGTGAAGTTCCTGGACATGTCCGCAGTAGGTGGTGGACATTGGTGTCGGAAGCGGGTGCATCGCAGTGAAGGCGTTTTTGCGGCGCAGGAATGTTGTCACTTTGCCACTGGTTGCGAACTGCAGGCGTAAGGGCCACTCTGACACGCAACCGCCTCAGAAAAACCTCCTTCACCCGTGATAGGCTGGGGGGAAGGGGCTAGGTACACGGGGGAATAAAAGCACGTGTACGCTGCCTGAGGGAGGCTGAAGATGTTAGATGTGTCAGAAGTGGATCTGATCGCAAAGATGCAGGTGGAGTTTGTGGAATGTCAGTCTCACGAGATATCATGTCAGGTGCGATGCTGTGGACATCTGTGCGAGCTTGAACCCACTGAATGCGTATAGGCACCGGGTAAGATTTACAAGCAGCATATATGGCCTGGGAAACCCGAAGGGTACCGCGGACTTTCTTTAGATGCTTCACGGCTTCTTGTGAATGGGTACATAGGTGCACCTGGTTATAAGGAGGGTCGTCAGGTAAAGCTGCTATGGCATTTAATATCGCTTGTAGCTCCAAAGAAAGAGATGATGAAGTGTCAGTAGAGTAGGTTTGCCGGCCGTAGAGTTGAGGGTGTGTCGGGCTTATAAAAGCAGTTGATCCTTCTGTTGGCGTTATGGCGACATCTGTGTAAAGAGTGCATCTGTCATGTTGCGTAGAAAAAGCTTGTGGTAACGGCGGTGAGAAGAACTCCGACTTGTTATGACGAGCAGGCTTATTTGATGTAATGTGACACTAGTACCATGGAGGGGGTTGAGGCGCGAACATCCGACGAAGATAATCTTTCCGTGCTCTATTGGTTTGTCTCTGGGTAATTAAATCTTCCAGTGTGTTGAGCTGCGCATACTGCTACAGCAGACAATAAATGTTTAGAACGCGGAGAAAATACACAAGCAGGCGAGTGCACACAAAATTCGAAAATCAAGCCAATACGTCATTGCAGGTAGATATATGCGGTTCATACAACATTCAAAGCCTCAGGAAGCACTTCAGACTGTCGACAAATGGGACGTGGTCAGTGATGGACGCCATGTTTTCCGGGAGCTGATCCCAGTTGCGAATGGCAACAAGAAGCGGTGACTGAAAAAACAGATTTGTGCGGGCGAAAATGGGCTGTACTTTGTGTTGGTGATCCAGTCGCTGAAATACTTGATTAGCTGGTACTACTTGTAGCGCAGAAAAGGATGAATGACTGTGGTAAAGTTTGTGAAAGAAGGACATGAGTTAAAGCAACCTGCGTTTCATGAGCAGCGATAAAAGTCCTTTTTATTTCAGATACGCTTGCTGTGCGTGAGTAGTTCTTTACGATGAACAGGGCAGCGTTGTTTTGAAGTGATTCAACTTTATTTATTAGATAGGTCTGATGTAAATTCCATATAAGCGATGCGTATTAGAGTTTTGCGCAGTATAATGCAGTGTGTGCCGTAAGCTTTGCAGATGAGTGGGTGAGATGCAAGCTGCGCCTAATGAAGTCAAGCGCTTTGGTATATGAAGGTTCCATGACAGGTTCGATGATAAATGAACGCCTAAATACTTTATGTTGGACACTGATTCCAGCTGGGCATCGTTTATACTATAAGTATAGGGCGCCGGCTTGATCGTCGTGAACGTGATGGCTTTCGTTTTTGACACATTAATCTGCATTTGGATGCGCCTGAAAATGGACGCCATTGTCTGGTAGTGAGACGCAGTATCTCTTCTCTTATCACTTCTCCTCGGTGCGGGTTAAAAGACTAGAAATGCTTTCCACACCGCTTCTCTGCTTGCCTGAGCCTTACTTACCACTTTCATCCTGGAGACTTTCTTTTTCATGTAAATTCACCAGTAAAGCTGCTATATGCATTTCACATGGCAATGTGTAATTTTTCCTTCCGGATGCAGAAAGAACACCACACCTGCGCGCTAGCATTCGCACTTTGTTTCGAGTGGCGAAATGTTTCAGCGACTGCTCTCAACATTTGGCATTGTATATGAGACCCGCAGTTATATGAGTGGAATAACGGCACCAACGCTGTACGCTGTTGCGCGCTCAGAAACAGGAATGCGATGCACATTGTATTCTCTGATACTGCGAATAACACTGCGCGATAGTGTTTCCAAAAGAAATAAAGAATGGCCCTGAGTAGAAAACGACCTATGACCTGTAGATAGGACAAGGTGATATCCTTCGCAGATGGCCCATTTCAGTAATATATAAAGGGTTCGGCTGCTGATTTCAGAATTAAACTCGTTGCCTCTCTCTAAGCGAGTTGAAAAATTAAGGTGAGTGCCTTCATTTCTGCATATTCTTTCAGCAAACGTGAAATGCCCATAGTTCGCTGCCACGATACTTTCTCGTAAATTATCGCCTGAAACGAAAAGATGATATAAAACGCTTTTTTCTTTAAGCGACATTTGAAAATATTGCTTATGCTATATTCTGAAAATTTTCTGCAACCTCAGGAGGAGAATAAAAAGAGAATAAAATATTAGACTCCGGTTTTTCAGGAAATTTAACTGGGCTGTTTCCTTTTGACGAAAGTGGCAGTTGAAAGGAAAAGCGCTTTTTGCTGCAATATAAACTTGTGTAGTTGCCGAGGCCACAAGCCTACCGTGACAACAGAGACTCCGGACGTAATAACGTTATTTTGTAATAAGGGAGTGATTATTCATTGATTCCAATGAATAATCCCCCTCCCTCGTAGTTAAATCCCTCGTAGTTACCAGGAGGTTGCGACAGTAACTGTCCATTCCTGCAAAAAGAAAGTAAAAACACAAGAAATACAGGGAATAACGCAGTTTAGACAGCAATGCAAAATTGTTATTTTTCTTGTTCTTGAACGAGCTGTTTTGTTCTTTTCTTACGGATTAGTCCTGCGCATTACCTGCACATGTTTGGCGGTTGATGGGTTCAATATGTAAATTTGCTCACAAATGAAAAAAAAGTATGTTTTATTGCGTTAGAGCAGTTAAAGCCCAGTGAAGAAAAGATCTTGTCACCTCGGAATAAAACCCTAAGAACAAAGAAATTGCAGCCGCCTTTCAGTTCGCACTTTCATTCGTGAATTGACCACTGGCAGGACAAGTGTCGAGCCATTTCGATGAGTTCATGGAGAGGAATCGGCGTGTAGAATTGGACGACCCTGGAAAGGCGGCTACGGTGTTAGCGTTTATGTCATCCTCGTAAAAGTCAGGCCTGCGATCTAGCGAAAATACTGAACCCGAATTATACACAGCGTTCAGCAGCGTCAAGGTGTCAGCAAGACTGGGAAACTAACATTACCGCTGAAGAATTTTTATAAAAACCACACACTCGCCAAAAGGAAGCAAAATGGAGTAAAACAAATGACGTTTCGGCACCCCGTACGGGCCTCTTGTTCACATATGAAACGGACAGCGGAACGGCCTTCTTTATACGCGTGAAAGTCGTTGCAATGAGCATGCATATGATTCAGACATGGGTCCACGTGTCCGATTAAGTTCGTTGATTGAATGTGAAATGAATGTAGGAGTAGACGGGGAGATAATGACTTCTCGGTGGCAATGATGCTAGCTGAATCCCAGGCGACAGTGGGATCCACGTGCTTTTGGTGATCTGCCAATATGTTTCATAAGTTGCGTTCCTTAGCAAAGTCATTTTTATGGTCCCTTACCCGTCTCCTGTAGTCCTCGGATTCGCCGATGTAAGCTGCGAATTTTGGAATTTTGTAAGGAATTTTGTAAATGACCTCTGGGTATCTAGCGCGTTCTAGCTTGTCTTTCACCCGCACGAGTTGCTCTCTGAGCTTACTTGTTGGCACGTGGAAGATTGAAACTTCGTAGTCACTGAAGATTTTTGACAGGGTTTCGCTCAGTCCAACCGCATATGGCATTGCGGCTCTTTTTGAATGCACATATTTATGAAAAACGTCTCGATGCGCTAAAAGAGAGAGCTTACAGCCTGGTAACTTGTCAGTACCAAATTTAAAGGCGCTTTTTCTGGCGGCAGTGAGGTGAAGAGTGCGATAAAATCAGACAAAAAAGAAAACAGCAGAAGCGGGGCTTTAAAACTATCAAATTAGTTCTGTATCAAAATATACCGCCATTTTACTGGGAAGTGTACGTGCGGGTGGCGGCTTTCATAGCATGACTGTCGTCACAAGGGTCACGAGCCAATTACACCGATTTGCAGCTCGTCGCATCTCACTGGGAGCTGCTGAGCAAATTTACTAAGTCAGAAAATGAAATAATTGAGTTAAAATTCTGCATGTTAGACAAAAATAGGTTTCTAGAAAAATCGGCATCTGTTCTCATAGTCTTAAAGTGAAAAATAAAACTTGTGGTAAAAGATATACTAAATAATTCTCCAAATGATTTTGCAGTCAAAGGCCTGTTGCGAACCAATGCCAAAGACAATGACTCGCCTATCTGAGCTCGTCGCCTTCGGACTGCTGTGTGCAGTCGCCCTCGGTCAGCAGTACACCAAGGATTTTTACGAGGTAAGAAAGACACACTATTTCTGGTAAGAATTGATCAGCTTTAGCTCACTGTTTCGGGGTACACAACGGTTATCAGTTATCGATCCAAATGAAGATAAATACTTTCTTGTTTATTTGTTTGCATTCTGTATTCCACTCGCAACACACTCATGTTGCTTAAATAAAAGTATAACATATATTTGAGCAACTTACTGGCAAGTAATCATACTTCTTTTATTTTACTCACGAAAGCAGGAATTTATTTTTAAATAATGAAATAAATAGCTAAGCAAGAAGCACCGAAAAATCTGTTTTCATTTTGATTTATTTCATGAACATTTTCTGCGTGAAAAAAGATCCGGCGAAAGCGGAGCACAAAAACTTGTGGCCATTCGCTTTGGCTTAGCGACCGTACTGCTTTCATACGAGAAACGCATCATCGGATTCTGTGTCAAGGAGAACCTGTAGATGTCTGGCTCAGACACACAGTGAGAAAGCCTCCCGAATTCCCGCATATTTCTGGCTTATGCATTTCTGTGCCCGGTTTGTTACACAGTTACCTCATCTGTGCAAGCGGCGCGGTGAATTCGAGTTGGAGGTGGTGCTCTTCCATTTTTATAAAAACAGAAACTACGGCCTTAAGGCTCATTCGCTGGAGCGGCCATCTTTCAATAATAAGAAACGACTGTTTTCCGTCTATTGCCTCTTTGCGCTGCTTTCATACTTTTACTTTATTAGCAATAAACGATTACTCGCCACGTTAACTAACTAGACCCTCTCGAAATGGAAAGACTCGATTGAGTGTATTGCTGGATTCACTTTCTTCGTGAGCACTTAGCTAGTTTCTCAGCTTTGAAGGGAAGCAGATGATTTCATACATTTAAATATCCTGTAGAATTTTCAAATGTTGACTCCATTCTTGCAAAAAAAAAGGACATGGTTAGGGCAGTTCTTTAGCGCGTGATATCCTTAGTTCCTTAAGGGCCAAAATTCGAAGTGAGACGAAAGGCGACTTTATGGACTGTCGAGGAACAAATCTAATACTACTACGTCTAACTTTGTGCGTTAGCTCCCAACGCCCGGCGACACCATTATTCCTTTGAAAATTGCTGTAATTAATTTAAGGTATAGCTCATACTCAAGAGTAGAAGAAACTCAAGACATGGGGCCAATGGGAAGCAATAAAACGCAAAGTAAACAAACAAATTTCAGTTTCTGCTCACCTTAGCTTTTTTTTTTTTGCTGGCTAAGACTGCCGTTAACTGCAGGGTGTCTTGAATGTTCGCAGGAATCACAGTACAGACCACTTTTAACGTACGAATGCTACCGGACCGGAGTCACCCTTGAACCCGAGGGCACGGTGAACTTTACAATTCTCTGGGACGGCACGGAACCCGGTAACGACAAGGCGGAGGCTACGACGTGGTACTCACCGAACGGAACAGTGGATCAATACTCCTCGTAAGACTTTATGAGCTGTGGGGAATTAGTCTAGTACTGCAGCACTCAGTGAGGGGAAATATCAAATATAACTTTTCCATGTCACGGATAGTGATTTGGAGTAACGAAGGTGCAATAGAGTAAGCGCACAACGAAGCCTCTGGTGGGCACAAACCGCTCGACCTGACTCATAACGGTGTCTTCAAAAAGATAGTTCTAAAATGAATATTTGTGATAAAGTGTGTCCATGATTTTTGTTGGTACTACCATTTGAAAGTACCACAAAGCGAGTTGTATAACGCAAGGAGAAAGTGCAGAGTTCTTACATCTAGCCTACCAAGCTATCGTGTTATGTCGGTATAAGGAGCGCCTACGTTTCGGGCATCAACAACATGGGAGGAGAGAGCATATGTTAATATTTATTTGTTACCAGATTATTCCCATGAATCCTCTTTGCGCACAAGGCAGGTCTTTGAGAGTCACCCATACATTGTGATAGTGAACAGACGGAAGGCGTGCGTCACATTCTATCTGCTGGCAATACAGTGTTCGTGTCTCGGGCAAACGCGGCAACGCTCATCAGGAGCCCTTGAAATGCATGCAGTCATTGAAGTGCCGGTCACGCGTGAAGGCTACCTCAGAGCATTTCTTGGGGCGCTAAACCGGTCGATAGTTCGCTCTACGTCGCCCAGGCTAAACCAGTTCCGCTCATAGTAGCGCAGTTCCACTGAATGAGCGCCGGTACGGCTTGGCCAGACCGTTTCTGTGTACGCATATGATGACGCTTTTAACAACTGCTAAGATAAAAAAAAACATAAAAGGACGGGACACTCGCCATTCTGTAAACGCTTCGCAGGAAGTGGCGAAAACTCAACACGTACTGGAATTTTTGATTTCCAAGTGAAGCTGACCATCTGATTACTAAAGAGAAAAAGTTTGGCTCCACATTTCTTAACGTTTCAAGTATTGTTGAATCATTTTTTAAGTCGTCAGACTGCGATGTGGTTATTTTGGATATTGGAAAAAGCTACTTGGAGTTGCAGTAGTGTGTTCTTTTTACAGAAGTACATTTGTTTTTGAGTTCGACGAGGCGACCTCGACGATCAAAATAAATTCCTCTGGTAAGTAAAAGCAACGAAATTCCTTATCTATCCTATCTTCCCCTTCAAAAGCTATCTTTGGCCTATGTCGAAAAATCAGTTTATGTTATTACAAACTTCGTCGACTGGAAATTTCTGAGAAGCGTGTAGATTGAAATGTGGATAATTTTGACTTCGAAGAATCCTGTCACTGCTCTCGAAGCTGTGGTGTGTCTGGAAGCGCCACCGTATTTGTTAGCAAATGTTTACTACCGTTAAGCTCTGCGCGAGCGCCTGGCTACTTTTATACAGCAGAGGTAAAGAAATAGGTGTGATCATTAGCACTCGGGAGCTAAGAGAAAGAAGAGGACTTAAAATATTATCAGTCACTTGACGTTATACCATTCCCGGTGTTCATGTATACCATTACTGAACACATCAAGCACTAATTCAACTGGTTTCTCTGAGGGAACCCTCTTGTAAGGGCACTCCGCGAATCGTGGTATCGACCGACGAATAACACGCCAGAGACGACCGACGCCGCCCTTTTATTGCTTAACATTGAACTGCACTCAGCAATACTGCGACATAAACAAAAACTTGGAAGACGCTTAACCTACCCTGAAGAGTATACAATATGGGAACATTGAAGATCCCTCTTGCTACAGTATTCCTTCTCTATGATTGATTCTCAGATCGAGGGTATCCTTCTAACCAATACCCGCGCAATGGCAGAGCGATTAAGCGATGCGCCACTCTGTCGCCAGGTGGCTGCTTCAAACACAGCCGCCGATGGAGGCGTGTGAGACCCAGGCTGCTCGTCCCGAGCTCCTGCAACACTAATTTTGTCGCAGTTACTTCTTCGGCAGGCTGTCACTCTCTCGACCAAAGAGCTGATGCGCCGTGGAATGGTCGGCGACTTGAAACTCACTGAATTGGTTTCAGTTAATGTAATTCCCACCAGCTATGGTGAGCACTGCTCACTGTGGAAGGTGGGCCACCAGCTTTTTCGTGACACGGACGGTCGAACTCTGACTTTTCACGTGAACGAACCATCTAACCGCATTAATACAAATCTCCAGTTAGAGTAGCACCGGGCTGCACTAGTCGAGCGCCCCAACGCTGCACTGTTTATGGTTTATCAGGGTTTAATGGTTTGGTTTGGTTTGGTTTTATGGGGTTTAACGTCCCAAAGCGACTAAGGCTATGAGAGACGCCGTAGTGGAGGGCTCCGGATATGGGGGTTTAATATCCCATAGCGACATAGGCTAGACGCCGAAGTGAAAGGTCCGGAAATTTCTACCCCCTGGGGTTCACGGTGGTTTTACAACACTACGCTATAATTACAACGCTAGCTGCAGTGGACAAATATCAAGCGGTGCGAATATCACACAGGGACTTCATCCTTGCTCAACGCTGCACTAATGACGGGGCTGGGGGCGTCGCAGCCACTAACACAGGGTGCCACTGTTCCGCCGCCGCTACACCACCACTGTAGAGCCGGGAGGGACGCCCCTTTCCTAGCGGCTGGTACTCATTGCCCGAGCCTCGATGTGTAGTACGGGCAGCTCGCCTGCGCTGTACTGTCCTCGGTAGGCTGCTCGTTCGAGCGTTATCTAGACGTCGCCGTGATCTCGAGCATGGTCCTCGCATGCTCCTTGCCACTGAGCAAGACGCGCGGCCAAGGTTATAGTGTTGGCGCATCATGAAGGCGTCTTTGCGGCATATAGAACCGGATTCCTTCTCTCGCTGGACGCTGCAGTGAGAGCAGCGCAACTACTCTTTTAAACTGTTTTCCTGCGTTTTCAGATGTGGAGGAGCACTTTATTCAGCTCATTGAGCCGTACAACGGCTTGGCCTACTACCTGAACATAAGTAAGTCCCAGCCATTACTTACAACCTTGAACTGAAAAAGCGTACGGCCCCGATTAGAAATCATTATGCAACGACGTTCGCTTTTGAGCAGTGTACTAGGGCAGTCAGGGTACGGCAGAAGCTAAGTTTTTCAGAGGAGAAGGAAGTCTCTTGTCATCCCCTCTTGCTAGTTATCAAGCTTTACACTTGGCAAAGTTCTCGACGGCATGCATGGCTCAGAAGCAAACATTACGGCCTGAGAGCCTTTGGCCAAGGCAGAGGTTATGAGGATGTGGGTTTAAACCATTAATACCTCAACCATGAATACAAGAACTAATAAAATGGTCAGTACGAGAGGAAATTTATTTCAGTGCATTTCCTGCAAGGGAGAGCCCCGTAGTTCAAACTTCCAGCGCTTGCTGCAATCTCCCGCGCACAGGGGGACAAGCAGTGTTTCGACGAGGATTTTCTAGTGTGGCTGTTGAACAGTTGGACCCCGATGCCTGAATTCGTAAGCGTGCGGCTCTAGGAAATGGTAGTGCCGCGTCATAGAAGCTTTGCGTCACCGTGACCAGATTCGGGAAGTTAAACCCCAGATACTAAAAAGTCCCTAGCTGAGTATCACATAGCCTCAGCCGAATTAACGAAAAAAGTCAGAAACAGATCCGTAGTCTTGAGTGGCCCCTCGCATCTGCCAGTTTGCATTCCGAAGGGAACAGCTACGGCTACGTCATGCCAGTATAGAGCACTAGACTGCATGTGCTTCAGTACGAGTGCCATCAACAAAATAGAGCAAAACAGTCTGCAAATAAGTATTTAAGCACCTAAACTAGCAAAAAAAAAAGAGGACTGTGAGGGAAGTGCCTAATATACACGAAAGCAACATTGTATGGGAAGCATCTCCGGTTCTTGTAAATGACATCTCGCTTCCTGTTTTGCAGCCATCACGAGCCAGAACAACCGCGTGGTCTACAAGCTGTACGACGTCGACTCGAGATGCGGCAACGCCGCCGCGGCGCGTGGCGTCGTCGACCCGCAGGGAGAGATTGGCTTCGTCTTCTCCAGGGACGTCGCTGAGCCGACGCAGAGCTGCACCAAGGATTCGCTCTGCGCGCCGCAATAGAAGCGAACGGCCTCTGTGGAGCCCTCTCGCCTATGGCATGAGAATAAAACGTTACTTGCAAAGTCGTGCTTGTGCTGCTTTTTGGAAACTGAGCAGGATATAAACAGAATAGCCTCAACGTTGAATTGAAGACGAATAGAGTAATAAAGAACAGACTCAGCCGTTAAAGGACCGCGCAATATGTGTAGATACTTTGTAATAATTCTCGGTTCAGCATCCAGAAGATAGTAACCAAGAAAAAAAATTTTCGTTGAGCATCGTTAGAACTGCTTGAAAGAACGTATTGCTTTGACACAATTAAAGAAAATTGAGCGTCTTGGTGAAATAAAGTTAAGATACAATGCGACTAAATACATGAGGCACGAGGCTCAGGGTGTGATACATTACAACAGAATATTTAGTAAAATGGACGTCGTCCTCGACAGCCTAACAATGTGCACTAAAGAATCAAGGTGTCGTACAACAGCCTCCAATCAGAACTTGCGTAGGGCAGCTGCGCCCACCTGATCCCCGCAAGCATCGCAGTATTTATTCGCAGACATGACTCTGCCTCCCCCTGCTAAGTTTAAATTCCTTTGGAATATACTATATTACCCCAAGAGGCCGTATGTTATCTTCCCTTTCCATTAGACGCATGAACCGTGCCTTATTCTTTTTCTTGATTTTGACTAGGGTACCTATCGATCTCTTGTGTTTCTTTATGTTAAAGCTTTCAATTTCCTTTCCATAGCTCTGTGCACAGTACTCAATTTAATTTCGACCCTTTTGGCATCCTTCAGGCTTCTACAACATGGACAAGGAGTAGCAAGGTGCTATTAGGTACACTCATTTTGAGGGATACTGACAATCCTGGCTGCCAAATGCACTCCACATCATGTGGCTGTCTTACTTTCCTCTTGACTTGAGGTCACTACCTGCCCCAGGTAGAGGTTTTTTCTTACCACTTTCAACGTTTTGCTGTCTAATGTAAAGTGTTGCAAGCTCATCCTAGACTGCTGAACAATACATCTGTTTACTTCACATTTTGCTTAACCTGTCTAAGCCTTCAGTAATGATAACTTGCTCCCTGAGTTCCTAAGCAGTGAAATGCAGTCAGACAATAGGAAGTTAGAAAGAACTAGCGAATAACTTTTATTGGTTGTCAACGCTTCCCAGTCCAGCTCTATGTACGGATCCTGTAACCACGCGGCGTATCCTGTCCCTGGCCCTGGATCCTGTCCCAGCGTATGGCGGCGATCAGATGGAGGCACCTGCCCTATGAAACCTGAATACATGCAGCGAAGAATCATATGGCGGCGCAAACAGAACTGCTTGCAGCACCGCGTCGGCGTGGCCGCCGACCGGAGTACTCCCACTCCAAAGATGCATCGCGGTGGTGCTGCGGAACTGCTTGTGCAATAGATGTGTTCTGCAACAATGTTCAGTGTACACCCGAGAACAGCTTTCGATTGCGAGATGTGATGTGGTGGCGCCGTATAGGAGTGTGCACAAAGTCAGCAGGGGTTAACGGACGGGTGAACTTGATAATGGCGGGCAGGGAGGAAGGCCTTCCGTCCTCCTATTGGCTACGTGCCTACTCCTGGGATAAAAAAAACGATACTGAAAGCAACTGCTTCTCAAAGTCAGTGGCGTTATGTAGACATACTGCCGCTTTTGCGAAGCATAATGAGTGGGATAGGCAACGGTGCTCCATGTCTCGATGTTGCTGAGTGTAAAGAACTAGCGACATGCTGCGCCGGCCAGCGATGCCAGGTGCGAAGATGACGACGCCCGCGTGGGGCGTAGGAAGAAGAGCGGCGCGCGGTGCGTGAAAGGGCAGCGGAGCTGGTTCATGGAAGACGGACGGCGTTTTTTCATGCTCTGGCTGGCCCCGTCCTGCCAGACTTCGAGCCGGCCGATCCTCCAGCCCCCTAATGACCAGACCTGTACTGCTGCCGTCCCGGGTGACCAGACCAGGGACCCCGCTGTTCCTGACCCGGAGTCCTGGACCTGGGGCGTTGAGAACGCGCGTTAGGCGCCGTGCTGCCCTACCTCGCTGGGGCACGTGTTGGCCGCACTGCATAGCGTTGGCGCTTGCTGTTGGCTCATGACACCGGCGTTCCTCGCGCGGCTTGGGCGCCCCCGGCATCACCGGGGCGTCATCTGACCGGACCAGGGAATCTGCTTGTCTAGTGCGAGAGTCCTGTCGCACTCGGTCAGATTCGTTCCTTACCTCTTGCACCTTCATCCCGGGACTTCACAGACTGGTTCCCCGTGCCTACGCTACTACACTCACCAAAATGATGATGATGATGATGATGTCCTCAGGCTTAATGGCACACTCATCACCCGGTGACATCGCTTCGTCACTTTTTATAGTCCGTCGTCCTAAATATGAAACAAAAAGTCTCTTTTCCAAATGACCGTTCTGGGCTGTTTTTCGGGTCCCACCGTAGCGACCCTACAGTTGTGACACTGTTTGGTTCCGAACCTCAGACTGGGCCAGTATTTCGCTCTACGACACATTTCAAGCCACACTTTCGGTTTCTTTGTGGGACAGATGACAACCATTTTGCCTCACGAAGTGACGAACTGACGCGTGGTCACTCAAGTTATAACAAGTATTTTTGCCCATGTCTGTATTTCTTTAATAAAAATAATACTTCCTTACTGATTAAATGAAATTATAACTTTATTTCTGTCTGAATTAAAGAATAATTCAACAGGTCGGAATAGAAGCTACCATTGATTACGTCACAACGTGGACGCGCTCAATATGAACATTTGTTAGGTTGGGGCAACCAAAAGGAAATAAAAATAATATGCCCCTGCCTGCACCGCTTACGCACAACAGGCTTAACCCAATTGGAAAATAAAAGAGGAGGCCCGTAGGCAAAGTATATTTTCGCCACCCATGGGTGGAAAAATAAAATAATAGGGAAAATGCTACATTAGCGACCCACAACCAGGGGAGCGGGCCCGGGGAGACTCCCCTGATCTCCCCTGGGAAGTAGCGGAAGGGATGGGATAAATGGATGGGAAATTGGAAGTTGGATTGGGTTATGGGAATTAGGTGGGATTGGGGACAGCAGGATTTTGACCACATTTGGTTTCATTTGATCCTGAGTTCCTTTTCAGGCCTCCTTGAAGGGCGAGCACTCAGTGCACCAATAGTAGGCCCTCGGCGTCGAGCGTACTCCCACACCACAGAGAACGTTTTGCCGGCGATCTCCGACCGTCCGAGACAGGGAAAATCCTACAGAGGCTCGACCAGGATCCCCTCCCCCAAGCCAGGTTCCGCCCCCCCCCCCACCCCCCCCCCCCCCCCGACCCTCCCACAGTACTAAGAGACGGATATTTCGCAGCACTCGTTCGGTACTTCGGCTCTTACTCCTGCAGTACTCGCACACGCTGCAGCCATCCTTTCACGGTTTTCGCAGCAATCGAGAGCGATCACCCTGGCATAGTATGTGAAACCTCAATCCATACGCCCGCTCTGTCATGGTTGAAGTCTCGGTTGATGTCCGCAGTGACATCACGTGCTACCACAAGGTATATCTGCGCGGGCCCGGGCCAGGCTTGATGCTCGCTGCGATTTCACCAGTCTACTAACCGTTACTCAGATAGCCGCCGGGCTTTCCCGCGTTTCGGAGCTTACTGGCCTCGGAGTTTGCTGCTACTTACTCCATCTCTTTTCGTGCTTTCAGGCCAAGGGCGACTTCCTCAAAACCTAAGCTTGGATCGCCCAGCCGCATGCCCCCGCGAGGCACCGAGCTCTTCGTGATCGGAAACCAACGCGTCCGCGGCTGGGTGGTACGCCCTCGTACCGAGAGGGAACCGTGTGACTTTAAATTTTGCGAATTTTGGAACGACCGCGTCTGCCCGGGCGATCTCGTCGCTCGGCAAAACAGCTAAGTCGGAACCGTGTCTACCGAGGCGCCAGCACCAACGGCAAAACGACGAAGTCCCGACCGCGTCTACCGGGTCGACCACGCCAAAAGCAAACAGTCGTTCTAGTCACCAGTTCTGCTTTTAAGCCGGATTCCACGTGCCCAGTCCGTCTCCCTTCTCGGACCTGCCCTCCCACTCAGACATAGGGCATCGTGGGCGCGACACGCTCACAATGTCGCGGAAAGTCTGCTGCACCTTTCCTGAGGATTCGCAACCCCAAGAGTGGATTCCGGCGGATCCACCCACCGCTGTGCGTTGCACCAAAACAAAACCTAGCAGCCGAAACCGCACCGGTACGTGTTTGGTGGCGGGGGGGGGGGGGGGGGGGGGGGGGGCGGCACGGGCAGGCCGCACAGTCGGATTCCCCCCCCCCCCCCCGCTCAATATGAACAGTGAGAAAAAAGACAAAAGGAAAGAAATAATAACGGGACGTCCTGTTGATGTCTCTTTCCGTACATCCTCTTTCCTTGAGACCATGCTGATCACACCCAACTTACAAAGCAATGCATTACTAACTAGCACTGCATTTCGCAGTTTTGATCTCTGCTTCACAAGAGGCACGCGTTATCGTTTACGCCCTTGCAACTACACTTCGTTGAGCAGTGAAAAAATAAGTCCACAAATAAAACATGCAGTCACAAACACCAACGTCGAAAGGTGAAATCTGCAAAGAATGCACACTGCAAAACCGTTCCTCTACACAAGCCGATTTCTAGATTCATAAGAAGGCTCCACGGAGAAAAGCATTCACAAGGCTGGAGTTGCTGATACTTTCTGTAAAATTATCTGTATCGACAAATTTATTCAAGAACCATGGGACTTGACAATCTATCATCTCAATCCTTAATTTGTTCTGACTGCTGGTAACACCAAGTGTGGTGCTAGCGGCGTGAATATAAGGAGTGAAAAAATTGCGTGGAAGATAAGCGAGGTGTAGCTGGCGTTGTCCGTGCGCTAAGGGTGGCCTTGGCGCCAGAACGGAGGAAGAACACGGCGCCTAACCCAAGAGAGAACACGGAGGCAAACCTAAACTAACTTTTGAGGAAGTTTCAGCCAGGCTATCGGAACTACGTATAGAGCAGCTTACTGATCACATATCTTTGTCTCAGGCTTTAACCCATTAACTTTCGCGAATGCGGTAAAATATTACCCTTCCCGCTTATTCGACGGTACTTCTGGATTCCAAAGCAGAATGTTCATATTTTTTATTTACTGCTAACTGATATCACCGAACAAAAACGAATTATTCTCATCTGAGAGGAATTGTGAAGCGAACATTACACTAAACACGCTGACGATCTCATTAACATACCAGTATAACTTAAACAGCAACGGTACCAGGATACTCCTTCGGGGCACGCCCTAGGAAAATATTAAAGGGATTACAATTCTGCGGCGTATTCTGACATTAGTCGGAACATTTTATCATAAGCAAGGATGCACACTGCGAGTACAGCAAACAGAAGTGACCACACTAAGAAGATTTTTCGGGAGTAGTTTCCTGTGACGGGGGCAACGTGCTTGTTCCAAGAAAAAATACCAATATTTCACAGTTCAAGTTGTAGTCTACACAGCATAAAAAATTGCGCTACAATTTCAGAGGTATAGAAGAGGCCTTTTTTAAAATATATTCTAATCCAGGTTGGATTTGAAAACTCAATTTCTATCTGAAAATTGCAAATATTTTACTTCATTTGACTTGAATATTCTTAAGTGGAAAGTACCACAAGAAAAGCCTGCGCATGACCTAAGTGGTTTAACTATTGATTTATATATTGTTCCCCTAAATTAACGAAACGTTTCTTCAGTACTAGTTAGTTCGTTCATGCGTCCATATAATCCTTTGCTGTGAAGCCATGGATACATGCTCAAATCTTTTACTTAAGACATTTTACTCACGCAGTCGCTGTTCTTACTCGACGCTCGAGCCGGATCTCCAGTCCTTCGGGAATCAGCGCTAACCCGCGGTCAGACACAGCAAGAGGGCGTGCCACTTCATCACACAGCGTCAACCGGAAATCTTGAACAACTTTAACGAGTGCGCACTTGACTAAGAGTAACGCGAGCTTCTCCCCTATGCACACCCTCTGTCCCAGTCCGAACGGTAGGTACGTCCCAGTGCGCATGCGCCGGCGGTTTTCTTCGGCAAACCTCTCCGGGCGGAACTGCTCTGGGTCGGGCCAAAGATCGGCGTCGTGGTGGATGAGCCAGGGTACAGCCAGGATGCTGACGCCTGCAGGAATGAATCGCCCACAGGCGGTCGTGTCCCGCGAACACTTCCTGGTTACGAACACTGGTACAGGCGGGTACAGACGAAGGCCTTCTAGGATCATCAAGTCCAGCCTCTTAAGCTGGCGCAGTTCATCAAAGGTGAGGTCCTGTCCCACCTTCTCGGGAAAAAGTTCTTCAAGTTCTCTGACTATTTTGTCTTGTTCGCTCGGATGCATCGCCAAAAGGTACAGCAAGAAGGATAGCGCGGTAGCCGTGGTCTCAAAGCCAGCCAGCAGAAAAATCGCGGCGTTCGAGAAGATGTGCCGGTCGTCTAGATGCCTCACACGCTTCGTAGACCCCTGGTGGACATCGCTGAAGCAATTTGCGTTCGCGTCCAAAATGACCTGTAGTATGCTGCACTTCCTCGCACACTTCCCGGAGCGGTGGAGCTCTGTCGTTTTCCGTACTAGGTTCACGACATCTTTGAAAGCTCTGGAATGTCTCGTGAAGGGATATAACCACGTAAGAAGGGTGCGTACTCCGGGCACTGAGAAAGCCACTTCGATGGCTGAGTTTTCCATGTCTTTGCATACTTGCTTTAAGTCTTCAAAAATTGATTCGCTGGAGTTTTCCTGGCCGTTCACCTGAACAAGTACACAAAGCGATAATTTTTTTATGCATGGAGGGCTCCAAAATAAGAAAATTATATTAAAATTTAGCATTGAACCAAAAACAGCATTTCAAAGATTCACTGCGATTCTTGAAAAGGTAGCAATACATTTTCTTTTCGAAGGACCTGATGAGCCTGTGAAGACTATAGCGCAATGAGCTTTTCTTAATGCGGCAATTGCGTACAGCGTAGACTTGAGGCGGCAAGTTAACACAGAGAAAATATATCGTCTAGGCTACTTAGAAAGAATGTGGAATATGGAGGAATCAAAGATGATAAAACATTTTTTTTCCTTCTTTTTTCACATACTCGATGAACCACTGGAATCTACTGCAAAAAAAAATGCTTATTGCCAAACTGAAGTGTCGTTTTGGGCTCTGTTGTTGGATGTATAACGGCCTGCGCGGATGCGATTTTGGTTGTTATTCGTAAGTTTGCTTAATTTTTTGTTCCATTACTTATTTTTCCTTCTTTTTTTATGTCGTCCTCACGCCAATGTAACTTATTCTTTCGTCCCTGCAAAAATTTGTTCGGACGGTGCAAGTATTTCAAATAATGATCTACCTCTATCCCTTTGCACAGTTCTGAGTTGCCTTGAAGCTGATTGTCAGGCAGTTAACTTGTTTCTTTCGTGCAGGCTTTAGAACACGCTCGGCGCACTTAGCAAACCTACTTTGTCCGCCTTTGAAACCATCATTCAGCCCACCAAACGACACGGAGAAAAGTTTGTGCAATATAGACGGTGAAATTTTGCTAGTGTTCTAGGTATAGCAATACCGACGCGAAGCCCGCCTTCGTGCCGCAACGGCGTAAAAATACAAACCGTTTAGAAACCTACCTCCTGCGCTAGCACTGCATTCATGATGAAGTCGAAGGCGAGGCCCATTGCACTCTCAAACACGTCGACGTGTCCATTGGCGCCGCTCATCCTTGCCGCCCTCTCCACAAACCTTGAGCAGCACAAATTGGCAGCCGCAGAGAGCTCCTTAATCACGTCTGAGCTGAAGGCGTAGTTTAACGACGACCGCACGCTTTTCCATGAGCTGCCTAAAATATAACAAGGCGTACGTGAGCAAATTGAAATATTACAGAGGGAAAGGGATCTTAGACCACAGTTGCGTTGACGGATCAGAGATAAGTTCCGCCGTCAAGCAACCCTAAATCCGCCTCGTGCGGTAGAAGCCCCAACTTGTGACCCTTTTTCTGTCTCTTGACTTCAAGCCCACGGTGACGGGATTTGAAGGCGTAGGCTCCTTTCCCAAGCTATGCAACCTTAGGAAGCCGAGCATCGGGCCGGTCCATAGCATAAACCTATTTTGAGAAAAGCTGTGGGTACCCGGCCGGCGATGGGAGTCGAACCCTCCACCTCCCGAAGCCGAGCGGGTACCCGCTCGTAGGTCTACGGTATGCTAAATCTCTCTACTGCATGATATTTTTCCCGCATGCTCATTTGTCCGCTTGGATTGCCTGTACTTTGCCGCGTAGCTTAATGTGCATGCCGGCGCAGCTAGACACATCTGTCAAGTATAAAAAGCTATTAATCCAGCAGTTGCGTTTTGTGATTTTAACAGCGATAAACATATTCGCGAAATATTCCTTCGTTCGTCCGCAACATGGATTTAGAGAGGTCGCGGTAAGTGCGTGTGCAGGAGCGATATTATTTGTGGTCCGTGAATCTTTGCCCTTAATGTCGTTGTAACTTCATTGCCTGGAACAGTGTCGCTGAAGCAGCAGCAGCATGGAGCGGCTTCAGCGGCAGCGTGTTGCTGCTTTTGTATATTGCTTCCGTCTACCATGTCGGTTCATCGATTAGAGCCAATTCTAGAAGATGTGGTTTGCTTCCCGCCGTGTGGTGACAGCGATCGGCTCATTGCGTCCGAAAACTGTTCAGAAAAGCCGGGCTGCACGGTATCGAAGGCGGCAGTGAGGTGATGGTTGAGGACGTCGGCCTGACCGCTCGAAGAGCGTGGTTAGCCTGCTTCAGGCGACTCGCGTCGCTCTGTTATAGCATTAATGAGATGCCTAAGCTTGACGTTCCTGCAGAGGACACGGAAGGAGTCATTTGGTTGTTAGTGTTAGTGGTGCATTGAAGGATGCTTCATCGGTCCTAGACAATGGCATCGTTGACAAATTGCTGTCCCCTTTTCTTAGCATGAATGTGGCAGCTGGTCTGCTATCAATTCTTGTGGCCGCCATTTTGCAGTACCAGCGTTTAAGACCACGTTTTGCATATTTGCGGTGACGTTGGAAAAAACTACATCTGTAAAGCGCCATGCTGATATGTGAGGACATAATGTCATCATAAATAACTCCAGGACTCACAAGAGGATCAATCGTGACCGTGCATAATTGTGACTGTGTGTATGGCCGTCACACGTGCTCTAACCTAGGCTCTGCACCTCTGCTCTTTCATGCCAACACTACGCACCTACTCTATCTTATGGTGCTCTACTCTACCCTCCACCCCTACCCCTTCACGCTAACACTCCACATATGCGCGGACCTACCCCCCCCCCCCCCCCCCCCCCAACCCTGCCCGTACACGCCCGCTATACGCAGCAAGAATGGTTACAGCACTCGGCTTTATGTGGTCCAACACTCCGAGCAAAAAAGAATTCACTGGAGCTTGTTCCCCCAGTAGTGCCAATGTAGCGTCATAAAACTTACACATGTAAAGCCCCACACACGGAGTTACTACAGTCCTGCTGGCATCAGGATTTCGCCCCACATCAGGAGTATCAATAAACAAGGGTAAACGTGCGGGGAATTTTTTGTTATTTTCGAAGTACCGAGGCGGTTTGATAGAGCGCATACGGTATAAACGCCGTCTCTGCTGGCGTAAGCGAGCGAAGTGTGTCGCGAATAAGCAGCTCCCGCTGGCTAAGAAGTTTCCTATCGTGATAAGCGTAAGGCGTATTAGGGTGAACGAGGTAGAATTCTGGGAATTGTGCCCTCACGTGAGGCGTATGGGCGCTTATGGCAACAGCCCCGAGCTCAAAGTGAAAAGTAGGGCTATTTTTTTTGTCTCCCTTCCTCCTCTTCTAGGTATCCTTGTTTCCTCGACCCTTTTGCAACTCAGGGTTGAACGAAACAATGCGATCTCGAAGGACGCCTCAATGTGGGCAGGAAAGGCAGCTGAACTGGATTTTTTGTTACGTCGCACTGACCGCGGGCTCTGACTTCTTGAACGTTGCGAACAAACTGAAATTAAGTGATGTTTGCAAGTAAAAAAGCACAGCAGCGTTTCTTAGAAGACGCAATTCGACGCCAGAATATTTTGCACTCTACTCTGGAAACAAGTTCTCGATATCCTGCTTTCACTTGCACGTATTGTTCAAGCATTAATGCTCTTGAAGTTTTGAACATTTTCTTGAGCACTACGCGCATTTCCAAGAAAGTTAGGTATCCAAAGTACACTTACTCAGTTCGAATAATTTTCGGAAAATGGTCGATAGCAGTATCTCTTTTTTGTGCCTCAGAAGTTCTCTTCCAAAACACTAATGAAAACGTCCCTTTACGTGCAATCGGCCCCATCTTCAGGAAGTCTAACGCATCGTGACTGTTCTCCAAGTTTCACGGGGCTTACCATTAAGCTGAAAGAGGCTGCTTTTAAAAGGCTCCGCATCGACCAGGCCTATAGGTCTATCTTGAAATATTGCTCCTTGCTTGACAAAACAGTCGTGCACCATATCCGGGTCTGTGATGACCAAGAAGGGGTCACTGCCCAAGTAGACACCGAACATCGTTCCATACTGCTTCTTCCACTCCGTGAGCGCCTGCACCAGAACGAACATTGGCGACAGGATTGAATCGAATGCAACATGTACGCGCATAATGCATTGTCCACTTATTACGAGCATGCTGTAGTGGCACTCCTTGCACAACTGATTACAAAGGAAGGATACTGACATGGAAAAACTAGGAAAGAAAACAGGGTGGGGCAGGTGGTGCACACAATATCGAATATTTTGTGCTCTGCACTACGAGGTAAACTGTGAGAATATAACAAAAAATGCCAAGGTTTATTTGGTACCAAGGAAAAAAATACCATGGTTTCATACCTTGGTACCATTGTTTCAGAGGCATATCATATCCGTAAGAGTGAGCACACATGTGTTGCTGACCCAGTGGTGGTCCTGCATGAAAAGTAGTTTTTTTATCTCGTCGCGCCGGCGTGTTTCTTATCGTGATGCGCCTGCGTGATGGCTGTTTTTTCCATGCTGCTATACCAACTAGCTGAAATGCCGATTCTACATCAGTTAGTTTGGTACCTCTGGTAGTAGGGTTAGCAAAAGATACCTACGGGCACTTAGGTAGGTTACGATGCACGAATGGCATGCACATCGACGCGATGGCTCTGGCCTCATACCACAATGATAGTTCATTTATAGAAAAATTCTTTGTCATAATATTTTAGCTCTATAATTGGATGTAAGAAAATCATCACAGACATTGCGTTACAACTCAGTGAGAAACCCGGGTAAAAATGGTTCTAAGAGGACGGGTGGTAGATTTTTCTACAGAAAGTATACGTGAAAGAAGCGCTGTTCAAAAATACGCTAGCCACCAGCTTTGCTTGTGGGCCGTGCAAATTGGATGCTGTTAGTACCACTGCTACTTCTGGGCTTTAGAGTGGCAACAACAAAACCTCTCGCTATCCTCGAGTGATATGGAACGCTAGCGATGCAGAACGAGCACGGCCCAGAGGCAGCAGCGATAGCCCGTGCATTTTTTCAAATGCTTAATGCGCAGAGCTTTAGTACGTACCGCAATTCGGTTATGGGCCATTTGCTTCATGTTTCCCCAAATAAACTCAGGCTTCGGCCCAGGAATAAATCTCAGCATCCGGCGACGTCTGAACACGAAGAGCACGGTGGTGACACCGAAAACCGCCGCAACGCTGATGAAGATATCCGCCAAAT
This sequence comes from Amblyomma mixtum, assembly GCF_055824585.1. Lineage (NCBI taxonomy): Eukaryota > Metazoa > Arthropoda > Arachnida > Ixodida > Ixodidae > Amblyomma > Amblyomma mixtum. The sequence continues at coordinate 93,236,341 of NC_143019.1, forward strand.
GCGCCATGTTCCAGGCAGAACCCTGCAGAATGAGAGTGCTTGATTACATTTTCTGGGCCGAGAATGCGGCGATTGGAGTTGGTGCGTGTACGCAGCACTATATAAGAACTGATCAGCAAAGTTCATTGTGCACTTCCTTCTCATTCAGGCGCAACTTGTACGAAGCTCCTCAAACACGACGAAAAACAGAGCAGACCCTGACTGGTGCCTTGTTCCCGTGCTGAACTCATCATTATCATCATCAGCTTAACTGCCTACACTCCAGGACAAAGGCCCCTGTCATATCAACTCAAATAACCCTGTCCTGGACAAGCTGCGGCCACCTTATCACTCTAAACTTCCCCATCTCATTCCTCCAACTGACTGTCAACGGCCGGCTGCTGCGATCGCTTTTTATTGAAATCCACTGCCTTACCTTAAGGGACTATCAATTACCTTGCCTTCGCAATGCATGCCCTGCCATACGGACCATTTCTTGATTTCAGGCGGGTTATCATTGCCTCGCGTTTGTCCTTACACCCACTTTGCTCCCTTGCTTTCTGTTTGCTTTAATCTATCATTTTCATTTCCATCGCAACCTCATGAGCCACCACCGCGTTAGCTCAGTGGTTAATGGTGCTCATCTGCTGGCCCGACGGACGCGGGTTTGATACCGGCCACGGTGGTCGCATTTCCATGGAGGCGAAATGCTAGAGGCCCGTGTACAGTGTGATTAGAGAACGTAGAAAACCCCTGGTTGGTAGAAATTATCCGGAGCCCTCCCCTAGGGCGTCTCCACAGCCTTTCGGGCGTTTAACGACATAATCCAAACCAAACTATAGCAAAAGCGTGATCTTCCATTTCAGCTAGTCTTATCGTTAGCCTCAAAAATTCCTGGCCGACAGGTAACTGCTGACAAAGGCACAGGTTCTATACACTCTTCTAAGCGACTACAAGGCGACAACGAAAAACTGCGCTGCTCCTGCTTGGGCTGGTTACGGGCCTATAAGTACAAATGCACCACCAAAAAGATGCATACAAATTACAGCACATACCTTACAGAGCCTGCTTTACAGGACATGCGTTATAGAGCTTGGAAACAGGTGCTGGAAACACACGGGTTCGTTCACTGAGCAGTTCATCCTTGCAGAATGCCCATAAGCGAAGTCGCGGGTTTGGCTAGCCGGCCGTTTGTAACGCACCGGATGTACACTGAAGACAGGATTAATATATAATGTTCGAGACCTGACGCACAATGAGGGAAATTATCTCCTCCTCGGGTTGTAAAAATTTCTGAACCTGTTTTTCTCTGATGCGTGCAAGATATAATGCAGGCCTAATGGTGCTGCGAGCCCGGCTGAATGCCAATGATACTGAAATGTTTCTTGCACAACAACCTGGCGGCCGGCCGTTGTGGCGAGGAGCTATAAGTAGCCATCAGTTACGAAGAGGGAACGAACCTCGCACAACTTGCAGACCAACCTGCTCCAAGGCCGCCTTCTACTTTCAAAGTAAACAACAAAACGGCATCTCTTAGTTGTCTCGCCGCCGTGGTGGCTCAGTGGTAATGGTGCTCGGCTGCTGACCCAAAAGACGCGGGTTCGATCCCGGCCGCGGCGGCTGGAATTTCTTTGGAGGAGAAATTCTAGAGGCCCGCGTACTGTGCGATGTCAGTGCACGTTAAAGAACCCCAGGTGGTCGAAATTTCCGGAGCCCTTCACTACGGCGTCTCTCATAGCCTGAGTCGCTTTGGGAAGTTAAACCTGATAACCTAAACTAACTAAACTCTTAGTTGTCTCATCAAAAACAGGTAATGCACCTGTGTTGGTATAGGGGAGCGCATTAAATGTGTCACTTCTGACTCTCGGTCTATCCACGTATCTGAGGCAAAAACGAGTGTAACGGCGTATGAGGCAAAGAAACACACAAAAAAGCATGACCAGCTTTAATAACGCCACATATGCGCGTTTCTGGCAGGAAGCTTTGTCGCACAGATATCGCAAAGAAAACGCATTTCTTTTCCACTCAGGCCGATTATTGGATTGCTCGCACACGTTTCTTTGGTCTAATAGTAAAAAAAAGCTTCCACTATCTCCCTCTACTTGCACACAGAGGCGGAACAGGTACCTGTTTATGAATACAACGGAGCACAACCAAGCTTGCTACGTTGGCGACCGTCGGCAGTTAGGCCACAGAAATAATCAAAATTTTCTGAAAAATTTTTATTCTATTTTAGTCTGAGATTCCGGCATCGTATGGTCTGCCCCGTATAAACGATCCCACAAGAGAAATGCAACTAATGCACGATTCCGACTGCAGCGAGAAAACTGTGGACCATGCTTCATCGTACACCTCTATTTTTTTCTTCGCCCTTACTACATTCATACTGTATTTTACCATTTCAATACAGCACAACGAAATAATGAGGTACGTAAAGCCCTTCGCAACTGGAGACAATAACGAAAGGCGTTTCATTGAAAGATGCGCTGTTCCTTACGTCGCGATTCTAGAAGTTCTTGCGTTTTATTTGAAATTCGCTAAAATCAGTCGCGGGGACCTCGTACCTCATGCTACCTCAGGAGCAGGCGTATGAATAAGTTCCAGGGCTGCTCTTGCTCACAGCCGCATTTTCCTGAACTTTGTGGACAGAAAAACGGCTCAGATTTCAAGCGGCTTGTTCTTAAAAGCCTTATTACTAATACTTAATTATAGTTTACGTCCGTAAAACATTTGTTCAATAGGTGAATCCCGTAGGGAAGTTGTTGGAAGATAGTGGGGTTTGATTAAAATTTACGAATGAGGTCCCGAAAGCGGGGACCTATAATTTCTCGACGAGTGGTTAAAAGGAACTCCTAACAAACTTTGGTGGATTTATCGCCTACGTTCGGCTAAATGGTTGTTAGTCGTTTTTCTAGCGCCATCAAAGGTAAGCAAGGCCGGTATTGCGGTGTCGTGGTTGAACTCCACTGCGTCGAAATCATGTGACGAGTTAACCGGAGAGAGTATCAGTCCACAAGTAAAAAGAATGAAAAAAAGGGGGAGAAAACGAAGTCAAATCTTTTGTGTTTATTTCTTTGCTTCATGCATGTGTACGTATACTGAAGTGCTCCGAATGCAGTGACAATCAGCGCCGCAATTGAAAATTCTCTTGGTTAGACCCAGAATCTTTATACCGGTAACTTTTTCGTTGATAGAGTAAGATTGGCACTTGGCGGAAATGCAGGCATTGTGAGAGGAAGTTTTCTTGTGTGAAAAGTAGCCGAGTGATGCCTTTACCCTGCAGAATCTGCGTCAACCAGCGATAATCCACCTAACCTTCCTCCATCCTCACAATTAGTCTACCCATTAGAAGCGATGGCGAAACTGAATTAAAATACGCACTGCCCCACACCACTTCCTTCTTCTACAGCATTTGTTAAGCCTCGGCTTAGAGCAAACGCATTAATTAGAGAAAAAGCCTCAACGGACTCATCGCCGCCGCGGTGGCTCAGTGGTTACAGCGCTCGGCTGCTGACCCGGAAGACGCGGGTTCGATCCCGGCCGTGGCGGTTGAATTTCTTTGGAGGAGAAATTCTAGACGCCCGTGTACTGTGCGATGTCAGTGCACGTTGAAGAACCCCAGGTGGTCGAAATTTCCGGAGCCCTCCACTACGGCGTCTCTCATAGCCTGAGTCGCTTTGGGACGTTAAACCCCATAAACCAACCAACCATCAGCGGACTCATCAAGCGAAAGTCCAAATGGCCTCGCAGCTTTCTCGCACCGGGTTTCGTGATCGTCCTGCCCAGTGTTTTCTCCTAGGCCAACCATTCTAAAAACGTCAGCATCCTTTGGTGTGTTATTTAATACTATTGTTTCATTATGTCGCGATTTATCATACCGAATAATTCTGAACGAAAGCATTTTTGAACGGGAAACCGTTTATGGAAACATTTCTTTCATGTAATGGAAGATTTCCCTAATACAGTATCTCCGCAGATACCCCGACGCCAGTCTGATATTTTTTTCTCCATTAACGTTTTTTCTATCGTCAAAAGCGTTCCCCATTGTTTTTCTATGACAGTCTTGACTCTTGGATACGATCGATGGAAACACATTAAAAGAATGATTTTGCTACATATGAGAAGAATGGAACATTATCTCCAATATTTCCATAACAGTGTCTTACAATTTTTCAATTTTCACAATTTTTGAGTGAGAATGTTTGACAGGAGTGCTTAAAAGCGGCTAATGTCCAGGAATTTGCGCGAATAACTACTCATTCCGCATGCTTTCTTTTATAAACCTCTCCGCGTATATGAAACAGGGGCCGAATTACAAGAGGCTCTCAATATCGCTCTCAAGTTTGAGAGCATGACGTCAAAATGACGGCACCGCGAGACGCTGACCGCAGCATGAACCAAGTAGCAGCAAGGTTGCGGTGGCTAGAAGAAGGTTTCAGCCCTGGAAATCGTGAGCTGTCTGAGGATAGCTTAATGAGTGGTAAATCGAAAAGGCCTCGAATGCACTGCTCCAATCTGCTCGAAATACCGGGTTTTTAAGCGAACGCTTTCCAAACTATTGAAAAATAGTCCCCTTTGGGGTAAAAATATCGGTTTTGCGGCATTAGCGGTCTTGGCGGACACGAGAAAACCGATGAATCGTCTCAAGTAGTAAGCTGGTTAACAAAGTTTTAATAATGAACTTTTTCACTAGTAAAGTTAGGCACGCGCAGAAGTGGCAAATCTGGGCTCCGGCTTACGCGAAGCGCGGTGTTGACTAGCCTAGTCAAGATTTTCGCTTCAAACCACAAGCACCGCCACACAGCACGTTGTCAATTTTCCCGGATGAGCCTCTCTATTAAACGCGACACATGCACAGCGAAGTTGTTTCTTCGACGTCTGTCGTAGCCCGCCTCAAAACACGAAGTGCACACACGCCAACCCGCCACGGTGACGCTCGTCTACTGAGCCGTGCGTGCTGTGCACTCTCAGTGCACGTTGAAGATCCGCAGGTGGTCGAAATTATTGCCGGCGACCTCCACGACCGCACCTCTTCCTTTCTTTTTATGCGAAGCATACTAGCCGCACAACCGAGCTCTTCCTTGCTGCGCCGCGCGCGGCCGCGTAGCTACCACTTGACCTACACCGGCGCACCACGTGATATGACGTCACAACAGCTGTGAAAGCTGGGGCTCAACTCGTGCGCTCGCTTGCGGACGCGCAGCCTCCACCGGCGGCCTAACTCCCGCTCCTTCCGCTAGGGGCGCTGACGTCACAACAGCTGTGAAAGCTGGGGCTCAACTCGGGCGCTCGCTTGCGGACGCGCAGCCTCCACCGGCGGCCTAACTCCCGCTCCTTCCGCTAGGGGCGCTGACGTCACAACAGCTGTGAAAGCTGGGGCTCAACTCGTGCGCTCGCTTGCGGACGCGCAGTCTCCGCCGGCGGTATGCTACGCATCCTAGGCTTAACCATAAGCTAAGCCAGGCCATTTTTTCCTTCCCTTCTTTATCCCTTATTGTTAACAGCGTAGGCTGCCGGTCGGAGGTGCTGGTCCCAGTGCGCGTCACCTGGTTTGTTACTTTTGCAATACGGAGAAAATCGAGACTTCACTGTGTGGTTAGTCCGCTCCGTGAGGCCATTTGCCTGCAGATGGCACGCCGATGCAAACTGATGCTCAACTTCCACCCGGCGCAAATAGGCGCGAAGCTCGCTTCTCCGGAAGCTGGTCGATCGATCCGAGGTTAGTTTTCGGGGTAGGCCGTGACTCCACTCGAAACGATCTTGCAAGAACTCTACGACGTACTGAGCGGCCTTATTGGACACAGCAACAACCTGTACAGATTTAGAAGATACTCAACAGAGAACAGCATACAACAGCTGTATCCTACCGGTACTCACCTATGGGGCAGAAACGGGGAGGCTAACAAAGAGGGTTCAGCTTAAGGACAACGCAGCGAGCTATGGAAAGAAAAATGATGGGTGTAACGTTAAGAGATCGGAAGCGGGAGGAGTGGGTGAGAGAACAAAGGTGGGTTAAAGGCATCCTAGTCGAAATGAAGATGAAGAAGTGGACTTGGGAAGGGCATGTAATGCGAAGGCAAGATAACCGCTGGTCCTTAAGGGTAACGCAGTGGATTCCAAAAGAAGGCAAGCGTAGCAGGGGTCGGCAGAAAGTTAGGTGGGCGGACGAGATTAAGAAGTTTGCAGGAATACGGTGGCCGCAACTGGCGAAGGACAGGGTTAATGGGAGAGACATGGGAAAGGCCTTTGCCCTGCAGTGGGCGTAGTCAGGCTGATGATGATCAGCCGACTGCGCCATTGTAAAGGACTCAAGCTGAAATGCGGCCGTTCGTTCGAACGCCCAGCATTTTTTTTCGTCTTCCTCGTCTTCTCCTCCCATCACATTACTCCTTTCCTCTTCGTCTTCGCTACCGCTTGACAATTGGTGCATATCGACTGCAGAGGAAGCGACATTTGCACGTCGCGACAAGTCACAGGTAACTAAAACACGCCAGGGTGCTTATTCTTCAGTAGGGCTTACAGGTCCCAGTAATTACGTTTGTAATCATTAATACATGCGATATATGGTAGAGCTTAAAAATGTGTTTTTCTGAAATAATTGCTTCGAAGGATAAGGTAAGGCTCACTTGACGTTCCCACGTGAGCACAAAAAAAAACAAAAATTGTCTTCTTTCTTCTACACGGTGCGAAGCAGGAAGTTTCGTTTGTTTGTTTGCTTGTTTATGGGGGTTTAAAGTCCCAAAGCGACTCAGGCTATGAGGGACGCCGTAGTGAAGAGCTCAGGAAATTTCGACCACCTGGGGTTCTTTAAGTTGCACTGACATCGCACAGTACACGGGCCTGTAGAATTTCGGCTCTATAGAAATTCGACCGCCGCAGTCGGGATCGAACCCACGTCTTTCGGGTCAGCAGCCGAGCGTGAAGCAGGAAGTGGCACCAGTCGATGGTGACAGCAAAGCTTAAGCAGTTTCTATAGCTCTTTCCTACCTGGTTGCGTAAGTAGGCCAGTTGAAGGGCCGCTAAATATGTTGATGAATTGCTATATGTCGCAACTACTGCAAAAGCAGCAGGACTTCCTTCCGCAGTTTAAGACTGGTGGCCTCTAAATTTGATGATTCCATTTGGAATCACTGGGCTGGAAAGGGTGAAGTATAACATGCCTCACTATTTTCAGCGCTGGCCTTCCCTAAATGGTGAATTCGTACAATGTTAAATTTGCCCGGTCCGAGCGTTTTTTTTATTATCTTTTTATTAATAACATGTTGCCTGGACTCCGTGATCTCCGGTGTCTCCTCATTGTGTTCATCTTTGCATGTTCTTCTGGAGGACCATAACCGATTATGTTCGACCTCCTGGTACGATTGTTAAGTCTTCAGTCCTATTCTCTAGAACTTGAGCTAGGAAGCAAATTGATCATGACAGGAGGCGACTTTTCCTTCTATCTCTGATATTGCGCCTAATTTATCCTGTATGTCGGCCAGTCACTTCTCTTTTATGTCTGTTTCTTGCAATGTCTCTCAGCTGTTTTGCAATTTGTGGCAGCTCGGTACCGGGATTTAGTTGAACATACCCGGCTAGTATAGACATTTCTTTGATTAACAGGGCAGATTCAAAACAACGCACAACACACCTTGCTGAAACTAGCACATTTTTATAATATTTTAGAGCGCAGCTCTTTGGCGTCCGTTCCTGGGTTTCGCGTCGTCGTCGGCGTTGTCGTCGGCCTCGTAACCAGCTCCGCCCCCCTTTCATCCCCCCAGCGCTAGCAGCGACCGACTGATACCGCTGGATGCCGCTGACGCCGCTAGAGAGTCAAGATAACGTGACTGCATAGAACACCGTCGCCGCCATGCAGAAAGAGGAGGAAAGGGTCCCCCCCCCCCTCCCCTGTTCTTGTGTGGCGGATAGGGGGCTCTTCAGTTGCCGACGCGCCGGTTATTTCACGTAGGCCCCGGCACGTCGACGAATACGTGACCACCTTCCCACGGCTAGACCTGGTTCTTAGCGCTGCGGAAGCGAGGGTATCATATTGTTTGTGTCGGCATCGGCGGCGTTGTCCCTGAAACCAACTCCGCAGCTGGGGTTGACTCACTATCGAAAAGGTGAAACAGCGTATTTGCTGCGCTCAAATTTCGCATTAGGAAGTAACGTAATCGTCGGTAATTTTTTTCACTCGTGTCGAATTCACGCAACGCAGTTAGCTCGAAATATTGAAGCAGGATACGACTTAAAAAAAAAAACAAAAACAACAGAAGCTATTTACTCTGGGCCACGGTCCGCAGCGTCCTGTTTTACTCCACTGTCCGAGCACAACAGAAAACGGAATCAGCTTATTCATGTTTGATTATATTAAACTAGCCAGACATTAAAATCTAAAGCTTATAGTTATAGTGATTAGCTTATTAGTTAGATAACCAGAAAAGTTTACCTATGGACTACTTTTCTGTCGTGGAGAAAATCTGTGCCGCAGTCCTGATTGTGGGCGGAGCTTCACTGCAGACTTAAGTTGTATCCGAGATAGGTTCAAAACTAACCGGCCGCGTAGCAGGCTTTGCTACTTTCGTTAGAAAGGTGCGTTCGCAATAAAGATGTGGGCTACAGAAGCGTGGAGAAAAAATGTAGTTTTTCACGGAGAAAAATACTTTATTGGCTTGAAAAATGCAAGCCTGGTAAAGAAAAACATCGTTTAATAAGTAGAAATACTCTGGGAGAGCAGGCGACAAATTTTCCTGTCCTTGAGCTGTCACTACGGGGTCACAGAGTTTGCTCCTAAATCCACATATTCACCACTAAAATCTCTAACGATGGTCGATGAAGAAAGCCACAAAGAGAAAGATCGTGTCATCTTTACATCAGTGTTTGTGACAGAAGAATGCAACAATGCCGATTCTCTTCTGTTCACCCCAGAGTGGCGTTCCTTTCTTTTATGTGAGGCGGGCCAGTGAAGCATTTCTTGTCCATCTGCGTGCATTGTGGGCTCGACGTGTCCACATCGACTTGGTGTCGTTACCGTTCGTGTTAGTCTTCGACGGGCAAGCGTAGCGATGGCGCTCCCGGCGTACGCTGCGTTTCTTGCGCCGAAGTGGAGGTTATTCCTGATCGCATCTGTCTTTTCCCTACTGCATCGCGACTTCAATCCGACACGTCTGAGCTACGACACACGCAAGCTCTACGAGGAGTACGACTATGTCATAGGTGGGTGGTGAGGACGTTCGTCTCGGCGAGCGGTATCTGTGCGCGTGCTTTACTGAGGGCAGCCCACTTCACTGCGGTCGAGTAACCCAAGTTTCGGAGAGCCTGAAGTCGGTTGAATGAACATTTCATTGTTGGTGTGGCTCACCGCGGTCGGAGGTGAGGTTTTAGTGTAATGAACAGCGATCAAAGCAAATTTTATGTTCTTTAAAGGAGTCTTAGTCGAGGCCGAAGTGTGTACAGCAAAATAACTGCATCCTGAACTCTCTGGTCACGGAAGGATTCCGCTGCCGCATTCTTTTGTACGTGTTTTTTTGTGAGACGGGGAGCCAGCAATACTGCTGATTTCAAACGACATAGCTGGACTTCACACTTCCAGCACCTTTTTGTGGTCCGTGTATGCTCTAAGTGTGTTGGATGCACCGATAGCGGCTTTTGTGATTTATAAGTATACATAGCGTTTGGGGATTAAAAATCACTGGAGAATACCTGAGAATACTGAGCAGCCGTACTGGAACTATTTGTGGAAGCAGTTTTAAAATTTTTAAGCTGTTGCTAATTGGGCAACTATAGAGCCTTTTTAATCCGAAAGTGGAAACATTTTGTCGTACTTGTTTGCGGTGGGTATTTACAAGGTATTCTCTGGCACTGCCAGGGAAAAAAGGGACATGAACATGAGTATTGCGAAACTTCAATACAGAGAGATTCATCTTTAATGTGCGAAAGATATGGAGACGTCGACAGGAGTATGGTCTGCTACTCCACGTTAAGGGAAAGGGGCAACTATATCAATTAAAATATCTTGCAGTGAAGCGCCTGCATGCCTGGTTCCCACGCGCCGAGTCCATTTGTTGTGGTTTGGCATCTGCACGCTGTTGGCTTTGGCGCTGTGCCCCATGTGGAGTTGATGGCAAAGCAGCAGGACAGGGGTCATGTCAGCAAGGTTGAGCAGAAATGCGCAAGTAATGATGACGGTGGTGCAATGCTGGGGCAGATGCTTCAAGTCCGTGTCCAGATATGGGAAACCCCTCTTCCAGGTGTCAAATGCGGGTTCCACTGTGTTACGCGCCCTGATGTCAAAGTCAAAGTCTTTATTCAGACAACTCAATGGTACAGCTGCCTAGGGCGCAGACCAAAAGGCAACTGGATGCCTGACAAAGAGTCTGCGCCCTGCTTGCTCCCATTCGAGAGCACAAGACATTCAGCGCATAAAATTAAATACAAAACGAGATGAAAATACAGAATGGATTGGTTAACATTGAACTGCAGTAATTTCATATTTAACATTTATGTACAAATAGACAGATACTATGGGAAACAACAGGATGAAAACGAAAATAGTGGTTATGCCAGGAGTGAAAACAGATACACGGAGATGCGATTTTTGAAAGCTTTCAATGACTTGCTTTCTTGAATAAATTCTGTAGCGAAGTTTCTGGGCGCCGTAGTTCGTAAGTATTTTTTCCTTATTGCAACTTATGTGCCGTGTGTTGTAGGTGTGTGCTTTCGTAAGATACTTGTGACAAAAGGCGATAGGATCGGAATACATTTGTAGGTAAGTGGCTAACGCTATCTTTTTGTTTATAACATTCCATAGTGTAAGCAAATAGTGTTTTCTAAACAATGGGACAGTGTGGCTAAGGTATGGTGCATTTTTCATTAGTTGCAAAATTTTTTTTTGTAGTAAGTATATGTTTTCTATGGTTGTTTTAGCTACTGTGCCCCAAACAAGAAGACAACTGTGGAAACGCGAATGTACCAGTGTGTAGTATAGTTGTTTCTTTAGCCTCATAGGCAAAATGTCCTTTGATTTATGGATGATACCAATGAACCTAGAGATACCTGTGCGAACTTTTTCAATGTGAGGGGACCAGTCGAGGTGTTCGTGAAATATGACGCCAAGAAATTTATGAGATATTGCACGTGCGATACATTCATCGCGAAATTGAATTAGTATTTCTTGTTTGATGCACTTGTACTTGATTTTTTTGGTGTTTAACTCTAGTACATTATTGCGGAGCCATGTGGATAAGAAGCTCTACTTGGGGGGCTTCTAGATATTGCCCGCAGAAGAATACATTGGTATCGTCAGCGTACAGTATTATTCCTGATGTAGAGGGCACGTTAATTACATCATTTATATAAAGCAGAAATAACCGCGGCCCAAGGATATATCCTTGCGGAACTCCATAATGTATCAGACCTAAGCTGGACTTTGATTCGGAATGTTCGCGTACTGTTGACGATTTGAGAGGTAATTCTTTATTAATGTGAGAGCCGTTCCTCTAATCCCACATTTATGTAACTTGTACAACAGAATCGGGTGCTTGATAGAATCGAATGCCCTTTTAAAGTCAAGAAAAACACCTATTGTATATATTTTCTGCTCAAAATTGTCTATTATGTTATCCTTAATTTTTATTAGCGCCATTTAAGTAGATTTCTCTTTCTGGAATCTTTATTGCTGCTCGGCTATGATATCGTTTTGCTTGCAAAAGTTTAGTAGTCTGATCTTTATAGCCTGTTCAACTTCTTTCGAGAGGATTGGTAGTACTTAAATTGGTCTATAGTTATTTATATCATTTCTATCGCCTCCCTTGTGTATGACGGAGACTTTTGCAATTTTTAACTTATCTGAAAATATTGCGGCACTCAAGATCAGGTTGCATATATGCGTAAGTGGCTGACTAATCATGTGACTAATGGATTTTGTAGGTTGAACTTTAATATCATCAGGAACACATGCACTGCTACTTTTTAAGTTTTTGATTACTGTGCTGATTTCTAATACGATATGAAATCACAGCTACTTGCCTGCGATTTACTTGAAACCCCTGATATGAGAAAATACTCATTAAGTTTGTCAGCAAGCGACGCCTCTGTGTAAAGCACACCATTTATAACGAGTTCAGAGATGCCGTCTCTTTAATTTTTGGACATTAGCTTGTTTACTGTATTCCATACTTGTTTAGGGTTGTTGCAGATATCAGCAAACTTATGTTTGTAATAACTAGTCCTGGTTTTTTTAATGTCAGTGGTTAACTTGTTACGAATTCGTTTATACTCAGCCAAACTGTCTATGTTTTTCGCTCTGATGAAAGAGGCAAATAATCTGTCGCGATTTCTAATTCTTTTCAAAAGTTCAGCATCTATTCACGGTTTTCTGGCTTTTTTACACTCTTTGAATTGCACTGTAGGGAAGGCTTGATTATAGGGCTCGGTAACTAATTTAATAGAAACGTCATATGCTGTAACGTGGTCAGGCAGTTGAAAAACCTGTGAACAGCTTGTTTCTGCTACTAAGTTTCTAAATATTGTGGTCATTGCTTCATTAATGATTCTATATGTAATCGGTGCACGTGTTGTATACCAATGCATATGTTGGCATATGTATTACATTTTCACAACCAAACCAGAAAAAAATCTCAAGCATTCTTTGCTGATTAGATTCAGGCAATAAGAGATCGATATTGAAATCACCAGAAATAACTACAGGCGACTTAAACTGCATGCACCGCTCTAACATATTTTCAAGAAATACTAAAAAAATAGCCTGTGATTCAGAAGGTGGCCTGTAGGCAACGGCAAACATGGTACAAACATTGATTGATTGATTGATTGATTGATTGATTCAATTTTATTTCTCAACATTCATACAAGGCATGCTTGTGAAAACTTATGGTTTTAACACGATACGCTCAAAGTGCTGATTTATGACACAAAAATGTTCTATGGTGACATAATATAGGTAGTTAATTACATAAAGAGCCACACCTCTCCCTCTCTTATTACTCCGTGAAACTGATACGCATCTGTATCCCGGAAACTGTATGACATGATAATCGTTGGTGAACCAAGTTTCAGTGAAATCTAAAAATTCAATTTTACGATCTATTGCATTTAGGAGGATTTCCACAGAATCCTGTTTATTCCGAAAGCTTTGCGCATTGAGATGGAATAAGGAAAATTGATTTTTTTCTCGTAGACGCTTGGAATGTTTGAACGAATCAGCATCATGATAAGAATAAGTGAACGGGGCTGTCATTTTCAAGGGGGCTGCTGTCAGTTACCGTGGCGTGGATACGGCCCGTTACTCAAAGTATCTTATCCAGATTGTTTGTAGTCCTAATCCTGATAACTCGGCTGCGGGGGCCACGACGAACAAACATTTTTTCATTCTTTAACCAGGCCAATTCATACTCTTTCTCTTTCGCCGTTTTCTTCAATTTCCAAAAGAGCGCCTTGTTCTGTGCTGTCAGGTTTTCATTGAAGAAAATTTTAGATTTCGCTTCCTTTAGCTGTCCCTTTTTTGCAAGCCATGCGTCTCTGGTTGAACGGGGTACGAAGCGTACAAGAACAGGTGTAACCTTCTTGGAACTCTCCCCGACCTCACTGTCACTACTAGCACTCTCGTTGTTAGTGCTCTCCTTGACAGACCGTGAGGGCAATCTATGAACAGCCTCAACATCTGCCTCGGAAAGCAGCGGAAGTTCGAGATCAATGGCCAAGACATTAAGCTTTTCCAGTAGGTTTTCATTTTCATGACGGGACAGCCCAAGTATTTCTAAATTTTGGCGTCTGCTGTACTGCCCTAGTTCGTTAACTCCTTGCCTCAATTCCTGGTTTCCTTCTTCTGTTACCAGAACCTCGAGCTTCCACTCACTTTCCGAGGGCAGATATGCCTGCATCCTGTTGTTTCATTTTTGACTAAACTTCGTCGTATTTTGTGGACATTTCTTGCATTATCTGCTCAATACCATCCACAGTGGCCTTTATCTCTCCTAGTGCTTCGATTTTTGACTTGATCTCAAGTACTTCTGTGAGCACGAGACGAATATCACCAATTTCACTTGCAAGATTTAGTTCCGGTTCCTCGCTTGTTTTCTTGCTACTATGGTTGCCTCGAGCCTCAGCTGCTTTGCATGTTGGGCATTTCCATGCTTTCTTTGCAGTTTCTGCCTTTTTTTGAATGTGGCTTCATTTACCCCAGAACATGCGCCAATATGATACATATAACAACACTCTGAGCACGTTAGAAAGACTTCATCCCCAGAAAGCTGCTCGTTGCATGCAAGACATGTGTCAGCCATTTTTCACTTGTCATGACAGACCGAGCAATCAGCAGCAGCGGCTACCAGAAAAAAAAAATTGCTAAAGCTGCATTTCACGGGGGGGGGGGAGGGGGAACAACCTGTAATTTAAGGTGATGGTTTTAGGGTCCGCATAGCAGGTCCTGCGGTGCCACTGCTGCTGAATGCTTGTCTGGTTAGGCCTGCATGAGAAGCACAACCGCTTTTAAGCACCAGAACACCACCTCGTAATCCTAAAAATTTGGCAGTAAGGTCCAGTAAAGGTTCTGGTTTGGACATTTTGCGCTCCTCTTTCATATATATCTGGCCTATGGGTTCCCAGGGGTTCCTGGATCGGCTAGAGGTATCATCACGTAGGCGACACACGCACTGCATGCGTCGCCAAGCAGTATGCCAGGTGGCCGCTTGTGCTCGTGGAATGCCCATGCACAATAAGCACGCTGCCAAATGGCTCGAGTTTAGCATATGCCTTGCGCGCACTAGATGTTAGGGGTAAATAGAACTGGATATTACATTGTGTAGCTGCGTTAAAATTGCGCAGATTATATTCAAACTTAATATTCCATGAAATTTATGACTTTGTAACAGCCTGTACCCATTCTGCAGAGTAACAAAAATAAATTAAATGATTAAAGAAAACAATGTTCTTTTCAGGGTGATACAGTGCATTTTCAGCACCCCATCACCTTTTGGTCAAATGTTTAGGGGAAACCCCCAAGGTGGAGTAGATTTGTAATAAGGGGGCAATTACTCAATGACGTCCACCCGAGCGCAGCCATACGGCTACATAGGAAAGCTATACAGCTTTCTCAGAAACTTCTCAGTTAAAGAAGTATTCGTCCTGGTCCGGACCCGGACCAGGACGAATATTTCTTTAACTGAGAAGTTTCTGAGAAAGCTGTATAGCTTTCCTTTGTAGCCGTATGGCTGCGCTCGGGTGGACGTCAATGAGTAATTGCCCCCTATCTCATCATCTTTTGCATTTTAGGATTGTGAGAAACGCATTACCATATACTAAGCGGTCAAAACTTAATTAAGTGGTGGCATGTGGCCTGGTAATTATTTAATAATCCCCAAAAAATGTGAAGCGATTTTTCTATAATGCATATTTATTCCTGCTGTCAAGTACCATGCAGTAAATAGAACGCTGTGCAAACTCTTATTGTCTGAAATCAGTGAATAAGAGAATGCCTGAGTGAATGTTAATCAATGTCATGAGGTTGAAGCACTGCATGCATGTTTGCCACATCTTGCTAAGGAGGAGTAATATATTTACAAAGATATGCTCAGCAATTTGTTCTCGCCAAATGCAGCCAAATCGGCAGTAGTTTATTTGATGAGATCACATCCAGAGGAAGGAATGGAACGAATTTACCTATCCATTAACGAAGAAGTACCGCTGGCGGTTCCTGTACACTTCTCCATTTAGCTCACTCGGCCGTTTGATCCATATGTGTGTGCAATCGATGCACCCTGTCATGAAATTCACAAATTGTGCTGTCAGAGTCCTCCGGGAATTTCGCCACGCGAGTGAAGAGCGCGCGTGCGGTCCGTCGCGAAATGCGTTTTACGCCTTGGCCCATCGCTGGCTGGGAGACATTCATGAAATCCGCCGCGACCATTTGCATTGTGCCCGATCCGTAGAAGTGAAGTGAAGCTAAAAGCTGCAACATCGGTGACAGCGGTAAATCTTGATTTGTTCTGTTCACCTCAAGCGGAAGGCACTGCCAAGATTCGCTCAACCGATTGCTTCGTTAAGTGGAACCGGAATAAAAACTCGCGGTCCGTGAAGCGCTAGAGTGGGTTGAGTCAATCTCGCAAACATTGCCTTGGCACTTCATAATCTTGCCTTCTCGTTGAATTAAGTTCACCGATCCTTAAAGCAAACCCGGCGAATTCTGCAAAGGACTGATCGGCAGCATGTTAGTCGACTCGAGGAGCTCTCGATGAAGCGCAGCCGCTAAGCTGACATTTTTTGAGGAAAAAAACTCCGTTCCGCACCACCGCTCGAGCACGCGTCGTGTCGAGGTTGGTCTATGAAACTCAAAACTGGCGTCGAGGAGCATTTGGAGCGGAGTTTCGAGTCGAGGAGCGTTTCTGAATTCGGCAGTTAGTAGCTCTTTTACCTCATTAGTTTGAAACCATGAATAAAACAGCGCTCGCAAGATATATTTTGGCAAGAAAACTCTGACAACAATGTCAGAATGTACTGGCGAAGCAATCGCAACGGAGGTAGCGACGGGGTTCCCCACGCGCCGATCCTTCTTGAACTAGTTCGGGGCGCCGCCGCACAGTGGCGTCGATTTCGTGAAAATCGCCAATGTGTAGCGCCCTCTACATCCACGGCGCTGTGTTCGGCCAGATGAATCACCATAGCAAGACTAAAACCTGCGCCGAAGACGGGGGCGGTGACCAGAGAACACGAGCTGTTCTCTTGCAGCTGTTTTTATCACAAAAGCGCAGTATATATATGTGATATATGTGAGATATCGTGGATGTCGAAAATGGTTGAAAAGACGACAAAATGAAAAGTTTTTGCCAAACCCAGTAAAATTTACTAGCAAATTTAGCTGAAGGGGAAATAAGTCAATTTATTCGGACTTTACGCTTGGTAGCTTAACACTTGTAGCGCTTCTAGGGAAATTACTTTGTACACATCTCAACTTGCAACAAAACCGCAGGGTGACGCCGCGCGGTTTTGTTGCAATTTACCTGTGGAATACCTGAGGTATAGTGAATGCCCTAAATAACTGAAAGGGCGAGAAAGTGAAAAGTTTTTGACACATTTGTTTGCTAGCAAATTTACCTGAACAAGAGAAAAAAGTTTTTTTTTCTACTTTACGTGCGGTTGCTTGCCTTTCCTAGCGCATCTGGGAAATTACTTTCTACATATATGATCTTGCAACAAAACCGCCGCGGATGATCTGCCTGTAAGGTTACATAGACAAAGGCACTATTTAAGGTTTTAGTTAGGTCGATTTTTGCGCATTATTCGTCTTTTTAAGTGAAATTTTTCGCAATTTCTTTTTGGAAAATGATGATGTACCAGGAACTACTGGTGCTTTAGATGAAGATAACCGGGCCTAGAAAATGTGCCATGTTTGGCCTTTCAATCTATGTGGTACTGGCAGCAGGAGCGGGAGCATAAACGGTGGCGGAGGCTGGAATGCCTGCGGCAATCGTTGTCACTTATTTGAACGGCGAATGCCTGAGAAGTAAGGAAACATTCCCTTCTCTCTCGCATCCAGTCGGCGGTGGGTCTGCCGGGTGCGTGCTTGCCAGTCGGCTCTCCGAGTACCCCTGGCACACTGTCCTCCTGATCGAAGCCGGCGGCGTGGAGAATGCGTACACGGACATCCCTCTGTTCTCCATGCTGCACTTTCACGGGCCACTGGACTGGGACTACCGCACCGAGCCGCAGAAGCATGCCTGCCTTGGCATGAACGACAATGTGAGTGCACGGAGGCACCCTACTTCTGTGGACTATGCACTCGACCCAAGAACTACGCGCATTCCTAAAAATGACTCCGTGAGAAGGACGCTAGAAATGGCCCTTTGCACTTTAGCACTTTCGTAGAGGTACCAGTCGATGGATGGACGGCATTCCACCAGTTCTGGAATTACTGTTGAAGAGGGTCATGCACCACTGATGAGGATAGTAAGAATACCTTTTAGGAAGCTTCACCGCTGGCTATGAAGGAACCGAATGGGCGCACACGGGTACTGTAGCACTTAGAAATGTTTTCAGTGACTCTCCATGGGAGTTAGACAGCTGTCGATCCAGATTTGTGCTTTGCGTATCGTTTCTCGCGGACGCTCCTATTCGTTTTTCTGCGCAGCGTTTCCTTCTCCTGAAGGAATTTTCATCGTGCTGGAAATTAGGATAGATGCTGTTAGATAAATAGGCAGGAGCTAATTAGATATACTCAAACCAGAGAAGAGACAGTAGATGTGCAGGTCGTGGGTGCGGCTTCCATCGCTGGTCGCTTTTTCTTCTACGTTGCCAATTCATTTTATCTGTAAAATAATTGCTTAATGCACTTCCTCAACTGATGCTATGCTAAAAGCAATAATCGTAATGTTGTGCATGCTTTCTCTATTTGAAAGGCTCTCGGCATTGCTATATCAGGGTTCCCAAGCGCAGGGCGCATGTGGCTGACCTTAGATATTTCAGGCGCTGTCTAGGAACGACCGCGCCAGCCACATCCTGATTTCGTATTTATCTGGTGGCATTTCTTTAGCGCTCTCACTTGTAGGGGACCGCCCCGCGGATTACCGTATGTTACTTGAAAAAGCGCAGCCCGATATAATTCAAGTCAAAACTTTGCTGTATTACTCTGCACTTCTAATATCTCCCGCTATGCGCCATCATTTGTTTTCACTAGCCCTTAGGCGGCAGAATTACAGCAGCCATACGAGGGCATGTTACGTGGGATTCCCCATAGCTAGAGTGCTCGCAATTCGAAAATTTGTGAATTCGTATATT
Source organism: Amblyomma mixtum (assembly GCF_055824585.1). Classification (NCBI taxonomy): domain Eukaryota; kingdom Metazoa; phylum Arthropoda; class Arachnida; order Ixodida; family Ixodidae; genus Amblyomma; species Amblyomma mixtum. Next base: position 93,255,088 of record NC_143019.1, read on the forward strand.
ATACGCATTCTCAGGGTGCTCCATCTACGTCATCTCTCGTTCATTTGACGAACAGTGTACTGCTTTCAAAACTCTGTCTTTGGTAACGGACGGTGCCTGTGCTGTTTCGCTGCCAGTCGAGAGAGAAATAGTGTTGTAAATGGCCGCAGGAAATTTACGAGGAAAGAAAACCTGCCAGTCTCCTGGCAACAACGGGCAGCTGTAACTGCACTCTAATGTCGAATTTCACTGGCCGATCCGGAGAAGCTTTTCTTCATAGAAGAAGAGAAGTAACTTTGGTATCTGGCGTAGTTCGAAACACAGATGGGGTTTCTCGTTGTCCCTGATCGCGGAGCGAAGAGTGGCTTGTCGACAGATTGTGCCTGTCTTGCTAGCAACATAAACGTCATGGTCGTCGCTAGCAACGCGGTCAGCAATTCGAGTGAGCTGCTAAGTCATGAATGATAACCTGAGTAATATTTTAAGGCCATATCAATAAATTCAAACAGTATCAAACAGGCCATCATTGAAAGCTAACTGAATGCGTGCTGAAATGTAGTTGATTCTTATTACTTGCAGCGGTGCAACTGGGCTCGCGGCAAGGTACTGGGAGGTTCAAGCGTCATCAATTTCCAAATCCACGTACGAGGAAACAGACGGGATTTTGACCTCTGGGAACGCAAGCACGGCGCCTTCAACTGGTCTTATCAGAGTGTGCTTCCTTACTTCAAGAAGTACGAGCGCTACATGGGCCCCAACACGGACAGCAGTGAGTGGAGCCTTTGTTTCCAAAGTGCTCAAGCATCTTGCTTTGCAGACTTGTTGCATACGGTGAATCTCTTCTCCCACTGAACTACCCCTGCCTCATCCAAAATTGCAAATTCTAATTGAAAGTCTTTCTGTTTGGCCTTCAGTCACTCTTTCTGGGGTCATGTTTCCTTTCCTTTCGGGCACCTTACGACTCCAGAAGTGCGGGACGTTTACTCGGCGGTAAAGGGAAAATGATATGCTATGAATAGGTACGTCTAAGCAGGCTCCTGACGTCGTTCCACAGCCATTAAGTAGTGCCTTTGAAGAAGGCCAAGCAAGTGAGCTGAAAAGAAACATGGTCGAGGCTGAACTTGAACTGCTGCTCCTTGGTTCGTGAGCCGGGCGCGCTACTCCTCGACTAATGAGAAACGTTTCTTCCATGTGGTTAAGGGCCGGCTTTGTGCAAACTAAATAATAAACTATAAAATAAGGAATAGTGCCCTTCGCAGTGAAGTGATATGCAAAGAGAACCCCAGGCCACTCAACGGGGCCATTTACGGTATCGCATCACACCCTTCAGACGGAGCTTGAGTGTGCTCTGAATTTTTTTTTACCTACAGATAAACGAATGCGATAAAGTGCTATTATATTTATAGCGTTGGGTTTTCTACTGCCACGTTTATGGGTTTTACAGTTACATAAGAAAGTTTGTATACATTGAGTATGCCTCTTGTGATGACTGTTGCCCTTTCTATCCTTGCAGAACCCAAAGCGCTGCTGTCTCTTTTAAGAACCAAAAGCTGCTATCTGCATTTTGTGTCCGGGCTTTCCCTCCTCTTTGCCGAAATTCACAACTATTGTTGCGCCCAGCATCCATCGGCTCTTCTTGTTTTGCCTTGGGGGCGATACTTGGTGTGGCCTAAAAAAGCATATAATGAAAATGAAAGGAATTTCGTTCCGTTTTTCTTAGTGTTGCAAAGGGCTACGTTGAATCTAAGTGAATACCAGCAGACTGCTTCTCATTCCAGGATACCGTGGACGGAGCGGCAAAGTTCCGGTAACATTCTCGGTGACGCATACACCTCTCCTGCCCGCTTTCTTGAAAGCGGGAACAGAGCTAGGCTTCAAGACTGTCGACTACAATGGCCCGGAGCAGACAGGTGCGTACAGTGACAGCCAATATTTGGATGCACCGTGAACTGGAATGATAGGTTTGAAAGCTTAGGCGCGGCATCTTCATTGTGAGCCTATACTCTGTATCAGACTGCCTTCTCCACGAACGGCCTTTCCGTTCCGGCAACCTTCCCGAAGCATATCGTAGCCAAGAGAAGAAAACAAGAAGATTCATAAATTCGCTCCTTCGTGGTCAGAACTGCTCTCACGATTCGCACGTTACAGGTTTTTCGCCAACGCAGGCCACAATTTTCAAAGGCCGGCGCTTCAGTGCCGCCAAGAGCTTCCTCCAGCCAGTGTACAAGCAGCGCAAGAAGAACCTGCACATCACGCTCAAAAGTCACGCTATTCAGGTGAAACAAATAACAAAAAAAAAAAAAATTTTTGCCTCTAATGTGCCAAGCAGTGGCAGCAACAAGTTCATTATTTTTGTGCAATGTGTGCTCTTTGGTTTGGTGGCATCATCACTGCGTGCACAACGGCGCCTTTGCTTGCCTTTCAGGTTCTGTTTGAAAAGAAGAGAGCTGTTGGAGTGAGGTTTCTGAAGCGCGGTAAGGTTAAGACCGTTCGAGCAAGACGGGAGGTCATACTGTCCGGAGGAACCATTGGGTCAACGCAGCTTCTTCTACTCTCGGGAGTTGGGCCACAAGAAGACCTCAGGAGGCTAGGAGTAAGCGACAACACTCTTGAAGGCCTTCCGCAAAACAACTTTGCTGCACTCTCTGCACGTGTTGTTTAGAGATCCCGATCTGCCCGAAGTGCGAGCTCTTCAATGCCCCGACTTGGCACGCAGATCCCGGTCGTTGCAGACCTTCCTGTGGGAGAGAATCTTCAGGACCACATGTTCATGGGTGGAATGGCTGCGACCATCGAGGAAGACGCGGACCTGAAGCCTCAGAAGATAGCTGGGGTCAAGGAGTACGCCCGCACGAGAACAGGTACTGCCACTGGACGCAGTGGAATGCATGCTCTACTCAAATTCGCAATATACACAGTTTCTAAAAAGCGCCTTAAAGGATTGAAGAACGCGCGCTCAAAAACTGAGAACATAAGTTGCGTTTTCCGTAATATCTCAGGTTTTTTAGCTTAATAAACGCCGCATTATAGTACAGGATAGATTGGTGTTGCTAATGGTCGATTAAAAATAAATATAGAACAGAAGGAAAAAAATGGGTGCTGGGAGCAATCGCCAATATATATATATATATATATATATATATATATATATATATATATATATATATATATATATATATATATATAGGTTGCGAGAACATGAAGTGCTTGACTGCTTTATAGCGAAGTATACGCTTTGTTAAAGGAAACATATTTGACTCGACGTTTCGATCGGAAGACCGATCGTTTTCAAACGAAGCGTATACTTTGATATATATATATATATATATATATATATATATATATATCAGATAAAGTCACCAGAAATTGAAAAACATAACAGGATTTCATTCACGACGTTTCAGCTTAAGGGCAAGCCTTTTTCGAGTGTACTACAGCATTCGAAAGACGCTGTTTTTCTTTCTGTGCTGACCTACCGCCAGTCGAGTTATTTCGATTTCAAGTTTATTTGCGTTCCCGGTTTTCGATGGGAGGCTGAGGCTAAGGCTGTCTGTGGCCTCACAAAGAACCCAGCCCCCCTGTTTACAGTCCGACAACAGTGGTCCGTCGGCCATGTGTTATGTAGATGATGAATAAAAAAAGACGCATCGAGAATACGCAGGTGACAATACACAGCAAATACACAGAAAATATGTGACAAACTGTGAACTCAAACTGTGACACATATGCAAACACCACATAGGCCTCCTTACTAGAATAGCCTAGTTTTATGGCACAGAGCTACAATGTCAGAATTGCAACAGAGAAACACAACAAAATTGAAACACATACGTATAGAACGTTTGAAAAGAAATCAGAAAAGTATTACGCATCCATGCAGGACGTATGACACCATAGAGCGTATCACATGAAAACAGCAAAATAATACACATATTATGAACCGTATAATACCTGCAAAGCACATAAAAAGATCTTATGCTCAAGCTTAATAAATCACAATGCACAGAGCACAAATTGATAAATAAACATATGTGGTAAGACACCACTCGCACAAGTCAAAAGGAAAAAAAGACAAGCAAAAGAAGTGATTCAGTGATTGTAGTATAGGTCTTCGTTTAACAGCAGTTCTCTCACATCCTTTTTAAACGTATGTTGCGCGCAGTTTAAATTTACCAGATGTCCTATTTTCTTTGTTATTTCAATAGACTGATACATAAAAGTTTGTTTCCCATAGTTGGTTCGTAGCTTAGGAGTGTGTGTTATATTCTATCTGAAACATTATCTGTACGCCGTGAGATTGTTGGAATCTGGCATGCACTTTATCTCATGCATGAATTGAAGTACTTTCCTGAGATAAATTTGATCTTCACGAAGCATAGCATACTCTCGAAAGAGTGGATAAGTTCTCAGAACTGCAAATGGGCCGTGGTAGTTATACAGCATGCGAAGAACCCTCTTTGTAGTATAAATAATCTACTCTAATGAGTTTTATTAGTAGTTCCCCATATCGAAATGCCATCGCCAAGTTTAGAATCGACAAGGGCATTGTATATTTGCTTCTTAAGCCAAAGAAGGATTACATGTGCTAGTCTATAAAGTATACCAATGTTTTTGAGAGCTAGGGTGGGCCGCATCCCCAAGGGACATGGACATAGGATGCAGCGCTTTCGAGTAGGCACCATTTGTAATGTAATAATCCGGGTGGACAGCCATCGGGAGAATCTATGGAAAACTGGTGCAGTGTTGCTACGTCCGTCATCTTCCTTTATTCGCACTGGAGGCAAAAGTAAGCCTGGGATATCTATGTCACTTGCAAAAAAAAGCCCACGCCAGTGTAAACTTTCTCCACATAGACTACTAATCAATCTTCTGCTTATTTTTAGTTGCGTGTCAGCCATACAGTCTATGACTAGAACAGGAGGCATAAGCAAGTGGCTGTGGTAATTCCATGAGTGCAGTAAATACTGAACGGCGGAGCATACAGCACCAGAAGGTCACTGCCGGAGGCACCCTATAAAAAACTAAAACAAAATAGGCCTACATTTGGAGACCGAAGCAAGAAACCTGAACAAGATGAGGTGTTAAAACCATGGAAAACCAATTTGGTTGAAACTTTGTCCTCGAGATATCTCAGATAACTATAAAATCTTTTTTGTATCGCTAGTTTATCACTATCTGTCATATTGCTTTCCCCAGTACTTCTTTCTAAAAAAAACACCATCCCGATGCAAGAGACTGTAACTGTGCCTATTCGTCTTTTGTATAATTAAGCACTATGGTTATTACCTAACCTTGGTCTCTACATAAATAGATGGGATTTTTCTGGAGCTTAGAAATGAAATTTTGGCACTCAAAACAAGACCTGCTGGGTGCAGAGGACACAGGTCTAAAGCCAGGACGGTGCTTTTCGTGCATAATTTGTATTTACTTAGTTTCTGTTCGTGCCAGAGTTCTTTTCAAAAGTATGTTTCAACTAACGGAACAAATCCTTCTAACAGTCCAAAAGAGTCTCATTTTGTTTGGACCGTCAGCAGTTACCATCATCATATTGTAAATAGCCTCATCAGTCTGTCGCACCTCCAACGCGCCTGTGTGCGCACGATGATGTCAGGCGATCTCAGTTTCTTCTCGGGTTCCGTCACCTGTCTGAAATGGTTCATGACGTAGCAAGGTGCTAAAGTGGACTGTCAGATAATGTCAGGCAATAATTTTGTTTTGCAGCGCATATGATAGTACGCCTTAGGTTTTCTTTATCAAATTTGGGTTTCCTTCGTTTACGGCTAACAGAGTAGGGATGACTTCCTTTTGCGGCCTGAATATTTCTATACCGCTGGACAGGACGGTTGGATCTGAATTCATTTGTGTGCCTTGCACTTTCTTCACACATATAAAAAATACTCCTGATTTTCCAGACAATGTGCGTTTGGCGTCTAATGTACTTACATTGGAATGTCGCAATGAACATGTCACTCTGCTTGCACGTGTGCAGGTCCACTGTCGCTTCCAGCCGCCCTGGAGGCCCTGGCCTTCGTCAACACTTCGTTCGCGCCTCGTGAATACCCGGACGTGGAGATCGCCATTAACACTGTGTCGGCAGGAAACCCTGAATCGGAGCGATTCATAACAGACGTGGGCGTACGCCAAGACGTGAGTGCTCCTCTTCTTATTCTCTAGTACTGACGTCATCTCTAGCCGGTACGAAAAAGTGTAACGATGTGAAGTCTTTTACTAAATGCACGCAGAGAAAACAGTAGTGCGGCGTATCGTCCGAAGCTATAAAATAAATAGAAGTGCCATGCATTTGCATAAGCACAACCGGCGCCCTTTTCTCTGTGATCAAAAGCGCCCAGTGAAGACCCGGAAGCCGTTGCGAGTGAACCCTCGAGCAGCGAGGAGGGCTTTCCCGATGAGGAAGGCGAGGAAACTGGTGCCTGTGACGAAGGCGAGGAAACATTTGCCTCGGAAGAAGGAGAATGTGCAGTACAAGGAATGCGGGACTGCTGCATTGAAACTGACGAGCTCAGGAAAGAATCACAGAAAGCAGAATTGAAAAGCGAGAAGAATGATTTTCCAATGACTCCTGAGCCGTGCTCCGAGCACTGCGCTCGAGCAAGAGTCAGAAAGAAGAAAAAGAAGAAAACATTGGACCCAAGACAAAGTTCAGTCAGTGAAGAAGAAAAAACGACTGAAACAGTGGCTTCATCACGAGAGAACAACTCGGATGACGCAATCGTCAGTGAACCGGGCTCAGCCCAAAGAAGAGTTCGGAAGGAAGTAAAAAGAAAGAGAAATGAGTCGGACACCACCAAAGCAGGTGAAGCCGAAAAGCAGAAGCCCTGGAGAAAATTCAGGAAGAAAACGGGAAGGAACAGAACCAAGCTGAAGACAGCCGCGTCGAATGCAAGCGAGCTACACGAACATCGCAGCAAAGTGAGAAAGAAGCTGAGACGAACGAGCCCAGCGTTCAGCAAAGACTCAGTCCGGAGGCGCAAACGCAAACAGAAAAGTGCGCGCTGAGAAGGAGAACACAAGAACTGGAGCCGTCATGAGCGAACTGGCGTTAAATTTGTTCGCAACGGACGCGCTAACCACAGGAAAAGAGGGAGGGTTCGAAGCATGAACCGATGCACAGAGAGCATTACGAATAAGAAGCTGGGCCAAAACAGCGTTCGGAAGAGAAGCTTCAGAATGAGGCGGAAGAAGAGTCGAACCCACGACACGAAGAAAAGCCGCAGCCGCTTCCGAAAGGGAATTAAAAGCGCGACTGCAAGCTTGAAGCAAGCAGTAATTCTCCGAGCCCGCTGGGTAGGCCAAACTTGGAAGTATAAGCGAAAGTATGCCTCATACTTGTGTGCCTCCTGTTTGCAATGTTGTGTTGATGTACTGCCCAATCGCGGTGTGTTTGTATGTGCATTGTGAACATTGCATTGAGTTTTGTATGTGGAAACATCATTGTATTGATGTATGTATTTTGGCCTTCGACATTGAATTTGTGAGCGCACGCATGTGCGCGCGAATTGTACCGCCAAACTACGGCGTGTTTTGAAGTGCAACCTGTCTATTGCACTATGTTATGTATGTGAAAACATCAAGCTATTGATGTGCGTTCTTTGGCATTGGCCATTGACTTTGTGAGCGCATGCATGTGCGCGCGAATTTGGTGATTTGTGAATATTGTTACACAATATTCTTAAAGGAAGGGGCAGTGTCACGAAATTCGGCGCATTTTTTAAACAAACAAAGAAAAACACCGCCGCGCGCACGGCGTCTCGCCGGAGCGAGCCGAGCGGGGGAGAAGGAAAACCCCCGCTGAGCGCGTGGCTCTCTCTCCCCTCCACCACCGACGCGGCGTGCGCCGAGGGAATGAGTCATCCATGCCGAAGATTTCTCTGGAACATCCGAGTCGCTTCTACCGCTGACGGGAGGAAAAGGAGGAAGCCTTGCGTGCGCTAAGATACGTCCCCCTCGCCCGTCGGCGGCGGCGCCACGCCAGAACTAGCCCGAACCTTCGCGAAACGTCTGCCGACTCTGACCAATGGGGACGCGCGGCCGGGGAGAAGAACGGAGGGAGACAGCACTGCCGATGCTGCGTGTATGTGCGCGCCTACTTTGGCGCGTAGAACAAACAGACGTGAGAGCGAGCCTATAAAAGAAGGACGTTGACCGCTGTCAAGTCAATCCGGACCGCCGTTTAAGCTTCATCGAAGCGCGCCCGTTCGACTCCTGGGAAAACACCACTCGGCCAGCATCGGACCAACGAGGTAACGTTCGCCAGTCTGCGGGACGGCATCGTCGTGGAACTCTGGTCGTCGGACTGCCGCAGTGCCCGGTGAACAAACTGTGTTTTGTTTGTTTATCTCTCTCGTGTGTTAGTGCACTTTAGGTGTATTGCCTTTGTATTGCATTCTCTCTCGAGTTTAACTTTGCACGCGTTGCATTGTTTTGTTAATCACTTTGTATGTGTTTGTACTAGTGATTGTGATATCCTCTGTATCGCCTCTTTGCTGTATAAACTTTGTTTTGTTTGTGAACCTTTGGCTGCGACCCATTCTCTAGCTTGCGACCGGCGAAAGCTGGGCGCCAAAGGACCAAAAACCTCTTGTCACTTGGTTGCTGGTCTCCGCTGAGCTTGCCACACCGAGCCGAAGGCATCTCCTTCGAGTCCGAGACCGCTACCCCCACACGCTCTAAGGGTGTCTGGGAGCTTCCCACGTAAAAGTGCGCGAGGTGTGGGTAACAGTCTGTTACCACCCGTAACGCGCATATCACCGGTAGCAGTGAGATGTATGTACACGCGGATTGTGGAGCCACAGAAGATGTGTGATATGGCTGGAAACTGCTTTATTGTGACGACGATAACTTTGTGGTCGCTGAAATGCCACTCACCTCGTCTCCATCTCGGCGGCACGCTCTGCAGGGTCCTCTGGCTTACCACGTTTCACCACGCTTTCCTCGGCACGTTTTGTAGGGTTTTCGCGTCTGCGTCTTTCCGTCTCGTGTTCCGCTCCAAGCGATACTAGGTCTTTGCGGGCTCACCGCTTGCTTTTGCTATGTCATCCATGTCGAGAAGGTTCAATACCTACAGGATCCGTTATCACCTTGGCTTCCGCAGAACCGTCACGAAGGCTTTTATTATTCAAGCAGTTTACTTCATTTCCAGCGCGTTGCGTCCTTACACAGTGCAGTCAGCTGGAGACCAACTCGATCACTTCGATTTGTCTCACGGTGGGACGTAGAGAAGCTCTAATGTTACTCTCAGCGCCACATCACAGCTGCTGGCTCTTCTCGCCACATCACGCTCGTTTCAACGCTCGACGCTTTCTGCTTTAACCGTCGGCGCACCTTCCTTCTTCTCGCTCTTCTCTCTCTCTCTCATTCTTTCTGCAAATGACGCTGCCGATGACGCCATCTCTAAAAACGAGGTACTAACAGGCGTGGCTGTACAAATATTCGACTTATTATAGAACACGTTATTCGCGTCATGCGCGGCAAAGTGTCCAATGATTGGAACCACTTTAGGCAGGCAGCAGTGTTGGCGGGAGAGGGATCATTGTTCGTACAGAAATGATGCTTCCCTTTAAAATAATACGCATATCCTGATTCATGTTTTTACAGATATATGACGCATACTACAAGCCCAAGCGCGGCGTGCACGCTTTCCAATTGGCACCTCTCCTGAATCGCCTCAAAAGCCGTGGCTTCATCAAATTGCGCAGCAGGGACCACCGAGATCCTCCGATCTTGGATCCGCAGTACTACTCGCACCCCGAAGACATCGAAGTAGCCGCTGATGGTAAGGGTCTCTCAGCCTAAAGATATCAGTATGTGATTTGGAATTTCACTACAATTCAGGTGTCACTGGCCGGTTGAGCAAAGGAAGGTTTCGTCCTTTATGGATGTGTCATACCATTCTGCAACGTATTAAAGCTGATGAGGAATATGCCGGAAACAATTAGTTAGGTTAATTATAATAGAGAGCTTTAGCGTAGCACGCCGCGCGTTCCGCTACCCTGACCAGCATATGCAGGAACCAGCTGCACCTCTGCAGTGGCAGTTTTGCGTCCGCACCTGGCCTTCGGGGCCTACTGCGCATGCGCAGATTGCTCATCGAGAACTTCTTTTTTTTTATGTTTATACAGGGTCTTTTTCCGTTCTGTGTCTTAGGTTAATTTCTAGTTGATGTGTTCAGCTTTTCTGCCATTGAGTCACCGCTTACGTATGGTTATCGTATACAACTCAGTTTTTGAAGTATGTATTCCCCCTAGCATAGTATCAAGTAGAGAAGCGTTGATGCGGTAGCCGAGGTTTTAAAAGCGTCACGCACGATTTCGATTGTGCACCCAAGTGGAGCAGGTTCGAAATCCTGTTAGGCACTGATGTTATTTCGGCAATATTTTCTGGAGTTCTAGTGACGTAGACAGGAAAAAAAGATTTTTTTTATTTATTTATTGATACTGCGATCTTTTACAAGACCTTCGCAAGATCTTTTGCAAGACCTTCGGACAAGGCAAGGCAAAATTGTATTCAAACGCAGTAAAAATAGTTCCAGTACACTTTGCGTTGGGGAGTATTATAAGTAAAAGAAAGCAATAAAAAGAGTGACTGTGTTTCGTCGCCTACTGCTTTTATTTTGTATCGTTGTTTTCTTGGTGATAACCTTGGTTTTAATCAATGCCTACAAACTAACCATAACGGAAGTTTTGAGGAACGCAGGATTGAGAGATATACAAATTTTAAAAGAGTGAAGTTGTGCTAAAAAATGAATTCCTTTGGAGGATATTTCCAGGTCCATTAATGGGTCAATGATTAACGGTGCCAAATTGGTGTACTGATATGCAAAAATGCTCATCAAGAGTAGACAAAAAAACCCCAGGGAATAATAATATAACGATTAAGGGAAAATGACCTAATCACTCTATACTAGAATCAAGCAGCGGCACGTCCGCAAGATTTCATTAGGCCCGCTTGCAAACGCAAAGACCATTCCTCTCAGCGATGGAGCAGTGCATCCGCATCCTGAAGACCAGGGCCTTTGCGAAGCTGGGGACCAAGCTGTGGGACATCCCGTTTCCGTCCTGCAAACATCACCCCATGTGGGGCAGGAGGTACCTGAAGTGCGTGGCTAGACACATGTCACACACTGGGTGGCACCAGTGTTGCACCAACCCGATGGGCTCAGGAGCCATGGCAGTTGTGGACCACAGGCTACGGTGAGTTTCAAAGAATGGCTCCCATGAACTCATTAACAGGCTGTTTTCTCAAGCGCACAAACCGTTGCATGTTTGCTTCTCTGGGACATCGTTTTGTTCGAAACACCGCAGAAATACAGGTAGAAGAGTAAAGAGCTTGGCGTCGGCTGAAGATCTCAATCCGACGCTCCTTCGCGCCGCTGATGTGCATGCTATATGTGTGCTCAAGGAGGGTTGTCATCCAAATGAGTAGGGGAACATTAGTTTTGTTGTGCTCATCTCAAAACGGCCGGCGACTTCCTCTCTCCAACCTGCACAGGTTCTCGCTGCTCTAGACTATTTGCAGTGGAGGAGTACACGACACAAGTACACCACCAAGAGAAGGCCGATTATTAGCATGGCTGCTTGTGCTTGACGGCTGCGCGGTCTTGTTCATCGTGGTGGGAGGGTCCGAAATCGTTGTACGAACACTAGTAACGGTCACTTGGGAACGAGAACGTCTCATTCTTACTAGGTACCTAACATTTATAGTTAAAGGGCTTGCTATTAAAATATAGCCAAGGAACTTACTGGTTATCTCGATTCCCCTGCTTTATGATTGCAGCGTCACTTGGATTTCGTCCAAAACACAGTGTTGTTACCTCTAGGTTTATATTTGTAAATATTACCTGCTAGATTTGCTGTAAGGCGTCTCCTGTATGGTGTTCTTTTTTAATATGCGCAGATTCTATTCAAAAGCAGTTAAACATATGTCGTTGAGGTCTCTGCAGAGGTATTGTACTAAAACGCAACCATTATTTTCATGATATAATGCAGCTAAAAGATGCGCAGTGACGTACTATTAATTTTTTTTTAACTTTTGAACTCTGGGATCAAAGTTATGTTGCTGTATCAAAGACTATGAATATAGCAAGCAAACCCAGCTTTTAAAATTTACAAGTCAACATGATAGCTTGGAATATTGAGCCAAATTGAGCCGATTCCCGAACCAGACGTTCAGTGCGCGCCGGAAGGAGTTTAGTCGAATCTTACGCCACAGGAGAGCTATAAAACGCAGAACCACATTGCAGCGTTGCGAGGGCGACCCGCCGGAATCTCTCTTGACGTTGGTCAAGAGGGAGGGGGATAGAAGCTAGACACCTGCAAAACGCTTTCTGCTTTCCCAAACCCGGCGTGAGGTGGTCTTCCGGTGCGCATCAGCCTAGTGTCTGTGTGTTCCTCCCTGCGTGGCGTCCGTTCGTCGTCTGTTGTTTTCCAGCACATCGCGCGTTTGTTTCAGGTATCGGCCTCTATTTGCGGGAAATTCCACCTTCAGTACCTCGAAGGAAGATTTCGATTTGAACATTTGCGAAACCAGGCAGCCTTCGATGCGGATGGCCTACAGTTCAGCAATATAATGTTGTGCCCTGAAAGCAGAAGATAAAAAAAAATTGCGATTACATATTCATGACAGTGACGATGGTAATGATAAGCTGGCTTCTCGTTTTTTTTTTTTTTAAGAATGATGATTTTCTTATTTATGCACCGTGTGCTTCGCGCGAGCTCCTGCGCGGCGTTGACTACTCCATGCGACAGGTGAGAGCCACGACTGCACACAGCAATTCCAGGATCGGTTTCGGAACAGCGCTCCCCGTTCGCCGCCTGCCTTCTGTGTAGCGGAGCGACCCCTGTAGCCACTGGCCTTGAGTCACTGACTCGCTGCTCCTCGGTGGGCGCGAGTCACCGCCTTCTTTGGCGGCGCGGCCTCCGTGCTGTCCCTTCTCGCACCACCTATCTGCGTCCCGTCCGGCGTATGAGCGGGTGTATGACTTTCACAGCCACGACTGCTGCGCATAGGTTGGGCACCTTCGCCTTTAGAGCAAGCGCTCTAAATGGCGACGGCTAATATTAGTTTTTTGTCGCATTTTAACTGCTCTCTGCCACGGAGATTATGTCCATCTTAGAGTACAGTGCGCCTCAACAGACCACACCGAGTTATTTTGCGCAACTTTTAAGACTAAAAAAAGTAGAGATTAAAAGAGAGGGTTCCTACTCGTATATATAAATACATGCATAACCCACTTCTGCTCTCATTCATAGTCTCCGTTTGAATTGGGATTTTCTGACAACGGATCGGGAATCGTTTCTCAACAAAAGACCGCTTGGAACTTCTCTTATTCCCTTCTTATTTATTGTTAAAATGCATCGATGTTGCGGCTGTTGCAGGACGACACGATGCACGCGCTTCGGGACGTCCGAAGCATTGTACACAATTGTGCGCGAGAAAAAAAAAACACGTGTTTTCCTTCAAACCCCTCAGTCGTGGCAGCATGATTGAAAGGAAGTGGTTGAAGGCTACTGCACTCACGAATTGTTTCTGCTACAAAAAAAAAAAAAAAAAACGAACATGTACGGGCATTTCTCAGCACGTGTCACGACCAACTGACTTTTGCGACAGACAGAGAAGACAACTCTAGATCTCAGCCCATTGACTGTCTGGAGCTTCATTCTCCGCGGTTGCTTATGCATGTATTAGGCTGCGCTTTCGTTCGCCAACTGCCGTGTGATAATGGTAACGAGGCTTTTATTTTGGAAGTCTTGCAGTTTCTATTTCACTAACTGATTTTTTTTTTCTCGTTATCGAAAAATGTTTCAGCCAAGTTAATCTTACCTTGGTTTGGTATCGGCTACACGGCGGTTTTCTATTTTATTACATTTCACTCAATGCTTACCGATTGCGTGAGAATAAATTAAAGGCGCTTCTTGTTGAAAGCCCGGATGCCAGCAGATTAATGATAGAAGGAATAGTCTCCAAGAAGTGGTTATGCGGGGAAAAAAATATTTCAGCACAGCAAGCAGGTCATTTGCCTGAAATTCTTGAAAATATTGGTAATTTTCACGAAGCTGACGCCACTATAGGGCGCAATTACTTCCCCGCAGTTACCGCTGTTGTGCGATTGGTTCGCCGGCCTATGCTTGCGTTGTCAGAGTTTTGCTGTAAAAATGGTTCTTAGGAGCATTGATACATGCACATTTGCACGCTAACGAGCCAGGAGAGCCGCTAAGTGTCATTTCGTGCGTTTATGGTGACAGAAATGGAAAGATAGCTCGGAAGAAGGAGGTTTCCACACTGAGGTGGAATGCTTGCAGAAAAATGACAGCGCATTCCAAATCAATCACCCAGCAGCCTACATATAAAAAAGATGATTTGCCTGGACTGAAGTGTCTATGAGGCACCGAGCTTTTACATCAAAAAGGCGGGTGGCACATATGCCTGGCGGGCACATTTCAAGCGCCAAGATACTTGTGTCTGGCTGACCCTGGGATTGGAGGCCTTATTACGGCAAGCGTGTATGGGGATGTGGTGGTTTGCAATCCATGGCGAGGATAGGCTATGTGAAAAAATGGTTTCATACCAAATGTGCTTCATTCTGATTATTTTTCTTTTTGCCCTTGGGTTGCCTCCCATGCCTTCGCTGTCGCGGAAGCAGTCAGGCAGACAAGCGGATAGCAACATAAGTGGCAGAAAAGGAATTGTATCGTAGAGGCCTCACATTCATTGCGTGTCTTCTTTCTACTTATTACGATCAAACTGAGAGAAAAGAGACAACTTTGACAGCTTTCGGAAGAGAATCCGGCCAAAAAGACTACCTCATTGTTATCTCTGTATTCTGTATTAGGATCTCTGTATTCTGTATTAGGATTGCGAGCAGGACACGGTTAATCAAATTAAAAATCAATGGCGCAGCTTTACCTGTGAAAATTTAAGGGACAGACACTATCCAACTTTTCTAGCCTGTTTTTTGCGAAGCAGGGTGATAAATTTCCAAGCTCTTGGTCTTGCTCACATGGTTTTCTAGCTTTGTCAAGGCGTTTTACAAGCCATCCCTGTGGATGCGGCTGATTTTAAATGATCGGCAAAGTGCGTGTCGACTTTTACCGCCCGCTTTCGCGCGACCAGTTAACAACACCAAGACAGTGATTTCTTCCTTTTATTTCATTTAGTCCTTTACACCCTCCAAAAAAGAAGCTATTTTGTTCACATAAAGCTGGCACCACAGAGAAAAAAATGAGTTCTTCGTAACATTTTAAAAAAGGTCGACGTTATCAAATATCACCCTGCGGACGCAGTGCTCCGTAACGCCGCCATATTTTATCAACTGAGGCACTTTCTCAAGGCATTGAAAATCGCCAATAAGGGAGCTTACGCGCTCTATCCGCGTGTATTAATAGTAGGCGAGTATGTCACAAGGCGGTGCTGCACCCAGTTTGTTCCCAAACCCGATCACCAAACCCGATCACCCTGTAAACTTTTGCCGCAAACCTTACCTCTACATTGACCAAATATTTTAGGGGAATCCCCCAAGGTGGAGTAGATTTGTAATAAGGGAGTAATTACTCATTGACGTCCACCCGAGCGCAGCCATACGGCCACAAACGAAAGCTATACAGCTTTCACAGAAACTTCGTAGTTAAAGAAAAATTCGTCCTGGTCCGGGGTTCGAACCCGGGACCACCGCCACACCGGAGCAGTCGCTCTACCAATTGAGCTAACCGGGACGGCAAGCTTATGGTAGGGCGACAGCGAATTGATCTATAACTCGAAGTGGGAACAGTGTTGACCAAATATTTTAGGGGAATCCCTCAAGGTGGAGTAGATTTGTAATAAGGGAGTAATTACTCTTTGACGTCCACCCGAGCGCAGCCATACGGCCACAAAGGAAAGCTATACAGCTTTCACAGAAACTTCGTAGTTAAAGAAAGTCCTGGTCCGGGTTCGAACCCCGGACCAGGACGAATTTTTCTTTAACTACGAAGTTTCTGTGAAAGCTGTATAGCTTTCCTTTGTGGCCGTATGGCTGCGCTCGGGTGGACGTCAATGAGTAATTACTCCCTTATTACCTCTACATTATTACGGGAAAGGGACGCCGATGACTCGAAAAGCTGCAAACGATCAGCTTACTGTTTGTCGCCTAAAAGGTATTTACTAAGCTATCACAAATACAATTACAGCGAATTTAGACTTCAGTCCGCCGAAGAACCGGGATAGCTTTTCTAAAGGCCACCTGACAATTGACCATATTCATGCCACATATTTTGAACTGAAATCCGCTGAATATAACCCGCACCTGCAATAGCCTTTATAGATTACGAGAAAGCATTTGTTGAAGTTGGAACTTCAGCTGCAATGCACCAGCGGATAGAAGAGGCGTATTTGAAAGATGGAAAATATCTACAGCGGATGCACTGCCACACTCAACCGCTAGAAAAATGGTAAAATCGCAATAAGGAAAGGCGTCAGGCAGAAGATATCACTCCAGTACTGCCCACAGTGTGCTCGCTGACAGTATTCAAAGAAGTAGATTGCTAAGTCTAGGATAAATTTTATGGAGAATATCTTAGTATTCTGCGATTCGCTCTTGAAAGTGACTTGCTAAGTAACTAAAGGGATGCCGCCGTGGTGGCTCAGCGGTTACGGCGCTCGGCTGCTGACCCAAAAGACGCGGGTTCGATCCCGGCCGCGGCGGCTAGAATTTCTTTGGAGGAGAAATTCTAGAGGCCCGTGTGCTGTGCGATGTCAGTGCACGTTAAAGAACTCCAGGTGGTCGAAATTTCCGGAGCCCTCCACTACGGCGTCTCTCATAGCCTTAGTCGCTTTGGGACGTTAAACACCATAAACTAAACTAAACTAACTAAAGGGATGAACTGCAAAGCTTCTTCGAGGACCTAAACAGGCAGAACAGGATGGTTGGCCTAAAGATTAATATGCACAAAACTTACGCAGTGTTCAACAGTCTCGGAAAAGAACAGCAGTCTCAGATAGACAGCGAAGCTTTGGAAGTGGTAAGGAAATCCATCTACTTAGTGCAGGTAGTGACCGTAGATTCGGACCACGTGAGTTAAAAACTAAGATATTAGGAATACGGTTCGTTTGTAGGTACAATTAGATCATGAATGGCAGTTTAAGGATATCCACCAAGGGAAAAGGATAAAACAGCTGTATCTTACCGCTACTCACTTAGGGGCAGAAACGTGGAGGCTTACGAAAAGGGTTCAACTTAAACCGAGAAAAACGTAGTGAGCCATGGAAAGAAAAATTATATGTGTGACTTCAAGAGACAGGATGAGGTCAGAAAGGATCAGGGAAAAAGTGCGAGTCAATGATATACTAGTTGAAATTAAAGAAGAAATTGGCTTGGCAATGGCATCCAATGTGCAATCAAGATAACCGATATGGTAACGGACTGGATTCCAAAAGAAGTGAGGCGTAGCAGGGGGTAACAGAAAGTCCGGTCTGTGGACGAGAATGAGATGTTTGCGTGGATAAGGTATGTGCAGAAGATACAAGACAGTTAGAGAAATATTGAAAGGCCTTTTCCCTGCAGTGGGATAGTTAGGCTGATGATTATTATGATGTGCATCCTCTTCAAAGGTACGCGGTCCAAGAGATTTGCTAGTGGGGTCTGCTGTATGCCTCGTTATGCATCCTCAGCGACAGTAATTCATCGAAAGAGGAATGGCTTCACGTCTTCAATCCTCCAAAGCTTTCGACTACTAGATTTGCCAGGGAGCCACGTGAGTAAAACGTTAATCTGTTTCGAATGCACTCAGGGACTGAAGAAAAATGCATTCCAAAAAAAGAAACAATATTGTTCTTCTAATAAAACATTTTCTGCTCTTTAATTTGTCCACATCCGTTAATTAAGGTGAACGCAACATCATTGCTCAACTTCCATACATGCCCATTCGTCCAAGCGCAGGCACGCATCGGTGCTTGTCAGGTGCCCGTCGAGGGCTATCGGTGACCTCTCTCTCCTGAGGCACCAAATGGTCCTTGTCAAAAGGGCACGAAAGTGACGTTATTAATACGCAGGGTTCCACGCAGAATTGGAGATAATTTTCCGAGTTTGCAGTCATCACACCCTGAGTTGTCTCTTATGGTGATGGTTGTCTTTCATGGGAACACCGGCTTTTTGCGCTCTCAGTTAAGCCAACTTTTTCCGAACCACTAAAAGCCGGGTCAGTTGGCACTACTAGAAAAAGAAGTAACGCTGTAGGAGTAGCAAATGACTATGAGAAAATGAAGATCGGCTTCCACTGACATGTTAATATCCAGCGTCTGGGCCTCTGTCACTGCCGCGTCCAGATAATAGAGAAAGAGCGAAGAAAAAGAAATAGAAAGTAAAGATTGGCCGTGCGTGATAGCTATCACGTGCATTGAATATCAGGACTATTTGCCCGACGACAACCACTTGAATAGTTGCTATTGGAGACAGAGGTAAGGACACTTAACTTAAACGCTGGATATTACACTTACTAAGCGGGAATGAAAGATAAGCAACCAGGGTGTTAGACGAGAGCTTTCGCAATCCGCACATATTAACAGTGATTACTTTAGAGCGATGCACGCACGGCACCCAAGCGGCCGCTACAGGAGCATGACGCGAACCTTTTACAGGTACGAAAAGCAAACTGAATTAAAACTGGCCGCCATTTGGACTTCTGGTAGTAACAGTGAGAACAAAAAATATGGAATCAACCTTTACTGTAATTTCGAAATTTAGCGCCAGTCACTTTAGTACCTTCACTTCAGTAGTGGAAGCTTTTTGCCGTTGTGGACGAGACCTGGCTGCTGAGGTGACAGTGAAGAGCAAAACCACTGACATTCCACATGAAATAAAGCTGCGTGCCTGTCTTCTTTCGCAGGGTTCGCGACGGAGTGAGCCGGCTTCGAGTCGTGGATGCTTCCGTCATGCCAGACATCGTGACGGCCAACCTGAACGCAGCCGTGTACATGATCGGTGAAAAGGCAGCCGACATGATTCGTGAGGACAACAAGTGAATCCAGACTTTGCCCACTTGTACCAGTTGCTTGTTGTTGAGATGCAGAAGGTGCTGGCACCAAGCTGGCTTCGAAATAGAATACCCTTGCCACTGACCACACACATGGTCCCGATGGTCATTATCGCATTTTTGTGACCATATTTTTTGTACAATTCGCTGCGATTCTTTCAAAAGATCGCCAGAAATATTTCGATATTTAGCCCACATGTCTTCTCGGGCAGAGGCCTTTGTACAGACTACAAAGACAGCCAAGGATTCGGAGTGGTGTTCGGGTGAATATGGACAAATCTTTGGCGGCGGGTTTTGTCGATAATAAAACACACCTGTAGGTGCAGTTGTTGCGCAAAATACAAAAGACCCTACAGCCCTGCATGTTTAGAACTGAGCGCAAACAGACGACGACAAAAGAAAAGACAATGAACAGGCGAAGCGCTCAGTGCCTTATTTTGGTCGTCTGTTTACGCTTAATTCTAACTATGAAGCCGCTCCATGTCGCCCAGTTCAGCATCTTTTTGCACTCCGTCAATGATCATCGCAGTTTTCCGGCTGTGTTTTGGGACTTCTCCGGTCATGTCAGCACTCTGAAGCTCCAAATATCAGATTACAGTCTTTCTGTACCCAAGAACAGTCTGTGGTCAAAAAGACGGCCTGCAGCTATAACTTCAAGAAACCCGCGTCAGAACTCACGTCAGGCGCTATGTGGTCAACATTCCAATAATGTAGGTACTTTAATACATTTAGTATAACTCCTAAGAAGTGCAGGTGCCCCAGATGTAAACCACAGCACGAGTGTTACGAAAAATTGCGCTGCTTCGCCCAAGCCACTGACAAAGCGAACCGCGAAGTTACATGACTGGTTAGCCGGATGTCACGCATGTGCTCTCACTGTATGCATGCGCAACCGTGTGTGTTTTTTCGGCGCTGTTTTCCTTTCTCGAGACCAATTAACCATCTAGCCCAAATAGAAGTTCTTCTAAACTATACGCTGCTAGGCCGCGCCTCCATGCGAGAGGTTTTGCTCTCACGTGTTCCGTTTTACTTTTGGGGCACCTGCAACCCTTAATATTCTTCGGAACGTTTGGAAGTCTGCGGCATACGCGGCCAACACCAGAGCGTTTTAATTCGAACACAGACCGGCTGTGCTTAACGAGTGAAAGCACCGCTCGCTCACAGAGGGCGACAGAGTGGTGCGCGCCGTAAGGCCCTTGTATGTTCTAAAGTTAGCGCAAACCATTGTTCAAATAGGAAAGGAGAATTCCCTCCCCGTCCTCTACAGCTGTCCTGACTTCTTCGCGGTTTTCTGCTCTCCCGTTGGGCGAGGCTTCATACGTGACGAAGAACCCGCGTGGCTTTCGTTATCGCCAAGTTATCGCGGGAAAATGGCGCCATTAGTGAGCGTGGAAACACCGCGACAAGTGTGCGCTGTGCGTGAGCGTAGGCTTTCTACATTCCTGAAGACGCGCTCGGCTGCAGCCAAGGCGCAGAGGGTAAGACTAAAATATTGCTTAATAGGCGCTAGTAATTATCTTAGTTGTGAGCTGTTACTATTGCTAAGGGCCGTGACTCCCGCAAAGGCATGCTGCCTTTGTAGGCAATGACAGCACTTCTATAACTTATGTATGAATTGTCCAGGAAGCATTTATTTTTGTGTCTTGCGATGCATCTGTTCAGGGATCGGAATATCTCGCGTTCGAAGCTCAAACGAACGTCGTTCTCATGTTTTATGTCGTATAACTTGGCGTTCGTCCTTCTTAGTGTAAATTACACCTGTTTTTGTCTCCGCGCTGCAATGTGTTTGTGTGTGTGGCAAATGTGTAAAATCTGCGCACTGTTAAAACTCTTTTTACTTAGCGAATGGCGAATGGTCTTGCGTTATTTTCTCGTGCAGTTGTGTGAACAGCATTTCCACGCAGGCGACTTCATTACGACGCTGTCTCACCACGATGAACTGACAGGGAAAACAATAGAGGTGAAGCGTGATAGACTGCAGTTGAAGAATGATGCTGTGCCTTCTGTGTTTCCAAACTGTCCAAAATACTTGTCCTCAACGCCAGGATGGAGTGAATCGCCGGAGACAAAGAAAAGCAAGAAGAGAAAACGCTGCTTTGCAAGAGGCCATGAGAAAGTCACCTGAATCTAATGAACTTGAACAGAAAAAAAAAATAAGTTTCATCTTACGAGGTCTTAAAAGCTAAGCTGCTTGGGATTTGCAACGCGAAATTCTGGACCGTTTCTGTCGATGAGCAGTGCGTTAGGGTCCTTCGCATCGAGAATAATCCTTCACCTAATGTGAAAAGCGCCTTGGTAGTTCTCCCTGATCTGTCACTTTGTTTTCCTGAACGGAGTGAAGCTTCTGTCGCTTCCTTCGGGAAGCACTCTGCCAATTAAAGTGTATGACACCTCCAGCCTGTCCTTGCTGCTAGAGGAGCTAGAGAAAGAGTCGAAGGATACTAAAGTATTGCAGTTTGTCAGATCACTGCTTGAAGACTTCATTGAGGGCAGTGATACGAAGGAAGACCTCTCCTTTGCTGAAGTTTCTGGTTGAGCCGATAGATCTCGCGAAACAGCCTGTGCACAGCGCAGAGCTTATGGTTTCGCAAGTATTTTGAATTGAATTCCTTTTCACGCATATCAATTCACAAGAGCTGCACTGCGACGTGTTTGCTGAAACTACAAAGGTGACCCTCTTCTGGAGCGGAATCAACCCCCCTTTGTCTCCTACATCCAGGAGAGAGCGGAATCACTGGGCCTCTTCGATTTACCGCGCTCGGACAGCCGACTGGCTGCCAGCAAGTTCGCCTCTGACAGGACAATGCATCATGGTCACTTGGGCTGGCGGCCACCGGAACCAGCCAGTCGACAATCACGGCGGCAAGAAAAGCGCGGATCACGGAGAGCAGATGATATCTGTAGCTTCGCGGTCTGCTGCGTCTCGTTGCTACGCACGCGTACGGCAGAAACAGGCTGCTTGAGATCGAAAGCAACGACGTTAAGTTATTGGGGGCTGCCGCAGACTCCAGTACGAACAGCTAGTCGTGCTGGCACCCGTATGCATCGGTGACGACAACGGTAGTGTGTGCCTTCGGTGCTCAGTGTGCTATGTAAGCTTCCAGAAGTCCTCAAAAGTATGAGATGAGCAATCACCATCTGACGTGTTTCAGTCGACATCACATCAGACAAGAGCCGCCGCGGTGGCTCAGTGGCTACCATAGCCACTGAGCCATGCACCATGCACCATGCTCGGCTGCTGGCCCGAAAGACGCGGGTTCGATCCCGGCCGCGGCGGCTGAATTTCTTTGGAGGAGAAATTCGAGGCCCGTGTACTGTGCGATGTCTGTGCAGGTTAAAGAACCCCAGGTGGTCGAAATTTCCGGAGCCCTCCACTACGGCGTTTTTCATAGGCTTAGTCGCTTTGGGACGTTAAACCCCATAAACCAAACCAAACCAAACATCAGACAAGAAAACGGCCAGTGCGTTGCTTATCAATGGACACGCCCTACCCACGGATTATCGCGTTTGTTTAATACGTACTATGACTGGTACGACCGCAGATGATCGACCCTTCATAGTGATTGCCTCTGCTGTGGTCGTTGCGATTTATACGTTCGTGAACTGCTTCCTGTAGGCTGTAATCAGAAATGAATCGGGATACGTTACGTTCATTTGTAGTCTGTCCGCCGCCGGCTTTTGCTGCGGGCAAGGAATGCACGCATAATGTCGGCAAAAGTGCATATCAGCTTGTTGAGCGTTCATCTAGAGCAAGTGGGTGTATAGTGTACAAATTTAGCTGCGTATCGTATCTGTAATGCTACAGCTTTACCGCAGAGAACTGGCACAATGAAAGGCGCTACAATCCAGCACTGCGTGCTGGCGCCTGGCGTACTGCGTGTGTTTACATGATCGATCAGCGCTGGGATATTCTTTTTGTATCTTTAATGAGCCAAACACGAAGACGTGCAGGCCTACGGGACTTCTCAGATATTTTAAGCATACTTGGCAAAATGCCCCAGCATGAAGCTGTTCAACAGTTGACGACGACAGAATCAGCACTTGCCTCCATCGGTTGCCCTAAATGACAACTGTGTGGCCACAATATGCCCGCAGGGATGCCTCGAGCAATGTGCTCGTGAGGGCTTTTAATAAAGGAAATGTTTCAGTCAAGCGTTTCTCAAAGCATATCCGCCTTTGGACTGCGCCGAACGCAAAGAAGACCGTACGCTATCGTATTGCGTTCAACTAACAGCTCCCAAAACATGTTCAGCACATGCATATATGCGCGCGTCTGAGCGCGTACTCGGAGCTAGAATCTGCGGCCGCTCTAGTCAAAGGCCTCGAACGCCAGCGCCATATCAATCGGGCGCACGAAATTAACAGCCAGAATATTTTATGAATCAAAACTATGCGGTCATAATATGTATGCAGCGAGCATTTTTGCTTGCGAAGTGGTGAGGCGATCGAAATACGACCGCACATACGCACGCAAAACATAAAATAAACAGCGAGGACTACTGCAACAGGCGTCATTGCAGGCGACACAGACGATATGCACCGTGGCGTAGTCGAAACAGGCGCCGGCACCGCGCTAAACATCGCATGAAAAACCGCGGTCCTTCTAGTTCATATAAAAATGACCTCGAGAGCTTCCCGCTGCCAAACAACTGCGGCGTCGTCTGCTATTTGCCCAAACGCTGCCAGCACAAAATCGTCCTGGCGAGTGTGGCTGCTCGCTGGCAACCGGAAACCGCCCAGCCAGAGAAAAAAGAACGCGTTCTGTGCAGCCACCGCAAGTGCACGGAGCAGCCAGAGAAAACCGAGCGCCTGGCGCCGCGCTCTGGTAGCCCGCAGGCAGCTCGCGGGCAGCCAGAGGAGGGTAATCAAAGAGGCCCAGTGAAAGACCACCAGAAGACCGTGACCCTTATGATCAACGAGATCCACATAAAACCATACTTCGACTAAATAGAGGGCACAATAGTAGGGTCGTCGGTACATTCTACGGAACCAGCGACAACAGTCCATGTGTTCGTGGTACAATCACTTCTTCCTGCAAACAAATACGTCATTCACATATTACCTGAGAGCAAACTGAGCGCAGAAATATGCACGAGTGTGCCAAGAACATAACCATTAATAATGAGAAAATGGGGCTTAAAGTTATCGCTCTGATAACTGAAAGCCATGCTCTGAACCGCAAGATGATGTCCTTATTTGGTACAAGTCCTCAAGTGAGCACTGTCTATCCCCATCGAGCCGATAACACTCGAACTCTTTTCCTACGTGGTCGATTTTGTGCATCTCATGAAGTGCACCAGGAACAATTGGATTAACCAGAAAAACCCTGTAACATTCCTCTATTTCCCTGAAATAAACTTGAGTGGAACAATGCCTTAAGGGCATTCTTGCATGATAGCTGCTTCTTTCGCAGCTGTGCGACAGCTCTTTTTTAGAGAAGGTGTCACTTGTGAAGGCTGCTTACAGACTGAACGCAAATGCCGTGAATCCAACTTTATTGAAGCGGCAAATAGTAAAGCTCGTTCTCGACGTCATTAATCAATTTGTGTCGAATTCCCTCAGAACACATGGTTCCGCGTGCAAGATTCCTCAAGCTGAGTCGATCGCTCTTTTCATTGACATTATTCTCACGTGGTGGCAAATAGTCAATGTTAAGTCCCCTTGCAAAGGCCGGAGGCTAAGGGACTGCATGCAAGACCCTTGTTGATGACACACAGCTTTCCTGAGTGCCGTTGTCGACTGGTTGGACGCTTCGGCGAGAATTGACATCACCAGTGACTCGGTGACGGAAGAGACAGACAGTGCTTTGCGATTGACGTGCTATTCTCTGATAGAACTCTCGCGCTACTGCTTAGAAGAACTTGACTTGAAGTGCATTCTTCTGGGCAAGTTTCAGACGGACGTGCTAGAAGACCGGTTCGGCCGTCACCGCCAGCTAGCAGGATCACAGTACCACATTTCCATGCGTCAGCTCTACGAATGTGAGAAGAAGCTTCGTCTTCAAAAACTTTTGACATTGCCACGCGAGAAAAAAGAGTGTGAAGACGTAAGGATCTTGTGGCGTGCAACTTTTCTGTGGCTGTCAGCGACGATGATATACAGCACGCGCCCACTCAGACATGGATGCTATTGTTTACACTGCAGGATACGCTGCTAATGCTGCTTTAAAGAAACTTTCATGTTCTGCTTTCTTCAGCACATTGGCAATTGAAAATCGAGAGCTAACCTGTCGAGAAGGGCTAAGTTTATCCAGTCATGCACAGTTCACATGGTACTGCTGACAAAACTAGTTGCAGAGAAGTTGTCTATCGGAGCAATCGCGCAAGATACTCTCTCCTGTAATGATCAACCGTGGTGTTGTGACTTCACAGACGATTTCCCTCCTGGAAGAACATGACATTGAGGCATGTGAAAGGCCACGCTGCACAAACTCTCTCGCGCTTGGTAATCCGCGTTGCAACCAATGTTGCTTTAAATATCGTCATTTCTTACTGTAGGAGTCAGACTAGCTGTACATTACTTCACTTACGCAGGCAAATGCTAACACACGTGGTAGAACTTCAACAGCGCAACGTTATTGTAAGTGTCGTTATACCTGTGTGTGAAAGTTATAAGCGAAGCACAACGAATTATAAAAACTGCCACAATGCGCAGTAGACGGTTTTTTTTTTCACCGTTCACAAACTTCTGCTTTACAAACTGGATATACGCATGTGCACACTGTGCAGGTGGGGTTTACCGCAAGGCGGACATCACTCACATGATAGAGCGTAATAATTATGCCATTAATTAAAATTAAGTGATCAATTTTTATTATAAGACAATAATTATAGTGGTAAATTGGCGGCTGTATGCTAAATTGTTTATTATAAATAAAACTGGATTAGCAGCTCTTAGCACGAACTTTCTTGAGAACAAGGTGTTCTGCAATACTACAATATATATAAAGCAGATAAAAATGATAAAATAAGGCAAGCACAAAGTCGTGTATTTCTTTTTTTGCAGCAATGACACAAAGAAAAACGAAGGAATTCCATATAAGGCAGCTAGGAACTATTTAGCAGCTACGTGCGGCACTACCCGAATAGTGCAGAGGGGCCGGCGCGCTGAAATCGTGGAGCACAGAGCCAGCACGGTCCTTTGGCGTGACGTCATGCGACTAGCGGACA
The DNA here is from genome assembly GCF_055824585.1 of Amblyomma mixtum. Lineage (NCBI taxonomy): Eukaryota > Metazoa > Arthropoda > Arachnida > Ixodida > Ixodidae > Amblyomma > Amblyomma mixtum. The sequence continues at coordinate 93,281,258 of NC_143019.1, forward strand.
GGCCTTAGCAAAATAGAGAGAGTGTTGGCTTGGGGAGGAGAGGTTTGTCTGCGGCGGTACACGTACCCAAACGCTGCCTGGGAATGGGAACTAGGCCACCCAGCCTGCCCTAAACATCATCTTTCTCTCTCTTACAATGGAACTGCAGTGGTTTCAAAGATCGTAAAAAAGGAGCTAATCTGAGATTGTATCTCGACACTTTGGAGCACCCGTCAGCTTTAGTCGCACTCCAGGAATCTAGGGCTGCGGTGCCTCTGTCGGGTTACAGCACTTTCCAACGGGACCCGTCCAACTGTCTTCTTGTCCACAAAGGCTTTACCGCGCATGAGGTCGATCTCAAACTTAATGTATCCTAGTCGTACGTGATCGTGGCAGTCCTCCCCCTGCGTCGCACTGACCCACCCGTGCTTATCTTAAATATATACTGCCCCCCTAAACTTAAGAACATTGCGTTCTCGGACATCTTCGGCAAGGCGCCAAAGAAAGCAGGTCGCGACCCCTTCTGACTGTGGGTGATTTCAACGCCCCCAGTCGGTTGTGGGACTATCGCAAGGAAGAGTCGCGTAGCACAAAGCTTGCGAAACTAACCTCCACGCTGGGCATTACTCTTCATACTGACCCCGTCCATCCAACACGTGTGGGTAACTCCGTAATTTCGAACACTTGTCCCGATCTTACACTTACCCGCTACATAAGGCGCGCAGACTGGATCAACACCGAGGATACGGTTTGTAGTGAACACTGCATCATCAACAATATCATCTATACTCGCCCCCTACACCGCCCCATAGCGCGGGCCCGCCTACCAGACAGGACGGCTTTCCCTCCATCCCTGCCCTCGTACACTCTGTTACAAAACAACTCCTCCTGGGCACACACCTTTATACAAACTCTCCACAAACATAAGAAGCAAATACAACTCACAGATAAGGTGACTGATGTGGGCAGCTATCTCCTTTATCTTTGGGAGGCGTGGCGCAGCCTCAATAAGAGGTGGCGTCGTCGGAAACATAACAAGAAAAGCCGCTTGCGGATTCATTATCTCACCAAAAAGGCGGCTGAGTGTGCTGCCCAGCTCGCCGAGTCTAACTGGGTGAACAGCTGTAACACGGCTGCTAGACAAATGTCTAGACCTAATACTTGGAGGCTATTCCGCAGCCTCATAGATCCAACTCAGATGCGCACAGAAGCACAGAAACATCTGCAACGAGCAATTCATAACTTCAAAAGTAATACGTACGAGCTTGCGCAGGCTTTACGGGATCAGTCTCTATGTCAAGTCCAAGACCCTCGTGGACACGAATATAAGGCAGAAATAATTCGACTCTGGATCCTCCGTTCCAGCTCCAGAATCTGCGGATGGCTCTTGCTAAAATGAGACGGGGTACCGCGCCAGGCAAAGACAAGGTTACGGTCAAGCTTTTGGCCAACCTTCCTGACCCGGCGTATGAGGCCCTGCTAGAATATATCAACGCAATATGCAAAGGAGATATACCCCTCCCCCTAGATAGGAAAACGGCGCTTGTCACCTTCATCCCAAAGGCAGGTGGCCCATCAATACCGATTCCCTCCGACCTATCTCTTTAACGTCTTCTGCGGCCAAAGAGGAGGAGGAAGAACATTTATTTCCGCCGAATATGGCGCGGTAGCCACCTCCGGGTCCGCACGCACGCGTCCGGGGAGGCAGTCTGTCACACCGCGGCCGGAGGACATCCGATCCCGTCTAGGAGAAGAGGTCTTCAGCCTCGGCCGCGAGGCGGACGGCGAAGCGCTGAGTTTTTTCGTCGGAGCTTCTCAGCGTGGTCTCCCATTCATCGCTAGTTTTAATCGCGTTGCGCCCTGGGGCACGAACGCCTCTCTATATTGTGTGATCTAATGTTGCCTCGTAGCCGCAAAATTTACAAATTTCGGTTTCTGCACCGTCCCTCTTCCGCCCTCTGGCACCCGTTCAACTCCTCCACAGGGGCGTGAAGAAATTTCGAGCTTGGGATCTTCACCAGTTGTACGATTTCTTTTTACTCAGGGATCTATCTGGTGGCAGATATATCCTCCGGTCTTTCTTCAGATTGTCGGTTACATCACTAAACGTACAGTCAGAGACAGAAGTCTCCGGACCACGTGTTCCTCGAACGAAGCTTATAGCTCAACTATCAGACAGCGGCTGGAGACCGTACTTGTGGTGATGAAAGAACAAAAATTTAACTTTTACCTCCACAAGTGAGGTCTCCAGCCGCAGACTAATAACAGAGCTATCGGCTTCGTTAGAGGAACACGTGGTCCGGAGACTTTTGTTCCTGACTGTACCAATACTTTCTTTGCTTTGAGATGTTGTTGTGAAGGCGTCCGCAGCACCCGCAGGTAGCGAGGAGCGGGCAAGCATGTGGGAAGCCTCGTTGCCGGCGAGACCGGTGTGTGCTGGAGTCCAGATTATGGTCACGCTTTCGGCTGGCGAGAGACGACTCGTTCAGAATTTTGGCAGCACGATTGCTGACTCTACCCTTGCCAAAATTCCTGCAGATATAGACCATGGTTCGATATCGCCTCTCCGAATATTTGGAGGCCCGCAATACGTTCGCAGACACGATGTGCAGATTCCGGCCTCACAAGTCGGCTCAGGACATTCTGCTTCAACTCAGCCACGAGGTACTCACGCCTGTCGAGCACCCTCACCATGACAAGGTGGTTCTCGCCTTGGACTTGAAGGGCCCTTCGACAACGTCAAACAGAGCGTCATCCTCGCTCACCTCAGCGAGATACACTGCGGACGCAACACTTTTAATTACATCACACATTTCTTAACGGACCCCGAAGCCTCTAGCCGCATTGAAGAGAGCGGGCACGGTCCTTACACTGTGGGTACGCGAAACACGCCGCACGGCGCAGTGTTGCGCTACTCTTTAATCTGGCCATTCTCCACCTCCCTGCCCAACTGGCTGGAGTTGAAGGTGTACAACATGCACTGTATGCCGGCGACATCACCATTTGGGCAACAGAGGGCAACATTGGTGAACTGGAGGACCGCCTGCAAACAGCGGCTGGCATAGTGTATCGCTATGCTGCGTACTGTGGTCTCCAGTGCTCTCATCAAAAATCATAATTCGTGCATCTCCGCCCCTCGCCAATATGTAAGACCCCAATACTTCTCTCTCTGGCTAGTGGACCCATACCCGAAGCCACTGAGATCAGAGTCCTCTGACTCTTTATTCACAAAACTCGTCGCGCTGACACAACCCTAGCGAAACTTCGCAAGGTTGTCGACCAAGTGGGCCGCATGGTCCGCCTCGTCTCCAACAAGCGTGAGGCCCTCAAAAGTAAGGATTCGATCCGACTCGCTCATGCTTTTGGGACGAGTCGAATTCTTTATTCGACTCTGTACCTGCACTTGCGCAAGCATGATGAAGACACCTTGGTGGTTACTCTCCGCAAGGCGATCAAGAGGGCGCTCGACCTCCCAATCTCTACCTTCAACGCGAGGCTCCTTGCATTGGGGGTGGTGAGCACCTGTCGGGAGCTGCGCGAGGCGCACCTCACTAATCAATACACCCGTCTTGCCCAGGCTGTCGGGTCGTAGCCTTCTGGACCGGCTATATATAAAACACGACTATCACATTGAGGGAAGGGTACGAGTTCCCGAACTATGGAGAGGCGCCATCCGTGTTCGACCCCTTCATACCAAATGGACAAAGGCCAGAATGAACGGCGTCGGGCGCGGGCGAATTCCCTGCACCGCCATTACGGTTCCAAACACAGCGTTTTCTACGTAGACGTTGCGGGCCCACACCATTCCAGGGGAAGATGGTACACGGCCGCAGTCATTCACGGGAAAAGACAGGTGGACGGCCTCACTTTTAATTCTCCTAGCGCAAGCCACGCGGACGAGGTAGCAGTTGCCTTGGCTGCCTGCCACCTTCAATTTAAGTTCATCTTGTCCGATTCGCGGGGGGCCTGTCGGAATAATAAAACTGGGCTGGATAACGCCTACACCGCAAAGAATACTTCGAAGAGCAGCTCGGGATCAGGACCCCACGATCCGATTTCTCATTTCGACGCCAGGTCACCAGGGCTTACCATGGAACCAGGCCGCCAACTCAATCGCCCGCGCCCTCACTAACCGGGTCCCCGACGTAGGCCCTGCCGATCTGTATCAGGTCACCTGTCCTCTTGTAACATTCAAAGATATCACCGCTCATTACCGGAACTCGCACCGTCATTACCCGGCGCCTCTCAAAGGGCTTGGAAAAGCGCGCGAAAGAATGCTTCTTAGACTCTATGCTAACACTCTACTGTGCCCGGCAGTACTCAAACATTTCGATTTTCCTTCTCTAGCCTCTGCTCTTTTAGGAGGTGGCCGACACCTTCCACATGGTCTGGCTATGCCAGCAAAACCCTTCTCTTCCACCCTTGACCCATTCCCCTACTCGAAAGGACTGGGAGGCGGCTCTGCTCGGCTGCCTGGACCTAAGGGCTCAACAAGGCGTGGTTCAGCGAGCACGTGAGGCGGTCCAGACCAATGGGGTTCCTGAATAAGGGACTCCACCTAGTACTATAAGGGGAGCTACCCACTAGGGGCTGCTTCCCTGTCAACCTCTCAGTTAATACTACTAAATGCTTTTCGTCATCATCACCATCATCATCATCCTCGCAGTCGCGCCACGTTCGGTTCCGTTGGCGGGCGGAGCTGTGAAATGTGCTGCACGCGATGATTGTCCGCGGCGGCCACGCTACTCAAAACGTTCTCTGCCTAGTATAAACCGTCTGCTTACGAACAATGCATTCGTGCAGCAGGCTGAACATATCTCCATACATTTCTCTTACCTCAAAGCTACCTAGAAGACAATCAGACTAGGAAGAGTGAGTGTTACCTGAAGAAAGTGGGTCCGTGGAAAATGGGTGTTTTGTGGCTGTACGGTCAGGAACAAAAGTCCCCGGACCACGTGTTCCTCTAACGAAGCCGATAGCTCTGCTATTAGTCGGCGGCTGGGGACCACACTTGTGGCGGTAAAAGTTAAATTTTTTGTTCTTTCATCTCCACAAGTGCGGTCTCCAGCCGCTGTCTGAGAGTAGAGCTATGAGCTTCGTTTGAGGAACACAAGGTCCGGAGACTTTTGTCCCCGACTGTACATACATACACGTACCTCTCAAATTATTTTCCTGAATGTATCGCAAAATCAAGACACCTACAGAGCTGCGCTCGAATTTCGCATTAAGGATTATCGTAATCGTCATTAGAATTTCGCATTGAGTATCGTAATCGTCATCAGAATTTTATAGCGCAGCTCTTTGGCGCCCGTTTCTGCGTTTCGTTACCGTCGCCGTTGTCCGTTGTAACCAGCAGTAGACACCTTAGTCACGCTTTAAGCTGCGAAACTAATGGAGCGGGCGCTTGGAAAGCAAAGGAAAGGCGCATAAGTGCCCTCCTGGAACAGAGAACACCTCAATCGGGCTTTAAGCTACGTGGCGGTGGTGGCAGATCTGTGCTGCATTGGCTGGCATTCACAACGCTGTGCCATTTAAAGGAAAGGAAGTGTGCATAACTGGCTCCCTGGGTCAGTGGACGCCTGAATCGCGCTTATAGGTGAATGGGGTGAGGAATGAGAGATGTGGGCTGCAGGCATTGACAACGTTATTGTGCCAGAAACGAGGCGCTGAAGCCATAGGCCATCGGCGTTCATTGTGTTCATTGGAGTTGGCATTGACAACGTTTTACACTCCGATAATTTTAAAAAAAGGAAGTGCGCATAACTGGCTCACTGGGTGAGCGGACGCCTGAATCGCGCTTATAGGTACGTGGGGCCATGAGAGAGGGAGATATGTGGGCTGTATGCGTTAGCGCTGACAACGGTGAGCGAACTGTCGCGATCAACCATTGATTGCCAACTGCCAGGGTGGTAGGGGACTTTAATGTGCATGTAAAAACAAGCAGGCATTTCTAGCCACTTATGCGGAAGAACGTCCCGTTCCTCTCACTCATATTCGACTCCCACGGCTGTGACAACCTCGCGAAATACTTGCGCAGACCTTGTCCTTAAGAACCAGGCATTGGTGCAGCAAGTCGAGCAAATATCCATCTATTTCTCCGACCACAAAGCTTCCTTGAAGACAATCAAAAACCGTTAGTGGAGTGTTCTTTGAAGACGGAAAATGTGTGAAAAGTAACAAGTTTTCTTTAATTGTACATGCATGTCTTGCTCGAATTCTTTGCCTCAATCTACCGAAAAGCTGAAACAACATGCCTAACGGACCGCTCAGCCCCCCGGCCAGAAATAGCTGGTGGATCGGGCTTTACGTGAAGCACAAGCCCGTGGACTCCTGGACCAGTAGGGGACCACCCTGGAAGAATTTTTTTGTGTTAATAAAGTTGTTTCCATCCACCCAGCTAATGAGTTGCGCTCATATTTCGCATTAGGAAGTAAAGTACCTGTATAAACGTTTTTTATTTCGAAAGAAATACTGCTCACAGTTTGAGTCCTTCAGCGTAGCGCGGCGGTGGACACATTTGACCTTTAGCGTGACTTTAGACGTGACGTCATACTAGCTGCGAAAATTCAGGACCCCAGCTCGGCTCGTCAGTGTAGAGCGGCAGTAAACACGGCGGGCGGTGAGCCTCTCGCTTCTCCCACTAGAGGCGCTGCGGTAGGAGTGACGTCACATCATCTGCGGAAGAGAAGGGCCCCAACTCGTGCCGTCGGCGGAGAGCAGCGGTAGACACGGCGGGCGGTGAGCCTCTCGCTTCTCCCGCTAGGAGCGCTGCGGTCAGAGTGACATCATACCAGTTGTATAAACAGAGCTCCAGCTCGTGCCGGCGGCGCAGGGTCTGACTGGGGTGAGGGGGTGACGAATCATGGCTTCGGCCGCTTATCTGTTTTCTCAGCCAGCGTCCGCTTCGACGGGCGCGGTTGGTGCTGCGACGCGCGTCTTTTCTTTCCTTTTTCTCTTTCCTCTGATCTCTTAACTCTCCTCTATCTGCACGTGACAGCGGTGGTGGCTCGGCTGGAGCCTGTTGGCAGGCCCGTGAAATTTCCTTTTCATCCTTCTCTCAGTCGCAACAACAACAGCCGTCGGCGCAGAGCGGCGGTAGACACGGCGGATGCGGGCTGAAGAAATGGACGAAGTTGCTTTCACAATTTCCGGGCTTAACCAAGCTGAGCCTCTGCCAATTTTTTTTAGAGCGGAGCTTTTAGGTGTTAGTTTTTGCGTTTCGCGGCGTCACCATCGCCGTTGTCCGTTGTAACCAGCAGTGGACACCTTAGTCGCGCTTTAAGCTGCGGAAGCAATGGAGCGAGAGCTGGGAAAGCAGAGGGAAGGCGCGTAACTGCCCTCTTGGAAGAGTGGACACCTCAATCGTGCTTTAAGCTACGTGGCGGTAAAATTGGTAAGTTGGTCTTTGAGGAAAGGAAATAACGCAGTATCTGTCTCACATATCTCGGTGGACACCTGAACCGCGCCGTAGGGAAGAAGAGAGAAAGAGGTGCCGTAATGTACGTCTCCGGAATAATTTCGACCACCGGGGATCTTTAACGTGCGCTGACATCGCTCAGCACACGGGAGCTTTTTGCGTACCGCCTCCAAACGAACGCGGCCGCCGCAGTCGGGTTCGAACCCGGGTACTCCGGCTCAGTAGACCAGCGCCTTAACCGCTGAGCCACCGCGGCGAGTGGCGGCAGCGACAGATGGGCGCTGCATACGTTGGCATTGACAACGCTGTGGCAGAAACGCGGTGCTGAAGCCATAGGCGATGAAGCCATACTGCGCACAACATGCCCCTGGGTCAGTGGACGCCTGAATCGCGCTTATAGGTACGCGGTGTGATGAGAGAGATGTGGGCTGCAGGCATTGACCATAGGGAAAGCTGGCGGCGCTGCACTTCAGCCACCATGGACGCCCAAAGCATCATGGGGCGGTGAGCTACTTGTTGCGGGACAATCGTAGTTTTTCGGAAATACATAGTGACACTACTAAGACGTTTCATTCCGAAAACGCTGTTTGTGTGTGCGCAGACGACTTTCGCGCGAACGCGGTGTGCAAAAATCATAGTAGTGAAACCGCAACGACACACAACGCCAATAAACGATTTCACTTTTCTAAAATGCCATTAAAAAACCTTTTGAAGTATTTAAGCAACTAAATTTTTTTGAAAACATATTTCCACTTCAAAGTGCGCCTGTTGAGCACAAAATATTAGTTTTTATAATGTTCAATACTCGGCCAATAGGAGAGCGAATCGTCTCTTATTTTGGGCAAACTTTGCACTTAAATGCTTTTCTGCTCGTTTGTTGCAATCATTAGACAAGGTATTGAATGTTAGGACGTTTGTAGTTATCAAACAGCTTTATTTTTCTATTATTTTTTGGCCAAAAGTTGCAGTTCCGCAACAAGTAGCTCACCGCCCCATGATGCTTTGAGCGCCCATGGTGGCTGAAGTGGTCTCGAGGGGTCGCCATGCAAACTCCCATAGACGGGCTGCCAGCTTTCCCTCTAGGTAATAGTAAGAAACTCTATGGCATTGACAACGTTGTGCAGAAACGCGGCCCTGAAGCCATAGGCCGTTGGCGTTCATTTTGTTCACTGTCGTTGGCGTGGATCAAAAGTGTAGATGTGTGGCAATGCGGTGTCGACCGTCGACGGGGTGAAGACACCGCATGTGTGCACTCCGTCCTGTGCAGTCTGTGGGCAAGCCCACGCCACCAACTCCCGGGACTGCACGGGAAAATTCAGGCCGCTCAAGGTGCCCGGCCGCAAGGCTAGGCGCGCAGAGCTCCCAGGAAAACAGCGACCTCGCCGGCAGCCAAGTCATTCCAATTCAGGTGCCAGTGGCGGAACGCCGCGTGGGGCTGACGGCATCGACCACAAAACGTCATCATCATCATCTTCGGTGAGGTCACCGCCCGGAAACAAGACTGCGCCCCCACCACCCAGCGGCAGGGACACTTCCCGGCCCTCAAGACCAACGGCGCTGCCGGCGCCCGGGCATCAGTGTCTGAACACGGCAAACAACACGTGAGCAGCTGGCCTGAGATCGCCACCTCCTCCTCCCACCCTCCTCCTTCCCAGTTACCGTCTCCGCACTCGACGCGGAATACAAAAAACAGATCGACGTGCTCCGGACACAGAATGGTCTTTTGCTCAACAAAATTTAAAATTTAGAATCAAAATTGGCGTCCGTCGCTCCGAGCCCACTGTAAGGAGATAGCGCCACCCAGCGGCGTTCGTGAGGAGAAGAAGACAAAGCACGAGGAGCGCGTGCGGAGGGGAACGCGGGGCAGGTCGAAGAGGATTACGGGGCAAAGAGAAGAGAAGAGCGCGGTGGGCGACGGACGTGGACGAGTTCTGCTGGCTCCCCGAGTTCCGGGCTTGGGCCTTAGCCGCAGACGTCCGGGCCACCAGACCTGGACTTCCATCGTCGAGAGCCTCAACCACCAGGCTCAGGGGCTACTCTTCTCCGTCCATCCGTCAGCTGCTCCACACAGGCCGCTTCTGGCGCCTACGTGACTTTTCCGGGATACCAGACCTGGAAACCGTGCCGGGAGCCCACAGACGCCGACGCTGCGGTAGCTTCGCATCAACATTGGAACGCCCAGAGACTCCCTGACTGCCCGACACCCAGCCAGTCCTCCCCGCTCGTTGCTCGAATAAGAGACAAGTAGTGTGACTTTCCTCTTTGACTTTCTTTTTTTTGCATTTTTCGTAAGCACTTTGTTCTGTTCCCCCGTGTATTTTTCCCGTGTGTTGCTGCCTTGCTCTCTTGTTCCTTTCCTTTTCTTCGCTCTCATATTGAAATTTGTTTCCTTTCCGATAAAAGCCGCCTCGTTTATTGTTTGTACTTTTGTGTTTGTTTAAAATAAGACCTGCAATCATCTCACCATCCTCACAAATTTGGCGTCCACTACGACAGGACGAGGTCGGTTATTATTTCTTTGCCTGTTGTGTTAATTTAGGAACAGTATGAGCGCGTCAGATTTGGTTGCTTTAGGCGAGCGCATGGGCTTGTGCGGCGCGGAGTTGCGAGCGTGGGTGGAGGACGAGCTTCGTAAGGCACGGGAAGAGAGAGCTGCTGAGCGTGAAGCTACGAAGCAGAAATTAGAGTTAGAGCGTGAGGCTACGAAGCAGAAATTGGAGTTAGAGCGAGAAGCTACGAAGCAGAAATTGGATTTAGAGGCACGGAATTTAGACACAGAGCGTGAGGCTGCGAAGGAACGTTTGGAGTTAGAGGCGCGGAACTTGCAGCTACAAATAAGGCTCATGGAGGGTGGCGCAAATCCTCCGAGTGACCGTGGAGAGCGTAGCGTCTCATCGACCAGCTCCATTAACCCGCACAGCCTCATACCACAGTTCAATGAAGCGCGGGATGACCTTGATGCCTACTTAAAGAGGTTTGAGCATGTGGCCACGGGGCAGGGTTGGCCAAAAGAAAAGTGGGCAACGGCGTTGAGCTTGTGCCTTGGCGGCGAGGCACTTAGGGTCTTCGGTCGGCTCTCGCCTGAGGATTCAGTGGACTATGACAAAGCGAAGCTTGCCTTGCTTCAGAGGTTTAGGTTCACCGCGGAAGGGTACCGAGAGAAGTTTCGCCAGAGCAAGCCCCAGGATGGAGAAACGGCCTCGCAATATGCTGCCAGGTTGTTTAGTTTCTTTGACCGTTGGGTCGAGATGCGGGGAGAAGGCCGCACTTTTGAGGTGGTTCGCGAGATGGTCGTGAGCGAGCAATTTCTGAACAACTGTCATTCCCGTTTAGCCCTTTTCTTACGTGAGCGGGAGGGCAAGACAGTTTCCAAGCTGGCGGAGGCTGCCGATCATTTTCTCGAAGCACAGGGGCAAAATAACTTGTTGTTCTTCAAAGAACAGGGGGAGCATACGATGAATAAAGCCAAGGACGAGGTTTCAGGTTCACAATCTCGCCTGCGGTGTTTTCTTTGCGAGAAGACTGGGCACAAGGCGGCGGATTGTCGGACGAAGCCGAAGCAATCGTATTGCACCTGGTGCCGCGAGGTAGGACATGATGCCCAGTCGTGCAAAGCTAAGAGGCCAGGAGACCGTGAGGAGTCCACCTGTTGCATGACACCTCGATATTCACATCCCGATAGCACTGCAGTGGTAACGCGCGTAGAGGGCCAGTTGGGGGAGATGGTCTGTCCTTCCAACCCGGTGGAAACTGCTGTGCCCGTGGCGCACGGTGAGGTGTTCGGCCGGCCTGGTTCGGTTTTACGGGATACGGGCAGCACCGGCATTGTTGTGCGTGAGTCCCTTGTACCGGCAGCGGCGCTTACAGGGAAACAGGCTACATTATTCTTGGCCAATGGGACCCGTGTAGAAGTTCCGGAAGCGGAGGTGGTGATTTCTTCTCCATACTTCTCGGGTAAGGCCATCGCGCGCTGCTTGCCTACACCCTTGTACGACATTATAATAGGCAATGTCCCCGGGGCTAAACCTCCATTCTCGGTTGACCCGCCAGTTCTCACTGATCAGGCAGTTTCCCTTGCCATGACGGTTGCGGTCGATGTTCCTTCCCTTATGGTGACAGCAAAGGTTTCAGAGAGTAGTAAAAGCCCCACTCTGAACACACTCCACTTGTCACGGCCGGAGTTTCGCCTCAAACAGGAAGACCCGACCTTAGAGGTGTGTCGCAGGAAGTTGGGGCAAATATTTCGTGGCAAGGGACAGACCGCCCACTCTTTTGATACAGACGAAGGTGTTCTCTTCCGGATATACTAAGTGTGTCCCGGCCGAGTCGTTGAGCAAGCGGTGGTACCGAAGGGCTTACGCACGCAAGTCCTTAAGTTGGCGCATAAGAGTGCATTATCGGCCATCAAGGAATACGGAAAACAATAGCAAGGGTGCTCAGTGAGTTTTACTGGCCCGGTGTACAGGCTGACATTAAGAATTATGTCAGATCGTGTGCTAAGTGTCAACCGACTGTGTCAAAGGAAAGGGAGAACAAAGTAAATGACGCCGTTGTTCCATCCGTGCCGGCGGACAACGGCCGGCACAGAGTGTATAACATCGTAGGACGGGGACATTTAAACCCACGGTGGAGACCGAGGTCGGTTTGGAGAAAACGGTTTCACAAAGGAAAACGGAAGTACTAGTTGAAAGAGTTCTCGCGACGGTGAAGTGGTTTGATGTGAAGAATGGAATACGGAAGAATATAGCCCACACCTGTTCTTGTTGGAATTTTTTTTGTTTGTTCATGTTTGTTTTTGAGTGTCGGCTATCTACTTTTTATGGCTTCCGTGTTTCTTCGCCCTTCTATGGACGCTTCACGTTGACTTTCCATGTGCTCTCTGTGCTGTGTGTGCGAATGTCTGTGAACGCTTCGAACATTGACGACCGTCGTATTGTGTGTGGTGTGTAGTGTGCGCGCTGTGGTGCGGCGTTCTGTGTTGCGATCGTCGAACGCGTCTGGTGTCGCTCTCCTGAAGTTGAGTTCTTTCCCTTGGAAAAAACTTCCGAAGAGGGGGCCTTCTGTAAGGAGATAGCGCCACCCAGCGGCGTTCGTGAGGAGAAGACAAAGCACGAGGAGCGCGTGCGGATGGGAACGCGGGGCAGGTCGAAGAGGATTACGGGGCAGAGAAGAGAAGAGCGCGGTGGGCGACGGACGTGGACGAGTTCTGCTGGCTCCCCGAGTTCGGGCTTGGGCCTTAGCCGCAGACGGCCGGGCCACCAGACCTGGACTTCCATCGTCGAGAGCCTCAACCACCAGGCTCAGGCGCTAGTCTTCTCCGTCCATCCGTCAGCTGCTCCACACAGGCCGCTTCTGGCGCCTACGTGACTTTTCCGGGATACCAGACCTGGAAACCGTGCCGGGAGCCCACAGACGCCGACGCTGCGGTAGCTTCGCATCAACATTGGAACGCCCAGAGACTCCCTGACTGCCCGACACCCAGCCAGTCCTCCCCGCTCGTTGCTCGAATAAGAGACAAGTAGTGTGACTTTCCTCTTTGACTTTCTTTTTTTTTGCATTTTTCGTAAGCACTTTGTTCTGTTCCCCCGTGTATTTTTCCCGTGTGTTGCTGCCTTGCTCTCTTGTTCCTTTCCTTTTCTTCGCTCTCATATTGAAATTGGTTTCCTTTCCGATAAAAGCCGCCTCGTTTATTGTTTGTACTTTTGTGTTTGTTTAAAATAAGACCTGCAATCATCTCACGATCCTCACACCCACAGAACTCGGACGCAATGGAGAGCGACGCGGAGATCTCGCCTGCCCTCGTGACAGCCATCTCCGCGATGGAGGAGCGCTTAACCCCTAAACTGCAATCTATGATCGAGACCGCCATGGGCCAAATCTTGACCAAACTCAAATCTGCTGTCCCCGCGGTAGTATCAAAACAAATCTTGGACAACCCCCGCCTCCTCCGTCGGACGGGGCCCATCAGGGACGTATCCCGTCCTTCAAAATTCAACCGCCTGATTATGGATTCGGACAATGAGGACTGCTGCCCCGCTCCTTCTTAATGGCGCAAGCAGTTGGCTCTGGGGCAGCTAATCCCTACTCCTCCCCGCTAAAAATTTGAAATCATGGCGAGACACCTTAATCAAAGGAGTTCCGCTATCTCCAATTCGGCGATATCAACTTCCATAACACACTGGAACTGTAGAGGCTGTAGCGCCACCGTATCGGCACGCGGAAGAGAACGAAGCGGTGGGCACGCGGAGGAGAACGCTGGCTCGCGCAGGGAACGCTCCGGACTTCGGCCTCGCCGGACGCTGCCGCCGCTGCTCTGTCGCTACCTTTTCTCAGGCAGCCTCAAATAAACGGGGCCTTGGTCGCCTCCTGGGCGACCTCAACAATGCCCTCCACATCGTGGTGACCCGGACGTTTAAACACCGCACTAAGTGGGCCAATTTCCCCCTCTACCTTGAAAGCTTCGAGTCCCAACCAGCCGTGGTTGCCCTCCAGGAGCCAGGCCAGGGCGCCACACTTTCAAATTACACAACGTTCCAACAGAATCCCGCTTCTTGTCTTCTCGTTCACAAAGCCTACAAAGCCAACTTAGTGGATCTCGACCTCCAGCTCGAGTATTCCTAAGTAATGATGACTATCCTACCACTCCGCTGCAGGGACCCGCCGTTGCATATACTCAACGTGTACTGCGCTCCCAAACTGAAGCGAGTGACTTCTGCGGACCTCTTTAGCCGCGCGTTAAGAGTAGCGGGTCGCGATCCCCTGCTGATTGTGGGCGACTTTAACGCTCCCAGTCAGCTGAGGGGGTATCGCAAGGAGGAGTCGCGCGGACGTAGGCTGGCGGAGCTTGCGTCCACGTTGGGCATCACCCTCCACACGGACCCCGTCCACCCAACACTGCTAGGAAACTCCGCGACACGGGATACGTACCCGGACTTTACCTTCACTCGCAACATACGACGCACAGACTGGCTCAACACCGAGGAGACCCTCGGTAGCGACCACTGCATCCTTAACACTACACTACGCACACGCCCCCTCAAGCGTCCCAGAACAAAGCCCGTATCCCAGACTGGACGAAATTCAGGCAAAATTTTAACTCACTTGATAATACACCCATTTCCGCGCAAGGCTACCCAGCATGGTCCCAACAGCTGCTGACACACCTTTCCTCGCATGAAACACACATACAGCTCTCAGAGGCGGTCACGGACATGGATAACCACCTTCTACACCTCTGGGAAGCCCGTCGCAGCCTCGTCCGCCGTTGGCGACGCCAGAAACACAATAGAAAGCTTAAAGCTCGATTTGCCGAGCTTACCCAGAAAGCGGCAGAGTACGCGGCCTAACTCACCGACTCCAACTGGGTAGAAAGGGGCAACACGGCCGCGCGACAAATGTCCAGCCGGAACACGTGGCGTCACTTTCGAGCCCTAATCGACCCAACCCAAACACGAACCGAAACGCAAAAACATTTGCAGCGAGCCATGCAAGCATTTCCTGGCAGCACGACTCAACTGGCACAGAAACTTCGGGACCAGTATCTGCGTACAGCCGAAGACCCCCGTGGATCTGCGTACTCTTACGCAGGCAGAGAGAACACGAAGCTGGATCAAGCTTTCCAGCTCCGTGATCAGCGGGCGGCTTTCGCCAAAATGAAACGTGGCACTGCGCCAGGACGGCCCTCAGCAAAAACTAATAGGTTTGGAATATATGGTGGACTATTTAGATTGTATTTTAAACACATTTTGTATTCGTGAATGCACTAAAAATATGTAGGAAATACGTTCCTGAAATTTCATGCTTGGTATTCGAAATATATTCTTAAAATATGCAAAAAATAACTCACTTAAAGCATACTTCGAGCGCTTTTCAAATGCATGAAAAAATATGTATGCAGGTTTAGCATTTTGTCAGTGTATTAAAAGTGTATTTTCGGAAATATCAAATTAATTCATCCGAAATATACTTCAATTCTAACAAACGGGCAGTCCTTTTAAATGTATTTGCAGCACACTTCTAGCTGCCGTTGAACAGTCGTGTGCTCGAAATCGCGTTTCGTGAAATGGCATTTGCGTATTCTCAACGTATTTGAAGTGCACTTCCGTAAATACGCAATCAATTTTTCCAAAGAATACTTAATTATAGCAAATTGGCAGTCCGCCTTGGCTTAATTCCAGCACACTTCAAGCTGCCTTCGAACAACCTAATGCTCGAAATCGAGTTTGGGGAAATCACATTTTGGTTTTGGCAATGTTTTTAAAGTGTAGTTTTGTAAATACGCAATTAATCCGTCCGAGTATACTTAAATTCTAACAAATGGTCAGTCCGCGCGTAAAAATATTTGCAGTACACTTCAAGCTACCGTGGAACAATCTTGGGCTCGAAATAACGTTTCAGGGAACAGTGAAAACTCTCCTGTCGTCCTTTCGTTGCAACAAAGTAATCATACCGCGGGAGCAACGCAGGACAAGGACAAGACGGGACGAGAACGCTTGCGTTGTTCCTGCGCTATGATTACTGTGTTGCAATGAATTACCAACCTGCCCAAGCCATCTATGTTCTGAAGTCCCTTCGTTTATGGTAACTTATAGCAGGAAGGTAATCACCACTTATTAACACTACGTGCGGAGAACGTGATAGCATGATACCGGCAAAGGCGCCTTAAGGCGCGTTCACACTAGGCCGACGATCGGCCGATTTCAGTCTGGCGATGGTCGGCGGCAGCGATTTTGGTGCCGTTCGCGCGTCTGTCACACTGCGCAGACGCCGACCGAGCGCCGATCGTCGCCCGACGAGCGCATCGCCGTCGCGTCGGCGACATAGCAACCGTCGGCCGACCCGTGTGTCACACACTCAGCCGACCTCACGCCGGCGTTGTCTTATCCCGACAGCTCGACGCTGCTGCTTCGTGCGCGCGGCTCGTCTACTAGCTCCGTTGCTGAAGGTGTCGTGGAAATCGAAGTTATCTTCTATTATGGG
Organism: Amblyomma mixtum; assembly: GCF_055824585.1. Lineage (NCBI taxonomy): Eukaryota > Metazoa > Arthropoda > Arachnida > Ixodida > Ixodidae > Amblyomma > Amblyomma mixtum. The sequence goes on from NC_143019.1 coordinate 93,297,633, forward strand.
ACGAGCTCGCACTAAAAGGATGTGAATAGTAGGCCTTTTATTATAGCACAGGTAGAGTGTACTAGAATAGGTTATTCTAGTACACTCTAGCACAGGCGACTTCCAAAGCGCCATCAACTGCGGCTTCGATGCGAAACCACCTAGGCCTAGCGACGACTAGGGCAGCCTGGCACCAGCGCGCAGTTCGTCGCCCGGCGTTGCCGCAGCCGTTGTCGTTGCCTAAAGATCCACTTTTGCACAGGCATATTGTTCTTGCTCTAATCTACGAAGCATCCTCTCTGGTATCATGACTGTTTTGTATTTTCTTGAGCGAACGTGAGGTACGCCGAGCATGCCGGCTGGCCGTCCAGCCTGGATCCCGTCTGCCGGCGTCATAAAAACGAGCTAAAGTGTGTTCTTGACGTAAATAATAAACCCTGGGTTAAGAAATGTGAAAAATGTGTAATTTTTGAGGATCGCTGACCAATACTGAGCTGCTGGCAAAGGTCACGACTATGATACGAGCAAACTTCTTGCCACAACCACCTCGTTGCTGCCGCTGGCCCGACGCCCGGTTCGCCTGGCGGCCGCTCGCTTCGCTGCTGAAGGTGTCGCGAAAATTTACCCTATTATTCGAGAAGAGGGCATATACGGGCTGGTTGGTGCATGTTTTACGAATTGGAAAAACAGCGCAATCAAAGACGAGACACAAGAGAAGGACGAAACACCAGCGCTGACTAACAACCAAATGGTTTATTGCTACAGGCGAGGCAGCATATAAATGAAATGGCACGAGTAAAAACACACAATAAGCATGAGAGAAAGATACCGCACAACCACACAACTTGACTAAAAAAAGGCACGTCACTGATGAAGATACGCAAGTTCCTTTGATAGTAGATTTATCGATGGGCTGCTGATGCAGGTGTTACCGAGCTTTCTGATATGACACGCCTCCGAAATGAGCCTTGTGGTCTCATCTTTATAACGGGCGATGATAGTGGTCTGATTGAGGTGCGCTTCGCAATCTTCACACTCAGCACAGTGCACAGCAAGATGGTTTCTGCGAGACTTGTTCTCTATATCTTTTGCAGTTCACGCAGTCTATCGTTGATGCATCGTCCCGTCTCACCGATGTAGAAACTGCCACAAGAGGTCGGGATCTTGTAAACCACACCAACACGACACTGAACGAACTTCCGCTTATGCTTCTTCTGGCAGCCTTTTTTGCTTCCATCCTCATTAACACGCTTGAACAATCCACTAAGCTTATTCCTGGCTGAAAAAACCAGCCTAATGCCTCCTTTGCTCACTATCTTCTTTAGATTGTGCGAAACTTTGTGCACATAATGGATGCACACTGTTATTTTTCTTTCTGCCAGACCCGCATCGGTGCCCTTGATCTTTCGCAGACTACATTCTGCAAGCAGGGACTCAGCAACATTTGACACCATCTTCGTGGGGTATCCTGCTGCAGATAGCCTGTTCACCTGTGCGTGAAAGCTGCCTTTTGTCTGATGCAGACATGATCTTTGCAGTGCGGCTCTTAGGCATGCCTTAGCGATACTGCGCTTAACAATCTTCGAGTGAGCTGACCGGAAAGGGAGAAGGCTCTTCCTGGACCGCAGCGAGTATGCCCAGCAAATATGGTTGTTAGAAATTGCCATTTCCATGTCTAAAAACCTGAGCCTATCATTAGAGGGGAGCTCTGATGTCAATTGGAGGTCATTAAGTTCATAAGAGAACACGTCAAAAATCTCTGCAGCCGTTTGCTGTGCGTCATTAGTGCGATATAAAATTAGAAAGTCATCAACATATCGCATTATCTCAACAATGGGCGCGTCATCGAGCTTAGTTCGAAGATGCCTGTCATAACTTGCTAGAAGTAAATCGCTTAGTACAGGAGCGATGCTCGAGCCAATGCAGACTCCTTGTTTTTGGATAAAAAATTTGCTGTCTTTAGTGACAAAGGTTGATTTCATGTAAAAACTCAGCAATTCTAAAAACCTACTAACGTCCATTCCACATGCGTTTTGGAATTTTGTTACGCCAAAGCGGTCGATGCAAAGGCTGACTTCCGCGGTCACAGAGCGCTGAGGCAAGGAATAGTAAAGGTCCTTCACATCAATCGAAAAAGCGCTTACATGTGATGGGCACTCTTCCCGAAGGAAGTCTGAAAGAGTCTCGGGCTTCCTGATGAGGAATGGGTCGTCCACCTCCAGGTGAGAAAGGCACTTCTGCAAGAAAACAGCGACTTCACGCTGCCACGTGCCTCTTTCAGACACGATTGCGCGGAATGGGCACTGATCCTTGTGTGTCTTCGCACTGAAGAACATAGAAAGGCAGGTTCCTTTCGCTGCCCTTACAGACGAAGCCAGGAGAGGCCGGCTTGTTCACAAAGCTGGACCGCTTTTTCTTGCACCTTGGCCGGTTTGACGGACTTTAATTCCTTGAAGTTGGCTTGGACTGCTTCTTGAGTCTTTTCTATGTACAGGCCATTAGACACGATGACAAAGCCACCTTCTTTGTCGGACTGTAGCAGCTTCACCTTTGCATCTCTGAGGGCTTCCGCAGTGGAGGTGAGAAGACGCGTGTTTCCTTTCTTGACGTCTTTTGGCAGGCACTCAACTCCTTCTAAGATGCACCTGTTGGCGTCATCTATGGTGCCCTTCTTGCAGCCGTCCGCACAAGAGAAAGTAGCTCAGTTTTGTCCAGACGCGGATGTTCACAGAACTTTGGTCCCTGCTTGAGAAGGCTGTTGACTTTCGTAGGGATGTTGACGTTGCCGAGCACAACCACTTCCTGTTGGACGGGCCCTGGAGGTCTCCTTTTCCGTGGAAGCCAAGGAACTATCTGGCGCCACATGAATTCTGCTGTATTGGATGCCAAACGGAGGTCTTGTCCAAATCTTTTGTTCCCTGCTTGTGTAGATACCTCGCTTCTGCACGCGAAGCTCAGGCACTCGGTGTAGAACCTGGCTTGCCTCCAGGTCTCGGATCGCAGAATGCGGCAGACTCGCTTGGCGTGACCATCTGAGGGTGCGAGTCCCCCAAATAAGCTGAGAACATCAGGAGGCAGATAAGAGTTCTTGATTGAAAACGTGAGAAGACGAGCCCGGCATGTGGTTGCGGCCAAAAGATTGACACAGATAACTGAAGAGCGGAGGCATAAAGAGGGTAGAAAAGTGCCCGATGTAGAAGAAATGAATTCGAGAAGAGGGCATACACGGGTTGGTTGGTACATGTATTACGACTTGGAAAAGGACGAAAGAGAAGGACGAAACACCAGCGCTACCCTCTACCCTCTTTATGCCTCCGCTCTTCAGTTATCTGTGTCAATCTTTTGGCCGCAACCACATGCCGGGCTCGTCTTCTCACGTTTTCAATCAAGAACTCTTATCTGCCTAGTGATGTTCTCAGCTTATTTGGGGGACTCGCACCCTCAGATGGTCACGCCAAGCGAGTCTGCCGCATTCTGCGATCCGAGACCTGGAGGCAAGCCAGGTTCTACACCGAGTGCCTGAGCTTCGCGTGCAGAAGCGAGGTATCTACACAAGCAGGGTAAAAAGATTTGGACAAGACCTCCGTTTGGCATCCAATACAGCAGAATTCGTGTGGCGCCAGATAGTTCCTTGGCTTCCACGGAAAAGGAGACCTCCAGGGCCCGTCCAACAGGAAGTGGTTGTGCTCGGCAACGTCAACATCCCTACGAAAGTCAACAGCCTTCTCAAGCAGGGACCGAAGTCCTGTGAACATCCGCGTCCGGACAAAACTGAGCTACTTTCTCTTGTGCGGACGGCTGCAAAAAGGGCCACCATAGATGACGCCAACAGGTGCATCTTAGAAGGAGTTGAGTGCCTGCCAAAAGACGTCAAGAAAGGAAACACGCGTCTTCTCACCTCCGCTGCGGAAGCCCTCAGAGATGCAAAGGTAAAGCTGCTACAGTCCGACAAGGAAGGTGGCTTTGTCATCGTGTCTAATGGCCTGTACAAAGAAAAGGCTCAAGAAGCAGTCCAAGCCAACTTCAAGGAATCAAAGTCCGTCAAACCGGCCAAGGTGCAAGAAAAAGCGGTCCAGCTTTGTGAACAAGCCGGCCTCTCCAGGCTGGCTTCGTCTGTAAGGGCAGCGAAAGGAACCTGCCTTTCTATGTTCTTCAGTGCGAAGACACACAAGGATCAGTGCCCATTCCGCGCAATCGTGTCTGAAAGAGGCACGTGGCAACGTGAAGTCGCTGTTTTCTTGCATAAGTGCCTTTCTCACCTGGAGGTGGACGACCCATTCCTCATCAGGAAGCCCGATACTCTTTCAGACTTCCTTCGGGAAGAGTGCCCATCACATGTAAGCGCTTTTTCGATTGATGTGAAGGACCTTTACTATTTCTTGCCTCAGCGCTCTGTGACCGCGGAAGTCAGCCTTTGCATCGACCGCTTTGGCGTAACAAAATTCCAAAACGCATGTGGAATGGACGTTAGTAGGTTTTTAGAATTGCTGAGTTTTTACATGAAATCAACCTTTGTCACTACAGACAGCCAATTTTTTATCCAAAAACAAGGATTCTGCATTGGCTCGAGCATCGCTCCTGTACTAAGCGATTTACTTCTAGCAAGTTATGACAGGCGTCTTCGAACTAAGCTCGATGACGCGCCCATTGTTGAGATAGTGCGATATGTTGATGACTTTCTAATTTTACATCGCACTAATGACGCACAGCAAACGGCTGAAGAGATTTTTCACGTGTTCTCTTATGAACTTAATGACCTCCAATTGACATCAGAGCTCCCCTCTAATAATAGGCTCAGGTTTTTAGACATGGAAATGACAATTTCTAACAATCATATTTGTTGGGCATACTCGCCGCGGTCCAGGAAGAGCCTTCTCCCTTTCCGGTCAGCTCACTCGAAGATTGTTAAGCGCGGTATCGCTAAGGCATGCCTAAGAGCCGCACTGCAAAGATCATGTCTGCATCAGACAAAAGGCAGCTTTCATGCACAGGTGAACAGGCTATCTGCAGCAGGATACCCCACGAAGATGGTGTCAAATGTTGCTTAGTCCCTGCTTGCAGAATGTAGTCTGCGAAAGATCAAGGGCAGCGATGCTGGTCTGGCAGAAAGAAAAAGAACAGTGTGCATCCCTTATGTGCACAAAGTTTCGCACAATCTAAAGAAGATAGTGAGCAAAGGAGGCATTAGGCTGGTTTTTTCAGCCAGGAATAAACTTAGTGGATTGTGTAAGCGTGTTAATGAGGATGGAAGCAAAAAAGGCTGCCAGAAGAAGCATAAGCGGAAGTTCGTTCAGTGTCGTGTTGGTGTGGCTTACAAGATCCCGACCTCTTGTGGCAGTTTCTACATCGGTGAGACGGGACGATGCATCAACGATAGACTACGTGAACATGCAAAAGATATAGAGAACAAGTCTCGCAGAAACCATCTTGCTGTGCACTGTGCTGAGTGTGAAGATTGCGAAGCGCACCTCAATCAGACCATTATCATCGCCCGTTATAAAGATGAGACCACAAGGCTCATTTCGGAGGCTTGCTATATCAGAAAGTTCGGTAACACCTGCATCAGCAGCCCATCGATAAATCTACTATCAAAGGAACTTGCGTATCTTAATCAGTGACGTGCCTTTTTTTAGTCAAGTTGTGTGGTTGTGCGGTATCTTTCTCTTATGCTTATTTTGTGTTTTTACTCGTGCCATTTCATTTATACGCTGCCTCGCCTGTAGCAATAAACCATTTTGTTGTTAGTCAGCGCTGGTGTTTCGTCCTTCTCTTGTGTCTCGTCTTTGATTGCGCTGTTTTTCCAATTCGTAAAACCCTGTTATTATTTTGTTGTGAGATGATGCTGTTGACAGTAAAGCGATGTGTAGAGTAGGCCTTTTATTATAGCGCAGGTGACTTCCGAAGCGCCGGCCGCTGCGGCTTCGATGCGAAAGGGGCTATAGGCCTAGCGACGACCACGGCAACCAGGTAGCAGAGGAGCTCGTCGCCCCACAAGGGAAATTGGCCAATGGCCGATGGTTGGTAGCTCGCCGGCCTTGAGTTGGCAGCCGATGTGCTCGGCCAACTTATACTCCGTTTCATACATCAGGTGCAAGGCTGTCAAAGCTAGCGCTCTTTTTTGCGCAGTCGGCATCCGTAACAGAAAATAGTGCGTTGCTTGTGGTTAGCGAAAAATAACAAATGCTTTGCCGACAGGCTTCGTGGATAATACATTTGTCATCAGCGTGACAAAAAAACGATGTTATTGCGAGCGAATCGGTCGAGATCTGGGATTTTGTATTTTGCGTTTGTCGTCTTTTTCCATTTCACGTTTTCGCTGTCCCCGCTGGCCGCCGTGTTTACTCTTTCCGTCCGCCTCTCTTTCACTTTTGAGAAAATGGCGTTCAGCTCAGTAGCTGCGGCCAGCTCTCCTGTACGCATTTTTCCGAAGGTTCGTGCACGCCAAGCAAGTAATTGCGAATGTGTTCTGCCGCACCACGATCCGTTTTCCGGAGAAGTCTGTTCGGGAAGTACTGAGTGCTGTGAGCGAGGACACCTGAGTATCTCCCCGTAGCGTTGCCAAAATCAAGGCGGAGCGTCTGTGCGGGCCTGTGGCGTCTCCGAAGAAAAGACCTCGCGACGTGAAGAGTTCAAGCTCGCGAATAGTCAAGAATGTCAGCTTCACAGTCCATGCCATCCGTCTGAAAGTGCACAGTATGTAAGCGAAGAGGGAAGTACTAACACTAGGCACTGTGCTAAAGGCTGGCAGTAAGGACATCGACCTGCCGAACTTCAACAAAACTATATTGTGGAGGTTGATGAAGGACGTCGGATTCACATTTCATCAAAGAAAACGGAATCTTGCACTGATCGAGCGAAGTGACAACATTATTGCCTGGCGTCGCAGGTACCTGCGGGCGATCAAGGAAGGGGAGGTACGAATCGTTCCTTGCTTATTTTCTTACGCAGCACGTTTAGACTGGCTTCGCATAGAGCTTGATGTTAGCTTTGCAACCTCATAGTCGGAACAGTGAGTGTTGCTTCAGGATAACACATTTAGAAGAAATCGTCTTAACACGTTGCTGTTGCCAACCTTTTGCGTAGTGGTGATGTTTCACGACCAGTTTTGCGCTACGTTTCGGTGGGGCACGTGTCTGCATGGGTCAGATTAAATCGCTAAATCCCAATTGGTGCGGCAAGCAAGAACAGCAAAACTGCCAAAAATGTAGCACTGCAATGGGTTGTGCCACCATGCCCGTAGGAACGAATGGACACCTACTGTACACTGCCAGTTGCTCCGGTGGTGCGAGTTACTGGCGCTACTGCTGCGAACGTTGGCAATTTTTAAGGCGGAAGCATTTAATGTCTCATCGTTGTAAGCAGCAGTTGTCGACAGAAATGTCACGCTTTTCAATTGGTCGAAACGGTCGTGACGTCAAAGTTCGCGAATTTCAAACGGGGCCAATTGTACTTTGGCTAGTAACCATGCAACCAATTGAAGGGATCGTATAGCGAAGCTCCAAGTAAGTGGGACTGCGCTTAGTTAAATGCTTAATTACCTAATTAGCCTAATTAAGTTTTCTAGTCAGGTCATATAAATAAATAAAACCGAGTAGGAAATTGGTCGAGCTCGGGAATCGAACCCCGGTCTCCGGCGTGCGAGACGAGCATGCTATCCACTCCGCCATGCCAGCTCGATGGTTTAGAATGAACAAAGGCGCGTGTAGTGAATACGGTGTCTCCGCTCACTCTCATCCTCCTCCCTTCCCTTCCGGCGAGGTTTAGGTGTCCACCGAGATATGAGAAACAGGTGCATTTCCTTTCCTCAAAAACCAATTTACCGAGGAGCGAGGCGTAGAACCGAATGGGCGATGGCGTTCTATGGACTCCCTGGCAGCGTTGCAAGATGCTGTCGCGTTCTACACTCAGAGCCGAAGCCTAACATCTTAACCACACATCAGTGACCACACTTTAGGTCAAAAAAGTGTCCCCCTGAATTTCGACTGGTGTCCACCGAGATATGTGAGACGGTTACTGCGTAATTTCCTTTCGTCAAATACAATTTTCATTTTCTACATTACGGACCCTGTTTGTCTTCTTTCACTCCCACTTCCTCCCTTCCTCTACGGTGCGGTTCAGGTGTCCACCGAGATGACAGAGAATTACTGCGCCATTTCCTTTCCTCAAAAAGCGCTGCGTTCAAAGGGCAAGGCACTGCGCTGAACGGGTGGTGGCATTCCGTGGACTCCCTGGCACCACGACAACACGCTGTCGCGTTCCACTCCTAAAGGCGAAGCTTAAGCGTCATTAATTAGCAGTTAATTAATATTCAGGCATTAACCAATAATTAACCATTAATTAGTGATGTGTAATCACTTAGTAATTAGTACTCAATTATATGTGACGCCACCAGTGCCACAGAACCAGCCAAAGTGGTGCGGAAAACGCTTTCGCGTCTACGCACTTTACACAGTCAAAGTGCCCCCTGATTTTGCTCGCAGTCGCCGCGAGTGAAGAGATTTCAAACGTTGCCGAATTAGTCAAGTACCCCATGCAAACATACAGTGAATATAAACTGGCTACCAAATGCCGCCTGGGCGTGAAATATAAGCCCGAACAAGGGAGCAATTACGCTGAGATATTCTTTTTCTCGAGTATCGTTGAGCGGCTGTTTGTGAGACAGGGGTCAGCAGTGCGTTTGTTGCAGTGCATTGCCTACTTACATGCTGCAGCGTGTTTGTTTACTTACAAGCATTGACTCGTGTACTAGGTTGTTTTGCATTTACAGGTGCATCGTCTACCTGGATGAAATCTGGGTCAACGCAGGGCACACAAAAGAATACGTCTGGCAGGACAAGACTGTAAAGTCATCTCAGGATGCCTTCCTGAAAGGTTTAACAACGGGATTGGCTGCGCCTTCGGGCAAATGGGCCCGTTTGATCCTTGTACATGGTGGGAGCAGTGCAACAGTATTCGTGGAAGACACTGCTGACTTCTTCAGAGCAAAAAAGGGAAACCACGCTGACTACCACTCTGAGATGGATGCCAATTGCTTTGAGAAGTGGTGTTTAGAAAAAAATTATTTACATATGTACACATGCCAAGGTTACAAGATACATTCACATTTACAAAAACAGATGGCATTAAGCATGTAACGCGAGCCAATTAAAGAGGTACCATAAACATTTCTAAGTAACTAACAGGAATGGGCAATGTAAAATAGGAATGCATATATACCGATTGACAGAAGAGCGAAAAGTCGATCATTAGACATTGAAACATTGAAAAGGAGACCTTAGCGCCAGTTTGGCCTAAAAACCAAGGCAAGACGACCGTTATTAACAGAAATAAAGGGGCATGAGAAGTGGTTCACCGACAAGTTTTTTCCAAACATTCCGGCCAATAGCATTGTCGTCATGGACAATGCTCCATATCATAGCGCGGCTCTTGAAAAAGCACCACTGGCTGTTTCCAGAACAAACCATTTCTCGCAAACACTGCGGGGTCAGCATTCTTCATTGTCCTGTCTCATTTATTGTTTGCTCTTTCGAAATATTTTTACTTAGCGTTGTACAACTTTTTCTGCATTCTTACTTGACGCTCCAACAGCTTGGAACTCTTTTTACCTTTCTCCATGAAAATCCTGCCTCAGCAGCTTCTGCTTTTCTAGGAGAGCAGGGAAATCGAGCCAAGCTGACTTTCCTGTGTATTGCCTTCATATACATTTGTGCACGACAACAAGTCAAATTCTTCAAACAAATTCTTCAACAAACAAATTCAAACAACGTCAAATTCTTGAGACACACGTCCGTGTTTTTTTAGCGCTTGTACGTGTCTGCTATGAACCAACTAGCCCAAAGGTCTGTGCTCCTGAAATTCTTGAGGCAGTACTATTTTCTCTCACTGTGTGAATCAACACTATGTTCTAAATTTAACACTTAAAACGGGAAAACAGGCCATATCGAGGTGGTGTGTGCAAGAATAATTTGACCCGAAACTTGCAGACCACTTGTTAATCGGGCCACGGCGGAGCACTCAACACTGTGCTAATTAATTAAGCCCGACGAATGAACGTCATCTTTCGCACAAACCTCTCACTTGCATCGAAAAAGTATAGTCGCAATTCTGCAGAATTGGGGAGAAAACCGCTACTGGTGACTAAAAGCCGGTGTTGGCTCACATTAACGCGGTATGCATCAAATGAACAGATGCCTGCAGTTCATTTCAGAACACGCCATAATATTCAAGCAATTCTGAACAAAACGAGTTTTCTCATTCAAGTCACGCGAAATTCAACTTGCGATGAAAAAAAAAATGCGTGAAAAAAAAAGTTTCAGCATCCGGGATTCGAACCCGCGCACCCCCACTGCCTGTCGACTCTCCGGAGGGAGCGACGCGTTAGACCACACGACCACAAAACTTTATTTTTTTCTTCAACATGGTATTTATTACAGTGATGTAATGTTCTATGTACATGAACTATATACAAGCCATTATGAAAACAGTGGTAATCGATACATATTGAAAAGACCATTCACTAGAAAAGGGGCAATGCAGAGCACATCACTAATAGTGAGTGCCACTCCGGTTCGTACTCAGTCTGGGCATACACGTCTCTTAGCTGAACAACCATTCGACTGAAGTGATCCTTTGTAGACACAACAGGTTCACAGTGTCTGTCCATCATGCGGGTTTTCCAGAGGCTGTGCAGTCCAATCAGAAAGAACGTGTCCAGGGGTTCATCAACAAATGGCAGCGCAGTGAGATAGCGAACAGAATGTGGAGTCAGATGAATTCTTTTTTTAAATGTGCGTTGCAGGATATCCCGGAAGAGTACTGCATCTTTGCAACTGATGAAACAATGCTCTATTGTTTCTGGTTCATCACAAAGGCGGCAATTAACGGTAGACACAAAAATGCCCTTTTTATCTAACCATGTTCTACCGGGCAACGTACCGGTGTGTAACTTAAAGAAAAAGGTCTTTGTACACGGCGAGACTGGCATCTGACGTACTCTTTTGGGTACGTCATGCCCCGGTAAACCAAAATACAGAGAGCGGTACATGGGTGGAGGGAAGAGCATACTAATCAAATCCTTATACAACTTTTTCCTCGACACTAAAAAAAGGAACTCAGGAGTAAAACGAACAAGTAGGAAACAGGCAGCCAAATACACCTCTTGCATTATGCCCCACAAACACGGACGGTCACAAACATTGGAAGACACAATGAGGTTGGGTAAAACATGAACTAAATTTGTTTGCAGGAATGAACGTACTAGTAGGTGTGTAGTGTCACGGAAAAACATGAAACGTGACACTATCTGTCGGACATACAGGTGAACTAGACCAAGGCCGCCAGCGCTTACAGGCCGAAAAAGGTTATCACGCCTCATGGATTCAAAAGACGAATCCCACACAAAAGTAGCGAAAACCCTGTGAAAACGCTGGATAGGAAGTCTTGCGCAATGAATAATTTGCAGTACATAATATATTTTAGTGGCGAGAAACAGATTACAGGCGGTCGCCCTGCCAAAAATTGAGAGGCCATGGGGGACAATCGTTTGAGCATAGCGCTTAAGAGTTGACACGCGGTCTTTCCAATAATGTGTGCTATGCTTATAGGCACTCAAAGGGACGCCAAGGTACTTTGGTGGCCTGCATGTCCATGTTATACCAGCATATTCAGCAGGTGTCGAACCCCAGCTACCAAACCAAAGACCGCAACTCTTAGAGCGATTAATCCGACTTCCTGACACCGAACCAAAGTCCTCCGTTAAACGAATAACCTCATCGATGCTTGGCTTATCAGTACAAAAAAGCGCAAGGTCATCTGCATAAGTCAATACCTTCAGTTCGTGGCCCATTATTCGGAAACCATTGACAGCTCTACTGTTTATAACACTTATGCAAAGTGGCTCCAAGTATAATGCGAACAGGAGCGGCGACAGTGGGCACCCTTGTTTCACCGAAGACCGAATTGGGACTGGTCGCGAGAGAGAGCCATTAACAATCAAGCGCGTGGTACAGGATTTGTAACAAATCCTGAACAGAGATTGACGTGATTTATTAGTGCAAAAAGAAATGAATGGCATACTCGATAAAATGCCTTTGCCAGGTGAATTTGCAGCATTGCTAATTGTTCTTGAGCGTCACTGCAATACTGCAACACCGTACGCGCTACATGTAGGTTAGATTGTATTGATCGTCCCCGCAAGCCACATGTTTGATGAGGCCCAATCAAAGTAGAGATTGCAAGCTGCAGCCGATTTGACTGTACTTTAGCAAAAATCTTATAATCTACATTAGAAAGCGTGATTGGTCTGTAGCCATCTACAAATCGAAGTTTTTCCTTATCTTCGGTTTTTGGTATAAAGACAATATGTCTTTTCGTAAATGACTGAGGCAGAAATTCAACATCAATACTTGTCTCAAAAATTTGGAGCAGGACAGGGGCTAGAACGGATTTAAATGCCTTGTAAAATTCTCCTGAGAGGCCGTCAGGCCCCGGAGTTTTCGAAAGCGGCAATTGATCAATTGCATCTTGCAATTCACCCAAGCTTAAAGAGCCACTTATTGCCTTGCACTCATCCTCATTGGGTGGGTTAATCATGGACACCAATCGCGCTATATGATCATCATCAGCAGTGCTAGACGTGTCAGCAAACAGAGAGCTATAGTGGTTTTCAAACTCGGAAACTGTGACATCTGTACTTGTGACCAGGGCACCGCCACAGTAGAGCTCAGAAATTCGCTTGGCAGCCACGTGACGACGCTCATCTAGCAAGGCCTGTCTAGTAGGCTCCTCAGCGTGCAGAGCGTGGTTGCTGCGGGAACGACCACACAAGAGCGAGGAGTAATACACCTCTCTTTAGTTTTTTCTGCGGACTATTTCTGTAGCCTTCACAGCGTTGTACATGATGTATGAAACGGCCAGCGTCGGGCAACGGCTGGCCAACTGCTGTGCCGGCTTATGATTGGCAAAAGGCTAACAACCGAGCACTGGCAAACGTCTGGCCGCCAACGCGTAGGCACGCAAACACAGGTCGACGCCGGGCCACCGCTGGCCACCAACCACTTTGGGCAAATTTTGAGACAATTGAGATTAATTAGGGCATAGCCTCTGAAAACACTTATACATGTCTTGATCGTAAGCGTAACAGCCGGCAGGAAATTTTCAAGTATGACCTTCATGGCACGCGCATGTCACGCAGTCGTGGTGCCTGAAAATCTAGTCTCATTACGTTTACATAATGTTCGCAGCAAAGATTGCTGAGTGGGCCATTAACTTTTTTCTAATAGAAGGTACTTGCAACGCAGTCCGCTGATTTGCATTTCTCGTTTGTGTCATCACAGAATCGCAACTGTATGAAATAATATTGCTTTGCGTGAGAGAGTCACTGGCTACAAATGCATGGTCCTAGATTTGGAGTATATAAGCTCGTGAAAATTCGCGGCTTCGGCCGCTTATCTGTTTTTTGAGCAGGGTCCGCTCCGGCGGACGCAGTTGTTGCTGCGACGCGCGTCTTTCCTTTCCTCTCTCTCCTTCCTCTGATCTTTTAACTCTCCTCTATCTGCACGTGGCAGCGGTGGTGGCTTGGCTCGAGCCAGTAGCAGGCCCGTGCAATTTCCTTTTCATCCTTCTCTCAGTCACAACAACAACAACCTTTTGTGGATGTTGTTGCCTTGGGCTCTGGCATGGATGGTGGCCATCCCACCGGACCATTTCGCCAATGTACCGTGGGCGACGACCCCGGGCAAGTATTTGGGCGTTCCGCTCGATGCTTATCACGATAGCGAGGAGTATTGGAAAGAGCAAACTAAAGACGCACGTGACCGAGTTGGGAAATGGAAAGGCATCAGCCTTTCAATTTTCGCCAGAGCTACAGTCTGCAATCTTTTTTTTTATTAGCAAACTCTGGTATGTGATGCAGGTTTTGCATTGCTCGCGTGTGAACGTTCAGAAGCTACACAGGATTTTTGCAGTTTTCATATGGGCGTCCGAATGGGAACGTTGTAGCAGAACGAACCTGTTCCGGCGGGTAATAGACGGGGGGCTAGGGCTAGGGCACCTCTTTTTAAGGCAGCTGGTGAACCGTTTTTTGTTTTTTCGCGACGTCACAGACCCGTTCTTGCGCACCGTGTGCCAAGTGAAGCTGCGGCGATTGCTGCTGGAGTTTGTGGTATCCACAGAAGAGCTCTCTGGTGGAACTTTTGGTTACTTCAAAGAGATTGTAGCAAGCGTTCGGTTTCTTTCGGCACGTTTTCCACCGATTATTTGTGGAAAAGTAAAAGGAAAAAGTTGTACAATGATCTTTGTGATATTGTTTTCCCAGAGCCCATGTACAGGGCCTTGTACAGTGGAGGCCCGGGAGGAGATGTTTTTAAAAAGGGTGAAGAAAGTGCAGGTGCACCAGGAGTAAAGACTTTCTTTTTTAAGTTACACACCGGGACGTTACCAGTTAAAAAGTTTCTAGAGAGAAAGGATTTCTTTTTACCGTGGGGATCGAACTGCTTAATTTGTAAACAGCCTGAAACAATAGACCATGCTTTTTTGCATTGCTGGGAAGGGGTTTATTTTTGGGACGTGTTACAAAGGACCATAAAGAAAGAGCTACCACTTGACGCGCACGGAATTCGCTATTTAAGCACTGATAATGAAGATGGGGCACCTTTTGATCTCATAATGCTCTTGGGCATCCTCTGTATATGGCGCTCCAGAATGGCAGGCTACCATTGTAACAAAGACGCACGACCGGCCCGAATTTATTTTCGGGAAAGCATGGACTGGTTTCTTGCAATCCAAAAAGCAGCTGCGGAGCCTCCCGAGTGGCTCTCAAGACTACAGCCGTTGTGCATGTTGCGGGAATTTTAAGCTGACGAAGCCAGTCTCGTGCTGGCTGACCACGACAGTGTCGTATGTATATAGCGTTATGTGTATTTTTCTTGTGCAATGTCATGAGCCAAAGCCAGGCAATAAAGAAAAAAAAAGGATGTTGGTGTTGCGTATGCTTAGCATGTTTATATGACTTGATTTTCCTGTCGCATCTGCTCGTCTTTGCGCATTGACAGTCGTGACAGTGTGATAATACTGTTATTTCAGTTTTCGCCAGTGTGTCGCTATTGGACCAAGCGACTATCTCCGTCGTGATAAGCTGCAGACCTTCCTTTTTCATGTCTAGATTACAGGAAGCGCAAATTATTTTTGTCGAAACTTTTCGTGTATTTTTACAGCTGCCATTATAGTGTATGTACTCCCTAGCATAACAGGTAATTTATCTTCGGCCATCGTAGGGCTGAGCATGGCCCGACGTCGGCAGGCGGTGATCGGCTCGTGCAAGGCCAATGTCAATCCCCAACTACGGCCCGAGCTGGTTTTTTGACAGCGCATCGTCTCCGCCAACTTTTGGCTGGAGCCACGGTTCCTCGGCCGGAACCCCGTCAACACAGCCGCGTCTGTCTTCGCGAAGTCGGCAGCTACCTGTGGACACCACTCACACACAGGTGGGGCAACATTTACGCATTTTAGGGCCGATCCTCACTTGCGTTTCCTGGCGACGGCGCTAGGCCTAACGCCTACGCCGACGCTCGGCCGTGAGTGAGTCGCCCACCCGTGTCAAGATGGCTGCCCAAAAAGTACAACGCGGCTACGACCCGGACGCCATGGCCTGGTCCGAGGTTCGTTCAGCTCCAGCGCCTGAGAGTCCGGATTCTGCGCCCAACGAGAACCCGAGGCTCTTCAAACTAGTGGAACGCCGCTCCCGCAAGCGGGACGCCGCCTCCAACAAAGCAGACGCCACGTCGGCAGGCCGCTCAACACGGCACAACGCTGCTGCGCGCGCTGCAGCGGTTCACGGAGGGGCCCAGTCTAAGACCGGACCCTCTTGGAAACCAAAGCCACTGCCGCGTCTTCATCCAGAAGCGATCGTCATCATCCTGAAGCCCCGGGTGACCGTCGCTCTCAGGGATGTATACCAACATGGCGAGCTGGGAGCAGCGTTCGCGGCCTACCTGGGCGCCAAGGCTGCAGCATCCCTCAGCCTGCTCCCCACATGGGAGCAAAACCTGATCGTCGCAGGCACCAGAGAGCCGCACGTCGCGGACAAGCTTCTGCGGGATTTTCAACTAACATCATTGAAGGGCCAGCTCTCCATGTACGGCCAGTTGAAACTCACTGGAGACGTGTGCCGCGGCGTCATCACCGTGGCCAAGCACGAGACCAGTGAGTCCCTACAAAACAAGAACCAGTGGCGTGCTGGAGAGGTGGCCGATATCCGCAAACTTGGCAGATCCGACGTCGCGTCGCTCACCTTCGTGGGAAAAGTGGTGCAGCGATATGTGCATTATAACTCCGAGGTGACCCTTGTGCGTGCGTACAAGAAAACCATTCCGGCCTGCGTGCGGTGCGGCACTGTGGGCCACCGAGCAGACACCTGCCCCTGCCCGAATGAAAAGTGCGGCCTGTGTGGCCAAACGGCGCCGACCGTCGACGGAGTCAAGGCGCCGCAATAATGTACTCTGTCCTGTGCAGTCTGTGGGCAAGCCCACGCTACCAGCTCCCGCGACTGCACGGGAAAATTCCGGCAGCTCAAGGTGCATGGCCCCAAGGCTAAACGCCCAGAGGTGCCAAAAAACCAGCGACCTGGCAAGCAGCCAAGTCATTCAAAACCAGGTGCCGGTGGCGGAACGCCGCGTGGTGCTCACGGCACCGACCACAAGACATCGTCACCTCCTTCACCGTCGGTGAAGCCAGCGCCCGGGAAGAAGACGGTGCCACCACCGCCCAGCGGCAGAGACACTGGCCACTTCACAGCCTTCAAGACAATTGGCGCTGCCGACGCCCGGTCATCAGCGCCTTAACACGACAAACAGGTGAGCAGCTGGGCTGAGATCGCCTCTTCTTCCTTCCATCCCTCACCCTCCCCCATAACCGTCTCCGCACTCGACGCGGAATACAAAAAAGAGATAGACGTGCTCCGGGCACAGAATGAGCTTTTGCTCAACAAAATTCAAAATTTAGAGTCAAAATTGGCGTCCGCCCCACCGAGCCCGCAGAACTCGGACGCAATGGAGAGCGACGCGGAGATCTCGCCTGCCCTCGTGACAGCCATCTCTGCGATGGAGGAGCGCTTAACCTCTAAATTGCGATATATGATCCAGACCGCCATGGACCAGATCTTGACAAAGGTCAAATCTGCCGTTCCCGTGGTGGTCTTAAAACACATCTCGGACAACCCCCGCCTCCTCCGTTGGACGGGACCCATTAGAGACGTATCCCGCCCTTCAAAATTCAACCGTCTGATTATTGATTCGGACAATGAGGACAGCTGCCCCGCTCCTTCCGTCATCACCCCCTTGATGGCGCAAGTAGCTGGCTCTGAGGCAGCCAATCCCTCCTCCTCCCCCCCAAGAATTTTAAATTATGGCGAGACACCTTAATCAAAGGAGTTCCGCCATCTCCAATTCGGCCATGTCAACTTCAATAACACAGTGGAACTGTAGAGGCTTTAAGGACCGCACTAAGCGGGCCAATTTCCGCCTCTACCTTGAAACTTTCGAGTCCTTACCAGCCGTGGTTGCCCCCCAAGAGCCAGGCCTGGGCGCCTCAATTTCAAATTACACGACGTTCCAACACGATCCCGCGTCTTGTCTTCTTCTTCACAAAGACTACACAGCCAACCTAGTGGATCTCGACCTCCAACTAAAGTACTCTTATGTAATGGTGACCCTCCTACCAGTCCGCCGCAGGGACCCACCGTTGCATATACTCAACGTGTACTGCTTTCCCAAACTAAAGCGAGTGACTTTTGCGGACCTCTTTAGCCGCGCGCTAAGAGTAGCGGGCCGCGATCCCCTGCTGATTGTGGGCGACTTTAACGCTCCCAGTCGGCTGTGGGGGTATCGCAAGGAGGAGTCGCGCGGACGTAGGCTGGCGGAGCTTGCGTCCACGTTGGGCCTCACCCTCCACACGGACCCTGTCCACCCAACAAGGCTAGGAAATTACGTGACACGGGATACGTGTCCGGACTTAACCTTCACTCGCAACATACGACACGCAGACTGGCTCAACACCGAGGAGACCCTCGGTAGCGACCACTGCATCATTAACACTACACTACGCACACGCCCCCTCAAGCGTCGCAGAACACAAGCCCATATCCCAGATTGGACGAAATTCAGGCAAAATTTTAACTCACTTGATAATACACCCATTTTCGCGCAAGGCTACACAGCATGGTCCCAACAGCTGCTGGCACACCTTTCCTCGCATGAAACACACATCCAGCTCTCAGAGGCGGTCACGGATGTGGATAACCACCTTCTACACCTCTGGGAAGCCCGTCGCAGCCTCGTCCGCCGTTGGCGACGCCAGAAACACAATAGAAAGCTTAAAGCTCGAATTGCCGAGCTTACCCAGAAAGCGGCAGAGTACGCGGCCCAAGTCGCCGACTCGAACTGGGTAGATAGATGCAACACGGCCGCGCGACAAATGTCCAGCCGAAACACGTGGCGTCTCTTTCGAGCCCTAATCGACCCAACCCAAACACGAACCGAAACACAACAACATTTGCAGCGAGCCATGCACGCTTTTCCTGGCAACACGCCTCAACTGGCACAGAAACTTCGGGACCAGTATCTGTGTACAGCCCAAGACCCCCGTGGATCTGCGTACTCTTATGGGGCAGAGGGAACACGGAGCTGGATCAACCTTTCCAGCTCCATGATCTGCGGGCGGCTCCCGCCAAAATGAAACGGGGCACTGCGCCAGGACGGGATAAGGTCACCGTCAAGGTTTTGACGAACCTGCCCGACTTGGCATGCCAGTCCCTCCTGGAATACGTCAATGCGATTTGGCGCGGGGACACCCCCCTGCCAATCGAATGGAAAAAGGCTTTGGCCACTTTTATTCCTAAAGCTGGCAAACCAATTGACACAGATAACCTCCGCCCCATCTTTCTCACCTCATGTGTTGGCAAACTAATGGAGACGATGGTGCGGGATCGGTTATCTACATATCTTGAACACAAACAAGTCTTTGCGAGCACCATGTTAGGATTCCGGCCACACAGATCCGCACAGGATGTCCTCCTGCAACTCAATCGGGAAGTCCTTGACCCCCCTCTAATGTCCCCATAATGAACGGATAGTACTCCCCTTGGATCTTAAAGGGGCATTTGACAATGTAACACACGAGATCATACTCACTAACCTAAGCCGTGGCAGCCGACTGTGGCCTCAACACATTCCGATACATAAGCCAATTTTAAATGGATCGCCAATCCTACATCCGAATACAAGAAATAGAGCATGGTCCCTACCTACTCGGCACGCGGGGAACCCCCAAGGGGCGGTACTTTCCCCGCTGCTCTTCAATCTGGCTGTGATGCACCTGCCGCCACAGCTGAGTGGTGTCGCCGGCGTGCAGCACGCCCTGTACGCCGATGACATCACTCTGTGGGCCACGCAGGGCAGCACAGGAGACATTGAAACCAGCCTGCAAACAGCGGCGACGATAGTAGACCGCTACGCCCGTCGCTGCGGTCTTCAATGTTCCCCTAAAAAATCGGAATTTGTGCACCTCCGCCCCTCACAGAAGTGCAACACTAAAATTTCTTTTTCTCTTGAGAGTGGTCCCATACGCGAAAGTGATGAAATACGGGTAATCGGACTCTACATCCACAAACACAGGCGGCCAGACACTACATTGGCCAAACTCCGTAAGGTGGGGGACCAGGTGGGCCGCATGGTCCGCCGGGTTTCCTACAAACGCGGAGGGTTACGAAGTAAGGATGCCTTGCGGCTGGCAAACGCCTTCGTAACTAGTCGAATTCTCTATTCGACTCCTTATCTCCACCTACGGAAACAAGAGGAGGACGCCCTTGAGGTCATCCTTCGCAAAAGTGTTAAACGTGTCCATGACCTCCCCATCACTACTTCAAACAGCCGGCTTTTGTCTCTTGGGGTGGTGAATACTTTCCGGGAGCTCCGGGAGGCGCACCTTACAAACCAGTACACGCGCTTGTCGCTAACGGAGTCGGGTCGTCGCCTTCTTGCTCGACTCCATATCCAACACACCCCTCCAATGGAAGACAGGTTTCGCATCCCGGAACTGTGGAGACGTGCCCTCCACGTGCGGCCTATTCCAGCAAACATGTCACATGAAGACCATAATGGTCGGCGCCTGGCAAGAGCGGAAGCACTAGCCCGATATTATGGCAACAAAACAGGTGTATACTACGTCGACGCCTCCGGCCCTCACCACGGGGGATGGTACACGGCCGCGGTAGTTCACAACAGCAACACAGTTAACGGCCTAACTTTCAGAGCCCGCAGTGCAACACAAGCAGAAGAGGTCGCGATTGCTTTTGCGGCCTCACATTCCAATTCAAAATACATAATCACCGACTCGCGAGGGGCCTGTCGGGACGTCGAAAAAGCCTGCACTCCCTTCCTAGCCTATCGAATATACCAAAATTGCATACGGGATACGGCCCCGCACACCGTTACCTCATATGGGCCCCTGCTCATCAAGGGTTGGCAGGAAACGAGGCAGCAGACGCAGCCGCCCGCGCGCTCTCTCACCGGGCTGCTTTCTCCTCCCCATCCGATCAGGAACCCGATTTTAATCCGGTCTATATATTCAAAGATATTACAACGTATTATCAAAATTGTCATCGCCTTTACCGTAGCCCATGTAAAGGCCTGAAGAAGGCGGATGAGCGGCTCCTTCTCCGCCTTCTCACCGATACATTGCTGTGCCCGGCAGCGCTAAAACATTTTGACCCCCTCCTTTAGCGGCAGCTGCCCACACTGTAGTGCAGTGTCTTCTAACACCTATCACATGGTGTCGGCCTGCCCATCCAACCCCGCTATTCCCCCCATCCCCAACCCAACCCGGGAGGCCTTAGAGGCGACCCTGCTCGGCTGCCACGACTTACAGGCCCAACAAGCCTTAGTCGCGCGCGCCCGGGCGGCGGCAACCGCCACTGGGGTCCCCTACTAGGGTCCTCCACCTAGTGTTTGTAAGGATCGGTCCCTTACGGGCTGATCCAAACATACCTCCTGTTCATTCGTAATAAATGTTTTCACCACCACCACCGAGCTGGTTTGCCGAGCTCCGGCCATGAACGGCCTGGTTGGCTGCCGGAGATGGGCCATCGACTGGCCATGCAAGTTTTTTCCATTGCTAGCGCCCGCGAGCGATGCCGTTGCCGAAAGCTCGAAACGTAAGCAGGCATGCTTTGTCGCTGCTCGAGCAGTCTTTCTGATAACAAGGCGATCTGGTCTTTTCTTGCGATATTTGTACACCATCCCAAGCAGCGCCCAGGCACCGCAGCACGGCGCCGAAGTGTGACACTGGTTGCGGGCGGAGCTTGGGTAGTGCGGCGCAGCGATGCTCACCGCTCCGTGTGTCCCTGCTTGCAGCGGGGCTGTAGTTCGCAAGCGACGATCGGTAGGGTGCCTCGATGCCAGCGCTGCGCCGTCGCTGGCATCGAGGCACCCTAGACGATCGGTGCGGGGCGTCAGCCAAGTGGCCATATGGCTTGATGAATGTTGCTGCGCGTGCATTATTTGTCTAAATAATGATTGCATTTCGCGGTCTGAGCTCGGTACTCGCTTTTGGTCGGCGAATGTTTTCGCTCGGCCACCGTTCTGCCCAAGACACGTCGGTCTACGCGTCTCGTCGGCATCTTTGGTCGGCGGCGTTGTCACACTGGGACGACGCTTGGTCGTTGGGGACGTCGTCGTCGTCGTCGGTGCAGTGTGACTGGAGTCGGGGAACGACCAGGTTGGCCGACGCGACCGCCGATCGTCGGCGTCGCGTCGGCATCGGGGTCCCGTCGGCCTGACAGTTGGACTGCTGACCTATTTCTGACGCACGTTTCGACTAGCAATTCTGTTCTCGATCGCCTCCCGATTCGAACGCGATGAGTAGGGCACTTCTGAGATAATTTTTGGGCCCACAGTCTTTGCGCAAAAAAAAACGCCTCAGGGCCGTTTCACATGCATGCGATTCTCGCTTGCGACGCGGCGAATTCTGTCGGTCTGCGACTGGGAAGGGCCGTCGGTCTAGCCGCAGACGGCCTGCGACCAAGTTCCGTCCGTTTGGAATTCAGTCGCAGCGTCGGTGTGTTCGCTCTGCGACTGACCAATGGGCAGCGCCGAGACGGCACGTGACGTCATGTCCCGCGCCGTATCGGCGTGGGGTCACGTGGGAGCTGTTCCCACGGCGTAAGCGAAACTGTTTATTCTAATCAAGACATACGAAATATTGCCTTGCATCTAAAAATACGCTGGTCATAACATCATCAACACATTCCGTGCAGCGTTTCTGTCGCGTTTAATCGTGGGTTGCCTATGCGAACATCGAGCAACCTTGCGTGTCTCTCCGACCAAATTTGATGGGTACGCGTTGCATGTGAAATCACGGTGCGAAAATCGCACTGCGGCGTCACCGACTAGGCCGACTATTTTCGTTCTAGTCGCAGCATGTGAAACGGCCCTCACCGGGCAAGATAGTGCGTCGCACTCGGTGGGTATATATAAGGCAAGCCAAGTATGGCACTTGTCGGAGCATTTGTTGTTTTGCTGAGGCACTTCCGTCATGATTTGCAGTGTAGGTATCTTTGCCGTCCCCATGCCATCACGTGACCTTATAATCTCATGTACATTGTGATTGATGATAACTGCGCTTGTACAATTTGTTCTGCACTTGAAGCATTAGCCCGTCTCATTCTGTTAAGCCGACCAGTAGACATTTTTTAAGCCGAAGTGGATATATTTTTAATGTATTTAATGTATATTTCTAGTGTATTTCTAATGACATCTAATGTATTTATTGCATATTTTTAGTATATTTTTAATGCATTATAAATATGCTGAGCGGGCAAAAATGTACTTTTCAAGCATTTTAAAGAATGTTCAAAATATTATTCCTAGTATACTTAGAAAGCATTCGTATTGCAGTTTAAGCATAGGGACAAAAAAATGCCAAATAAATATGAAATTAATACAACATGTTTGAAATGCATTTTAAGCACATCCTCTTTTCCGCTAAGGGGGGATAAGGTCACCGTCAACCTCTTGACGAACCTGCCCGACTTGGCATACCAGTCCCTCCTGGAATACGTCAATGCGATTTGGCGCGGGGACACCCCCCTGCCAATCGGATGGAAAACGGCTCTGGTCACTTTTATTCCTAAAGCTGGCAAACCAATTGACACAGATAACCTCCGCCCCATCTCTCTCACCCCATGTGTGGGCAAACTAATGGAGACGATGGTGCGGGATCGGTTATCTACATATCTTGAACACAAACAAGTCTTTGCGAGCACCATGTTCGGATTCCGCCCACACAGATCCGCACAGGATGTCCTCCTGCAACTTAATCGGGAAATCCTTGACCCCCTCGAATGTCCCCATAATGAACGGGT
Organism: Amblyomma mixtum; assembly: GCF_055824585.1. Taxonomy (NCBI): domain Eukaryota; kingdom Metazoa; phylum Arthropoda; class Arachnida; order Ixodida; family Ixodidae; genus Amblyomma; species Amblyomma mixtum. Next base: position 93,321,025 of record NC_143019.1, read on the forward strand.
AGTACTCCCCTTGGATCTAAAAGGGGCATTTGACAATGTAACACACGAGATCATACTCACTAACCTAAGCCATACCGACTGTGGCCTCAACACATTCCGGTACATAAGCCAATTTTAAATGGATCGTCAATCCTACATCCCAATACAAGATACAGAGCATGGTCCCTACCTCTCGGCACGCGGGGAACCCCCAAGGGGCGGTACTTTCCCCGCTGCTCTTCAATCTGGCTGTGATGCACCTGCCGCCACAGCTGAGTGGTGTCGCCGGCGTGCAGCACGCCCTGTACGCCGATGACATCACTCTATGGGCCACGCAGGGCAGCACAGGAGACATTGAAACCAGCCTGCAAACAGCGGCGACGATTGTAGACCGCTAAGCCCGTCGCTGCGGTCTTCAATGTTCCCCTCAAAAATCGGAATTTGTGCACCTCCGCCCCTCACAGAAGTGCAACACTAAACTTTCTTTTTCTCTTGAGAGTGGTCCCATACGCGAAATTGACGAGTTACGGGTACTAGGACTCTACATCCACAAACACAGACGGCCAGACACTACAAGGGCCAAACTCCGTAAGGTGGGGGACCAGGTGGGCCGCATGATCCGCCGGGTTTCCAACAAACGCGAGGGGTTACGAAGTAAGGATGCCTGTGACTGACAAACGCCTTTGTAACCAGTCGAATTCTCTATTCGACTCCTTATCTCCACCTACGGAAGCAAGAGGAGGACGCCCTTGAAGTCATCCTTCGCAAAATTGTTAAACGTACCCTCGACCTCCCCATCACTAATTCAAACAGCCGGCTTATGGCTCTAGGGGTGGTGAATACTTTCCGGGAGCTCTGGGAGGCACACCTTACAAACCAGTACACGCGCTTATCGCTAACAGAGACGGGTTGCCGCCTTCTTGCTCGACTACATATCCAACATATCCCTCCAGTGGAAGACAGGTTATACAGGTGTATACTACGTGGACGCCTCTGGTCCTCACCAGGGGGCATGGTACACGGTCGCGGTGGTTCGCAACAGCAACAAAGTTAACGGCCTCACCTCCCGAGCCAGCAGTGTAACACAAGCAGAAGAGGTCGTGATTGCTCTCGCGGCCTCACATTCCGATTCAAAATACATAATCACCGACTCGCGAGGGGCCTGTCGGAACGTCGAAAAAGGCTGCACTCTCTTCCTAGCCTATCGAATCTACCAAAATTGCATACAGGATACGCACCCCGCACACCGTTACCTTATATGGGCCCCTGCTCATCAGGGGTTGGCAGGAAACGAGGCAGCAGACGCAGCCGCCCGCGCGCTCTCTCACCGGGCTGTTTTCTCCTCCCCATCCGATCAGGAACCCGATTTTAATCCGGTCTATACATTCAAAAATATTACAACATATTATCAAAATTGTCATCGCCTTTACCCTAGCCCACGTAAAGGCCTGAAGAAGGCGGATGAGCGGCTCCTTCTTCGCCTACTCACCAATACATTGCTGTGCCCGGCAGGGCTAAAATATTTTGACACCTCCTTTAGCGGCAGCTGCCCACACTGTAGGGCGGTGTCTTCGGACACCTATCACATGGTGTGGGCCTGCCTCTCCAACCCGGCCATTCCCCCTATCCCGAACCCAACCCGGGAGGACTGGGAGCCGACCCTGCTCGGCTGCCACGACTTACAGGCCCAACAAGCCTTAGTCGGGCGCGCCCGGGCGGCGGCCACCACCACTGGGGTCACCTCCACCTAGTGTTTGTAAGGATCGGTCCCTTACGGGCCTCCTGTCCCTTCTGAATAAATGTTTTCACCACCACCACCCACAGCGTTTTACACTCCGATCACTTCAAGGAAAGGAAGCGCTCATAACTGGCTCCCTGGGTCAGCCGACGCCTGAATCGTGCTTATAGACCAGATTTTTGAGCCTCTCCTGGGCGCGGCCATTTTGCACCGACTGGCGCGCCGCGGTGCGGGCGTTTCTTTGGGGACTGCGGGGCTGCGGCAGTTCCGCGGCCGCGCCTGCATATAGCCGCGCTTCGGGCGCTAAAAAAACATTGTCGAGCATACTTCCGCTGCGTGGCTGTGTTGCAGGAAGTATTTACGTTATCAGAGCGATAACATTGACGCGTTTTAATGACATTTAGTTTGACATTCAGGTTAATTGTGCCGGCGCTTAGAACGCGCTCTTGCTTAATCGAATTCCGTCTTGGTGCTCCACCGCAAAGAAACTTTTTATTCAATATCAAGAATTAGGTGTGCGGCTAGTATGCAGTTCCAATTCCCATGCACTCTTATTCCTTCCTGCCGGCCATAAAGCCCCCCCTTCCACAAACGGCTTTCTTGTCGCCGCGCCAGTTTATCAACAAATTACCGCTGTGAGCTCAACTGAGTCGCAGCGCCAACAGAAAACAAATTTTGTCATGGTTTATGCAACCTGGTGCATAAAAACGTACTTCCGCTTAATTTATAAAAGCTTGAATAGATATGAGCAGCTAATCCAGCTTTCACTAATTCTGAGGTCCGAAGTCGCGTTATTTTATTCAGGAGCTCTCGCCGCGTGTGAGAGTGTTGCGTAGGCGTTTGGCTAAGTGTGGAAAATGTAATGAAATCGCGCATATTTTCCTATGAATAATGTAGATACCGCACCGCTGCGGTGGCTCAGTGGTTACGGCTCTCTGCTCTGGCCCAAAAGACGCGGGTTCGATCCCGGCCGCGGCGGCCGAATTTCGAAGGAGGCGAAATTCTAGAGGCCCGTGTACTGTGCGATGTCAGTGCACGTTAAAGAACCCCAGGTGGTCGAAATTTCCGGAGCCCTTCACTACGGCGTCCCTCATAGCCTGAGTCGCTTTGGGACGTAAAACCTTAATAAACCAAACCAAGCTAATGTAGATACCAACAGCAGAAAGATACTATAGATAAACCTTTACCCCCCAGATACCTCTGACATGCGTGCGGAAAAAGCAGCTGAAATCGGTAGCGGTCGTGCTTACAATCCTGTGCATGAAATGTTCTTAATGGGAACAAGAGCAAGCTCAGCGCAAGGATGCTGAACACGTACTGGTGATCGAAAACACGCGCTCCGTCGGGACAACCTTCAGTCTGCAGCTCGCCTATCCAGTTACTACTCCACTGAGTCAAGTCAATAGATCTACATTCTGATGCATAATATTATCATAGATGATATCGCACGTAAAAGGCGACAACAAACGACACGACAGCGCAGAAATCTGCTTCGAAGTGCCAGTTTCCAGTCCGTACACTACCTGGTCGACTACCCTCGGATGTCACGTTAACGAGTAACTGCGCACAAGATAACCGCAGCACTGTCTGGAAGAGGGCAAATGTGAGTAGTGACGCACAGCACACACCCTCATACGTTAGCTGATGGAGCACAAAACGGCAGAAGCGAACACGTAAACATGCGTTCTATGCGCGGCGCCGGCGCGACCCGCAGTCCCTCGGGCCGCGCGCGCCGACAGATGGCGACTGGCGTCGAGAGTAGGCGCGCGTCCGCAGCCTGCGTGCGAGGGTAAAAAAATCTGGTACGTGGGGTGATGAGAGAGATGTGGGGTGCGTGCGCTGGCGCTGACAACGGTGAGCGAACTCTCGCGAACAACCATTAACTGCCACCTGTCATAACTGGCTCCCTGGGTCAGTGGACGCCTGAATCGTGCTTATAGGTACGTGGGGTGATGAGATGGTGGTGGTGGTGAAAACTTTATTTACAACTGGGTTGTTTGGGACACACAGGTCCGTGGGCCCCCGCACGGCCCCACTGCACTGAAACGTTCATGTCCCGGAGGCTCATGACGCTGGCAGCCCGGTCGGTGGCGATGGCTTGCTTGGCCGGGTCCTCATAACGCAGTAGGGTCTCCCAAGCCTCCCAAGTGGTAAGGTGCTCCAGGCCCCGCGGGGGAGGATCCGCCGGGCAGAGGAAAAGGATATGGTCTAGAGTGGCTTTGGGGTGGTGGCAGAGGGTACAGGAGGGGTTGGTGTGGACTTGGTGATAGCGCGAGCGTATATAAGGGGAGGGTAAGGTGCGTGTTTGAAGCCGCCTCCAAAGTGTCTGATGATAATGGTCGAGGGATCAATGTTACTGGAAACAACTCGGCTTTGCAGGCCTGCGTCATTTCACTGAATGAGTGCATGCGCTCCCGCGAGAACCCCAGGTCGGAGGCCGCCGGTGCCCGGTTGAGAGAACCTCGGGCTAAAGCGTTGGCGGCCTCGTTTCCGGGATTCACGGAGTGGGCAGGCACCCATATCAACTCCATATGGCGGGGTGGGTGTGCGGCGAGCGAGTTCAGTATGCGAAATGCAGGGACGTGAACTCTCGCGCGAGCAAAATTTAGTATGGCAGTTTTAGAGTCGGATAGAATACATCAGGCCTGGGTGCGTGTGATGGCCAGGGCAAATGTCGTTCCATGAAAGCATTTAGCAAAAAGCTAACCCATTTCTTTTTGTGACATAGCAATGGCTTACTTTTTCTGCACATATCTGCCCCATAAAAAAAATAAAAAATCCATGTTCTATTGAAAAGAAAACCTTACTTTGGCCGGCTTAGTTAAGCTCTTCATGCCTTTTGTTATGTTCAGGGACACCGATATTTGTATTTTATGTGCAATTCTGTGTAACAATGTTGACTGTCGAATATACTTTTTGCAGCATTTCTTAATTGTGTGCCTTAAGTGAATATGTGCCGTTTTTCTTGTTTTTTTTTGTTTTCGTGTATAATGTTATATGCAATGTATCTTTGGTGTTACGGTCTGTTTTCTTTGGTTAAACCTGCCCACTGCTCAGTTGTAGAGTGTAAAGGGGGCGGACGCTTCGTCAGGCAACTTTTGATTGCCTTTTTGTTCGCCTCCTCGGCAACCAAGTGTTGGTGAAATAAATCTGAATCTGAATCTGAATTTGAATCTCAATCTTAATCTGAATCTGAATCTGAAATGCGGCCTCTTCGGCCTCCTCCGAAGTGGCAGTAGGGGTTATGTGAAGGGTGGCAATCGGTTGGAGGGAGGGGTTCGTGATGGCTACAACCGCGTCGTCGCCCGTGCATGCGGCATCCACCCAAACGGCATACGGTTCCGTGCCATAGTGTTTGTGGAGTGCCCGTGCGCGAGCTCTGCGGCGGGGTTCGTGGTAGGTGGGATGCATGTTTTTGGGGAGAGGTTTAATAAATAATTCGCGGTGAATGTGGCGGGGGACCTGGAGCTGTGTGGGATCCGTAGCTGGTAGGTGGATACCGAGGGTGTGTAGGATGTGTCTGCCGGTGGTGGTTTTCGCGAGACGTATGTATTGAGCCTGTCGGTGGGCCTCGATAAGCTCCCCTACCGTATTGTGCAGGCCTAGTGGAGGAGTTTTTCGGTTGAGGTATTTGGGGGTAGGTGTAGTGCTGTCTTAAATGCTGTTTGGATCATGGCATCCAGGGTGGAGATTTCCCCGGCCTGGAGTTTCAGGTAGGGAAGCGTGAAGAGAAAGCGGCTGAGGACGAAGGCATGAATGAAACGACATAGGTCATGCTCCTTCATGCCCCGGTGGTGTGCAGAAACGCGGCGGATTAGGTGGTATATCGACACCGTCGTCTGCTTGAGTGATGAGAGAGATGTGGGCTGCATGCGTTAGCTCTGACAACGGTGAGCGAACTCTCGCGATCAACCATTAACTGCCACCTGTCAGGGTGGGTGGGGACTTTAATTTAGATACAAAGACAAACAGGAATTTTATGCCACTTACGCGGGAGAACATCCTGTTCCTCTTGCTCGGAACGCCTTCCATGGCTGTGACAACCTCGCGAAATACTTGCACAGACCTCGTCTTTGAGAACCAGGCATTGGTGCCACAAGTTGAGCATATGTGAATCTATTTCTCCGACCTCAACGCTTCCTTCATCACAATCAAGAAGTAATAGGGGAGTGTTTCTTGAAGAAGGAATATGTGTGAAATATAGTTACCTGCAGTTGTATTGGTGCGGGCAAAAGTAAACGGAGCACGCAAATGTCTTCGAATATTTTTCACGCGCCACCTAATTGAAGTTTCCAGCAGTGGTGCGAACATGCTGGTAACGGAGGTTGGTGGGCTTTCTTGTAGACAAACAACGCTTCTTCATTTCCAATGGAGAAAGCTTGATTGCACTTCGAATGCAATAGCGTGCTCCGTTTACTTATGACCGCGCCTGTACATACATGTCTTGCTCGAATTCGTTGCCTCAATCTGTCGAAAGGCTGTAACAGCTGATGAGCTGCGCTCAGATTTCGGATTAGGAAGTAATGTAATCGAGGCAATTTTTAAGCATGAAATGCTTTTAGCTCCCGTTGTCGGCAGTGTGGTGACGTCACGCCGAGACCGAGAGCCATCATCCGGGCACTGAAATCCACTCATCCGGGCACTGAAATCCAGTCATCCGGGCTCTGAAACGAGAACATCCGGGCACCGTACGAGACAACATTTGACGAGACTCTGTAAGCCCTCCTACGCGACAGGCATGCAAGCGCTGGTTGGTCTCCAAAGGAGTCACAAAAAATAACTGCTGCCAGTGCCTTCTCAATGTTTATCAAGATATCAGTCGCTGTGCGTTTGATAATGCACGGAATTATAATTTCCGATTTCTAATAACGTGCAAAAAGCACAGAAATGCCACAATACACTTCGTTGTCATACGTGATCTCTTAGGGGCTTCGCGCATCGAAGCAAAGCCGCGCAGGCGCACAGGGGCCCGGGGGAGAAGCGCTGCGTTCAAAGGGCAAGGCATCGCGCCGAACGGGTGGTGGCGTTCCTCCCTTCCATTACGGTGCGGTTCGGGTGTCCACCGGGATGGCAGAGAATTACTGCGCCATTTCCTTTCCTCAAAAAACCTTGCGTTCAAATGGCAAGGCATCGCGCTGAACGGGTGGTGGCGTTCCTCCCTTCCTGTACGGTGCGGTTCGGGTGTCCACCGAAATGACATTAGGCCCGTAAACATTTCATGCTTACTCTACTCTCGGTTACGGGAGAGGCAGAGATTTTTTGTTCAGGTAACAAACAAACCAAACCATGACCATGCGAGGACACAAGAAATGAGACATGAGCGCTGTTAAATGCACTCGCTGCATATTGCGCTTTAGTTTGCCATCGGATTCAGCGCGCTCTGTAATCATCGCTCAGGTGGTGTATAACTCTAAATTAATGAGAACCCGTAAGTAGAAAGCAAGGCAATTGCCGTGCATGCGACTGTACTCAAGCGCTGCGTCAGAGTTTTAATCAAGTTGTTACATTTTTTTAATGTTATAGGGAAAAAAAATGACTGGTGGTTCCGCGGTGCTAAGCTGAAATAAATGCGTAAATCACGGCATTTGACACCACCGCCACGTACCTGAAAGTGCCATTGAGGTGTCCGCTGACCTAGGGAGCCAATTATGCGCCTTCCCTTTCCTCTAAATAAACGGTGTGACCCTTCCCGACCACGGCGGCCGCGTTTCGATGGAGGCCGAACGCAGACAGAACCGTGTAAAATTGGTAAATTGGTTTTTGAGGAAAGAAAATGGCGCAGTATCTGTCACATATCTGAGCCGACACCTGAACCGCGCCGTAAGGAAAGGGAGGAAGTTAGGAGTGATAGAAGAAAGAGAGAATGAGGTGCCCTAGTGGAGATCTGCGGAATAATTTCGACCACCTGGGGATCTTTAACGTGCGCTGACATCGCACAGCACACGCGGTCGGGTTCGAAACCGGGTACTCCGGCTCGGTAGACGAGCGCCTTACCACTGAGCCACCGCGGCGGGTATGCTGTGCATTTATTGTACGTTAAAGATCCACAGATAGTCGAAACTATTCCGGAGACCTCAACTACGGCACCTCTTTCTTCCTATCTTCTTTCACTCCCACCTTCCTCCCTTCCCTTACGGCGGTGGTGGTGGTGAAAATTTTTATTTCATGAAATAGAGTTTGGGAGCCACAGAGTCGCCCCGCTGCATGGTCGGAGTCCCTAGCCCGGGACACCGCATGACGAGGCCCCGTCTCTCGCCCGTTTCACCAGAGCCCTTTGGGACTCAAGCGAGGAGCAGTTCAGGAGGGCAGTCTCCCATGCCTCTCTGGAAGGGGTAGGGGAAGGGGGGAGGTGGGGATTTTGAGTACATCCCCACACCATGTGGAAGGTATCACAGGTCCCCCCCAGTGCGGGCATCGCCCAACCGTTTTCGGATCGTGATGTTTTATGATTTCAGGACCGAGTAGAGTACCTGTCTGCAGGCGCCTTAAAGTTCGTTCCTCCGTATTACTCAGCCCCTTTGCAGGGGCCGGGAAAAGGCGGTGGTTGTCGCTATAATGCGTTATTATTTCCTTGAATCGCAGCAGCGGCTGGTTAGTCTCCGAGCCAGAAGAGCAGGGGTGAGGAGCCCGGTGAATAAGCGCTCGGGCAGCCGCGTCAGCGGCCTCATTACCTCGTAAGCCCTGGTGGCGAGGAGCCCAAATGATTATTTTCGGTGCTGGATCAGTGGCAGTCTGTCTTAGAATGCAAGCAGTTAAGGGGGAGATCTTCCCTGCCAAGTAATGATGACATGCTTTTCGGGAGTCTGTGATAATGATTCTCGAATTGGCGTGGGCGGCAGCAAGCGCTATCGCTACTTCCTCGGCTCGCATTGAATTCGGGGCTCGAAAGGAGAGTCCATAAACGCGCATTTCTTGGTGAACGACAGCGGCCGTGTAGAATCCCGTGGGCGATGGCCCTGCTACGTCTACATAATATACACCGGGTCAGGAGCCGTGTTGTCTCTCAAGAGCCCGAGCCCTCGCTTGCCGTCTGTTTTCGTGCATGTCGGTGTCCATGTTACGGAGGAGCGGGGAGACCCAGAGCATATGGCGCCACAGTACTGGGAGAGCTCCGCCTCCTATGGAGTGCAGTCGTTTTGGATGTGTAAGCGGTTTAGCAGGCGGCGCCCAGTGGCCGTGTGCATGAGCCGCGTGTATTGGTTCACGAGGTGGGCCTCCCGCAGCTCCTGGTAGGAGTTTAGCACCCCCAATGCCTTGAGTTTGGCATTAGAGGTAGCCACCGGGAGATCCAGGGCTCGCTTAGTTGCCTTGCGGATGATGGCACCTATTCGCGCCTCGTCTTGCTTAGTAGTGCGGAGATATGACACGGCGTAGAGGATCCGGCTAGTCACGAAGGCATAGACGAGCCGAAGCGCGTCCCTGCCCCGGAGACCGCCCCGCTTGTTGGAAACGCGGCGGATCATGCGCCTTAACTGTTCGCCTACTCTCTTGAGTTTCACAATGGTGGAGCCCGGTCTTAGTCTGTGGTGAATGAAAAGGCCCAGAATACGGAGCTCCTCCACCTCTCTAATAGGACCTCCTGACAGAGAGATGTGAATAGCTGTCCTATCCTTTGGGTTCGCTCTGACATGCATAAGCTCTGATTTCGCTGGAGCATATTGGAGAGAGAGAGAGAACAACTTTTATTTAGAAAGCCTGCAGAGTCGGTTAGGCTCCCTCCAAGCAGGGAGGACAAGCTTTTACCGCGACGCGGCCACTACGTCAATCTCGTGCGTTGTGCTCCTTGAGGTCTTCCTCGCTACTTCCGCGGGTTCGAGAGGGCCGCCGCCCCCTTCCTGGGGGTGCCGCCCCCCTCTCCTCGGTTTCGCTCGGTCGCTGCCTCTCGAGAGCTGCCGAGACCTGCTGGACGGCCTTGAGTTGTGTCTTTTGATCACAGCTCCTCGTTGCAGCCTCTAGCTGCGGCGGGATCGTCGTCTTCTCGCTGGCTTCGCGCGGATTTACGCTACAGTCCCAAAGGATGTGAGCCGCGGTGGCTCTCTCCTTCGCGCACAGTCTGCATATGTCGCTCGCGTGCACACTCGGACACGCGTGCTTAGCTAGCACCGGGGTGAGCAGGGACCCCGTCTGTAACTGTCTATATAACACTGCCTCCTTCCGGGTAAGCCCCGGGTGAGGTGGCGGCATAGTCTGTCTGTTCAGTCTGTACCATTTCACTATTTCGTTGAAGGTGGTCATCTTGTCCTTGGCACTTAGCCGCGACCAGGACTCCGAGTTGGAGCCCACAGTCAATAGCATACGCATCGACTATGGAAATGGCCTGCTGAAGGCGGGCTTCCATGTCCCCAAGGCTCCCCTCAGTGGTCCAAATTGTAATGTCATCTGCATATAACGCGTTTTGAATGCCTTCCACCCGGGCCAGTTGGCTTGGGAGGCACATCATAGCTATGTTGAACAGGAGCGGTGACAACAGCGCTCCCTGAGGGGTACCCCGTTTTCCCATCATGTAAGGGCCGTATTCCTCGCCCTCAATCCGAAGAAAGGCCTGGCGATTAGTTAAGAAATCTCTTACATACGCGTAGGCCTTTGCCCCACAATCGGTAGAGCTCAAGTTGGCCAGGATGCTTCTGTGTTTAACATTGTCGAAAGCCCCTTTCAGATCAAGGGCGAGGATGGCTTTGTCATTGTGTTGCATAGTTGTGGGTCGTATTACATCCCTGTGCAGCTGGAGAAGGACGTCCTCTGCAGACATTTGGGGGCGAAACCCGAACATGGTGACTGCAAAGAAGCCCTTACTCTCCAGGTATGGAGAGAGACGATCCCGTACCATCGTCTCCATAAGCTTGCCCGCACATGAGGTCAGTGATATGGGCTTCAGGTTGTCCGTATTTACGGCCTTACCTGTTTTAGGGATAAACGCCACAAGTGACGTTTTCCACTCGGGAGGGAGTGGACGACCGCCCCAGATCTGGTTGATGTATTCTAATAAATGGAGGTAGGCTGAGTCTGGTAGGTTCGCCAACAGGTTCACTGTTATCTGATCCCGTCCCGGAGCCGTACCCCGGCGCATTTTTGCTAAGGCCGCCTTAAGGTCGTGCAACTCAAAAGGGGCATCGAGTGTTTCATTAGGCCTGCCAGAGTACATGTACTCAGGCCCAGGCTGGCGCTCTGTACGACAGAGATATCTGTCGCACAGAGTGTACGCAAGTTGCGCCGTCGTACCTTGATACCCTTGCAGAGCCGCCGGAGCTGCTTTTGCGCCTCCCCTCTCGTTTGGGAGGGGTCGATTAGACTGCGAAAAAGACGCCACGCCTCCTTCGAGCTCATCTGACGGGCTGCGGCGTCGCAGCGTGCTATATAATTTGAATCTGAGAGTTGGGCAGCATACGCTGCAGCCTGCTCTGTGAGTTTGGCTATGCGGGCGCGTAATTTGCGATTAGTTTTCTGCTTTTTCCACCATTTAGTTAAGCTCCGGTGCGCCCTCACACAAATGCAGGAGGTGGGTGTCCACTGCGGGGATCTCTTCGGTGGTTTGTAGCGTTGTGACGTGTTGTTTCTGAATGTTGTATATGTGGTTAGCCCACTCCGCGTAGCCGCCGGAAAAGAGTACGGGAGGGATAGTGTGATTCCGGAATTTGTGCCAATCGGTCAGCTTGGCCTGACCCCATTTTTTGCGCGCTGCCTTTGCCACGAGTGATCTCTGCCTAGAGAATCTCCCAAGTTCTTTCCTTACGGCGCGGTTCAGGTGTCCACCGAGATATGTGAGACAGCGCCGTCTCCTCTCCGCAAAGACCGCTATTTTTTGCCGTCCTGCTCCATCGAAACACGGCCGCCACGGTCGACTTTCAACAGGGATCCTTCGGCTCAGGTGGTGGTGGTGGTGAAAAACATTTATAATGCATAAATATTTACAGAGAGGTGATTGGGGTAGGCCCTATTGGCCCTTTCCCCTAACAATACTAGGTGGAGCCCCTATTCCGGTGCCCCATTGGCAAGCAACGCCGCCCGCGTCCGGTGAACCAAGGTCTTTTGGGTCTTTAGGTCCTGACAGCCGAGCAGGGCCGCCTCCCAGTCCTCTCTGGTGGGGTTGGGGTTGGGGGGGATAGACAGCCGGACGCGCTAACCGCTGACCCACCGCGGCGCTCTAAAATCCGCAACATTCGTCCACTAAGCGCGGAAGGAGGAAGAAATTCATAATTTAAAATTGGTTTTGAGGAAAGGAAATGACGCAACAACTGTCTCACATATCTCGGTGGACACCCGAACCGCACCGTATGGGATGGGATAAAGAAGGCACCGAAAGAAGAAAGGTGGTGGTGGTGAAAAACATTTATAATGCAATAAATATTTACAGAGAGGTGATTGGGGTAGGCCCTATTGGCCCTTTCCCCTAACAATACTAGGTGGAGCCCTTATTCCGGGGCCCCATTGGCAAGCAACGCCGCCCGCGTCCGGTGAACCAAGGCCTTTTGGGTCTTTAGGTCCTGACAGCCGAGCAGGGCCGCCTCCCAGTCCTCTCTGGTGGGGTTGGGGTTGGGGGGGATAGATGGGTTTGACTGACACGCCCAAACCATGTGGAAGGTGTCAGCCACCTCCCCACAGAACTGGCACGCGCCATCAAAGGATGTATTGAAATGTTTAAGCACCGCCGGGCAGAGTACAGTGTTAGTAAGAATTTTGATGAGGAGGCGCTCGTCAGCGCGATCCAGACCCTTACAAGGGGCCGGGTAGCGCCGGTGCTCCTCCTTGTAGTAATCGGTGATTTGTTTGAATGTAATGGCCAGATTGTCTGATTGGGAGTACCCTTCCAAGGACAGGGAGATAGCCCGGGGAGAGAGTGCGCGGGCGGCCTGATCGGCCTGTTCGTTTCCCTGGAGTCCCTGGTGACCGGGGGCCCAAATCAGGTTGCGTGGAGTTGGATCTTCAGATCGACAGCTATATTCCAGTATGCGCCAGGCAAGCGGGGGAGCCCAGCCCAACTCGTAGTTCCGACAGGCCCCTCGCGAGTCGGTGATGATGTGTTTCGACTTGGGAGTAGTGAGAGCAAGAGCAATGGCAATCTCCTCCGCGTGTGTTGCGCTGTAGGCTTTGAAAGTGAGCCCGTTGACTGTGTTTGTGTTGTGTACGACTGCGGCCGTGTACCACACCCCGTGGTGTGGGCCGGCAACGTCCACGTAATACACATGTTGTTGGTTACCATAGTATCGCGCCAACGCTTCCGCGCGCGCCTGGCGACGACCGCTATGGTCTTCTCTGGACATGTTGCGGGGAAGGGGTCGGACCCGGAGGGCGCGTCTCCAGGGTGCTGGCACTCTCTCCCTTTCCTCAATATGGTAGTCATGTTTGATGTGTAGCCGGTCCAAGAGGCGGCGACCGGACGTGGTCTGTGCAAGACGCGTGTATTGGTTGAGTAAGTGGGCCTCTCGAAGCTCCCGAAATGTGTTCACCACGCCCAAGGCCAGAAGTCGCTGGTTGGACGTGGTGACCGGGAGGTCGAGAGCCCGCTTGATGACTTTCCGGTGGATGACCTCCAGTTGGTCATCATCATGTTTGCGCAGGTGCAAGTAGGGGGTTGAGTAGAGGATTCTACTCGTTACGAAAGCATGGGCAAGCCGCAGTGCATCCTTGCTTCGTAATCCGCCCCGCTTGTTGGAGACCCGGCGGACCATGCGGCCCACCTGGTCTCCCACCGTGCGAAGTTTGGCTAGGGTGGTGTCGACTCTGCGTTGGTGGTGTATGAAGAGACCAAGGACGCGGATCTCCTTGGACTCCCGGATCGGTCCCGAGGGGAGACTGATGCAAAGCGGAGTTGTGTCCCGAGGGGAGGGACGTATGTGCACAAATTCTGATTTAGACGGGGCGCACTGGAGTCCGCAGTAGGCCGCGTAGTCGTCGACTAGGGTCGCCGCTGCTTGCAGGCAGGATTCCATGTGGCCCAGGTTACCTTGCGTGGCCCAGATTGTAATGTCATCCGCATAAAGAGCGTGATGTATCCCGGGCAAAGAGGACGATTTGGAGGGAAGATGAAGCATTGCCAAATTGAAGAGGAGGGGAGACAGGACCGCGCCTTGAGGTGTTCCCCTCGAGCCGATGGTGTATGGCCCGTGTTCCGCATCTTGTATGCGTATGTAGGCTTGACGGTCTGTAAGAAATTGTTTTATGTAGTTGAATGTTTTGTGGCCACAGTTGGTGTTACTGAGGTGGTCCAGGATTACTTCGTGTTTGACGTTGTCGAATGCGCCTTTAAGATCCAAGGCCAGGACCACCTTGTCGTTGTGGGGACATTCGACAGGATCTAAGATGTCGTGGTGAAGCTGCAGAAGTATATCCTGTGCAGACTTGTGAGGGCGAAAACCGAACATGGTGTCCGCGAAAGTGTGCTGTGTTTCTAGAAAATCGGAGAGTCTGTCGCGCACCATCGTCTCCATCAGCTTGCCGACACAAGACGTGAGGGAGATGGGGCGAAGGTTCTCCACATCAATAAGTTTGCCGGCTTTCGGAATAAAGGTCACGAGAGCCGATTTCCAATCGAGAGGGAGAGGAGTCTCTCCGTCCCAAATGCTATTGATGTATTTGAGGAGCGCGGCGTAGGCTGCGTCGGGAAGGTTGGCCAAGAGCTTGACCGTAACCTTGTCGCGCCCGGGTGCAGTGCCCCGCTTCATTTTGCTCAAGGCCACCCGGAGGTCGTGGAGCTGGAACGGCTTGTCCAGCTCCGTGTTCTCCTCGCCTGCATACGAGTACGCCGCCTGCCGAAGGACCTTAGTGGTGCACAGGTAGCGATCCCTGAGCGTGTGCGCTAGTTGTTTTGTCGTTTCTGTAAAGTTGTGCAAGGCCCTATGTAATTGGCGTTGGGTTTCCGTGCGTGTTTGTATTGGATCGATGAGAGCGCGGAACAGGCGCCACGTGTTGCGGCCAGACATCTGGCGAGCAGCCGCGTTGCACCGGTCCACCCAGTTAGTGTCGGCTAGCTGAGTAGCATATTCCGCTGCCTGTTGTGTGAGTTCGAGGAGGCGGTTCTTTAGGCGTCTGTTATGTTTTTGTTTCTTCCATCGCTTCGTGAGGCTGCGACGGGCCTCCCAAAGGTGGAGAAGGTGGTTGTCCACGTCTGTTCGTGTTTCTGTAAGCTGTATCTGCTGTTCGTGTTGTGTGAGTGTAGAAGTGAGCGATCTGGACCAGGCGTCGTATCCCGACTGGAGGGGGTCTACAATAGGTAGAGAGGTGCGGAAAGTCGTCCAGTCAGGGATACGAGCTTGTTTTAGTGGGCGTTTCAGGGGACGCATGTAAATGGTTGTGTTGATTAGACAGTGATCACTACCTAGAGTGTCCTCTGTATTCAGCAAGTCGGCATGTCGTATGTTGCGTGTAAATGTGAGGTCCGGGCAAGTATCTCGTTGAATGGAATTGCCGACACGTGTTGGGTTGGCGGGGTCAGTGTGCAGGGTGAGTCCAAGTGTGGAAAGAAGTTCCGCAAGCTTCCTCCCACGCCTGTCCTCCCGGGGGTATCCCCATAGCCTGCTCGGGGCGTTGAAATCGCCGACGATTAGGAGGGGATCCCTACCCGCCACCTGCATAGCTTGAGTGAAAATTTCATTGAACGTGACGTTGTTAAGTTTCGGTGGGCAGTAAATATTTAGAATGTGTACAGGTGGGTCAGACCGCTTTAGGGGCAGCACTGAAACCATCGTGTATGGGAAAGACGGTGTTGTGGGAAGTGTGACCTCCTGCGCAGTGTATCGCTTGTGAACAAGTATACATGTCTGCGGGTTGTGTTGAAATGTAGTGTAGTTTGTTAGTTTGCCACCGGCGCCGGGTTCCTGAAGGGCAACCACGGCGGCGAGGAACTCAAGGTTCTCAAGATAGAGGCGGAGATGAGTCCGCTTCTTGTGGTCCTTGAGACCTCGGCAGTTCCACTGCGTTAGTGTAAGCGGCTGAGTTGTTCTTGCTCGCGACTTAGGGTTGGGGGCCATGGTCGGAGGCGGAGGGTGGGGTCACGTTGTTAAGACTCCCCAGTCCGCTAGTGCCCGGCGCAGACGTGCAGGAGTCTTCCGAAAAGTCAAACTCATCAGGAATAGCTCCATTGAATTTTGAGGGGCGGTTAGCGTCCCTGATGGGTCCTACGCGTTTAAGGACGCGCGGATTATCTTTTATCCATTTTTGGATAATGTGCGTTACGGCTTGTGTCACCTGTGCGATGACACTCTCCACCTGACGCGCGATGGTGTCATGGATAATTTTGGGGAGGTCAGCCAATTGTGTTTCAATTGCGGTCACCCGGGTCTCCAGGGCCGCGGCGCGACTCTCCACAGGAGGAGGGATCTCCCTGTCTGTTATGCTTTCTGCCTCGTCGCTCGACGCGGGCGGAGTATGGAATTGGGATTTGAGCGAGTTAAGCTCGCTGGCTAGTTTTTCGTTTTGAGCTCGCAAGAGGGCGAGCTCGCGCTTGAGTTCCTGTGTCTCGGCGGTGCTGGTGGGGGAGGAGGGAGGAGGGGAAGGAGAGGAGGCGACCCTCGCCCAGCTGCCTACCTTGGGTTGGTTGCAGGCGGCGCCGCCAGATGAAGCGCTGAGAGCTGGGAACTCCGCTGCTCCGGGTGGTGGCGTTACTGTTGCTGTCTTGCCAGGGGGAGGCATCACGCCACGCCGTGGCGTCTTCTGGTTGTTTCGCTGCCGCCCTCCCCGTGTAGCGCCGGCATTGGCTCCCTTGGGTGGCGTCCTGGGCCCTGGCTGCGGCAACTTGATGAATTTCGCGGTGCATTCGCGGGAGCTGGTGAGGTGCGGGCCCCCGCAGATTAAACAGATAGGATTGCAGACGTGGGGGGCCATCCCCTCAGTACCAAGCCCCACGTTTGGCCACAAAGGCCGCATCTTTCCTTGACCGGGGTGGGACAGTTGTCCACCCGGTGCCCCAGTGTGCCGCAACGGTAGCACGCTGGCACTGTTTTTTTGTACTCCTTGACGGGAGTCAGTTCTGCGTTATAGTGGACGTAATGCGGAACAGTGCGTCCCTCGAAAGTCAGCACAGCTACGTTTGATTGTCCCAGCTTGCGCAAATGAACTAGTTCACCACCGCGCCACTGCACATTATCTTTTAGTGACTCACTGGTTTCTAAGTTGTGAACAGATATCACACCGCGACACACATCACCGGTGAGCTTGAGGTGGCCGTGAAATGCGAGCGATCCTCTGCTGGTGTTAAGTTGAATGTCCGTGAGGAGCTTTTTAACCACTTCTGGGTTCTGCGTGCCACAGACGATGATGTTCTGTTCCCAATTTGGTGAAATGGTGATGGTGTTCATGTGCTGCCTACCGATGAGTTGCGAAATGGCAGCGCCGAGCTCACCTTGCTGGAAGGCCGTCTTGAGGGAGACCGTACTGCGTGGCTGCAGCACGACCACGTAGTCGTCAGGGTCCATCCTGACCGTTGGCTTGGGAGTCCACTTCGAGACTGGTGAAGAAGTCTTCTGTGGAAGTGCAGAAGACGGAGCGCGAGCGTCTCCCGTTGTTGAATTGTTGAGAGGAGTCTTGGGTGTTGCCGCTCCTCGTGCGTTCTGCCGGCGTCGGCGCCGGCTCTCAACGACTTGGAAAAGGGCAGCTTGCTGCGCCGAAATGGTTGATGGGCCGTCCTCTGGCTGGCTTACAGGGACAGATGACCACGACAGAGTCGTGGGGTCGTATCCGCGTTGTTCAGGTAGAGCCATGTTGAGAGGTTGGCCGGCAGGCGACTCCGCAGCCAGCGGCGGAGGAGCCGGAGCCGTTAGGCTTAGCTCGACCGCTACGTGGTGATGCGGAGGATTGCTCGAAATGGCCGAAAATTCAGCGTACCTGGGTGTGATCGGGTTCTCCAGGATCCTGCTGACTTCACGGTAGCAGTCGCACAGGTTTGATAGGCGTTACATCAGGTTACCGCGGTTCCAGCCGAGAAATCGACGGAGCCGATGCACCACGCGTCCGATCACTCCGCGCTCAAACGCGGCGT
The DNA here is from genome assembly GCF_055824585.1 of Amblyomma mixtum. Classification (NCBI taxonomy): domain Eukaryota; kingdom Metazoa; phylum Arthropoda; class Arachnida; order Ixodida; family Ixodidae; genus Amblyomma; species Amblyomma mixtum. Next base: position 93,338,712 of record NC_143019.1, read on the forward strand.
CCCCAGAAGAAAGGACGAGATGCCGTAGGTAGGGCTCATGAATGAATGAATGAATGAATGAATGAATGAATGAATGAATGAATGAATGAATGAAACTTTTATTGAATAAATGAAGCGTGACGGCAGGCAATACGACCACCAGGGGAAAGCATGGGTAAAAGAGCGCCTACTGCAGAGCACCACTTCAAAGATCAAATAAGAGTATCCGTCCTCGCTTCGGCGAGCGCGGCTTCGACCGCTTATCTGATTTTTTCAGCAGCGTCCGCTCCGGCGGACGCAGTTGTTGCTGCGACGCGCGTCTTTTCTTGCCTTTTTCTCTTTCCTCTGATCTCTTACCTCTCCTATATCTGCACGTGGCCGCGGTGGTGGCTTGTCTAGAGCCAGTAGCAGGCCCGTGCAATTTCCTTCTCATCCTTCTCTCAGTCACAACAACAACAACAGCACCACTTCAGTTGGCTGCAAGAGCGGCAGCAGGGGCCGTTTAGCTAAACATACTGCTACCGACTTGGAGGTGTCAGTTCACTTATACACGTACACTGTCTTCTGCCAGTGAAGTTTTGCACTGTTGCTGCCAACTATTTTTGGGCATGCATGGAGAGATCGAAAAGCAGCGTGCGGATAGATTTTCGCACCAATATTCCAGCGGTGCACGGTAGATCAGTAAGGGATTTCTGGAAAGATGCCCGTGAGGTGTCAAACAGTGTTGACTTCGGCAGACAGAATTACGCTGACATGACTGTCGAACTCTGGGCACTGGAGGAAGAAAGCAGAACGCTCAATACAGGAAACGCTGCACTATACTCTTAAAGTGACAGCTTAAAGAAAAAAAGAGACAAAGTATGCTTATGGATAGAGCTTGCAGCTTGATACATGCTGTAACGGCTGGATGGAAAGATATGCAGTACAGAAACATAAATATTGTTTGCAACGCTGACTGAGGCTCGAAATAAGAATCGAATGCTGAATAACCAGTAGCGCAGCAGCTGCAACAGCTGCACAACTTCAACTAAATATTTGAGGAATTAAAGAACTGCGGAAACGTGATGCTCCGGATCCGTGCTGGTGCATATACAGGAATAAGGAGCCAGAGAGCTTGCTGCTTTTCGATTAATTTTTTAGTGTACGAAGTAACGACAAGACTAAGACGGCGCAGAACTGCAATATTATTTTTGAAAATGCAGAACCACTGTTATATACACCCACGAAAAGTTCCCACCCGAGTTGACTGAACTCCACATGGGGCCAAAGGTGGGTGTGACTATTAATAAAGAGTAAAAAGAAAAGATCTTTTATTCTTTGGCGATTGGGAGCCGCCGCGGTGGCTCAGTGGTCATGGTGCTCGGCTGCTGACCCGAAAGACGCGGGTTCGATCCCGGCCGCGGCGGTTGAATTTCGATGGAGGCGAAATTCTAGAGGCCCGTGTACTGTGCGATGTCAGTGCACGTTAAAGATCTCCAGGTGGTCGAAATTTCCGGAGCCCTTCAGTACGGCGTTTCTCATAGCCTGAGTTACTTTGGGAGGTTAAACCCCATAAACCAACCAACCATCTTTGGCTATTGGACTTTCGTCACCCCTCTTTCGGCTAGGTGGGAGGATTTTATCGGAATCATCTCTGAATCAGCGTAGCGGTTGTGATACCTTGCTTAGCAGAATGGAGTGGCCGCCGTTTTTTGTTTGCTCCGTACAGGTTTAAAACTGTAAGCTTATAGTAATTTCTTGGTATTGTAAGCTACTTTTTCTTAACTTTTAAACTTCTTTGTTTTGGTTTCTGTTACGCTTCGTGCAATCTTTGCATCATGCTTTTACGCCAACAGTACCGTCTTGTTTCTCTCTAATGCTGGTCTTTAATATTACTATCATTACACCTGAACGCCAGAGCTACAGGAGGGCTTACCATGCAATCCCTAAATCTGCATGCGCAACTCTGCAGTTTATATGAACGTTCTTATGCTCTCTACACCGGTCCCGCATGCGACATAATAATCATTTCCTTTTTCATACTGAAATCCATATTGTCCGGTTCTCAGGCAACCTTATTTAGGCTCAAGAACAACGAACAGCATTTTAGAGCGAAAGGCTCTACTCTTGTCATGATGAGCCTGAAGGACACCTGGCTCTTGGATTTGGCCTCTAAGGAGAGGCGTGCCGCATGTGCAAAATGTCGCGTGACAAGTGCCTCGATTTTCTTCTCATCCTTCATCGACGCCACAGCTGCACGCATGGCAGTCACGTCCGCCGACGGGCTGGCTGCTGCTCGCCCGCTCCTCCTCGCCAGTTGTAACATGTTATGTGTCACGTGATTCGATCTTGCGCTTGGCAGTAATGTCCGCCGCTGCACCAACCGCCTCTCTGGACGCGCGCACTTGCACTTGTCGCACGCGATGCATCACGTGATTTGCTCTCGCTGAAGTCTTGAAAAACTAAAGATGAAAGCAAAGTTAAACCCTGTCTAACTATGCTTAACAAAGCTTTCGCTGTGTATATCCTGGCTTCGCAGAGTTGAACCGCAGCCACTTTTTTGATCACGCAGTGTTTTCTTCCGAATTTCACTCTTCCCAGCCCTGAATTCTCGCTATGATATCTTTGTGTCCATGCTATTTTTACAGTTGGCAGTCGCGTGTTTGCGAACTTCCTTTTCCATCTGTGGAAACTTTCCCTTCCCTGTTGCTTCCTGCGTGCCCTATAGTGAGTTTTCTAGTCAGGTTCTTCCACCTCGTGTCCACATTTTTACCCCACAACTGCGACTGGCTACGTACCTCTTGTGATCCACATTTCTTAGACCCTCTTCAAATAATATATTGCTCTTTGCTACTCGTGGTTCAAAGGAAGACCAAACCATATCCTTGTGTGCAGCTTCCTTGTTTTTGCGTGACCATTTTCAGCCAGTCTGCCAACTGTTCTGTGGCTAACCTGAAACCTTTGTAGCACGCATGATTTTACGTGCAGTAACGCATTCGCTATTCTCAGCCCGGAGCCATTAGCATTTCACAGTCTCGGAATTACTTTACTTATATTGTATCCCCATAAGGCATATGTTCCCGTTTTGTATTCTTTTTTTGCACTTTCCTAAAATATTTCGGTGCTGCTCAGGCTCTTTTCCACTTTCCCACCTTGGTATATTCCTTCTCTACAAACCCACTTGTCCCATCCCACTTGTCTCTCCCGACCACAAAGCATAGTTATGTATAAAACAGAAAGCAAAAGTAGTTATTAAAGGCACAAGTTTCTTTCTATCACGCACTAAGAGCGTCAATTGCTAAGTGTTCAAAAGCAGTTATTTAACTAGATCTCTTTGCATCCGTTTACTCTACCTCAGAAAAAAAAATATTTGCTTTCAACTGTGAAATGAGTGCCTTATCTGTGTTGCTGCCACCTTCTAAACAGCTCATTTAATAGAGGTCGCACCTTCATGCAAACTGCAAAGTTGAGCCCTGACTTTTGCTACATAGGTGGAAAGCAACATGCTGAACGCTTTGCTCCGGAATTCGAGGCCACAGCTGCTCTGGCGGACGCATATAAACAGGCACACTCTGTTGCTCGAACCTAGAATTCAGTGGGCGTTACAAGGCCAAATGCCATGTGCCGCACTTTCATTAGCCCGAAGAAGCATCTACAGAATTAAAACAGACACAGAGAATGCCAGCAGCAGCGGTTTCTGTATTTACATTCCTTATCTCCCATTTCAGAGCGAAGTATTTTTTTCGCTTCCTCGAAAAACAGTCTCAAGGTCTCGTCGACCCTCAAAAATAAAAGCAGGGATACATTGTTACAAGTACGATCCGCGGTTTATAATTGTACATCTTTAAAGCTCCCCCCCCCCTCCCCTACGTAGTGGAAACGTTTGGCGACTGAAAAACATCGCTAAAATTTTTAGCCCCTGACAAAGCCCATTGTGGCTGGAAGCCAATAGGTTTCAAGCCATACGTTGTCTATTAAGAAAGGAGCTTTCACTAAGGTGCACTATGAGCGCCGATTAGCACGTCCACATTTGGTGGATAATAATAATCGAGGCTCTTACCTCTCATTCTCTTTAGATACAAAAGTATAAAAACATCACACAGGTATTTCCTACAGGATGTCCTCAGTGCAGTGAAATGAGCACAGCCATGGTGCACGCAAAAAAACACTTTCGTCTCAAGTAAATTCGGTTAAAAGGGGAAAAAAATGAGCCGACGCAGAGGCAGTGATTGAATATCGAGCGTTAATACACCTAACATAGGTCGTCGGTTCGAATCCCTGTCGCTAGCTAGGCTCTATCTTAGCTTGTAAGTTTATGCTGCGAGAAACGCTGAAACGTAGACACTAGCCCACAAATATGACACGAATGTCGAGAGAAAGTGGCCCGACTTTGACGCCGACCGGCGTCTGGTCGGCGCAAAGTGCGCAAAGCTCTGTTGGTAGAAACGCAGTCAAATAGTTTTGCATGTTGCCGATCATTTAACCAAAGCAGCGTGTGATAATACAGATAACAAGGCAAAGACATATCCGCAGGGACAGCTGTTGGGGCTCGAGAAAATTGAAAATTGGTTTTTGAGGAAATGAAATGGCGCAGTAGTTGTCTCACATATCTCGGCGAACACCCGAGCCGCGCCGTTAGGGAAGGGACGAAGGTGAAGGAAGAGGTGCCGTTGTGGAGGGGTCCGGAATAGTTTAAAACTAACTGCTGATCTTTAAAGTGCATCGAATCGCGGCCGGGTTCGAACCAGAGAGCTCCGGCTCAGTAGCCGAGTGCTCTAACCACTTTACGTCTTTCATTTGCGACGTAAAGTTGAATTAGACAGTTCCGCTATCCCAGTTATTATCCGAATTTCGTCGGCTACTGCGTACATCTGTGGGCCAGCTATCTATTATGGGATTAACTAACTATAATATCTATCTTTCGAATGTCATTGCGCATGAATCTTAGTGTGTACATCTGATTTTATCTATGCTTAGTTTCCCCTTGACTGCTTTTAGGCTACATTTATTCCTAGAGCATCCTCGATTCTTCCATTATACTTCTCTTGGTCGGTTAACTTACACTAATTGTTTAGCTTAGCCAGATCTCAAAGGCTTATTCTGTCCATGGGGGAAAAGGCTTTCATGCTTTGGCTTTTCTTATGCAGATCTTTTCTATCCTGCGTTAGCTTTCCGGTAGACTATCTAGTTGTCCTACCCTCTACTTCTTTCGCATACTGCGTAAGGATATCTGTGAGATTATCAATCGTTACTGAGAAACTAAGCTCGTCGAGTGATTTCCACTTAACCAGTTTTCTACCTTTCCTTTTCGAGACCTTGCCAGTATGCTATGACCACTACAGCTCACTTTCCCGAGGATCTTAGTATAAGAACAATGACATAATTTGAGCGCAATGTGAAGTCTATTTGATGTTTAGTCGCGCCATTCGGGCTCTTCCACGTCCATTTCTAGGTTTTTTTTTTCGTTTGCAGGTTGCAGGTATCCGTGCTCTGCAAATTATGTTCTTCTGCGAACTGTGTTAATGACTCCCCCTCCCCGGCCCACTGATATTCCTGGAAGCTATCCTATGTGCACCCATCGCCTAGTTTGCTTCGTTCAGCTTTCCAACCTTGGCGCTGAAATCACCTATCAGCTCAGTGTACTGTGTTTCTACTTTGCTCATTGCCGAATCAACACATTCATAGAGGTTTTGGACTATTTGGTCATTATGGCTGGATGTAGGCGCGTGGGCGTGTACCATGTTCAATTTATGCCTCTTATTAAGTTCAGTTTATCCGTCTTAATAATTAGATCACTGCAACACGCTTGTTATTGCAATGAAATTCTCATTGTTGCCAGCTATATCCTTATCAAAACTCCCACAGATAATTTGACGTCTGTCCGCTGAACCACGATAGCATAGTATGTGCCTGCCCTCTACCATATCCTTCATCTGTCTTCCTAACCTCGCCAAGCCCTATGACGTCATATAATACTCGCCAGGTCGTGTCCAGCCTCACTGGGTAATGTCCTAGCGCTAAACGGTGCTAGGTACAGTCTCCAATGGTGGCCTGTCCGGAGTCAGAGATCCTTAGCATCCTCCGCTGCGAGAGAGGTCTAACCGACATCGTAGTAAGGTGCTCCGCAGCAACTGGCGACTGAGGGCCAAGAACTAATTGGTGTGTTCACAAAGGATGCTGTGGCCAGGTACTAGAACAGGTTGGCCAAATCTTGTTCTGCTGTGAGTGTGTAGTCGGCTCTCGTACCCAGGATCACGCCGAACACCAAGGCCTTGTTATTTAATTTTTTCGTCAGTAGCATTTTTTTTTACCCTGGGGAAAACTGCTGTGGGACTGTTATTTGAGCCACGATCCTTTGCACATAAGGCGAATCCTCTACCAACTCTGCGTTCACACATCCAGTTAAAGAAAGTGAACTGTCATTTGTGACACTGTGATACTGAAATCAACCTTTTATTGAAAATTGTCATCTGTGCGCACGTATGGTTTCGTCACTGAATGCGCACGTGTGGTTTCGACACATAAATGTGACCGTTATTGAAATAAAAGCAGTCGATAGTCCAGCGTCGTCCTGTTTTACTGTTTTGTGCCTCCGTCCTTTGCGCCGGTTTTCTTTCCACGATCATGTACGGACTCGCCCAGCTCTCCACTCTAGTGAAAGTAAACCCCCTACATATCAGCGTCGTGGGTTTGTGGTGACGCCCAACGTCCACTTAGAAAGCAAATACTTACTCAACCGCAGAATCTAGCAGCGTCAACACCTGATTGTGACCAGAGTCTTCCTGTATCACAGCACACAAAAAAAAAGCCAAAAAAAGCCAGATGGATTACTTTCCGTAGATTTTCACTGCTAATAGTCATAGCGTCATCATGGCTTCCTGGAAGTACTACTTTCATTCGTTGCTTTCAATCTAGCAATTTTTCTGAGCTGAACGCTGGTATCGGGCACTTCGTGAGGGTTTTTGGTACGTTCTAGGCGAGTGTAGCAAACCGTTGTTCCTTGAAAACTAGCGTCAAGAAGTCTACTTTCTTGCCATAGCTAAACTAAGTATGAAGGTACCGGAATGAAGGATCATTCACCGGGTCATGCCATGGCGTTTTCTCAAAATGTTGAAAGAAGGATCCCTTTCGTTTTATTGAATACCAGTTGTGTTATGTTCATTTTTGATGCGAAGATTCTTTATATTTATGAACTCGCGAGGATTCCTGCTTTAAACAGGTTGGGAGAATTGCATTATTTTTATGCCAGGTTCATGCACCAACTCCCAGTGCGAAAATGGCATTCCTCAAATTCGTTGATCACGGCCAGACAGGATAGCGGAGAAAGATTCGTCAATCACGCTCCGAGCGAAATGGCTTTGCGCTGCCAAAGCAGTTCAACTTTTTTTTTTTGTGGCCATTGCATGCCAATCCTTTCAATGTAGGAGGCGATCTTCGCTCTTGAACGCCGCTGATGACGGTACTAGGGGTCGTATTACCCTGCTTTTCGCTGATACACCGTGCCTCGTAGGGTTCCTGGAGATGTCCACGCCCTGCTGGCCGACCAGTCTCTGAGTTGTGATACGAAGCAAGAAAGATTGTTAGAGAACGGGCTGATCAAATTGTAAAGCTGTAAAACAGTGTTTCTCAATTATGCGTTCATATATTCTTCAGCCACTACCTTCAATAAACGGCGGGATCAGTTGAAGATTCCGATCAGCTGAAGAATATGCAGGATTTCTGGCCCTTCTAATGCGCTAACACTTACAGGGGCCATTACCCGCATTTAGCATTTGTGTGTTTGTCTGAAGCCTGTTTGCGGCAAGCTTCCCACCTTCCCACCGGGTTTTCGGCACCCTGAAAAGGTGTGCAACCTGGCAACCTGCCCGCCGGAGGAAGCAAACTGCTTACTGTGGCAGGTCGGAGTTAAATTAATGATTTACCGCGAGAGTTTGCTCGCTAAGAGGGACCTGGGTTTCACAAGCCCCACCGATGGCAGCACCCGCCATCGCAGGGCAGTGGCGCATCACTAAACCACTGCGACAGGAGTGATATGAGGCCTTATCGTGGTCTGTGTATCTAAAATAAAGAATAACCAATTCCACATATATGGGCATTAACCCATTATAGCTATCCGAACAACGTTCATCCGTGAACAATAGGTCCAAACACCGGTATCGAAGTGAAAACCGAAGTGTTACTGCACTTTGTTCGAATTCAGCCTAACTACCCCAATAATTTTCTTCCTCCACTGGCACAGAAGCGGTGCAATGACCTTACACGTACAGGGTTGATGAAAAGTTGCAGGGTCACAGGGTCTGCTTTTCAGTGGTATATCCTGCCAGTTATTATAGCAATAAAGCTATCAACGTTCTCAAAGGTAAGACAGATATTTATCCTATCTCTTGTAGAGAGTTTGGGCTTTGGGGTGCCGTAACTGCCCGACTATAGCGCTCAAAAGCAGACCTTGCGGCCTGGGAAATTTTGAGCGACCCTGCACGTGTTCTTTCGTACAGAGAACTAGCCAAAACATTACTCCTTCTCACTCCGTTCATTTGACACCCACCGCTGCTGTAGCTACCCTATGTACGCAAATCTTATTGCCACTGGCATGCAAGGGGAGAAGATATCATAGCGGCTTTGCCGCTAGCAAGAGGTCTTGCGGCAAAGTCAGCACCTTCGCGTTGCTATTACCCAACACACTCAATGAACGGAGCCAGCGTCATTCGTTGGCCTCTTCAGGGATTCCTGGCTCGTTCACCCCCTATCCTGTTTAAAAGCTATACGCACAGATCATCTCCTGTGGAATTACCAATATCTGAGCCAGAAAATTTACCGTGTTTATTGTAGTGCGATTCCTCATTTATCCCGGGTTGAGATTGGGGGATCTGGAGTCCCCAGAATAAGACGTCCCTTACCAAAAAAGGTTGACAGTCTATAAAGTTTGTATAGACTTCTGTCTATAAAGTGTATAGACTCTCTATAGACAAAAGTCTATAGGCAATACAAATGTCATAGACAGTCCATAGACAATCTATAGTACTGTGCGATGTCAGTGCACGTTAAAGAACCCCGGGTGGTCGAAATTTCCGGAGCCCTCCACTACGGCGTCTCTCATAGCCTTAGTCGCTTTGGGACGTTAAACCCCATAAACCAAACCAAACCAATCTATAGATTTATGGCCATAAACTTTTAGTAGACTTTTGTCTATAGACTGTCCATATACACTATGAATAGACAAAAAGGAATATCTATAGGAAGTCAATAGAGTCAACATGTCTAGCAAAGAAAAAAAAATTCGGCGGCGCAAGAATTCCCAGGGATCAAAGAAGCTGATGATGGTCACATATTGCATAAACATAGAAAGGCGGAGAGTTGGGCTTCTGGGTTTAAGATCCAAGCAAAAACAGCGCTCACACAGGACGAAGCAAGAACACAACACAGGCGTAGCGCCTCTATTGTGTTCTGTATTGTGCTCTTGCGTCGTCCTGTTCCAGCGCTGTTTGTACCACGGTTGTACAAACACAACCGAGGACATTCGAGATTGGCCGCTTTGATCACCACGAAGTCCCAGGTCTCGTAAAAATCGCTGTGCAGCGGCCGAGATATTACACAAAGAATGCAGTGGCGTCCAGTACGCATTGCTAAAAGATGTTGCCCTAGCCGACGATCATCCATATAGCAGATGGGCATGAGCTGGCAACAATAGACAGAGCTAAATAGATTAATCGATGTGGCATGTTGTCACTGAATGCGAGGGCATCCCTCACATACAAAGGGTGATAAGGCAGTGTGCCAGACGCCGAAAGGAAATTGCGCAGAACGCCTTGGCAAGAAACCGTCAATATCTCGATTCATTGATTTAGCGCATCAATAACTTTGTGCGATGTAGAATACACGGTTGAGGCAAAAACGCTACAAAGCCAGCTTGATCCGTCTTAGAAATCTTCAAGGCACATCTGAACACTTAAGAGGAAATAAATACCCTCACGTTCTTTGCGCTTCTTTATCTGACTATAAAGGTAAGCCCCAATTACATATCTGCTAATACGCAAGGGCTGTCCGTTCTCTAAGGCCTAAAGGCTTCGAATTCATTCATGGCCAAGTTAATGGAACGCTAAGGCACACCGCTCCCAAATTACGTCTCTTATTTTTGAGTCTGGATTTGTAGCAAAACTGAAACCTGAAGAATCATATAAAATCACGATTGTATGTTATCCAAAGAGCTCCGAGCGCCATTTTTTCGCAACGCGATTTAGCGGCGGGCGCCTAAAAGCCCTTTCAAAGGTGGAAAATACAAAAGAAAGAACCGGATGTCGATATTGTGGTCGAATAATAAGGGAAAGAAAATGAAGGTCAACTTTATATTTTTTCCACTGCACTACTTTTTGAAGCAGGTGCTTTCAGGTATATAAAAAAATAAAAGTAAATTGATATGGCTGTTAAAACAAAGAAACGTTTTCATCGCATGCAAGTAATTGGCGGCAGCCAGACTTCGAGCACTGCCGCATCAAAAACTTGCACCTCATTTGGACTTTCATTTCCGGTGAGGGTCGCAAGCCAACAACAAAACAAATGAACTGCAATTTCAGCAAATTCTGCCGTCTGTGCTACATGACAACTGGGTGAATGAAAAAACAAAAGAAACACTCGCAGATCAAGCTAGCAGTCCTAACTTCATAAAAAGATCACCACGAGCGCACGGAGCACATCTGTTTGAGGCTCTGCGTAAGGAAAAGTAAGTTCTCGGTGTGAACGAATTCTGCCATCCAGAAAATGCTCTTGTTTTCCTGCAGCCTAAATGTCCTATAGCGCAGTCTTACTACTAGTGTGCCTGTTTATTGAGCGTACTAATTAAGTTTGATGTCTTGTGTTTGCACCCAATTAGTACATTACTTCTGCATGCAGCTTAAAATGCATAAGCCATGATTACCTGTTTTAAAGGTTGCTCTTAACTGCTGTGTGACGCACCTTCAAAGCGCTTCACTCTAGTGGTTTCTCTTACCGTCCAGGTACTTAATTTCTCATTGGGAGACTAATTTCTCCTGATATGTATTATTCCTGACTGAATAAGCACCGTAAATTTGCCACCAAACAGCCAGTCTGGTTATTGTTTCAGAAGTAGGGGACTAAACCATATAATGTGTTTCCAAATATCTTATCCGATGCGTGCTTCTTTATTACTTTCATAGCGCTCTCGTAATGGACTCGTCTCAGCATTTCAACCTACTAGTCGTTCTGGTAGTGATAGTTGCTTCGATGGTAGTGGTTCCCCCTGTCGACGCACAAGACTGCCGGCAAAGTTCCCAGGACTGCGATGCGACGAAGGTAAGAAAACTACAATTTCACACCGCTGGCTATCTAGGCATAATTTCCTGGTTTGACGCATCGCCCTGGTCTCGTCCACACGCCCTCCTGCCTTTCCTCCTTTTTTTCGAATGGGGACATTCGTTACGGCGAAGTCGCGTAAAAGGCTACGAATAAAATTGCCTCTGGCTGTATCACTCGCAAGAGCAGGCTCAAACCAATAATAATCATAAATGAATCCACCGAAGATAGGTCTCGGGAGAATTTTTAACCCGATAGTCAAGTAATAATCGGCGACGAGAAAAGCTCTGCCAGTGATCAGGCCCAAGTAAACACCCCTGATAGACTCCTGTGAATGTGTGCGTTGATATAGAATGCAAAGAAAAGGAATTCATATCAGGCCCAAGTAAACACCCCTGATAGACTCCTGTGAATGTGTGCGTTGATACAGAATGCAAAGAAAAGGAATTCATATGTCGCTACTGTGTCATGGAAGCTTACCGGCGCCGACCATCGAGACAACAAGCCCTTTAGGGGCCACTATCCGGGTTCTCCTTCCCAAGCCAGGTTCCCTTACCCTAACCAGCCCGCGGTATCTCCGAATCCATGTTTTGTCTTGCCATAGAGGACACTTAGGGTACTACTCTAAAGTACTCTGGGCACTGATGGGAATTCTTTCAAGGTGTTCAGTCTCACCATGGCTATTTTAAACAGGCCACCAAAATCTGGCGGTGTCATCGCGCTACGCGAGGGGTACCTCTGCGCTTACTTCAATGTGCTCGAATAAAAGGCAGATCCCCCTTCAAAATGTTCAGTCCTAACCTGGCCTGTTCTGGCAGCGCCCCCAGATCTGTAGGGGGCGCTTTAATTTATGTTCTTACCACTCACTTGTGCACTCAGCGAAGCGTTATTGCTTCTATGTGATGAAAACGCACTTTTAGAGAGCAAGGATGTTGCTGAGCTAGCTGACCGGGTTCTGTCATTATGGAATGTTTCGCACTAGTTGACGACGGACATAGACGAGAATGAAAAACAACTGCGCAGTTATGTGTCCTTGTCGTCGTTGTCCGTCGTCTGCAAGCGCTCTGCACATTCCGCAATGACAGACTCCCAATCAGCTAGATTAGCAACATTCCCTGCTCAGTTCAAAGTGCGTTTTTACATAGACATATTGAAATTCACATGCGAAGAAGCCGCCGTCCTAAAACGCATAAAAAATAACTTCCGCATGGAGTCAGTGGTGATATCAAAGTCATATAAACGGCAGCAAGCAATAAACAAGTTCAATTAAAACAACAAGTAAAAACATTAATCATAGTATGTGATTATTAAAAATTAGAGAATTTAATTTAGGAATACATAGTTTTTTTGTTTGCATTAGTGGTACTTTTAAAAACTGTGTAAAATGAGGTGCTTATATAGTTGGAACTAATAAAAACGGATCTAATAAATTAGCCTAAACACCAAATTATTTCGTATTATTCTTTTGTTTTAGTTCGAAGTTTTATTCTTGAACGGTACTCGTTTTAACGTACCAAAAACGAGTAACGGTAGCTGAACGAAATCTGTTCTGGAATAGGCATTTTATTTTCAGTTAAACATAGTATAAGGCCACACTAAAATTACAAGGTACTCAACGTTTTTCAGGCAATTTTAAGAGAATATCGGCGATGTTTCTTTCATAAAATCCGATTCAAAGCTTGCAATTATTCTCTATTCTTTAATTTCAGCATATTTGAACACCCAACTAAACAACAAGCTTACCTGCAAGAATTGGGTCTTTACGGTAATAGAAAGGATTGATGAAGAAGAGTTTTCTGGCGGGCTAGTTGGTGCTTTTCGTTCATGATTAAACTTCTTCGCGCCGTTTAATCATGATCGATGAAGACAAAGGAAAATTTCACCCTCAGGTTCCAACTCATGCTTTTCCCATAGCCGTCCTGAAAAAAAAAACACTTTTCTTGGAAAGCCTAACATTTTGAACCATGTTTTCGATTTTTTATGAAGAAATCCAGAAGTCAAAAACACTTTTCGCGGCGCTTCTGGTTGCGTGCAATTAGCGAAAAAAATCAGCCACCAGAAATTTTTTTTTCATTCTGTGAGGGTCCAAACTTGCGATTTCGTGAAGTCACAAATCCGATGTTTTTTGCCTCTTCTGGTAAAAAACTTTTTGCCATAAAAAGCTACGGCGTTTCTTAAGATACATTCCTTTGTGTGTACTCATTTGCATGTCCCATATAAAAAATTTATTATTAACAAAAGTGGTCATATGACCTTGAAAACCAACTTTATCTGCACACACACATATATACCGAGCTTCCCATATAAAGATAACCCTGGTTTCGAAAGATCGAATTGCCCCGTGAAACAATGTGAGGGCTGTCGAGGGTCGCGTCGCCTAGTCTGTGGTATGTTTTCGTTCACATGATTTAATTATGAAATGAAAATGATATTTGATGAAATGAGAGTTAAAGAATCTTTTCTTTTCACTCATGAGCTGACACCGCAATACAAACTACACCAATAATGTAACCTTGGATGTTTGCAGGCGCGTAAGATAATTCAAAATTTGAGTTAAATTTAACCCCTAGAGCCACAAAGGGTAAAGAATTGCGAAGTGCGCGGGACAATAATCGACATTACGAGAACAGAGCACCTTAGGAGCCGACTAGGTCGTCGCAGATTGTCATCAAGTGTTGGCATGTTTTAAAAAAATTAAAACAGTGGTTTTTTTCCGCCAGTGTAAACTTACGGCTTTCACCCATATTTTTTTGTGCTTCTCGAATAAAATCATACCATAATTCGCGTTCACTTTTGCAAGAAGCGGTATGGGAGGCTATAACGTTGAAATAAAATGTTCGCTTTTCGTATTTCCTCAGACTGGAGTAGTAACGATGCCCGATCCGGAGTAATTTATACGCTACCACAGCTCAAAGCATTACCACGCACTCACAGCTGCATGTGTCTTTAAAAACAGCGATTTATTTTCGCGCAGTACTACAGTCAGATGCAACTCAAGAACTAAGCCTCTTTTAGCCGTCAAAGGCCCCCCTTCCGGCGAACGGTGTCGGCCGAATCTCATCAACGTACCTGCATGGTAATGCAAGGCGGGTACTAACCCCGGCCATGGAGGGAGGGGACTGTCATCTGGTGTTAACTCAAGCAGCCCTGAACGGAGGCGGACGAAATTCATAACAGCGAATAGGGCAGCGGTCATGTGGTGGTCCCAGAAGATCAGAACCCTCACTGCTTTCGGCCGCGCTGATTTAAATCCATCCTCAAACTTTAAGAGATAAAAACAACCGCAAAAACAAACCGTAAAAACAATCGCTTTGCGACGCCCCTAACCTGGTTCTGCACTTCCAAGTGCTAGGCTGGTAAAGTACATGGGACGAATGATAAAGTTGGAGAACTCGAAAGAAGAAGTCCCAGCTGTGCCTCCAACTGCACCTTTATGTAGCCGCAGTGCCGCACACGAATGTGAGAGGGCTGCCTTGAAGGTCTAACGCTTCGGTAAGGCCGAAGGGGGGCAATGTTTTGTCATGTCAAGAAGTAGGGACACTGAACAGGTTTCTTGACCCAAAAGGGACACGAGGCTGAACAAGGCGTTTCTTAACCCCAAAACCGGACATATGGTCTGAACGCCTATTTAAATAATCGTAATTTGTGCCTTGCGACTGCCCCAAACTTATTTAGAACAAGAAAACAGTCATTTTTCTTAATTTTTTGCTCGACAACTAGATTTAACGCCTCTTTTTATTTGTACATACTGCAGCTCTTACAGGGGCTATCGCAGGAGTGGGCATACAGTATTATACAAAACATCGTAGATACAGTCAACATTATAAAAAAATCAAAATAGTGCATCGCACATACCAAATTTAGTTCAGAATATTCCCAGAGGACGGAAAAAATTATAGCATATATTTAGGCTTCTGATGCGTTTCGTTCCGAAAGTTTCTTTTATAGGGGTTTAACGTACCAAAGTGACTCAGGCTGTGAGGGACGCCGCAGTGAAGGGCTGCGGAAATTTCGTCCACCTGGGGTTCTTTAACGTGCACTGACATCGCACAGTACATATGGGCCTCTAGAATTTCGCCTTCATCAAAATTCGACCTCCGCGGTCGACATCGAACCCGCTTCTTTTGGGTCAGCAGCCAAGTGCCATAACCATGCACTGAGCCGCCGCGGCGACTCGTTTCGGAAGTAATGGCACCATTGAAACAAAGAAACTTGTCTTCGGATATTTAAAGTAAAAATAACTTTTTTGAGAAGTGTACCCCTATGCGAACATTTGTTGACAGTTTTATTATTGCGAAAACATTATATACCTTATGCCAAAGAAAGTCCTTGACCGGAAGTTGTCGGCAAAATGTGTCCATATGAAGGGGTACCTCTCACGTGACCTCATTCGAAAAAAAAAAATTCCGCCATTTGGGTTCCAACGCACGCCCTCATCTTCCCAGGCCGGCACGCAACACATGTGCCGCGAACAGTTTTTTTTTTTATTGCATGGAAGTACAACCACCCAGTTCTAGCGTGTTAGAAGGGTTTGAAGGGCACGAAGTGATCGCGTTGTGGTGTGTAGGACGGTAAAGTGTGTTGAGGATGTGTGCTGAAACTCCCCTCATTTGGCAATCTGTTTAGGCAAACTGTAGTTTTAAAACACTTTTGGGACAGCCCTTACAAAACTGAAACAATAAAACCCAAGCCACTAAGCCACATACCGAGGTATGTAGTGCCAAGAGTGCGCACTCATTTTGGGGAAGCAATGAGGCGCTATTACATTCATTTTATCTTTAATGAGTTGCCAGATTATGTATCCTCCTTGACATCTCGCACAGAGCTAAGAAACGTTATATATTCTTTTTTGTGTGCGTTTCGTTCGCAATTTTATGTATTGTGTACTTGGATTACCGCTGCTGCCGGGCGACACCCTACAAGCCCTCTTGTGGCTATGGTGTGCCTGTACGAGATTGTAAATATTTTGTGAATAAAGTTGATTATTATTATTATTATTATTTACACAACGATGACTTGCAAAAAGTGGCTGACGTCATTCAAGAGTCATGTGATAGGTGCCATATGACAACAATGACGTAAAAAGTTCCCTACGTCATCCAATTAAGGGCAACGTGATAAGTGTCACGTGACAACTATGAGGCAAAAAAAAGTTGCTGAAGTTCAAACGGAAATGCTTTGACATTTCTCTAATGCAGCCGACTGCTGTGCTTACGAAGTTTTTTTTCCGAGGAACCACTTCCACAGCCCTCATTCAAGTCATATTTGCGTTTCTTTACCAGTCGTTTAGCCTGCACGGCTTGTTCTGTAACTCGGTTTGCTGTTCGGTCAGCGAAGTAAACTCGAAGCTAGACAGCTTCTCTCAGCCGGCTGGGAATGTTAAGGTCTCACGTTAGCCAATAAGCCTGTAGAACCTTGGCTGTGGATATGTCACCGTCGTTGAATTTTAGGACAGCACCTATTGCTTGCACCCTTGGTATCTCCAAGAATGGAGAGACATTTTTGTACCTTTCTTTCAAGCGATGCTACATGAGGTCTTAGAGGTTGACATGAAGTACAAAAGTTTCAAAATTATTTCCAGACACATTCTTGCTTCAATTTAACTAAAGAACCTTCAGTTTAGGTCGTGGAATTTGTTTCGTTCTTTTTTCAAAGCCATTCTTCAAAGGGAAATCTACTGCGCAGGAAGAAATGTCATTCTGGAAAAGATACAAAACATAGCCCAGCTTCAGAAATGCAACAGAAAAATTCGATTTTATTTCCAGATTTTTTGGTATCCGGTCGTTAGTTATACTAGTTCAGCTAACGCACCGTAATGGTTTGTAGGCTGGAAGTTGAGGTTCAATGGAAGCGAAGGAGGTGTACAATATTCGAGGTAAACAGTACAGTTATTCTTTATTTCAGTTTCTTGACAACCTTTCTCAAAATCTCTCCTCATCGTATTTCTGCTTCAGTAGGCTTCATTTGAGCGAAGACCTGCAGAAATTTTTCCCCGCTACTAACCACCTAATTTCGCTTTCGAAGAGGTAGCATTTATTGGCCAAAAGAAAAGTTCCAGAAAAGCTTTTGCTGAATCGGCACTGAAGCATACAACTGCCGCTTGATATTTAAGGAGCAATTTCCATGCTAACGGGTTCTAATTTCTGCAGTGTAGCGCTAGTTATCTGGATCAGAGTTCCGTCAAAGGGAGGATGAATTTTAACGAGACCATGGTGGTGTGACACTCATCTCTGCCTGGTGTTCAACACAATTGTGCGTGCACGACCCTTCTAAATTGTAGCGATGAAAGCAGAATCTCCATGGCAATAATGCCATAGAATTGCTTTCTTTGTGTCCGGAGGCTATCAGAATAATTGTTAACGAGTTGTAGGTGAAGGTCGCTTGTTCTTCTCTTATAAAACTTAACTGTTGTAGCAAGTGATAATGGATATACTATATTCTAGAATTGAGTCTGCGATTCAATATTTGATATTTGATTCGATATTCAAAGCCAAGTACAATTGGTATTCAATTCCAGTCGAAAAAAATTCGTTAATTCCTACTTTTAAGCGTGCTGAAGTGCGACTGCAAAGATATTGTGGACGCAATTTATTTTTAACATTTTTTTCTAGCGACGGGCTCACTGACACTTTTTTATGTATATGAGGAAAAAGCCTCGTAAACTCGGTATTCTTTGGGGATATTTTTTTTTTCATCCTCGCTGCAAAAGTTACACTTGCGGAAATATTTTCGAGGGATTTAAAGGTTACGAGGGCAGAAGATAAGGTACCAGAACGCTTAAATTTAAACACTCTGCAAAACTTATGCGCTGCCTGTGGTTGCCTTTAGCAGTAAATGTGCATACCTTCACAGGTGCTGTCAAATTTCCCCGTGTTCAATGTGTATGTCACATCCGACCCGGAGCCCACGAAGTACTGTGAGAGGTACGACAGAACCTCCATCTCGGATGACGGGACCACGGCGGAGTACGACCTCGTTTACAGGGATGCCAACGGAGACGATACGCCGTGAGTTTCCGTGACAAAAAATGAAATAAAATAGAGTCATTTTTACGCATAACATTTCAAAGTCAAATCATACTGATTACATATGCTGTAAAGCACTACGAAAGATAGGTTATCTACGGCTAACCATTTCGCTGAAGCACAAAAAGATAGCAATGCACAAATCTATTATAAGCCCTGTTTTTTATTATGGATCTGTAGTTTGGAAACCATTATAAGCTTTTACAGATTAACAAGTGAGAAGCAATCTATAAACTGTCTGCGGGCTTTATGTATCATCATGATGATCGCGACTCTTTACCCTCTTCTATACTTTCTTCCTTGAACCTAACCCCATTCTCCACGTAGCCGCACCGAATACTTGAAATTCTCGCATTGCATCGTCTATTCATCGGTTAGGCTCTCAAATAACAATTATGTTTCCTCCGAGCCAGAATCATCAACTCTAAGACATTAGGGCTTAAAGGGAAGCTGAAGAGATTTTCGAATTCATTAAGATGCTCACGTATGGATGTGGGAACCTTAAAAATCATGCGGGTGAAATTTTTTTCCAGATTAATCACTTAGGAGCGACGTAATCGCCGTTTAAAATTGCGCGGTAGCTCAGCCCCTCGCTGTCCGCCGAGCGCTGCTGATGACACTGGCGATGCGAGCCCAAACCGGAAACCGTGGGGTGGTGACGTAAACATTGGTGTTCCGTCGCCTCGCAGCCTCCGCGACCGTGCTTGTTTCTGCGTGCGTGCCATCGTAAGCTGCTTCGATCTGCCGTGTGTTCCTGTATTTGTGCGTTTTTATGTTTGTGGTGACGTACAGAAACGTGTGCAGCATCGAGTGAAGCGGTGGACCACCATGCCGGCGTTCTGCGCAGCCTTCGGCTGCACTAACACCAGCGGCTGCGACGATGTGGTCTTTCATTATTTGCCGCAAAATAAGGAGCTTTCCGCGAGGTGGGACGCTGCTGTGAAGCGAAGGGATTTCAAGCCCTCAAAGACTACAGTGCTATGCTCTGACCACTTTCGTGATGCAGACTATAGCCAGAGCCTGTCGATAAGCCTGTCAACAAAGTCAGCTCGACTGAAACCCGGCGCAATACCGCCTGTCTTCGCGCACAGGAGCTAGTCACCGCCACCGAGGCGCTGACCGAGGCCAGCTTTCGCGAAAAGGAGGAAGCTCGAGGTAAGAATTTGTGTATTAACACTATGAGAATTTGACTGCGCGAACCGGTGTTCTGTGTAGTGTATGGCGCGTAATTTCGTGGATGCAAGACTTTCGGTAGTAATGAGATGAACGGCGCTTGAATGAGAACGTCAGGACGGCAGCAAACTGCAGCTTACAAAATAAGTGCTTTGCAGTTAAGCTTGCAGGAATGCATCATGCATCTCGTACAGCATTACTCATATCAGACCTCGGCCCTAAATTTTTTGACTGTATAAAAATCTTAAACTGCTACTAATACTGCAAGAGGTGGAGCGACGCGAAGTGCGCCTCACAACCGGAGACTGCGCGCCGCGCGTGAGCAGAGAACTTCGTTCGGTAAGCGAGCTCGTGGAAAGACGTTATATGCAGCCTCTTTAATCAATTATGTTGGAGCTCAGATATTCTAGGATTCATGCGTAGCCCTTAGTGGCGAGAACATAGGGAGTAAGTAGTACGCGGCACATTTTTCTTCGGGCTCGGAGCGCCGAGAAAACTCTTTGCAGATGTTTCTGGTATACGGGCGCGCGGCGTTTCGTTTTCAGTTTGGTTTCGCCTGGGGCCTCGCTGATAGCCGCCTCGTCAGCGCCCAATGTGCGCAGTCATGGCGCTTGCAGTCTGGCCCCAAAACGTACACTTTTTTTTTTTTTGAGCGATCTACGTCGGACGCGCCCGCTGGCGCTGTGTTAGCGCGTGAAGTTGCCTGTCAGGGTGTAAGTTTTTAAAGAGATTTTTTTTGCTTGGCTACAGTATTTGCAGGAGGTGCTCCAGATCTGCAAATACAACAGAATATGAAAATAAAAATTTAATTAAGATATGCAGTTTAGTGAGCTAATGAAAACCTTCTGCCTATTACTGGTGTATGCCATATCCCTCAATATAGCCCCAGGGATAAAATTAATACAAGGTTAGTTAGCCATTTTTTAAAATAAATTTTGGACCTTCTAAAGAAACACTTGGTATATAATAAATGATCTCACTTTCCACAGAGCTCGCCAATCAACAAAATAGTTTGCGAAATAAACCAGAAGATTTTACTCATACTGAAGGACACTTTTGTTCTGTTTGCAACAATAACATCATATGGCTTATGCCTTTCAGGTCCTTACCGAACTGCTGCAAGATCAAGACTGCACACCAGACGATAGTGCAAATCAAGACTGCATGGAAAGTGACATCACACCTGGAGGCTGCGCACCAGACAGTCAAGAATGCACACCAAACAGCAGTACAAATCAGGAATGTGCAACAAGTCGAATGCCACTGGCCGATGGTGCTGAGGACCCTGCATCGAACTTTTCTAAAAGTGACGACAAGGCTGACAAGTCTGTTCAAGTTCTAATGCAGCCAATACCAGTAAAGTGTTCTGCCAGGAATACATTTATGATAACACATTTAGTCGTAAAAAATTGCCGAGTGAAGCATGGCTTCATACATTAATAATAATAGTATATAATTGTACGCCACGTGTGCTACAGCCAGCCTTGCGACTCGGCCTGCTCGGTTGCAGCACGAGGCCATCGAATTAGTGAAAAAAATCACTGGTCGCTCTATCTGAGAACAGCACGATAAAGGCGGGCGCAAACGGATGGAGATATTCCTACAAGGGCTTGCAGTATGAAGCAACTCGCCTAAACAAGGATTTCAATTTACTGCCAGGTCCCATCTTGGCACGCAGAACGGGAGGCACACGTTTGTCACCTCGACAAGTTCTGCCGCAAAGCGCCGCGAACTTCTGTTTTACGCGTGCGTTATGAACCGAGCCGGCACGCGGCGACCATGAAGCGATGCCAGCATAAAATTTGGGTGCAAAAAGAGCCTGATAACTTCTTGCGCATGACAGTGGTCTGTGAGGATTACAAGCAGATTTGTGGCAGCACCGACAAGCGGCAAGACAACAATGCCGACGATCGCATCCCGCTTACATTGCGTTAGGAAAATTTTGTGGAGCAGTGCTATACTACATTTGCTCGCTTCAAAATTAATTTATTGTATCTCTGAATGAAGTTTGGCTAGAAAAGTGTGCTTACTAAAAGACATTTCCAACACGTGGAGATGCTAACACTTCGCTTTCGTTCAAGCCAAAAGCACCGCTTGCGCCAGCATCGTTGCTTTCTTGGAGCGGTTTGCTCTTTGCGATTGGTTCGTACATGTAGGGGATGACGCCAAGATCCTCCTGGTAATCTTCGATGTGTTCCATCGTGATATAAGCATCAAACCAACAGCCCGAACCACCGCGCGCCGCGCTTCTTGTACTACATCGGCGGCGACCGAGCCGGGCTCACCGAGCCAACGCCAGTGTTCACGTCACGAGGCGCCCAACCAATCACAGGCGGCAACGAGGCGCGCGAGCTGGCCCGAGGCTGCTGCTGCACTTTTCGCCAAAATAAAATAGGTTTGCGCTTTCCTTTGCCTAATTTGGATGAGAAATTGGAATTCCGAGGGTGGAAAACTGTAAAGTGCATCTCTTCACTCAATTTTTTTGGGAAACCTTTCAGCATCCCTTTAACATTTATGCCCTACTACGCACGCACAAACGTGTTCAAATTCAGTTATCTCTTCCCCGCTTGATTGTAGTCTGGAATTTCTTACCTGGGTCCAATCGCTCATTTCATCCCCGAAGTTTCGCATCTGCCACTCAAGATGCATAATCCTACATATCCGTGCCTGACTGATAAATTTACGCTTTCTTTATTTTTCTATTTTCTCTAGACTTTGTATTTTTGTTTGCAAAGGTGTTCATTAGTGTTACTCGCTCTATGCCCTACTCCGATATATTTGTTGTTCTGTTTCTGTAATCCACTCCTGCCATAGCGCACACTGTTATACCCATTTCGTAAATAAATAAAGTCAGGTAGGTCGCGACAGTACGACAGTTTTCTATATTACACAGGTCACCAGCACGCACGTGGTTAGTTAATACTGTAGGCCTAACGAAATGGCTCCTAGAGGAAACTAAATTTCATATATTGAAGAATGTGAAGGATAATAACGGTGCCCAAAGACTGGCCTCTTCGCTTTCACAGCCAGCTGCTTTGAGGTGGGCAACTAGCGTATTTATTTGAATAGGAAGTGCTCAAAAAATTCCGCTTACAAGTCGTCTAGAGTCAGGATAAGAACTTTGAGCTCATGCTAAATTTCGAAAGTGGCTTTTGTCTAATGATAGAAGTGGGCGCTACAGGAGCCCGAGGCAAATTGTTTGGTTTGGTTGGTTTGGTTTGGTTTGGTTTATGGGGTTTAACGTCCCAAAGCGACTAAGGCTATGAGAGACGCCGTAGTGGAGGGCTCCGGAAATTTCTTATTCAAATTGTTTATTCGGCGAGAACTTACAAGAGCAGGGCACAGACAGTCGCGTGGAAAAGAGGCGCAGCGCGTCACAAGCGAGAGGCGCACGTTATCCCTCACGGTACACAAAATGGCCATATCGGCACGTTATCACATTTTGTCTTCAGAAGGTGCAAACATGCTGGCTACTGCTGGGATCGCCTTTGATGTGATGGTACGAAAACAGTGGAACCAAGAAACATTCTGAATGGGACTTTCTCTTGCTCGGGGCAAGCACCCCCTCCTGTTTATTTCACTTTACACTGTGCTTTGTGTTGAGCCCCCCCTCCCCTCCCCGCCTCACCCCCCCCTCCCCCCTACAACATTTACACTGCAGCTTGATGGCGGGTTGGTAATGAAGCGCTATGATTACATATAGGGATGAGAAGTCGCCCCTTCGTTTCCCTTACCATCACTGAATCGCCCCGCTCCACCACACACCTACCATCGGGCTTTTTCTTTCCACGTAAATCATTTGCTGATTTCATGTGGGGCGAAAGTGACAAGGAAGTGCGTTTTCATCGTAAGCTGCAATAGTTGCGTCCCGAAAACCTGCGCAAATGTCTTCTCTTCGTTGGCTGCATGATCGCTTAGCATGAGTCAGTTAAGGCCGATTCACACGACGGACCGTTCGCCCGCGGCCCGCGCACTACGTGTGCATACGTCAGCACTTTGAGGGGCGCGCTGTCGGCCGCCATCCATCCATGCATCCAGCGCGCCTCTCAAAGTGCTGACGTATGCACACGTAGTGCGCGGGCCGCGGGCGAACGGTCCGTCGTGTGAATCGGCCTTTAATTGCTACTCCACACGGCTTCCGCAACTGAAGGCGCTGTAGGAGTCGGTTGCATATCTACCTCCAATACCCCGCTTTCGTCGCTCTTTTTCCTCGGCGCTTTCATTAGGTGACTGGCACAAAAACCTCGCTTGAACAAATGCTGATACCGCCCCAATTGCACGCTGAGTGCCTTCCTCCGAAGAAAAATTCTGGCCACGCCACACTCTGTGAACTTCAGATGATGTTCCTACTTTGTGTTTACATGACATGTTTATTCGTTCGAACTGTGGAAATTTTTTTAATGTGAAGTGCTGTCCTGTGAAATAGACTGTATCACACTTTGGGAAAAGATACGCCCCACACCGCAATGGTATCTGAACAACATCGCAACGCTCGCTCTTCGCCACTTCTATGCCAGTGATTTATCGGACACTGCCTTATGAATTGTGCGCAATGACTGGCATTTAAATGTATCTAAACTTACGGGATAAATTGTCGCATAACCCTAGTGTTCATGCCCAAAGCAGTCGCTACTGAAGTTTTGGGCGCAAAAAGATGCACTTTGTCAGCAAGAGCAAAGTAAGCTAAACTAGCATGTCCCTGCTTTTGCTGCCACGGATTTGCATGCATCCAAAAGCGCAATCTTACGCTGTGTCTATTACACAAGTGGTACAGTCACTGCTATGATGTTGGTTAATGAAAACTATTTTCATGCATTTCCAATTTATTTTACAGGATCAATGACACCTCCACTTTTGATGTCGCCAACGATACTGTCATTTATGTCACTTACGGAAGCGGTGAGTGGAACTGCCGCTTTCTTGACAGATGCCGCGCTTAATTTCTTGGGAAGAGCAGGAGCAGGATTTTCGCAACAGGCATGAGATTTATATAAAAAAGGCCATCGACCAAGTTTGGGCTCAGATTCATATAAAGCGAGGCGCTCAGAACAAAATGATTCAAGCCACCAACGACGAAATTTTTTTCTCAGCGGAGCATGGACAGCGGCGGCTTGAAACGTTAAAAAAACTTTAATGCTCACAACCCAGCCACAGATGACAAAAATACATTTGAGCGGTGCGGTGAAATGTGAAATTTGCCCCAGACTGAAGGGCACAGCCCACTGGCCTTTCTAGAAAAAACGCAGACGAGAAGGGTTTCATAGCAATCAATCGACACGTCGACTTCGGGTCCTCGAAACACAGTTACCGCTAGATGGTCGATCGCTCCTCGCCAAGTGCGCGCATCGTCCAGCACCGAGAATTTGGACAGTTCGGGAGGTGGGACACTTATTCTTCAGATTTTGGGATGAAAAAAAAACTGGACAAATAAAATGTGTAGATATTAGTGCATTTCGACTTCATTTCTAGTACTGGCATCTAGCACAGCCATCAAATAAATACCCAAAGGTTCGACCTAGACGCAGTAAAAGCAATTACCGGCGTCTTAAATTCCCCAGCTTCGATTCTCTGTTTTGATTCCTGGGGCTCTATTGTATAAGCTGTCGATTTTTAAATGCTCATTCGGTGTCCTGCCATGGTCACTCAGATATACGGATATCTTTCAAGCTTCGGTGGGAAGCGACCTGGCCATTGGGGGGTTTGCGACCGGGCCTTAGCATTGGTTACATAGCGCAGCAAATGGCAGCCAGCGGCAAGGTCCGGTCGCCTGCTGTTGACCGAGCGCTGCGATGCTCCTCACCCCTGGCTGCACACTGCAGCCAATGGTAGCCAATGATGAGGTCTGGATGCCAATCACCCAATGGTCGGGTTGCTTTCCAAGGACACTTGAAAGCCGGCGCCCTATCTGAGTGACCAGTGACAGAGGGTCAAATGGGCAGTGCAAATATTGCATATGAAATACGGCCCCACGACGCCACAGTAGGCCACACAACGCCATTCGTTATCAGCTTTAACGAAAGGTGTCTGACATTTACGCTTTTCGGAGGAAGCACGATACCAGCTTGCTCCTATACGACGGTAGCTAAAGCATTGATCTAAAAATGCAACTTTCGTAATGAATGTGATTGCTTTTTGTTTTATCAGACAGCAGCACCGTCTACCAGTTCACACTGGACTACGTAAACAAGGACCAATGCTTTGTAGGCCATTGCAACTGCACTGAAACGCGTAAGTGTACATACTGATTCTCTTTCTCTAAGGAAAACTCCATCTGTATTCCTTACAAACAGCACCAACCACAGCAGTACCAGCACAAGGTGGTGTGCCAAGTAAAGTAGTACGTATGACTGTAATTATAACACAAACCACTAGTTAATTGTCGCACCGGGGTAGCAACAACTATTCTTAATGATATTCCTCAAATACTGTGTTAGTGACGGTAACGTTACATCTTCGAAGGTAACGTTATGCTTACGTTAAAAATTAATCGAATACTTTTGCTGTGTCCTATATACTGCAGAGAACAAAATATATGACACTTAACGTTTTCTCAAGAGTACCGGAGGAAAATTTCCGCATTTGGTTTTACACAATAACGAGCAAAGTTTATCATCATAGTTTCCCGCAGGAAATTTATTGACCAACAGCTTTGTGCTCTGCTTTAAACTGTCAGCGAATATATGAAGGTGTGAAGCCTTACTACTCGCGCTCTCCCTTGCTCGTCTAGCACCCACCGGGAGTGGTTTTTTTGCTGCGGGAAAGTAGTGCTACGTATACGCTGGCGGACGACGAAGTGTTTTTGAGAACGACGACGACGCTGGGGTGTAGTTTTGTGATATTTTGTGAGCGGTTCGGCAGTGTCAGTTCTTCGGCCCTTGGTCTCGCTCAACACCTGGCCCTCTTCAATATTCCCGCCCTCACACCATAGCGTCCTACAACACCTTCGCAACCGCATACTTCCTTCTTTTTCTTGGTCAACCTAATCGCCAGGATTCTAACAGGTTTGAAGTGCTTCAGTTGTCTTGGCCTTATACAGAGCAAAAATTAACCCTTTGATGCGTGGTGTTCACGTGTGTGTGCGTGTCTGTGTGTGTGCGTGTTTTCTGACACAGGGCTGAAATCCCGTGAGCGTAAATGTGTGCGCCGTGTGGGACTTAACTTCTTCGGCTATCCAAGTGATTTATGTGAAATGAGCGGCTCAGTATATACAGCCATAAATTTTTAGATTTTGCTCGATAGTGGCACATAATCCGCGTCGGAAGGGGTTAAATTTTCGACAAAACATTCACATGATATCTCAAAATTCACATGAATCTCAAAATTAACTATGCCCTGAGTTAGCAGAAAACTTTCATTTTCTATCTCATTTGGCCTCTCTTGTGCCAGCCAGCACCATTCTGTGCAAACAAGTTTGTTTATTTCGCAAAATCACCTGACACGTCCGGCCCCGGCTGTGTTTCCCGTCTCCAAATAACTGCAGTCTACGTGTCATAACAGAATATAAGGATCGAGGTCCTGGCGTCAAACGACGCCAGGACCTAACGCTCTTGGCGTTAGGTCCTAACGCCAACGCTTTCATAACGCTCTCTTGGAAAACCTATATCGGCATTGAAAGGCCGGGATGTGGTGCACATCGCTCTTGAATTTATCGGAATATTGTTCTCCTTATTCTCGCTCTTTATTGTCCCACATACATGAAACAGTTCGCGCTGGTGTCAGGTTACAGAGCCCTAGTGAAAAATGTGGCTTACGGCGCCGAAGCCCCCCAGCTCTGCCGCCTGTTATTGTGATAAAGAGAAGTGGCAGAAAATGGCACCCAGCCTGGGCGTAGAAAGCCAAATCAATTCGGAAACAAAAGTACGAAGGGTTTCTTATACCTGCAATAAGCGTGTTGTTTTTATTATTCTTTTTTTTTTTCAGAGTACTACCTGTTCGACAGCCCTGACTCGGACATCCTTGAATACCACGAATGCCTCAACAAGCTTAGCAACTACTCTGGAGGCAACATCACTTTCCTGCGTGACCTGCAAAAGTGCCAGAAGATTCCGCCGAAACCATAATGCGAAAGAGCAGGAAATACATTTCTTGATTACGTGGTTTAGCAACTCACGAAAGGAGCGGATTTTCCCCGTCAAAGGACCCCCTTTTCAGCCAATGGCGTCAGTCGATTCTCATGACCATGCTAGCGTGGTTATGTAGGGAGTGCAAGATGAAAGAGGTTAGTCTCTTCCCTGCATTGTCGGGCCACTCCCTGCATTGTAAGGCTAAAAGGGTAATGCCAATCGGCCAACGCCATTGGCTAGAAGAGAGTCCTTTGATGGGGAAAAGCCGTTTCGTTCTTGAGTTGTATCAGTCTACAGTTATACATTGTCCCCTTTCTAGCTATTTCTGTGAGCGGCGGAGCACAACTGTGTAGGCGTTGTTTTCGTATTCCATGACTTATTTACTTACCTACTGAGCAGAAAACTGACGGCCGAATTTATTAGAGCGAAATGTTCTGATCAGTAAAGCCCGAGCAATGTCTTGAGATGATAGTGGGTTTGTGCCAAGGGAATTTAATAAAGAGAAAGAAATCAAATAAATATCCGCAAGTGGGATTCGACCCCGAAGCAGCGCGTAAAGGTCAGCTTCGCTGGCCACTGCGCGGGAGCTCCAGGCTACATAGCTGCACCCGAGCAGGCCTCGTGTTATAAAGTGCAACACACTCTCGCGCTGTGCATTGCACATTGCCTTCTTCGTCAACTAATACAACTATCAAACTAGTATTCGCGTTATGAGCTATGTTGCGGTAGTGACAGAGAGATGTGCGCTGCATGCGTTGGCGTTGACAACGCTGCTGCAGAAACGCGGTACTGGAGCATAGACCGCCGGCGTACGTAAGGGTAAATTAGCATTACCGGCGAAATTGTTGAAGACGCGCATAACTGGCTCACTCGGTTAGTGGACACCTCCACCTGCAAAAAGACTGTGCTTTCCCACAATATTTCATGCTTAGGAATGCTAAACTGTCAGCCATTTTTTTGTACGAATAAGGCTTCCTTACTGCGTGCCTGTATAAAATTAAAAATCGGTTTGGGCGTTAATTTGCTGCATCGTTATATGAAAACTGAAAGCTTTTACTTCGATGCTCGCTGAATTTCGCAATGTACACAAGAGTTCATGTTTCAAATGTTTTGTCCCATTATGTCTGGATGGCAGGAAGAATGAGCCGGTGAGCCCGGGTCGAACAGAACAGCTGCAGTCACAAGTGCGGCAGAGATCCTTGTGAGCTTGTGGGCGTGGCAGCGTGCGCTCCACTGCCGCATGTTTGTCAATTATCACTTTTTCGAAATTCGAAAAAATTACAATGGCCTTCACTAATATTCAGGCGGCTAAGGTAACAGTAACGTAATTTTTTAGGATGATTAATAAAAGAACTTTCAAGACACAGCAATTATGTGTTAGCCAACATCACTTGGTACTTTGAAGTAAACGACGTCTTTACATCTTCATACTCTTTTTTTTGTAATCGAATGACTGTGTAAGCTGGAATATCTGCGCTTAATCATGATACTTGCATCATACTTAGCTTCTTGCTTTTCGATTTG